>NC_047057.1:61854288-62454288 GCF_000738735.6 Corvus cornix cornix | reverse complement strand
AGTCCCGAAGGCAATCTACAGAATTAGCTAAAATCCCAGCCTCAGATTCCTAAACAGCTCCGATTTTCCTGTGCTTTTCCCAGGGAGGGGCAGAGAATGTCCCCCTGGTGCAGCATTTAAATGGAATATTTCCTTGGCATTGTATCTTTCCTATCTGCTCTGTCCACCCACTTTCTTCACATTGTGTCTCAGCATTAGCCTGGCTTTTGGGCACATGATGCTGTGGAATTAAAAACTTGAGTTTTTAGCAGATTAGTCCAATCAACTTTCAGCTGTGATGAAAACAAAAGCAACCTTCGAATGGGGAACGAGGTGTCACAGCAAGGAATGCACAAGATATCCAGGGGTAGATTTAGCTCAGTTAAAACTATCAATTTTATTTCTCCTTCCCTCTATGTGGTTTTAATCACTTCAATAAACGCAAATCAAGAGCTTTCAACTTGCTCAGGCCCACACTGAGCTAAAACTCCTATTTTATGAAGGAAGAATTGTCCAATTTCCCATCTTTTGGAGCTAAGTAGCATTTTCCATGGGCCACTGAATGTCTTCAAAAGAACAGCCAAAGCTTCATAAATACAAGCAAAACCTTCCTTTCCCTCTGAAACTCTGAATCTCTCTTAGAAAATAATCAGGGATGGTCACTTAAAGATGATGGTTCCCATTCCAAGACCTGAAGTATTTTACAGAGGTCCCTCTTCCTGCTGTTCTGCCTTGGGGCTTTGGCAGATGGGAGCTGTGGAGCCAGATTCAAGCTCTTGGTGCAGTGCAAAGTCATGGTTTCTGATGGATTTGCTCCTCGTTGAGGATGCCAGAAGAGTGAAAACAAGGGTCAGGAAGTTCAGATACAGCCTTAAGGAGCAGCCTCCAGATGCAGGTAAGTGAGCAACACTAAAAGATAAAGAGCATCATCATTTTCTAAGGAGCTTGACAAAGTTTTCAAAGTAAACAGCATTTCTGATACCATGTAGAGTAAGTGCAATGGTCTGTTGTAAACCAAATTAGGCAAGAGATACCAACATTTCAACATCCCCCCAAAAAATTCATGCATTCAAAACAAACAGCAGGAAGAAGAAAGGGATATGAAAACATCATAGCTAAAATGTGCCTTTCATCTTCTTTTGTCAGGATCTTAATTATTACAGATCAGCAATGTGCTATCCTGCTGCATACTTGTGAAACATCCATAAAAAACTTTTGGTTTGACTTGAAAACAAACAAACAAACAAACAAAAAAAACCCCATGCAAACTATTTCAGCTAAGTCCAAGGGATCATTTCCAAATGCACAGAAAACTCAAGACACTTGCAGTCAAAAGTACCTCTCCAGGCCAGTGGGATTCATTTAGGCTCTGCAGTGTTTTTGCTGAACTGTGCTGGAGTTTTGACTCGTGTAAATCAGGATTTTAGTGTCTGTGCTTGTCTGTGCAACAGAAATAGCAGGCAACTAGAAACAGTGTGTACCTAGTAAAAACTGACCTAGCTGAGAAGTTTTAAGTTGATTATCTTGGAGTACAAACCTGAGAAGGGAAGGAAAGAGAGTGTTTTCCAGTGCTGCTTTTACTATGGGTGAAGCAAGAGCAGAAATTCAGGGTGGACAGATGGAGGTGTATTTCAAAGCACAGCAGTTAGACTCTCCAAAGCTTCCCCAGCTCAAAAGCAGTTTATTTTCCTGGGCTGCAAGAACCTGCTGAACATGGAAGTCCCTGCACAGGTGAACACAAGCACTGGCCATCTGGATATAGAGAAAAAGGCAGTGCAAATTACAGGAGAACAGGCTCCAGTCATGGTGTCTTAGACAAAGCTCAGTGAAACAGGAAAGTGTGGACAGAAATCTGATGGTTAATTCTAAGGGTTTATCTACTCAGCACATCAAAGTTTGACACAGTTCAGATACCTCAGATCCTTGGAGACAGGTATCTTCCTAAATATTTATTGGTTTTTCTGACATTGAACTTCTGTCTCCAGCTACAGTTGTGCAGTTGTGGGGTTTTTCCCCTTCTTAAATCTGTTATCCCAGAGGTATCCCTGATGGGCTCAGCCTTGGCCAGTGGCAGGTCCATCCTGGAGCCACCTGGAATTGGCTCTGGTGGACATGGGGAAAGCTTCCAGCAGCTCCTCACCCCCGTGACAAAAACTGTGCCCTGCAAACCCAGTGCACCCCAAAATGAAAATAACCAGTGAAATGTTGTATATTTTTCTCAAACCTCCTCTGTGTATTTTTCAGGCTTAAATGAAGCTGATTTTAGAATATTACCTGTTCAAGGTAAAGCTAGGAAGCGCTTCCCTGCCAGAAGCATTTCATGCTAAGTGCATTCTTTGAATGCAGGGCTGTCCTTTAGGGATCTGCTTGTACAATGCAAATGTGCAAAGATGGATGTGGAAATAAGAAAAATCCTTTCACACAGGCCTTTCATTTGAGCTTTCTTGTCCATAGAGAGAAGGGGTGCAAAGTTCATCAGTCTAAACTTAAATTGTGCCTCGGAGTATTTTGCTGTGTTACATTTTCTTTCTGTGACTTTCCCAAGCAGATGTTATATGTCAAAATACGATCTCAAACAGGCTCATTTGCTTCAAAGTGTTACCTTTTTCTAGCCAGCATTTCTTCATAATGTTCCATCTAAACGTGCTCTCCATCAGTGTGAAGCCTTTGGAAGTCGTGCCAGGGCATCCTACTAAAGAGAGGACTACAAAATATGTCGTATCATGTTTATCCAGTCACAGCCAAAATAACACACTTTAATTCACAGGGCAGCTTTCAGGACCCCTGTGGGATGGCACAAAAGTGGTGAAGATGGTAACTGCATAAAATTTCTACTGGTTTACTAGGAGAGGAAACATGAGGAGGGACTATTTACAAGGGTCTGGAGTGACAGGACAAGGGGCGATGGCTTCACACTGGCAGAGAGCAGGTTTAGACTGGGTATTAGGAAGAAATTTTTGCCTGTGAGGGTGGTGAGGCCCTGGCATGGGTTTTCCAGAGGAACTGTGCCCATTTCTGGAAGTGTTCCAGGCCAGGTTGGATGGGGCTCTGAGGAGGGCGTTGGAACTGGATGATATTTAAGTTCATCCCAACCATTCTGTGATTCTGGGAAAGTGGTTTCAGGTGGTAAAACCACATCTGCCCACCACCCCCTCAAGCCATAATTTGAATGAAACAACACAGGCCAAGCATTGCTTTAGCCTTTTGCTCTTTGGATAATATTACCAGCTCTCCCAGGCCTGAGTGTAAGGAGCTTAACTCTGCAGCATTATTGTGACTAAGCTCATCAGAGACTGCAGCGGCAGCCAGGCTCCCCAAGACAGACGATGGGGAGGATCTCAGGGAATAAGGGAAGGGCAGATGGGGAAGCCCTGCATAAATCATAAAGAATATGAAATAAACATTCAAGAGCTCAATGAAAATCCCAGATTAAAAAAAAAACAAACAAACATGTCTAGTCTCAGGCTGCTTTGCACCTAAAAATATCAAAATCCCGTTTCCGTTCTTTCATAGACTGTAGATCTGTATCAGAAGAATCTAGTGTGGGCATGAACCCATGTGGGACATTTATTGCTGGACTTTCCATGAGTTTAAAATCCATTTTATGCTTCAGAAGTACTACATTAGTAATGGCAAGTTCACCAAATAATGTGACTCCATCATCCTGAAAATTAGTTTATCCTGGACCTCAAAGCAGCAAAGTTACCTTAGGAAAAGATTAATTAAAACAAGACTTTCTTTTTATTGTCCTTCTCTCAGGAAAAAAAGAAAAAATCGCCTGGCTGGAAATTATAGGATGATAAGAGAGGAATCCTGGCTTAGACTGTGATGAAGACCCAAAAACCTAGAACATTTCAGATTTTCCTATGATTTCCAAAAGAGACCAAGAAAGAAATTTGTACCATAGAAAGTACCAAAATGATAGATCCAGCCCAGTGGGATAGATGGGAAGACACCCTGGGCAAGATTATGAACTTTCAAAAGATAAAGGTGTATTGCTGGGAACCTGCTGTAACTTTTCTGTGTCTACAAGCTTCCAGAGTCATGTAAAATGTGATTTCTGCAGTGATTTTGATTCATATGCTAGGAAGTCACCTGCTAAGGCAGCATCTTCTTTGCAAAAAAAACGAAAAAAAAAATGACAATCTCATGGAAAACTTGTGTTTCTGGAGGTATGTAGGCACTGAAAAATGGTATCATGAAGACTGGACAAAAATCACATCAGCTCATGATCTCAATCCACAGATAGGCCTAACCTTTGTCAGATCTATTGCAAAGCATGTCAGAAGAACAGAGAGAGCTGGCTGGAAAAACATGAAATTGCCTGAAAGAGTACATATTTATCCACTCATATCTGCCCATCCAGCCATTCATTGATCTTGTGCACACCCTGACAAGACATGCTTCCATCTTCCTTTGTTTCTCCCCTCACACATCAATCCAGGTAGATACTGGACATGATAATTATAGTAAGCTCTTAAATCCCAATAAATACTACCAAGCTGGCTACTCAGAGGCTTCCATGCCATCGACTTTTTAACACAGTAATGATGATTAGACTATTGCATCTCAGTACTTTTAGAGGTTTACTCCTTGATTAGACTTAGGAAGAGGGAGGAAATACTGCCAGAAATGGGAAGGAGATATTTCAGCCTGGGAAGAAGTTATGTTTTCAAATTTTGGGATTCAGAACACTGGAGGAATAATAAACACGTGGAGATTCCTGTTGTTAGGCTCTGGTGTTCTTTCAAACATGCCAGTGACAGAGAAAATGATGCTTCTCCTGCTGTGAGGGCTTTGGGACACCCAGTGCTGTGGAAACACTGGCTAACTCATGTCCTGCAACATAAGCTCAATTTCTTAGGCTGTACTTGCCAAAAAGACCAAAAGCTTGGCTTAGTACTCATGGCTGTGCCTAAATTCCATTGCCCAGCACTGCCAGTGGAAGTGCCCAAGGTTTTCGCTACCAAGAGCAGAATCAGAACCAGGGTGGGGGGCAGTGGAAACAGAACCAGGAATGTAGCACCTCCCACCCTCCACCTGCATGTTGGGCAGGCATTGCCTCAGTTTTATCAGTCCTACCTGCCTCCTCTCTCCATCCCACCTGGGCCAGGAAAACCGTGCAGCTCCCTGCAGGTTTGTTGTCCAGCACAGTTCACCATACAGTTTAGGAAACACAAACTAGTTCTTCTTCTGGCCTAAACTCAGAGAGCTCAAACGCTTCCTCTGAGGGAAATGCCTTCTGAATCTCAAATTTCTCATGATTCAGAACTTACTCAGAGCCCTTTTTTCTAGCACATCTTACAAAAGGCACTATTTGGTTTTGCTGCCTTAAGATCTTTCTATTCTGCAGCAGCAGAGTAGGACCAGGACGAGGAAGGAAACTCACAAGGTAGGTGAACATTTGGCAGCCCAAATGGCTGAAGGGTGAGGAGGGGATCCTGGCACACCATGAGTCAAGAAAAAGGAAAGTCAAGAGTTAATAAAAAAATCTAGGAAGGGTGGATAAAACTGCAAGTGAAAGGAGTATGGTCTGGGTGGAGAAGGGCTGCAGGAGACCAGCAGCATTGCAGGGGCTATAAAATCTTTAGAGGACTACGGGTGAGTGGAGTGAAGCAAGGTTCATCAGATCCTTCTCCTGAACCCAGCAAGTGACTCTTACAGAATCTGGATACCAACAAATACATCAGAACCAGGGGATTCACTCCACTTTGGTTGCTGTAAGTGCACTGCAGTTCTGCGTACAGTGACTCACAAAGGATGAGTAGGGCCCAGCAGTCTGTGGAAAGAGCAGTGGAAACCTGCCAAGGTGTTGGGGTTTTAGGAGCTCTCCTGGTTTTTTTGTTTTCTTTTTTTCTGTTAAAGGAATTTCCCCCATACATGTTGCTAAGGGAACAAATGGCTGGATATTTTAGAAAAACAAAAGAGCTGGCTACTTTTTTGTTTCACCTGGGTGTGTGGGCAGTTCGGTCTCCCAGCGTTTGGACAGAGAGGGAGGCTGCTTTCTTTGGCTGCTTTTCCTTCTGCTGGATAAGCCCCAGGATCCCCAGCCCGCCTTCCCTGTCCCGCTGGGAGCCGGGCCGTGGCCGCCCTACCCTGCCGTTGCTTTGAGCCTTCGCTACGCTGTAGCCGTGCTCGCCCTGCCTGCCCAGACCTCCGGGGGGTTCCCCACTTGGATACATCCCATCTGCCACCGGGGATTTGTGCTCGTCCCTGCCGTTCCAGCCTGCTGTTCCCGAGGGTCCGGCCGGACACCGGGATCGGCTGCCCAGGGGTTTGTGAAGCTCCTTTGTCCCATCCCTTCCCGGGATCCCAGGGCACCGGTGCCGCGTGCTCCCCGAGCTCGCTCCGGAGCGCCCCCTGCAGCCGCGGGGGAACCATCGCACCTGCCCTGCTCACCAGGAGCCGACAGCGCCCCTGCCGGCTGCGAGCGGAACTGCACCCGAGGGGAAAGGGCCTGACAGCCGAGAAGGCTGGCACTGGGTTTGTGATTGCTGTTACTGCCATGGTTGTTGTTGTTTGTTTGACTGGTTATATATATAATAGTAAAGAACTGTTATTCCTATTTCCCACATCTTTGCCTAAAACCCCCTTGATTTCAAAATTATAATAACTCGGAGGGAAGGGGGGTTACATCTGCCATTCCAAGGGAGGCTTCTGCCTTCCTTAGCAGACACCTGTCTTTCAAACCAAGACAGAGGGCCAAGGCAGCCCGTGTGTTCTCCATGTCACAGGACTGGAGAGACATGCCAATCACTTTCCCTCCTTGCTTTCCATTGAAGTTTGTCCAGACTTCTGGCTATAATCAAGGCCCATTGGATGCCCATTTTGTACCAAGACACAGCTTCCACTTTGGGGCAGAATTGCTCCTGAAGGGCAAAAATAAAAAATACCAGCAGTACTGTAGCTCTTGGTAGAATTTGAGGCTCTGGTTCTGTGTGACCCTGAGGAGGGCACTTTAGACAGCAATCACTGTTCCTGTCTAGGAGATGGCAATATCAGGTGACTGCAAATGCATATGAGAGGGACCAAATGAAAGAAGCCAAAGATATGTCAGCTGAAGAGGAAATCAGTTGAGAGGGCCAGTCTTAGTTTCTTCAGCAAACTGCAATTCAAAGGCTTGATCACTGAGGATATAAAAAGGTTGATTTTGATATTGAAGCTATTTTATTCTCCTGCTGACTGGTCTGCAAAAAGAATGTTTGTTACTACTGCTTTGAAATGTGATATACCTTCCAGTCTGTTTATTTGTTTTGCTTGTATCCCTACTCACTTCCACTGACACTGAATATACACAGAAAAATAGCTGTCTTTATAAATTCCAGCATCTCCCTCTGTGAAAAACTTCCAGAGCGGGACATGGCAGCCATTTAGCAGCGCACAACAGCCCTGTGCACCAGTTCAGGGTATGAAGGACTGCAGATTCCCATATCCAATTGCCATTGCAAGATGAAAGCGTAGATACTTAGGCTATAATTAACCACATTGAATTTGAGCAGTAAGCTAAGGTTAATGGTCCTACAACACTTGAGAAAAGTGTAATTGATCTCTTAGAGAGTGTAAGTGATTAGGAGATGCATTTGTGTCACTGGGAAGTTAGTATTGTCAACACCACAGTGGCTACCAACAGTGTTCACAGGGCACCCCTTCAGCACCAGCCTAATGAAATGGATCTGCTTCATCTCCCACATTTGCCAGCACCTTATAAAAATGGACCAAAGCTGATTCCATTGCCTTTTGTGTTGGTCCCAGCCAGAGGAACTGCTCAAATAGGGATTCATACATCTCAAAACAATCCATTTCCTGCTCCTCCCAAGGTCAGGTAATGCTGCTGTCCCCATTTCATTACACCTGAGTCAGAGCTACGAGATATATTGCCTCAAGCACAAGGAATTGCCATGATACTACGTCCAAGGTGATGAAGTCTGAGCCACTGAGGATATGGCAAACTGAGATCAAAGAATCACAGAATCACAGAATGGTTTGGGTTGGAAGGGACCTTACAGTCCAACCCCCTGCCATGGGCAAGGACACCTTCCACTATCCCAGCTTGCTCGGAGCTCTATCCAGCCTGGCCTTGGACACTGCCAGGGATGGGGCAGCCACAGCTTCTCTGGGAAACCTGTGCCAGGGCCTCAGCACCCTCACAGGCAACAATTTCATCTTCATATCCAGCCTAAACCCACCCTCTGTCAGTGTGAAGCCATTGCCCCTTGTCCTGTCACTCCAGACCCTTGTCAAGAGTCTCTCTCCATCTTTCCTGTGGGCTCCCTTCAGGCACTGCAAGGCCACACTGAGGTCACCCCAAAGCCTTCCCTTCTCCAGGCTGAACAATCCCAGTTCCCTCAGCCTTTCCTCCCAGCAGAGCTGCTCCATCCCTCTGCTCCCCTTGGTGTTCCTACTCTGGACTGGCTCCAGCAGCTCCCTGTCCTTCCTGTGCTGGGCCCAGGGCTGGATGCAGCCCTGCAGGGGGGTCTCTGTTAATGTGGACTTGCAGACTTACTCTAGTACCACAATGAGACTCCAGCATGGGAGAATCCACCTTTGGAAATCAGAGGGAAAGAACAGTAAAAACTTTTTGTCTGATCAGATTCAGCAGAGTTACCTTCCAGAAAAATTTCTGGGGAAATTTTCAACTGCAAACCTTTTCTTCCCAGCAAAACCAAACTTAACAAAATAAAGTCAAATGAAACAAATCAAAAAGTTTAAGGAAGAATGGAAGTCTCTCCCTTTTTGATTTCCACTTATAAATTGATTTTAATTCATTACCTTGTCTACCCCATCATACAAACTGACCAAAACAATGAATGGTCTTTCTAATTGCATGCCCCTTCTTAATGCAGATGTGTGCCTAAATTTCCTTCTCAACAATTACTTGTATTTCTACTTGAGCTTTTCATTGTAGAACAGAAATAGATCTTATCTGACTCCAAAGGGACTGTTAGCAACGAGCAGATTAGAAGGAAAACAGATGCTGGGGCAGAAGAGATGTAGTCTTGCTTATATTTTTAATCAGATCTAGATGTTGCCCCCAAGTTAAGAAACATTGCGGCCAGGGTAGACCTACCCAGGGCTGAGTAGGTGTTTAAACTGCTTCTGCAGAGAGGTGTCATTTCCAACAGGCAGAAGCTTTGAGTCATTCAAGTGCACAGAAGATACAAGCCCATTAAGGACAGTCTTCCCTCAATATCTTTCATCCTACTGCCCTTGGATTTTAAGAAGCTATTGAAAAGGATGTGTCTTTCAGCAGGTGAACCCCTTGTTTCTCTGGTGTCACATGCACACCTGAATACCTTTATTAGAAAGGTGAATAAGTGGCATTCTTCAATTTTCTAATAACAGAAATTTAATTTTGTGGCCAAGTGAAGGCAGCTGGATCACAGCCACTGTCTGCCCCTGCTGTTAGAAATTCCTCTGAAGTCCCCAGTGTAACGCAGAGTGGTTCACAATGTGAAGAATGCACACAAAAGCTCTCACTCAGAGCCGAGTGAGCTGCAGTTGGGGAAGATTTTGGCTCCCCATATCTGTCTCCTCCTTCCCTCTGCTGAGCTAAAGCCCCAGGCATTAAGGTACTGAGCCAAAATGTAGCATTTCCTGCAGGGCTCTGGTTCAGAGGCATTTGAAATATGACAGCGTAGACTAAAACTCGTGTTTTCTTGATGGCAAATAGAGGAAGAGGAAAAAATATATTTTTAAGGACACAGCATTGCTTGGGTTATCCAGTCAGCAGCAGAAACTTGTTAACAGGACAATGAACACAGAATACACCAATATTCAAGTATTCCTGAATATTTGTGGATGGTGTTCTCACTCTTAAGCCTTAAAGAAAGCTTATAACCTTGCAGTTGCACATCCCTATGGCAGAGAATCCTGTCCACTAATTCTTGCATTAAACCTGCATCTTGCCTTAGGAACAAATTACATTAAATGCCAGGACAGGGACTAGAAAGGTGCAGGTTACTATTTTGCCAATTTAGCAGTAGTTGAACATAAGTTTAATCCTGGGTATGTCAGCCTGTCACATTCTGGGCTGGGAAATATTCTTTTTAATATGTTTTGCATTGTTTTCCCAACAGCACTTGAAATCTTACTAAGGCAGCATTTGCTTTTTTTACGGTTCATTTCTCTGCTACAAATATCTAAAACCAGGCATTTAAGCAGTGTAAGACCACAAATGGACACCACTAATCTTATAAAAACGAACAGAACTCCCTTGTGTTCCATCAGTGCTGTAGCCATATCAAATGGGTGTCTGAAGAGGCCAGCACAAGGCACACACTGCCAATGCTTCCAGCATTTGTGCTCACTTTCCCTTCACCAGCCCATATGAAAGAGGAAAGGGGAATTTGCTATCCTTTCTGGATGACAAGTGCAATTCTGAACTTTCACACCTTGAGCTGAGAGCTTGATTTTGAGAAGAACCACAATAATGAACAGGCAAACACTGTGATGGTGAAAAGGGAAGTTGTGGCCAGCACAAAACGCTTCGTTGAATCTGGTGTGACACATGAGACACCTTTTGTCCTTATGGAACTTTAATTGTTGACTGTTAATTGTTGGCTGATTTAATTCCAGTTTGAAAAAGTTTTTTGAGATGACCCCTCAGGGTGGGGTGTTTTCAGGAGAGTTAACATTGCTATTACATCAGTTAACATTAAGACAGGGCAAAAATAGCTTTTAAAATGAAAATATAAGTCTTATCCAGCAAAACAAGCAGCTGTTCAAGCTTGGCTTCTTCCTTGATGTATATTTAGTCAAATGCACTGAGCCTGCGAGGGACCAAAAATAAAATATCTGTACTATGGCTTTGCACCCCCACTCCCCCGAACTCCCAGCAGCTCACAGATACACAAACCCAGCCTAAAATCTGAGCAGCAGGGTCTCCACTAGCATATATGTGCCTAGCTCTGTTGCTGGACGTTTATTTAACACAAACCAATAACCAAAACCCGAAGAAAGCTGCTACAATGTACTCTGTGCTCTGCTATCCCCACAAGTGTATGGAACAAGCCTGGGAGTCCAAGTGTTCTCAGATGGCTGCAGTTTCTAGTATTTAATCATGCCAAAATTCACTTAGCCCTTGAAATCAGACAAGATCAAGCTTATGAAGTGTGGGAAGCTCCTCCAGCATTCACTCAGTGGCAATTTACTGTAACTCCAGTAATGAGTTCCTCCCATGAGGCACTTGCATATCTGAAGCACTATTTCCTGAGGCTGTCATGTCATTAATTTCCAGTGTTTATAGGCCAATGGAGCTCCTGGATTTGCTGTGTGTAAAGGCTGGGAGATTCTAATGCATCTGCTGCAGCGCAGAGCATGTGTATCAAGCCTCCAACACAACCTCTTCAGAGGGAGGAGTTCAAGCAGCATTGAGGAAAAGAGGGGGAAGGCAGAATGGGAAAAGGAAGGAGAAGGGGAAAAGGACAGAGTGCTGCACTGAAAGGACAGAGTGCTGCACTTTATCAGAGTCTGCAGAATCTCCTATTTTCATTCTCAAAGGTGTCATTTTTGTGTTTAACACACACCTTTGTTACCTTTTGAGCTGAACATTTCCTTCAAATGATGGCAGGAACTGGAAGTGCTGAGCAGCCCACAAACCTGACTTGGCTCATGCAAAAATTTAGTTTCACTGGACGAGTAAAACTAAGAGTGGACAGCAGAACACCAGCTGGGCACTGTGAACTATAGCCACACAGCTCTGCAGTCACTCATAATCAGAGTGACAGGAAAGCCACTTTGAGATGCCCTGGATGCATTCCCTGATCATAGTGAAGTTTGTTATGCATGGAGGTGTTGGTTCAAACACAGATAATTAAAGATCTTTTTCCTTTGTGCCATCTTTTCCTGTTCCATGCCCGGATGTAGCGCTGAGAAATTACCAAATTTCCTATCAGATTTCCCTTGGCATGTATTTCATGTATTATGCAGAGACAAAAGGCTGTGAATGTGGGATTTTTAGTAAGGTTCTGAACCTTTTGTAGAGGGCTTAGAAATAATTTGTGCCTGATCCAAGTCACACTAAAGGGTCCTGCTGACCCAAATCTGAATGGACTTTATCCCATTATCTTGTGGTTGTAAATTCTTATCATCCAAACCAACTAAAGAAGTCCTGAGGAAACAAGAAAGGAACCAAATGTCTCAGTTTGTTGTGACACAGAACAGAAAATAATTTTTAAATATTCTATTAAAAGGACCATTTGAAACAAAACAAATAGGCACCCATTCTAATGTCCAAAAAACTCTCTTCAGTTGGATAAAGGAGAATTACTTGAATTTCAGCCAAACAGGGACTGCACCAACCCAAGGACTGCCTGTTCTGTTGTACACCAGGTCTGAAAATGCCTCAGGTCTGTGCACTCAGAAATTTTAATTATCAGCTTGAATTCAAATGTTTCAAAACAGAGGATCCCCTAAAGTTGGGAATACAAGTATTGTGAGGAAATTTGCTTTCAAATTATCTTTTAAGCACAAAGCTAAGCACTTGCTCATCAAAAATAGGTTTTTAACTTGGATTTTCAAAACTCCTCTAAGACAAATCAGATGAAGGAAATTTTCTTATATTCCCCCAACCTGAGTTCAAAATTTTCCTTGTGAACCATTTCAATCTGAGTAACACTGAAAAATCCACTGCTATTTGTTGGTGCTGTAATGAAACATTTTGTTCCAGATTAGAGCAATATCTCTATATTTTTTCTTTTTTTTTTTTCATTTAAAATAAATTTTTAAGCTTGACTAGATTTTTTCTTTTACAAGTTCTTTAATCAACCAATTAAACAAAGAATGGAGCACTCCATCACCTCTTCTATGAGGAACTACTAGGGATTTTAAGGCATCAGCAATATGCCTGTAAAACTCTGGATTCTGACCAGAGGAGGGAAGATGCTGAAGGCAAGGCAGAAGGTTAAACAGTAGAGTAAGCAGCATGTCAGGAAATGCAGGGAACAGTGTCATTTATTTTTATCCAGAAGCCTTTTTGCTTGACAGAATTGAAGAATCCCATTTTATAGGAGATACCCATAGGACTTGCAGACTAAAAGTAATTCCATTTAAATTTTCAGCCAGAAAAAGCAGTATTTCTATTTAGGTGTGTGTGTCTGGTGGAAGGATGGCCCTGCCTTGGCAGTAGGGTTGGACTGGATGATCTCCACAGGTCCCTTCCAACCGAAACAGTTCTGTGATTCTGTGACCATAAATTATGCTATAGGATTTGGATTACAGCAGGAATTTATCACCAGAAAATTCCTCAAGACATCCAAGAAGTCCTCAGGGAACATGTGCTGATGTAACTGCTGTTTGATAGCTTTCTTATTGTTCTTCCCTGTATTCCCCCCTTTGTGAATCACATTTTTAGTTTTTTCAAGGTCGTATTTTTTATTTTAGAGTTCTCTTTGAAATAATTACCTTTCTTCCCTCTCAAAAAAACCCCCCTGTGATTTATACCTACATCTCCTCTCAGGCAGTTTTGACTTTTAAAGCTTTGAATATTTGTGCCTTTCCGTAAAGTTAAGGATGCAGATCATTTATCTGTTGATTCCTAATATTACTGTAAGGTAGTGAACTCTTAATATATTTGTGGCACCAACCAGGCAGTCCAGATGAGTCCCTACCTAAACATCTTACAATCCTACAAAGAGAATATGTTTTATGGGAAAACAAGACATGGATTGATCACACACAACACACGATACACACCTGAATGCTGGACACATCAGCCTGTCTCTGCCTTGGCTATCAGCACACAACAGCTGAGGCAAAAGTGGGATTTGATCCCCGTCTCCTTGCACACATGGAAAAAGAAGTTCCAATGCTAGGATCCTGCAGCTCTTTTAAAATAACTTTTCAAACTAAAATTAAAAATTGAAAAATATAAAATAGTGTTGTCTGGAAACTAACCAGAAAGACACAGAAGATTTGTGGAATACAATGTTTTCACAAAACATTACTTTCCTGATACCTGCAGCTCTTCTTTCAGCCTCTGCGGTCCTCTGAGCATTAGGAATGTCAGGGAGATGTTTCAGGGAGATTGGACAATGCACAACTTTTAGTTGCACCCTTTTCCATCTTCCACAGGCACTGTGCCAGACAAATGAAAGTCATTAGCCTCCTTTCCAGTCATGCTCACTTGGAGGCTGAGCTCAACCACCCACCTACTCCCCAGTCCTTGTCAGCTGGTGATTTTTCCCCTCTTCTCTCATCATCCTGCCATTCCCAACATTCCATTAAACCCTGCCTATGTGTCTGCTGCTTTGCCTTTGCCCGAGAAAGCTCAGCACTGCAAGCCTTGATAAAGTGGATTTAACCTTCAGCACGAATATCAAGTCTCACATGACTCAGGCACACAATTAAGCTTTGCAAGATAAGGGGCTAATTAATTTAATTGCCAAACAGAAAGAGGGAACTCCTACTCAGGTTTGCCTGAAATCATGCTGTTAATTAATTAATTATTTATTTATTTGCCATTTTACTTTGAAACCAGAAGGTAATGGAAATGTGAACAATAACTCCCCATTCCTCCCTTTAAATTTTGATTTTCCAGGTCAAATGGAAGCCTCTCTTTTAGTGCATGTGGGAAGAAAAATAAAACCAAAAACTTTCTGATGTTTCAGATAGAATTTTAAAGGCTCTACTTTTACTTTAATCAAGAAGTAGTGGGATTAAACAACAATTAATACATTATCCTCTATCATGAGACCTTTACACTAACAGTGATAGTTTGAACAAATTGTTCTGTGGAAAAGTGTTCTGAAATCAGGTGGATTTGGCTAACCCTACTGGAGACATGTTTATTAATGACTGACTCAGGGTTCTGATAACCAAGAGGATTTAGAACATACTTGATTTTAAATGCAGCAGTTCAATGAATATATGGAACATTTTCTCAAATGGTTAAGGTTAGAAAATTGCATAATAAGCATTTGACTAAAACACAAATCTAAATCTGTTTCTCAGAAGAAATGTTTCTAATTTTTTTCCCCAGTTTTCCCCAGGAATTTATTCAGGCTTCTTCCAAAATTTGTGTGTTGGAATAAACACTGTTACTACTTTCAACCTGTAAAATGGCCTGAGTTGGCCAGAAGTTCTCCAAAAGTAAGTGAAAGCAAAAATGTTATTCTTTCTTCAGAGTACATTTTTCCCAGCTTTACTTTAAGTCCATTCTCATGACACTGAAGATCATTTTTAATGTACCAATATCATTTTATCATGAAATTCAGTGTGGAAATGGTCCAGCACTCATTCACTACTTCTGTCCTGGAGCAATGAAGAACCACACTTAATATTTGCCGTCTATCTAGCAACAGTTTCTGCAACATCTTCTTGGATGATAACACCCAGAGCAGCAGGAAAATAGTCAAATGAGCCAATCATTCCAAACCTGTAGAGTCATTGCAGTCTCATCAGCTGTTTTCTCATCCAACATAAAATGCATGAGCAAATGTGCCCGTCCTCGAGAATTGTCTGAGGAATTTTAAAGCTTTCCAACAATGATCACTGAATCACAAAATGGTTTGGGTTGGAGGGGACCTTACAGATCATCTTGTTCCACTCCCCTGCCATGGGCAGAGACACCTTCCATTAGACCAGGTTGTTTGGAGCTTCAGACATCCTGGCCTGGGACAATTCCAGGGATGGGGCAGCCACAGCTTCTCTGGGAAACCTGTGCCAGGGCCTCAGCACCCTCATAGGGAAAAATTTCTGCCTCATATCCAATCTAAACCTGCTCTGTGTCAGTGTGAAGCCATTGCCCCTTGTCCTGTCACTCCAGGCCCTTGTCAGGAGTCTCTCTCCATCTTTCCTGTGGGCTCCCTTCAGGCACTGCAAGGCCACACTGAGGTCACCCCAAAGCCTTCCCTTCTCCAGGCTGAACAATCCCAGTTCCCTCAGCCTTTCCTCCCAGCAGAGCTGCTCCATCCCTCTGCTCCCCTTGGTGTCCCTGCTCTGGACTGGCTCCAGCAGCTCCCTGTCCTTCCTGTGCTGGGCCCAGGGCTGGATGCAGCCCTGCAGGGGGGTCTCAGCAGAGCGGGGCAGAGGGGCAGAATCCCCTCCCTCACAGGGTAGAGGACGGTAGAGAAGAGCAGACCAGCAGGCAGTTCTCCTCCTGAGCTGGATTTCCCCAGTAAGGGAATCTGTGGCCACTCCCTTTCTGGGTAATGCTCAAACACTGTCCCAGTATGAAGAAAGACTGGACACCCTCCTGGGCACTTCGTTTCTGTGGGAGATGGAGCAGCAATCAAGGTTCTAAGTGGCAATTTGGAACAAGGCTCTGCAGCAGGATACAGGACAGGGATAAGTTAGTCATGAGCACAGATGAAGAGTAATCCTGCATTAGTCACACCACAGATAATAAGAGCTGGAAAATGATGACATGTGAGCCTCATGTTAAACCCACTTATGCTTAATTCTCTGTGCTGAATATAAATTGTTCTAAAGAACAACGCATTCCCACAGAACGATTCTTCACATCATGCCACTAACATCTCTGTCATCTTGATTTAGGCCACTTAAATGTCAGTAAGACAAGTTAACACTGCCTAAGGGCAGCTCTGTCCCATGCACCAGAAATCTTGTTCTATCATATTCTATTCTCCTGCAGTGCCTCATGAAAAAATGCAACTTTCGCACACAGGGGTAGATTTGCAGTGGGGTTACAGGGGAGAGGGATGGTGAATCCCCTTTCTCCCCCAGTATTCCTCCCCAGTGCAGTATGGAATATAAAGAATTAAGATCTAATGTGACTTGGTGTACCTCTGCCACCACCCTACCCATGCTGTACCCAGCCTGCCACGTGGAAATGCTTCCCTTCCACTCATTCCAGCCCTGAATGCCTTGATTCTCCAGAGGTGTGTTTATATGTCCCCAAAAAACCCAGCTGAAAAGCCATGGATGATGAGGGAGCACAAGTCAAGTTTCCCATACAAATACAAGGTGCCCATCTGCCTCTCAACAGCTCTGAATGCCAAAAGATCCACAATTTCTACCATCAAGACAGGATTATTAGACATTGAAAACACATGAAATATCATAAGCCGTAGGATCAATTAGGTTGGAAAAGACTTCTAAGGTCATCAAGTCCAACCTTTGACCATGCTCGTCACAGAGAAGCTGAGTATTGAAGGGCAGAATATTCCTGGGGGAAAGGGGAGTTGCTGTGTTGATTTCTGAGGATGCAAGTTCAGCATAAAAAGCTATAGTGAATTTTTCTTTTGGCAAAAGTGGGTGTAGAGCCTGACAGCATTAAAGCCTCCGAGGTGAAATTTGAAAATGTTAGCAGATTATTAGCAGCATATAAAAAAAATGTGCAGAAAGCTGCAGTGCTGAATTCATGAAGTGCTGCCCTCTCAACCCCTTGCAGCTTGTTTGAAGAGAGGCTCTGAACCCCCTGCCACAAGGTCCCCTCACCTGAAGCCATGGTGCAGATGACACTCAACCAGGTGCCTCCTACCTGCTGAGGTTCCAGGTTTGTCCCACCTGCAGGAGAATTTCAGAGCAGGTGCTCACAGGCACCTTTGAAGGGGTGTTAAAATGAATTCTATAAACAAACAACCTTTGGCTTCTGGGAGATCTGTACCTACTCCTGCAGCTTTCTCTAAAGGTAACGTGTAGTTTGAGACTCACAGGAAATATATTTTACCCACCCTTCTGGAGACTGAACTTTTGAAGCACTGTCACAGCATTTTTTCCTAATGACTTCGTGTATTTGTCCTTGAAGAACAACAGCAGCTTTGGGGTGGGAAAGAGATAAATGTTCTCTGAAGATGCTCTTTCTGGAGGTTACTTTTAGAAAGCCTGGAGTCTGCTGCCACTAAAATCAGCAAGAAAGTTATCACTGGCATCAGTGAGAACAAGACCACGTGCAGCAGTTTTACATTCAGGCTGGGTTAGGGAGTCTTTTGTTCTTGCCTCTGGTTTGCATGTCTTGTTTACACAGCGCAGTTAATGCCAGTGAAAGGACTAAGCACCCCTAACAAGAAAGGACTAAGCACCCCTAACAAGCAGCTGTAACAGATAACTCGGTGGGTATGGGATGGATTGTGTTACAGCAGGGAAGGGGGGATTTGTAGTTCTGTGTTATATTAGGATGCTGTTTTCCCACACAGGGAGCAAATTCTCCAGTGGTTAAACAAAGGAGGGATCTCATTAATTTGTACTGAATCACTCCTTCTGTCCCCGCCCCGGAGCACACTCTCCCTGGGAACAAGGCAGCCTGAAGGTATTCATCTCCTAGCACCAATGCCTGGGTGGTGAATATACCAAGCACCTTAGCAGGAAGTTTCAAAGGCATTTCCCTACCGGAGAGAACTGATAAAACTCCTGTCTCTTACCGTTTTTATATTCTCGTGGAAATAAAAGTACTGTGACTGACACAGTAGCATCCACCCATTCCCTGCAAGCCCCCTGCCCCACATGCTTCAGCGCTGCCATCTCTCCTTTGCACACCCTGGATTTCTCTTTGGGGTCTGAGTCTCAGGCTCTTCATTTAACCATGCAAACATCGACTCTGCACACTCCCTTTCTTGTCTGCTCCCTTCTCTCCCAATCTGTTCTCAACCTCAGCCCTTCCCTTCCACTTCCCAGTGTTTTCATTTACCCAAATTCACTTTCCTCCATACCCCACCCTGCTGCAGACCTTCCTTCACTGTCTCCTGTCTCCTCCCCCCTTTCTATTCCCATCAGCTTGGCTTGCACTCTCAGCATGCCTTCCTTCCTCCTTCTCAGAGTTATCCTCAGTATACCCTGTGTCCCCTTTTGCCATGACCTTTAAGCTTTCCCACACTGATACCCTGATCTGGTACCCAACAGGTGCTTCCCTGCCATCTCCAGGCATGTCAAATGTCAGGCTGTGCAAAGCATCTCTGTGAAGGTTTTGGATCTCCAAGCAGGAAACCGAAGGCAATGCTATATGAACTGAGTTCTCTCCAAGGGCACGTCTGGTACCTTGGAGTCTGGGCTCTGTTTTGCTCCTATAAAGATTTGTGACTCCAGCCGGGAGTACAGGGCATCCCTGCCCTCAGAGAAGCACCTGCAGCCTCTGCAATCAACCCACAACAAGGGTAATCCTGCATTTTTCTTGCAGTGTCTGCTTGGTGCCAACATGGTCTCCTTGATTTGCAGTGAGGAGTCCAGATGTGGATCCATCTGAGGCATGGCCAAAAGATTGGAACATGCCCTGTGCTGCTGCATAACGTGGGTTTAATATTCAGTGTCTTCTGAGGGAAAAGCTATGAAAGAGTTTAACTCTCTTTGCTAAAGGGTTTCCATTCTTTTCTGTCATCCCTTTGTGTTACTAGTGTGTCTTTCACTAATATCTTCTCTCACTAATACCTCCCTTCCATTTCCTCATTTCCCTCTCTTCTTCCAACCAATTTACAAACCCTTTGGCAATGGCTTCACACTGACAGAGAGGAGATTTAGATTGGGTATTAGGAAAGAATTCTTCCTGTGAGGGTGCTGAGGCCCTGGCACAGGTTGCCCAGAGCAGCTGTGGCTGCCCCATCCCTGGAAGTGCTCAAGGCCAGGCTGGATGGGGCTCAGAGCAACCTGGGATAGTGGAAGGTGTCCCTGCCCATGGCCGGGGAGTTGGAACTGGATGATCTGTAAGGTCCCTTCCAACCCAAACCAGTCCATGACTCTGACGAGATCAGGGAGGCAGCAGCCAGCTTTGCAAACGAGGTCATTACAGGCAAAGCTGGAAATTTAACCCAGTCCCTGATAGGATGGGGCTGACTCCCAGCGGGCTTGTTTCTCAGGAGACACCCAGTCTGGGTTTGGTCACTGTCTGCAAACACAGCTTTAGCTCTAAACCCCTGCTCTTCTTCCCAGCACAGATATGAAATCCAGCAGATAAGAACTGGGATCCCCTCCCTTTGCCTTCCCCAGTAAAGGAGGAAGTTCTGTTCCCAGCAGAGGGCTTGTGCAGAAGATGGTTGGTCTGTGTGTGCTGCTTGCTGTTCATTCAGCCAGAGTGCCAGGCTGCAGCAAGCCCTCATTTGTGTTGCTTGTTAAGGAGTTTTCAGCAAATTTTCTGCTATAAAATGTGGCCATGGCAAAAAGAAACCTTTCATGGCAATGTTTTCATTCAATGAAAACTCTGGGGATGCAGAATCCTGGGTCCAGGAGGAAAACCCTGCTGAAAAGCAGTATGAAAGAGTCTGTTTTCCTTCTGTATAACAAGTGGGTTTATTTCTCAACACTTGGATTAGGCAGGGAACTTCATCCTGAGTCTCCTGTCTCTCCTGTACTTGAGCAAAGCCACATCCAAAGGGATCTTTCTAGCCCAGGGCAGGTGTTTCACAGTTTTCCCTGCTAGAGTGTATCTAACCTGCATAAATACTTAAACACTTGCTGAGAGAGGAGAGCGTTCTGCAAGAGATTGATTTGACAGTGCTGTTGTTCAGGCGTTCACACAGGATGTGGGAAACTGAGGTTCAGGTCCCTGCCTCAATGAATATTGAATTATTTATGGAAAGTGGAGCAGCTGCAGCAGGGAGGAGTGGGACAGAGTAATGCTTTTGGAGTTGGGGCATTTATAGGGCATGTTGGAGATGGCAGAGCAAGATCTCATCCCCAAGTCTCCCACATTCCTGGTGACTGTCCCAGCCATGGCTGGCTCACTTGCTCTGTTACCTCAGGGGAAACCTTCAGAGCTTGCTCCTGTCCTACTGCAAAAGTTTTAAAACCTCTGTGTAGTACAAATGACTCCAGTTCTGGCATTTTTCAGCTTTTCAGACCTCTGTTTTTCAGTGTTAATGTTCTTTTACACTGTACAAATATTTAAAATGCAAATTAAAAGATTTCTGTCTTCCTGTGACTCTCAAGGAAGCAGTGTGAATAGTTCTCTGTATTTTCAGCCTGCGTTCCAGGGCCTGCTGGTCTGGGCTCCTGAGTACTTCTGTGGCTGAGGAAAAAATAATTAAAAATAAATAAATAAAATTAATGAGTTTTATATTTGGTTTGGACAGTCATAAGGCTTGAGGTCAGGCTTGCAGGAGCAATTTCCGTAGACTAACACTCTCAAGATGTGTCTTATAATGTCCTTAAGGATCAGGAAAGGAGGCTGTAAAAATAAAATGCCCACTTTGAAGAAACATGAATATTATGTTCTCAGGCCTCACCACAGAGGTGTTGGCTTATCACCTACAGGCATTCCTCATGGAGTCCAGGAGCCTGGGCTCTGTGTTCCACAGAAAGACCACAAGCAGAGGAAGGAGAGGACATTGTGTGGTGGGTGGGGTAAACTTCTGTATTTCCCGGTGTCTCTGGACTTTCATCCCAATCCTTTACTCTCCTTCAGTTTGTCACCCCCTTTACATGCTTGCTGTTTGCACCAGGTCAGAGAATTTATGATGTGAAATCCCAAAGCTTCATCCTTAAGTTCACATAATCGTCTCAGGTCATTTTTGCTTGGCCACTGTAGTCCTCAGTGTGGAATTTAAACCTGTCAGATCTAACTTTCCTGCTCATCCCCTCAAATACAGGTGTCTCTGGCTGCCTGACTTCAGCAAACACTGGTTTTCTTCAAAGCTTCCACCAGCTAGATGCCTTCAAAACCATAAAATTCTCCTTAGGGCAAACGGAAGCTCCCCCAGCTTTCTGAACTACCTTGAAGCACACATTCATCTCTCTGATCCATCACCTTGCTCTTATCTTTCTCCTTGAACTGTAATTTTACCCTGTTTTGTTTAGCTTGCTGATCTCCCTGTCCCCATCACCACAGCCATACATTCATATCACTGCTTCCTCATCTTCCAGCTTGCTGAAATCCTCTTTAACTTAGCAAGGAGTGTAAAACTGAACGTGTTGCTGTCCGTCAGGGACACTTGGCAGACAGAGATGGCTCTGCTTCGAGGCAGGGAAAGGACATGAGTCAGGAATGGCACCCAAACTTCCCATCTGAGCAGTGACTGGGGCAGCTCTGGGCTCAAAGTAGCTGAAGAAGGGCCCAGATCAGATAGACTGCTCCTAAACAGGAGATGATTGCCTGCAGACTGGAGACAGGACTAGTTAGGAAAAGTCAGTTCAATGCCAGGGCTTTCCCAGCACAGGCAGTGACCTTCCAGCTCCCAGGGATGTCCCCAGACACACGCAGGTTTAATGCAACACACACAACCTGGTTGCCAAATCCAGCAGGATTAAGGACCTCATTTTTATCTTAGTTCAGAAAACCTCCTGCTTGTGGGGAAGGGCAAGATATGTCCTACTTTGCTGCTTTGTGAAAGGCCATTTAGCAATTAACATGTAGCAGAGGAGGTAAAATTTGTTGCACAATCCATCACCCTGACCTTTGCAGGAAACAAAGCTCTGCTTCGGAGCTCATCAACAGGAACTCACAGTGTGATTTACTGCTGGGGCTCCCTAATCTTATGCTAATGTAACTCTATTGATTTCTGCAGATTTGCAGTGGTATTACATGGGAGGAACACGAAAATAAACTGAGCACTCAGTGTGATGAGGGGACTGTGTGACAGAAAGCTTGCCTGTGTTTTCCAATTTTATCAGCTGGCCTAATGAAAGCCGCTACTTCTCCGTACACTCCTCAATGCCATCAGTCCAAGCACGGTGTTGGTTTAAAAAAGTGATAAATTACCTCCTCTCACTGCTGTCTGGATCTAAAGCTATTTGTGAATTACTGCCAGTAGGAATTTCAAGAGAAAAAAATAAGAAGTTAAAATCAATTCAGCAAATGCCCCTAAGTAGTACAAACAAAGGAAGATTCGTAAATGACCTGTGCTCAGCATGTCTGTCACCAACAGGGATGACAATGTTTGGCGGTATTTTTCCAGTTGATTTGTAACACCCTGGAGAACAGTGAAAGTTGGCTGAAATTCTTGTGCTTCCACTTATTTCTCTATTTGTTTGTTGAGGTTTTTTTGTCTCTGTACTGAACACAAATGTTCTCCTTTGGGCTGCTCCTCTGACTTTTGGTTTGTGCTGCAGAAGGGAAAACATGAATCCCTTGACAGCTGCTATTCTGGCTTAACAAAGACTTGCTTAAAACACATTAGAGTCAAAGAAAGGCTGTTGTGCAGCAAACAGACACCTGACAACAGGGCTAAAAGATGCCAAAACAACTCCTTTGCAAAGCAAAGTTTAGAAAGCAGAGTTTAGAGTGAAGCAGAAAAAGACATACACATTAATTTGACCTTATGACTGGGCATAAGGAGCACAAAGATTCTGGGAAATCTGGGGAAAAATAAATCCGTGGGACCCCCTCAGGTGGAAGAGCATATGCATTAAAAATTTCTGGCAGTGGATTCTCAGTAGGATAAAGAAAGGGTGTCTCGTTTTTTGACAGAACAAGCTTTGTACCTCACACTTTGTCCAGAAGCCTGCTTTGGTCGCAGTGTCTGGCTTCTGACACCTGCATGGATTAATTTCCACCGCAAGCTCCTGTGTACGCCTTCTTTCAGGATGATGCCTGTCAAAACAAAGCCATGAATTCAACCACTGGCACTTCCCTCACTCCATGGAGTTATCCCTAATGCAAACTAGAAATTAAAGCTGTGCATTTTTTTAAAGAAAGTTTCTGGATTTTGGCAGAATATGGAATAGGGAATATGGCTAGGGAAAGATGGTTCTCCACAGAGCAGGAAAGGAGCTAATCTAATGCTATGGGGATAGAATAATAGTACTACTAAATTTCTAGGGAATATTAGGCAATCAGCAACACCATCTCCATGCAAGCTCAGATGACCAAACAGGAAAATGATCTAGAGTTACTGAAGTTCACTGACCAAGGCCAAAATCTGAGGTTCCAATTGGAGGATGTTCATCCAGGGTGGTAAGGGATGGACCTGCAGTACCAGAAGCTGTTTGGATTCAGCTGACAGCAGCTCTGAGTTACAGGTTAGTTGGTGATCATAAAATGGATCAAGAACTGGCATTCATTCATTCATTCATTCATTCATTCATTATTGGGGACACAAAGGAATGTTTTCCTTACCCTGAATCCACCAGCTCAGTCTCAACAGCTGGCAAGACTGGTGAGGTACAGGCATGGCTACCCAGAAGCAGGGAAGAATTCAGGGAACAAGAGAGAGGAGCTTTACTTAGGTTCCCATCCTAGCTCCCAGTTAGCTTAGGACCTGCTGCTGAGGACCTTGTCTCTTGCCTTTCGCCCAAGGTGCTGCCTGTGGAATATTTAGTTCCACAGCTGGGTTGGTCCTCTAATACACACTCCCACCTGCTGCACTTCCAAAGGTTTTCTGGTCTGCCAGAGCATGAAGGGGAAGTAAATGGCGCACGCAGGCTGCCTTCCCACTGCAAGCAGAGAGGATCGGACTCTCAGACCACAACAGCAGAGTGTGGTCAGTCCCCTGCAGCCAAACCTCCTCTCAGCCAAGCTGGGCCCATTACTTGCTGTTCTCCAGCCTTATCAAGGAATGTTATCACTCATATCAGTCCCCAAGTCCTTCGAATTCCACTGCAAGATGTGGCAGACAGTAGGACGGCACCCACCAAAGTAAAATGAACCCCAGATCTCTGCCTCTGAGGGCTGTAACGAGAGTAGGGGCGTGGGAGTGCCCTTTTTCTCAGGCTGGGAGGGACAGAGTGACGAGCACAGGGGAGCGGCTGTGGGAATCCCAGGCTGTGCTTCCCATTTCTTATTCTGCCTGGGACACTGGGAGACGGTCAGGAGTGAGTGTGAGGGGTGGGGGAGCAGGAGGATTACGGACAGGAGGCCTTCGGTGTGGGTGTGGGAAGCACAGGCGCCGTGCAGCCGTGAATCCAGGGCTGACAGCAGGCACTGACGGCAGGACTGTCACGTTCCCCACTCTGCCTGGAATTACCTCACTAACAGCATTTCCACAAAAGCTCTTTCACACCTTCTACAAATGTGCAACAGTAAACAAACTCCCACTACGGGGTAAAAAAAACAAACAAACTCTGCCAGTGTAAGAAACCTCGAGCAGGACTTTTTTTAAGCTGAGGAAAAGTGCAGAGGTTGTGCTGGCTTGTTAAGCTGTATGTGCATGATGAATTTGTAACCTGCTCCCACTTTTCACAGGACTTATCTTGGCTTCCCGTAGGTTTGCACAGGTATACTGCAAAACACTCCTTTTACGCCCTTCAAAGTGAAACATTTTTTCTTCACCAGTATTTGCTCTACAGTGGGCTGAGCTTATCCTTCATGTTCCACTTACACAGTCCCGGCAAAACCGAATGAAGAATTACACAGGATGACGTTTGGGTGTCTGCTGAGATTTGGTGGGTCCACAGTGTCACCGAAACGGTGGGAAAAACAAAAACCCTCCAACAATATTTTTAATGATAGAGAGTCAAGGCATTACTTTATTATCTGGCCAGGATGTACCACAGAAATCATCTCATCCTCACATAGTCCGGGTGTGCAGAGAGAATCATTCCATGACACATGACCTTTACTAGATTTTTCAGATCATTTATACAGTCAAAACTCATAGAAACCGATCGGGTCACTGTTCATTGGTCTCAGGTTGTGTAGTTCTTAGTATTTGGTCTCCTATTGGATCCGGATTTCTTCACTTCTGGTGTTAATTAGATCTTCATTCCTTGATTCCCTTATCAGTCTTTTCCCGAGGAGATACCTCCAGTTCTGCCAGAGGCAGAGTCTGCGGTAGATGTTCGTAGATGGCCGATGATGTTCTGTTGATGTTCTGCCGATGTCCTTATCTCTTTGGGGCTACTCCCAGTCTGTTGAAATGCTAAGCCCATCAGGCCTCACCTAGAGAAACATTGCCCTGGAAAGAAGCTTCAGTTTCCTTCCCCCGGGACAAAGGTGAACAAACTTAGCTACATTTATATATAAAAAAATTTTAAACTGGTATGTTTCCCAGCAATAGGGTGAACCAAATTCCATTGTTCCTTTGATTCATTTTCAGCCACTGAGAGTGAGGCAGTCAAATGTGAACTCAGCTGGGATTTTAACCCAAGTTTTCCACTGAAAATTTCCATGGCTGAAAATGTATTTTTTTAAATGGTAACATGCAATAAAGTACAACACATGTCCCCTGCCACTAAGCAAAAACCAAAATCTACAACAACTTGTGTGTTTTCAACAACTCAGATGCTGGGAGCCCTTGGGCCCAATGCAAGCACGATGCACTTTGGTTTGCCTCCTGTTCTTCAGGGCATTTCTGTCTGAGTGTAAGTGCTCAGTGGGAATTAGAACATTAAATGACCTGAGAGAAAGCTCAGAGCATCAAGGTCTACATATACTCCAAAAAGTGGTAGAGAAATCATTGCCATAAGAAAGTTAATCGTCTTGCAGCTGGAGTAGAAAACAAGGGAAAAAGATTTTCTCATAACGCCAAGAAGGTCCTTTACTACATAAACACCTCAGGCTGATGAGCAGGGGAGGGCTAAAGGGTATGGTGAAGACATGCACAGGAGCACCACCTGCACCACATGATTGTTTATGCACTGCAGAAAATCATAAAATCACAGAATGATTTGGGCTGGAAGGGATCTTAAAGATCATCTTGTTCCACTCCCCTGCCATGGGAAGGGACACCTTCCACTAGACCACAGTGCTCAGAGCCCCATCCAACCTGGCCTGGAACACTTCAGGGATGGGGCAGCCACAGCTTCTCTGGGCAACCTGTGCCAGGGCCTCACCACCCTCACAGGGAACAATTTATGCCTCATACCCAATCTAAACCTGCTCTGTGCCAGTGTGAAGCCATTGCCCCTTATCCTGTCACTTCAGGCCCTTGTCAAGAGTCTCTCTCCATCTTTCCTGTGGGCTCCCTTCAGGCTCTGCAAGGCCACACTGAGGTCACCCCAAAGCCTTCCCTTCTCCAGGCTGAACAATCCCAGTTCCCTCAGCCTTTCCTCCCAGCAGAGCTGATCCATCCCTCTGGTCACCTTGGTGTCCCTGCTCTGGACTGGCTCCAGCAGCTCCCTGTCCTTCCTGTGCTGGGATCCCAGGGCTGGATGCAGCTCTGAGGGTGGGGCTCAGCAGAGGGGCAGAGGGGCAGAATCCCCTCCTCACTCAGAGTATCTGCACATCACTCCCACTGATGGTCTTTGTAGTGTTAAATGTGGCCCTGGGAGTCACCTGCATGAGCTCCTCAGACCTGTGTAGCAGCAGAAGTCTCACAAGAATCAGTCACTGCTTTGTGAAGGGCTGGTTGCAAACACAGGCCTGGCACGATGGGTGCTGACAAAGGCACTCCTTGGAGCCAGGGTCTTGCTTTCTCCAAAAAACTGTCAAGCCAAGGGCAAGACACATGAAATCACTGCTTCTAAAAGGAGATGTAAGCCTCCAGAAACAGAAAGTGGGGCTACACTCCTGAAGACTTTGACAATCCTCTCTGGGAGGAGTCCTGATATAAACCCGCTCACCAGTACAAAGAATAAGAACTGCTTGTTTTGCAGTGGAAAAGACATCTTCATTTTTCAGAAAGGAGCAGAAAGGGTAGAAACTGTTTAAGAAAATATCTTTATTACATTTCAGGACACTGGGGAACACCGGAGCTGTGGCAGTGTTTCGGGTCTTGAAATGCAGGTGTAAGGAAAAAGAAGGAAAGTTTGTTGCATCTAGATGTGAAGTGTCCCTATGCCTTCCTGTGTCACACAGATGCTGGCAGCTGGAAGAGTTTTGCTGAGGGAACTCTCTGGTGCCACAGTGTTTGCCTCAGAGTAGATGTGTGCAAGTTTTTTAGAACTGTCCCTGTCTGAAGGGGATAAACAACTGAGCTGTTTCAGCTGGTTTAAGAGCAGGCAAATTTCATACCTCCCACCTTGCAAACAAAGATATGAGACCAAACTGAAGAAGTTCCAGTTCAGCTAACAGAGGAGGCACCATGCATTCACTCTTTACAGTCCCCTCTGTCACTACTGACCTGGAAAAAACTGTGTCTAGACAAAGTGTGGCTTCACCTGGATATACTGCTCCATGGTCCTTTCCATCCTGTGGATTAAATTTCCTTGTGAAGCCATCAGAGGATTGCACGGGCTTTTGCTAGGAAAATTGCAGCATTAGCATGTGGCCTGAGGAAGATATCATCACTGAAACAATTATAATGGTCACCTTTGTAACCTCAGGGAGGGACAAGCCATGTTTAATATGGCACCTGGCTGTGCCTTGAAAGCCAGGAGGGATATCCCTGTCCTGGGGGCATCAGGCCCAGCACTGCCAGCCAGCCCAGCGAGGGGATTGTCCTGCTCTACCCTGGGCTGGGGTGGCCTCACCTCAAGTGCTGGGGCAGGTTTGGGTGCCACAATAGTAGAAAGACCTAAAGCTGTTATAGAGCTGTGTCAGGGGAGGGTTAGGCTGGATTTCAGGAAAAGGTTCTTCCCCCAGAGGGTGGGTGGACACTGAACAGGCTCCCCCAGGCAGTGGTCACAGCACCAAGCCAGACAGAGCTCAGGAAGTGTTTGGACAGCACTCTCAGGCACATGGTAATTCTTAGGCTGTGCTGTCCAGGGCCAGGAGTTGGACTGGATGATCCTTGTGGTTCCTTTGCAGTTCAGGACTTACTATGATTCTGTGGAACTTCTCCCAGCGAATCTTCAGCAGGTTACAACATAGGATGAGTGCTCCATTTCCATTTACAGCCTAATTTCCTTGATCTTCCTAGCACTAAGCAGTTACCACTGTGTCATGCAGGCCTGGATGACAGCAGCTCTTCCAGCCAAGAGAAAGGTGATGTCAGAACAGTGAGAAGGCTTTGGTTTCCCTGAAGGCTACAATGAGTTAAGCAGGTGCAGCATTCCCATTTCCACACAGAGATGGGAAGATGGAGCCAATTCCATGCAGATGGTGAGCTGTGTAAACAAGAAGTTCCTGTTCTGCACCAGCCTGCTGATGTGCCTCCTGCCAGAGGGCATCTGCAGGCTGAGCACTGCCAGTTTCCAGCCCGGGCACTTCCCCCATTCCACCAGCCCTGCTTGTACAAACAGGGAAAAGGCACTGCATCCCACCATCCCTCCTCTGCTCCTTCAGGCCCGGGGAAGCAGGAAATCTACACATTTATCACTCAGAAAGGCACTTTGGTGACAGTGGAAAATATTACGCACAGCCATAAAAATAGTCGCGTCTCGTACCCAACAACAGCATTATTTCAGTGTGATGGATGGCTTAAGCCAAATAAAGTTACTTTCAGAGGCAAACCTCAACCTTCAGGGCTCTTTATTAGATATGTAAAGCTTCATCCACCAGGGCTCTCAAGCAGCTGTTTAAACATGCAGAGTCTTAATGAAGTCAGCAATGCTCCTGATGTGTTTCAAGCACTCTTTGCTGGATCCATGCCCATAAAACAATTCTTCTGGCCTTAATCATGGAGGTATTTAATGGCCCAGGTGTCATTCAGTGGAAGTGGTCACCATTCTTGTCACCCAAAGAGAGATGAGGGCATGTTATGGGCCAGGTTCAAATAGTACTGTTTTTTCATCAATTTCAGTGGGGCTACTTCCACTCCAGATATTAAGACCAGCATCACAGAGCTGTGCCTCCTTGCAAAAGCTTAGTTATTGTTGATGTATTATTCACATATTCAGCCAAGAGAAATTCACAGTGCAGAGTCTATTTTAGCCCTAGTCTTGGAAGGGGTCTGCTAGAGCTGGCTTTATTATACATGTGAATTTCCAGGTGCACATCTGACCAAGTACCAACAAGTATTTTCAGTCTCTGTGGAATGCCTACCAGTGATGTTCCAAAACATCTTCCTCAGACTGCCCATGTAGCTCATTCTTCTTTCTGTTCATTCTTCTATCTCTGACCAATGAAAACATGTACCCAACCTCATATTTATATAACCTCATTTGCCATCTCAGCTGGGGAGAGGCTGAGCTCAAGCTGCCAACCAGGCCTGTGGCAGTGCCTATATTGCAGGCTGGTTGTTTGGATTGGGTCTGCAGATGGAGGAAATCCAGGCAGTGCTGGCTCCTGGAGCCCAGTGACACAGCCGATCACCAGCCAACGCTGCTTCAGGCAAGTAGGAGCTCTCGGCTCTGTTGGCCATCACTGGGATCTCCATGGCTCAGAGCAGTTGCTTAATCTTGGACATCAGATGCCATCTGAGGCTGATGAGGATGCCCCTGCTCTGGCTTTTTGCTCCTGCTGCAGGAGAATGCCACTCTCCATGCCTGTAATTCCCCAGGCACCTCTGGGATACCCTAGGAAGCTCACTGCTTATTTATTTCAGACCTTGTTGCACTAGAAAAGTTGGTTGTGTCAAGGACCAGAGGGTTTTGCTCTGTGCTCTCAAGAGAGAGGGGCCCAGTGGAACATATTTACCGCTGACATTGACACAAGTAAGAGTGGTGTTTGCTTTGAAACCAAAAATCCTGTACCAAGAGCCCCATTGCTTATGAGAGTTATTAGTCAAGCTCCAGTTTTAAACCTTGTGAATTAAGTAATCTATTATAAAAAATAAAGTCTAGTGGTCAGACAGTTGAAAGAAGCAGAATATTCAAAGTCAGTTATTCAAAATATCCAAAGGAAGTCCATTTTAAAGGTATTGAAGAGACTATTTCTTCCAGACCATCAAGAGTCTGAGACATTCAGATGTCCAGATGCAGAATAGACTGTGCAATTTATTTACCTGATCTATGCAGGCTAACGTAACTGGGGTTTTCAGTAATAATTTATTGATAGCCACCTATTTGTGAGCACTATATAACCCCCTGAGACTGTGTCATATTTCTTCAGACACAAGGGGTCAGACAGCTAAGACAATCTGAGAGCAGAGAGGATGCAAACACAACGATTTTTTTCACGTGACTTTTGAAAAGCAATATAGAAAACACCAAAATAACAAGATCATCACTTTTGTACAACAGTGCAGTCACTGTTCCTGGGTGTAGGACTGACCTCTGCAAAGCATTTTGATTTGCTGTAGCTCAGTTTCTCCAGTGGAAAATGGCCACTCTGCTGCCACAAACAAGAAGTGCTGTGTGAATTAAGCTGCTGCTGCATTATCTCTGATTCTGTTTACAGCTGGTGAGGGCTGTTGGCACAGCAGACTTGTGTGGGTCAGGCAGGCATTCTGTTTTCCACACAGTGCTGGAATGCTGGTGTGCAGAGGTGGCTGCGTGGGTTGGCAATTACGGTACTCTTGACTCTGATCCATCCATGATCTCTCTGAAGAGAGCCTTTGTCAGGCTTGCTACCATGTGGGCAGAGAGTCATTCCCGGAGCAGACCCAGCCTGGGTGTAAGGGCAGATTGGGGGATGAGATGTTGGGGAGCAGTGCCAGGGAAAGGGACCTGGGGGTCCTGGTCAGTGGCCAGCTGGACATGAGCCAGCAGTGCCCTGGAGCCAGGAGGGAGATCCCTGTCCTGGGGGCACCAGGCCCAGCATCGCCAGCCGGGCTAGGGAGGGATTGTCCTGCTCTGCTCTGGGCTGGGGCAGCCTCACCTCCAGTGCTGGGGCAGTTTTGGGTGCCAAAACATAAGAAAGATCTAAAGCTGTTGGAGAGTGTCCAAAGTAGAGTTTTAGAGATAGTGAAAGGCATGGAGGGGAAGCCACACGAGGAGTAGCTGAAGGCATTTGGTCTGTTCAGCTGGAGGAGACTGAGGTCAGAGCTCACAGCAGTTCTGCAGCTTACTCAGGAGAGGAAGCGGAGGGGCAGGCACTGAGCTCTGCTCTGTGTGACCAGGGACAGGACCCAGGGAACAGCTGGAGCTGTGTCAGGGAGGGTTAGGTTGGATATCAGGAGAAGGTTCTTCCCCAGAGGGTGGTGGGGCACTGAACAGGCTCCCCCAGGAATGGACACAGCACCAAACCTGACAGACCTCAAGGAGTGTTTGGACAACACTCCCAGGCCCCGGGTGAGATTGTTGGGGTGTCCTGTCCAGGGCCAGGAGTTGGGCTGGATGATCCTTGTGGGTCCTTTCCAGCTAGGATATTCTGTGATTCTGTGGCCATGTCAGCTGCAGGGAACACTAACCTAGAATATGCTGATTATATGACAACAAAGCACAAATGGGTGGGTTACAAATTCCTGGACAAGGAGGCTGATCATGTATCCTGAAAAGCTAATGATGATATGCAAGGAGATAGCCAGACATCCCACTGCCTGGTCCAGGGGAAGACAGGTAGGAAGGTGGGCACCTTCCTGCTTGAAACTAAAACCCAGGCAAAACTGATCTCTGCTTAGGTTTGATTACAAGCACGAATCTCAGGTTGGGTTCATCAAAGTTCCAGGATGGGAGCTGAGTATTGAGTGAAATGAGCGCTCAGATTTCCAGCAGGTCCAAGTCATGTTTAGACTCAAGCTCAGTTCTCAGGCTGAGGATCTATGGTTGCAGAAAGGAAGGTGGTGAACCTAAGTGGTTTTATCTGGAAACCACTCCAAACTAAGATCTGGAAAAGTGCTGCTTTCTATTCTCTGCTTATCTGAGGAATAAAATGGTGTCAAAGCAAAAAAAAAAAAAGGTTTTGTAATAGAGCTGCTTAAAAATGGGGTCCTGCACAATTTTCGTCTGCCTCTCCTCAGATTTTGGATCAGTGTTCAAGCTTTTGTAAGCACACACTAGAAACTGGAGGGGAATTCTGATTTGGTTTGTTTTGTGGGCATTGTTGGCATTTTTTTGGCTTGTGTCTTCTTTCCAAATAGGGAAATTACATCAACATTTGCATTTTTTAGTCTTTTTAACCCATTCTCAGGCTCACCTTCAAGACAAGGGCTTGAGACCCCACGTGTATTTCAAACTTAGGGTTTTTTTTCTTTGCTGGAGTGGATTTCACTTTTTATTTTCTCTGATTTCAAGAGGGAAAACAGAATAGGTGTAATTTTAACAAACTCTTCTGAACCATGTGTACCTAGGCAGATAAGGGCCCAGAAAGGACCATGTAGGTCTGGTTCTATAAGGATTAAAGCCTCCAGGAGGGCAAACATAGGAGGCAGCATGCCAGCAGTTCTCATGCTCTGTCTCACCCTGTTTATAGCTGTGTGTCAGGTCTGACGTTGATATCTGTATGTCTAGGAACTTAAATAATAAATTGAGTCAAGAGTACCCCCCCAAAGAGCTCAGTATCACCTCTTCACTGTGTCTGGCTGCATGACATGGTATTAGCAGCATAACAGGGATGTTTATCTGTGTCCAGGTACCACTGCTCCCTTTTCCTCTTTCACCTGGGGTCAACATCTACAGCCAGCCTCACCAGGACCTTAAGGGCTTTAAAGCATCCCTACAAACTCTGCAGGACTGCTCTTGGTGTGAACAATACAGAATATTTCTGCTCTGGATCTCATCTGGACCTCCACCAACAAGCCAATGCTCAGGCTGCTCTTGCTCTGCTTCTCATCTCATGTAGTCTAAAAACACTTTCCTGTTCTCCCAGAGCTCCCAGGCACCTCCCTGCTCCCTTCCTGTCTGCTTGGTGGACCTGTTGCAGTGCCAGCACTGTGTTCTCCATGTCTGCAAGCCCATTTCTGTGCACACCAAACCAAGAAGGTTCTCCAGTGCCACACCTGAATGGGCAGCGAGCCTCCCCATCTGCCCCACTCCCACCCACTCTGCAGATTTTGGCTGGTGCTTCCTGCCAGCAGAAGGCAAACTGTGGCACAGAAGAACACCTGAATCACAGAATCACAGAATCATTCAGGTTGGAAAAGACCTCTGAGATCATCAAGTCCAACCTGTGACCAAATACCAGACCATGGTACCCATTGCCACGTCCAGCCTTTCCTTAAACACTTCTGGGGATAGGGACTCTACCACTACCCTGGACAGCCCCTTCCAATGTCCAATCACCCTTTCAGTGAAGAAATTCTTCCTGATGTCCAAACTGAATCTCTCCTGGTGCAGCTTGAGGACATTTCCTCTCCTCCTGTCCCTTGTTCCCTGGGAGCAGAGCCCGATCCCCCCTGGCTGCCCCTCCTGTCAGGGAGTTGTGCAGAGCCAGAAGGTCCCCCCTGAGCCTCCTTTGCTCCAGGCTGAGCCCCTTTCCCAGCTCCCTCAGCTGCTCCTGGTGCTCCAGCCCCTTCCCCAGGCTCAGTTCCCTTCTCTGGACACACTCCAGCCCTTCAATGTCCATTTTGCAGTGACAGGCCCAGAACTGGACACAGGATCTGAGGTGTGGCCCCACCGAGCCAAGTACAGGGGGACAATCACTGTTCTGATCCTGCTGGCCACACCATTGCTGATCCCAGCCAGGTGCCACTGGCCTTCTTGCCCACACGTTGGTTCACATTCAGCCACTGTCACCAGCACCCCAGGTTCTTTCAAGCAATTCTGCCCCAGCCTAGAGCACTGCAGGGAGCTGTTGGGGCCAAAGTGTAGGACCCAGCACTTGGCCCAGCTGAACCTCAAGTTCCCCCTGATGCCTTGTCCCGGTCTTAAAATCAAGAGTCATACATGGTTAGAAGGGAAGAAGGGATTTTACCTTGGTATTTATTTTAAGAATCCTTAGGTGCACACGTCCAGGTCAAATGCACCTCAATGCACACTGCAATGCCCCCCCCAAAATATCTGGTATAACATTACAGGTCTTACTAATTAGCATATCTATCAAAGATTCCCCAATGAGAGGCTCTAGTGAGCCCCCCCTCCCCAAGGAGCCTTCCCCTGGATGGTTCTATCTTGGTTTACAGAATGTGTTCTGGAGAGGACCTTGGGGTCTGGGGCACACTGATCCCTAGCTACGAAGCTTCTAAAATGTTTCGTCTCCTAGCTGAACAAACAAGTCCAAGATTGTAGGGGAAAAGCACTAGAAATACAGAAGTTATAAAAAAGGTATAACAGGGGTATAACAGAAAAGGCAAAAAATCATCATGGCATCACCCCTAATGACCACAGCAGTCTAATTGTCTCCTATCTTTGAGGCCTTTGCCTGCTGGAAACAGTTGATAAGAAAGATCCCTTGATAAGGCAACACCTCTGGCAATATAGGGAAATCTGATTGAGTGTCCATCATCTGTGAGGACAGCCAGCACTGCTCTGGAAGGCAGCCTGCAAAAGGCTGTGTCCTCTGAGAACAGATTCCACCCACTGAGACCACCCCCAGCCAGTCAATCTTGTGCTATCTTCAGCTGGCATCCCTTTGCCATGAAACCTAGGGGCTTATCTTCCATGCCCCAAATCCAGGGCTGTCTTAGGTTACAACGTAAGGTGTAACCAAAAGGATGTATTCTATCAGCATCCTCATAAGCTGTTAAAGCAGGTGGGGCTGTGTTCTTTATCTCCTTCATGCCACATCCCTGATAACTCCCTCCTGGGGATATCTGCTGCTAATGGGCCATCCAGCCTCACTGCATGACTCATAAATTACATCATCCCATTGTAAGATGCTCTGCCCAGGGGGAGGAACCAAGCATCCCTACCTGGATATAGTCTGAGGTTTGGAACACCACAGGCAGCCCTTACCTGCTGGATTCCCAGAGGACAAGAGCTACATTACCACCACTGGACCTTCAGAGGAAGACCAGACCCTTCTACAGGATCACTGCTTCAACAGAACCACATCTATCACTTCAGGAGGACTGCAGCCACCCCTTAATCAGACTGCAGCCACCACCCTGCCCAGCAGGGTGTCAGTTCTGACTTGGGATCTCCAGTTGGTTTGGTTTTGGTGCCCAGTGTGGGGTGGCACTGCAGCCTAGCATGGAAAAAGCCAAAAGGGCCTCAGGTGCGGTAGTGAATGCCCTTCCTACAGGAGGGGCAAATGATGTGAGCCTGGAGGAACCAAAGGCTCCAATGAGGGAAGATTGGAGGAAAAAGAAAGAATTAGAAGAACAGAGAAAACTAGGAAATGCACCTGCTGAAGTGGATGAAGAAGGAAAAGATATCAACCCTCATATTCCTCAATACATCTCCTCAGTACCATGGTACATAGATCCTTCTAAAAGACCCACACTAAAACATCAGAGACCTCAGCCAGAGAAGCAGAAACAGTATAACTGCTCTGGAGATTGGTACAAACGAGGAGTTCCAGAGCACGCTGTGGGCATGAGGTACCACAAAGGAGCCTGTGAGAACTGCGGGGCAGTGACACACAAAAAGAAACACTGCAAGGAGAGACCCAGGAAAGTAGGAGCAAAATACACAGGCATGAATATTGCCCCAGATGAACATGTGCAGCCTCAGCTGATGTTTGATTACGATGGGAAGCGAGACCGGTGGAATGGTTATAACCCAGAGGAGCACTTGAAAATTGTCAAGGAATATTCCAAGGTTGATTTGGCCAAATGGACACTGAAAGCCCAGAAGCTTCAGGAGGAGTTGGCATCAGGGAAGCTGGAGCAAGTGAACTCCCCAAGACACCAGTGGGGAGAAGAGGAATCAAATTTACAGACAGAAAAGGATTGTAACAGTGAAGATGAAGACAAATATGCAGATGACATTGATATGCCTGGGCAGAACTTTGACTCTAAAAGACACATCACAGTCCGAAATTTACGTATTCGGGAGGATATTGCAAAATACTTGAGGAATCTAGATCCAAACTCTGCTTATTATGATCCGAAAACAAGAGCAATGAGGGAGAACCCTTATGCCAGCACAGGCAAGAATCCAGATGAAGTTGGTTATGCAGGTGACAACTTTGTTCGCTACACAGGCGATAGCATTTCAATGGCACAGACTCAGTTCTTAGCTTGGGAGGCTTATGACAAAGGCTCTGAAGTTCATCTGCAAGCAGACCCTACAAAATTAGAGCTCCTTTATAAATCCTTCAAAGCGAAAAAAGAAGATTTCAAGGCACAGCAGAAAGAAAGTATCCTAGAGAAGTACGGAGGACAAGAATATTTAGATCCCCCCCCCGCCCTGCTCAGCTGAACTGCTGTTAGCTCAAAGAGAAGATTATGTGGAGAGATGGCACCCCTGAGAGAATTGAGTCGGACTATGGGAGTCATTCAGGAACAACTCTATAAATACCTGGGCCAGAATGATCTATCATATCCCCTATCACACACCAGCTGCCGGGAAAGTTGAATGGTGCAACGCACTACTTAAGATTTTGTGGATGCTGAAAGCTTGATGCAGAGAAATTTTCCAGCTTTCTGCCAACATCCATGTGAAAGCTTGCTTTCACATGCATGCTAGCTGTAAACAATGAGAGGTTTTTGTAAACCAATATTTTTATCTTGCACCTGCAAGTTTGTTATGCAGCTTGTTATGTTACTGACTGGAGAAATATTTTGAAGTGGATGTTGTAGGGTTTAATCAATCATTCTAAAAAGTGCATGGTCAAAGGACCAATAACCTTATGCCATTCAAGCAAACCAGGTTATATAAATGAGTTTGGAAATTAATAAATAATTCTCTTCCCTTCCTCTGGACTGGAGTCTATGTTGCTTTTCTCACCGACCCTGGTACAACAGCGACAAGATGACCCTGAAGGTGCTTGGTGAGGGGATCTTCAAAAATTGGGAAGTGAACTTAGCAAAGGCCACCTGGATGGTCAATACCCGAGGGTCCATCAATCGAGCTGGTCCCACCCTTGCACACAGTGGATGGAGATAGAGTCCCTGTGGTACACCTGAGAGGTATTTTAGGAAAGACTGTTTGGATTAATCCCACCTCAGGCAAAGGCAAACCCACCTGTGGGATTGTCTTTGCTCAAGGACCTGGTTACACTTGGTGGGTAATGCAGAAAGATGGGGAAACCCCTTGTGTGCCACAAGGGGACCTAATTTTAGGTGAGAACTGTGTGTAGGGTTTCACTGTGTATGCATCTATATGTAGAGTTTGAGGAGGGTATTGATAAGGGTATGATGCCGATGGTAATAGAATAAGGGGTAGATAATGTTTTAGGTTACAATATGAGATGTAACCAGAAGCATGTATTCTATCACCATCTGTTAGAGCCAGGTGGGGCAATGTTCTTTATCTCTTCCAGGACACATCCCTGATAACCCCCTTCTGGGGATATCTTCTGCTAATGGGCCATCCAGCCTCACTGCATGACTCATAAATTACATCATCCCATTGTAAGATGCTCTGCCCAGGGGGAGGAACCAAGCATCCCTACCTGGATATAGTCTGAGGTTTGGAACACCACAGGCAGCCCTTACCTGCTGGATTCCCAGAGGACAAGAGCTACATTACCACCACTGGACCTTCAGAGGAAGACCAGACCCTTCTACAGGATCACTGCTTCAATAGAACCACATCTATCACTTCAGGAGGACTGCAGCCACCCCTTAATCAGACTGCAGCCACCACCCTGCCCAGCAGGGTGTCAGTTCTGACTTGGGATCTCCAGTTGGTTTTGTTTTCAGACTAGCGTAAGGGCTGGCTAGAATTCATGCAATGCTGCTCCAATTTCTTTCCCTAATTCCTGTTTTCCCCAGGGGTTTCTCCCTGCAAATAGGCTTTCTTCAGCAATGATACCACAAGGTGTAAATTTTCCACCTTCTTTACAGCCCCTCTTGCCTTTCCATATTTTTTTTTTATGCTGTTCTGGTCTTTCTTACTTACTTACCTAGGTAATACCTTTTCAGAACCAATCTCCCTTCAACTCTAAATTGCTTCCCCTTTCCTTATGCCTCCCCTTTGGCTCTTAAATTTTGGCTTTTCTAATTAATCTCCCTGCAATGCTGAGATGCTAATAAAATCAGGGGGAGAAAGGATTTTTTTTTTTTGGACCCAGAGCTTGCTTGAAAGCTAATAACCTTGCTAAAGCAGATTTAAGAGATGCTAGGTGCAGCCTTGCTCTGTGTGCAAACCTTGACTCAGCACATATGCAAACAGGCTCCAAAAATAGCTTGCACTTTCCCAATTCACATGTGAGGCATGTGCCATAATTCTGCACTGTGCTTTCCAAAAATAGCACTCACACGCCATTGGCTGGTCTAAATCCATGGACATTTAGATTTTTCAACCCAGGCATCAAAGCACGGGGCTGCACAGCTTTTTCATAGAGGGATTTTTCTCCTGGGTGCCTCCCCCTCTATTCACAAAAATAAAGAGATTTATCCCCTCCCCTATGCAATTGCTTAAGATCCCCGTGGCAAGTGCACAAACCCCTCGTGAGGAGAAGTGACATTAGGTGTCGGCTCAGAGGTATTTTTAGCCTCTTTCCGTGCTCTCTAGCTGCTGGGAGCAAAGAGGTAACCCATTACCTTGAAGCTGGCCAATTCCCCTGGAACAGCAGCGAGGGCTCTGCAGAGCAGCAACCCAGAAACCACAGCCTGACAAGCAGGGCTTGTGTGCACACAGATCTGAATGGGGAGCTCAGTTAGAGACTGAGTGAAAGGCTTCTCTCCTGTATTTCAGGGTTAGGGACTGAATGAAAGGCTTCTCTCCTGTATTTCACGGTTAGGGACTGAATGAAAGGCTTCTCTCCTGTATTTCAGGGATAGGGACTGAGTGAAAGGCTTCTCTCCTGTATTTCAGGGATAGGGACTGAGTGAAAGGCTTCTCTCCTGTATTTCAGGGTTAGGGACTGAGTGAAAGGCTTCTCTCCTGTATTTCAGGGTTAGAGACTGAATGAAAGGCTTCTCTCCCGTATTTCAGGGGAGCAGGTCAGTTTCTGGGACAGGACTGAAAAGGCAGAGCGGTGATCTGATCACTGGGGTCAAGGCTAAGTTGGATGGGTCTCTGAGCAACCTGGGCTAGCAGGAGGTGTCCCTGCCCATAGCAGGGGGGTGAAACGATATGAACTTCAGTGCCTTTCCAACCCAAACTGTTCTATGATTCTGTGATGACCATTTCTTTGGAATAAAGCAGCTACAGAGTTGGGGAGTAACAGCTATGGCAGTGCCATCCCTTAAGGATGGCCCTGAACCCACACCGTGGTGCTGCCATGTTTGCATGGTCCAGCACAACTCCAGGGCACTACAGATCCAGGGATGCCTCACAGGTTTCCACCCACACCTCAAATCTTGGTTACACACCCACTGTGGGTGGCACAGGAATAGGACACAACAAGAGTCTACACCTTGAGAAGGGACACTGCAAATTCCTTTGAGGACTTCTGTTGCTAAAGCAAATATGGCACAGCCACATAGCAAAAGCGCATAAAGTGTCCATTCAAATGCAGCCCAAAATGTACAAGAATAACTCTGTCCCACTAGGCCTTATGTCAGAGCAGGTGCTGTTCTTCCTGCAGCTGTGGTCAGCAGCTCCAATGTGTGCTATCAATAGTGCAGCAGAAACGTGAGGAACATCCATACCTTGTTTCCAGTGGTGCTGCTGGATGATCCAACACTGCACTGATCCCTTATCAGTGGTCATTAGTTGTGCAGCCTGAGGGGAAGAGAAGACAGATGTGATACATGAGTCTTATCACTTACCAGATAAGGTCTTCAAGTGCCCTGAAGCAAAGGACAGTGTACCTTCTTGGGGCTGTGCTGTGCAGGGCTGAGGGCTGGACACAGTGATCCTTGTGGGTCCCTTCCAGCTCAGGACTTTGTACAATTCTCTATTCTGTGATCTATCAGGCTGATAACACTGATATGTCCTCCAAGCCTGAAGAAAGGAATTTAACCTGCAGAAAATCCCGGGGCTGAGAAACAGCCTGGACCAAATTCATTTGGGATCAATACTGCAAGGTGCCAAGTACTTACTGTCAGCACACCACACCTCCTTTCCCTTATCTAAATAGCCTGCTACTACCACTACCTTGCTTATCAAGTCCTGCTTTATACTTATTGAATTCCAGCAGCTTTGCTCCTAAAATATACCAGCACACAAATATGGTGGCATGACTCAGAGGTGGTAACATCAGTGGGGATTTTTTTGCAAAGCAGGAATGTTTAAAGATAAAAATTAATGCAGCTACTTTAGGGGCAGAGAGAGAAGTCAAGGAACCGGCAGCTCAAATCCCATTACCTGTGGGTATCTTTGCAAGCACTCACAGCCTCTGACCAAGGGCCCTTCACATGTGCTTCAGCTCATGCTGGAGATGCTTAACCCTTACAGACAGGCACTGCAGGGGAAACTTCTTGAGGGTTTGCAGCTTTCCTTCTGTTCAGCCATCTTCACTGCAATACCAGACTCTAACACTGCATTATTCCCCAAGAAAATAGACAGAATTTTTGCCAGAAGGACCTGGGGGTGCCACTGGGTGAGAGCTGGCCCTGCTGCGGCCTTGTGTGCTGGGAACCAGAACCGCCCTGTGCTGGGCTGAGCCCCCGGGGCGGGAATCCTGCCCCTCTGCCCCGCTCAGGTGAGATCACCCCTCCCTGCAGAGCTGCCTGCAACCCTGGGAGCCCAGCACAGGAAGGACAGGGAGCTGCTGCAGCCAGTCCAGGGCAGGGACACCGAGATGGTGAGAGGGATGGAGCAGCTCTGCTGGGAGGAAAGGCTGAGAGAATTGGGACTGTTGTGCCTGGAGAAGAGAAGGCTTTGGGGTGACCTCAGTGTGGCCTTGCAGTGCCTGAAGGGAGCCCACAGGAAAAGATGGAGAGAGACTCTTGACAAGGGCCTGGAGTGACAGGACAAGGGGCAATGGCTTCACATTGACAGAGAGCAGATTTAGGTGTGATATTGGGAAGAAACTGTTCCCTGTGAGGGTGGTGAGGCCCTGGCACAGGTTTCCCAGAGCAGCAGTGGCTGCCCCATCCCTGGAAGTGTTGAAGGCTGAGTTGGATGTGGCTCTGAGCAAGCTGGGATAGTGGAAGGTGTCCCTGCCCATGGCAGGGGGTTTTGGAAATGGATGATTTTAAAGTCCTTTCCAACCCAGCCATTCTATGATTTAATGATTCCTATCCCTCCTGTCCCAACCCTTCAAACTCCCATCAGATTTTCAGACTCCTGCAAGCCACTCCTTTGGGACAGTAGTGCTACAAGCTGATACCCAGTTTGCAGTGGAAGTACAGCAGTGACCTGGGGCTGCTGACTGGGCACGGGTCACGAAGGGTGTCTGAAAAAATCTCCCTGAGATGGAGGCTCTGCTCCATTCCCCCATGAACAGAGTGGGTTCAGCTATTGCTGGAACACCTCCGCTGCTCAGCGGTGCAGACGGAGCCCACAGCCCCGCTGAGCTGGCACAGACTGTGGGCTAGAGCAGAGCAGAGGAGTTGGTGTGTGACAGACAGGCTGGCTCCTCCGCTCCTGGGTCACCACGGAGCTCTGGGATGTCACCGTGCAGATGTGGGTGGGGATGGGAGTGTGCTCTCAGTTGCCATTCCCTCTGAGGAACGGCAGCCTCGTTTATGCGTAGTTCTGAATAAATTCCCTGCTAACCTCCCAGCCATCTGCTGTGGCAGTTGTACCTTCAGAGGCAGCCAACAGCTCAGCTGCCAGCAGCATGAAGCAGAACTGGTGCCTTCTCAGAGCATGGGGCTGGTGCCAACAGAACTTAAGTCAGACAGTTTTCCTGGGGGCTTCCAAATGGTTGTTCTTTGTCCAGTGGCATGAAATGTTAGAAGAACGTGAAGCACCTGCGATGAAATGCAAACCTAGGCAAAACTCCCCTGGTTTGGTTACAAATGTGGGTCTCAGATTAGGTTCACAGAAGTTCAAAGGTCTCCTGGTAAACTTGAGATGGGCTTTTTGAGAACCAAAACTGGATGCTGGGAAATTTAGAGCCCTGAGCAACCCTGTGAAATCAAGGTATGAGTGAGGAGGCAACAAAGGGACAGGTCTATGTAAGAGGAGGTGACTGTTCAGGAGGGCTGAGTTGTAGGACTCCTTGCTGCAGGATGTTGTGGATGATAGCTGTTTACAAGGGAACAGCTGGTCAAACTCATGGAAGGGAAATCCCTTGGAGGTTTATATTTGAAATAAATTCCACCAACTTTTGAAGCTTCTGGACGTTTCATGGGTTCAGGGAATGGACTCAGGGCAAGAACAGCACAAAGAGCCATTCCTGTGTACTGTGCATTATTTTCTTGACCAGCACTCAAGGTTCAAAGGTGCAAAAGTATTTACAATCTCAAATTTTACTAAACAAGGGAGTTTAAGTTTCTATGCCTTTGTGATTCTGCTCACCACCTCCCACAGAGACTTTTCTTCAGTCTTCCCATGACATTCACACAAGTGGCTGATGGAGGAGGTGCTCCACATGTGTCCATGGTCTGTAAAATCAGCGTTCAAAGGCACAGCTGAGCTAGTACAGCCCAAGGAACAAATCCATGTGACTGAAGGGCAGGAATTGTCCTCTTGGGCAGTGTTGTCTGCAGCAGGAAGTATAGAAGAGACATTGTCTTAAGCATCCATGAAAATATTGAATACAGACATCATCTCTCACATTTATGAGGGGATCAGAGCATGACATGGGCAAATACTACATTGAACTGATGTGTGATCATCCTCTGTGAGGGTGGTGAGGCCCTGGCACAGGTTGCCCAGAGAAGCTGTGGCTGCCCCAGCCCTGGCAGTGTCCAAGGCCAGGTTGGATGGGGCTCTGAGCAACCTGGGATAGTGGAAGGTGTCCCTGCCCATGGCAGGGGGGTTTGAACCACAAGATCCTCGATGTCCCTTCCAAGCCAGGCCATTCTGTGATTTCTATGGAGCCACCAGAGCTCACTGATAAATCTTGCTTCTCTTGCAGACAAATGTTCTCCCACATCAACTACTTTGACTGACATGAGTGGAGCAGTGCCAGCTTACACGAGCAGTACATCTGCTCCCACATCTTTACATAACTGTTCCTGAATTTTTCCCTTTTATTTTTTTCTTCCCTCCCAACAGGTAAAAAGAAGCTGTGGTTATGCTGGATTAATTTGAGAAATTCCACCAAAATTGATGATACCATGATGATTGTTACCAATATCTACTACTGTTCATATTTTAAGCCCTTTAAACTCTTCCCTATGTTTCTTTCAGAGCTGGGCTGTTAAATTCATTCCCAATATAAAAGGCAAGGAAAAAAAAGCTTTGTAAAAACATTAAACATGCTGCAAGACTTGGACCAAACCCGATTTACAGTCACTCTAGATGATCTAATAATGTACAGATCAGGTTCATGCAGCAGTGAGCAATTTGACGGTCAGACCAACAGTATTTCAGAGAAGGGGAAAGCCACGAGGCAAGCAAAAGGATGCTCTGTGGAAATGAAACACTTCACAGTGGGGCTCTGCTTGCAAAAGCATTTTTCACCTTCAACATTAATGTTTATCTGTTCTAAAGCATCACCTCTGGTAAATGCCAGGCACATGTACTCTAGGCACCGTGTTGACATCACCCTAGAGAAAATAACAATGGTTTGGCAGCCTGCAAAGTCTTTTTAAAAATAGCCTGTGAAGCCCCTGAGAAAATGACAGGCTCTAAAAATAGGACTAGAGCTGAGGAAGGCAAAAAAACCCCAAAAAAAACCAAAAAGAAAAAAAGAAAAAAAAAGAAAAGAAAAAAAAGCTTTCCTGATGCTAAAGCTCAGGGTCAGCTGCAAAATGTGGGGTTCCTTCAAGGACACACAATGAATGCATTGCAGTGCTCTGCAATGAATGAAATCTCCCTCTCTGAATCCTTCCTGTGCTGCACCAGTCTCTCAATGAGGGGGGAAGAGGGAAAAAGGCAGAATTTTAGCAAATTCAAGTAGGTACAGTCTAGGGTTTCCCCTCCTTCCTACCCCTGACCAGCCCCTGATAAAAACATCTCACGAAAGTGGTGTGGATCTACCTTTGCTTCTCCCTCCACACACCCCCCTGCCTCTGTTCTCCAGTGCCAAGGTTCCTTCTCACAAAAACAGATTTTGTGAGCACATTTTTGCTGCACTGGCACAGAGACAGACCTCAGGAGGCTGAGAAAATCATTGTAATAACCCAAATAATTGCAAGCAAGCGTCCCAGATTCTTGGTTATTCGTGATGCAGCAAGCTGGACATCCCCTTTTCAATTCTCATGACCAAGTATTAGGATAAGGTATGAGGCTTCTGCAGGATTTTAGACCCTCCTTTGGGCCCATGACAGTGGTAATTTTTAGTAGCGTTCTCTCATAGTTTTGAAATAAAACCAGAGCCCTCCAGTGGCCAAAAGCACACCAGTAACCTTGCTGGAGGCTAACCAGAGATGGACTCCAAGTTAGCTGCCCTACTTTATCTTGACACCAGCCAACAATCAGTGTGGGAAGGGCTGGACAGCTGCAGTCAGTGGGATATCCTGGGACAGACACCTGTGAGGACTGTGGGATCCCATGGATTAAAAAATGGGTTAAAATCCTGGCATCACTAGTGGAGAAGACACCAATGGAAACCGGGAGCCACTTCAAATGGCCGTGGTCACATGTTGGGAGTAACCTGATCCAGCACTCCTTTAGAGAGTTGCAGAGAAGGAAGGGACTAACCTGAGTTTTCAACAGGAGTGCAATGCAAAGGCAAGCCACTGGTACAGCCATGGGTCAGACACCCCAGAAATGCCACTCTGCCACCTTAGAGAACAGCTGTGAACCTCCAAGGAATTCTCTTCCTTCGAGGTAGGCACCAAATTCAGCCAAATGAAGTTGTACCTGTGCTTCTGGCAACTGCCTTACAAACAGCTGCTCGGTGACCATGTTTTGTTTCCTTGAGCAGTTGCCTAAGTGTACTTCTTCTTTCTCCAGTTCTGTGTTATTTACCAAGGAGTGGGCTCAGCAGAGGCTGAGCCTTGTGTGCATGTCATTCCAACTCTCTGGGTCTCCTAGTGGTGGATCCTGAAGGTGTGACAGCACTTTCCTTACGGGATTATCCTTATTCCTGTGACCCTCCTTGCCAGGTGTTCTCTGTTGCAAAAGAAAGCAGGTTTGCTTGTCTAGGGTTTCCTTCCTTTAACTTTGATCACTCCACTTTTGATTTTTTTTTCCCCCAGAAGCACAAGGAAATTGAGTTACCTCTGGAGACATGGAAGTGCCATGTGGTTTCCTGTCAGTGCCCTCCTCACAGGGTAGGTACACCCTGAGCAGCAGACCCAGGCTGCTCTGGGTTTCTCCAGCTGAGGAATGCCATGTCAGAGTGCTCCCTCACATGCTCCATAAACCTCAACCCTGCCCCAGATCTCTTTGGTCCCAGGAGAAACCCTCCAGAGGAACAAGAAACTTCACCAAGCATGGAGCAAGAGCTCCCAGGCACAACACCAGTTCTTCTCCTCACCTGTACTTCCCAACCCTGCAAACTGAGAGCAAAAACAGGGTGACTTCACCTCCTGGGCCCACTGAGTGCCATTTATCTGCCTCTGCCCTTGATGCTGCTTGCCTCCAGCACCATTTCATTTTGACAAAGATATCCCAAACTTTTCAATTGAAAAGCAGTCAAGCATCTCACTAGTCACTTGTTTCACCTTGCACCTGGAGTTTTTTCCCCACAAGGTTCTAGTCCCATTTCCCTGCCCACTCATAAGCGCCAGCAGTGAAGGAGTGTTCCATCCCATAGAGCTTCCAGACACCAGGATGATATTCTTGGCTGGCACAATGAATATCACTTTTTGATGCCAGGGAGAAGACTAACCTTTCACCCTATGTTACATCTTCTCCCATGGACCTTCAAAGTCAAGCTGAATGCCAAAAAAACCCAAAAAACAACCAAACCCAGGACATAAAAAGTACAAGCTGAATTATTCACCAGAAACCTACATATAGTTAAAATGGGGGAAACAATGGAAAGTAATGGGAAAACCTCTAGAAATGCAGTTTTGCTGAGTTATGAAGCCTGGTATGGCTTTCTGCAGATGAAAACCCAAGAGCCAGAAAAAGGTTAGTAAGAAAAGTCCTTTGTCCATTCTTTTCTTCTCTCCCACCACAGATATGTCAGTCCTCAGTCATCAGTGAGCAAAAGTAAGGATTTTTTTCACCCCACAGCCCTATCCACAAATGGCATTAAAATTATCCCTTCTATTCTGGGAGGGCTACCAGAAAAGGGAAAAAAAAATCTTTCACTCTGCCACAATCCATCAGCAGAATGAAAGGGTTGTCTGCATTTGGAAGAACTCAAGGAAGCATTTGGCACGGTTCATAAGACAAAAGGGGAAGATCAAACAGGTGGGAAAGAAGAGGGAACTATGGGAGAAATTTTGAAAGATTACAAAGGTATAGTTGGAGAAACTTTCTGTGGGTGAAAAAGCACCACAATGGCCTAGGAAAAAAATGTTCAGATGTGTTACATCCTGCTTTGAGATCAAGATGACAGGGAGGAGAAATGACCATAATTTAACCAAGAGAGCAATTAAAGTGTCTTTAGATACCTTAAAACAAACTGTCTCCTTGCAAACTGGAGTTACTCTGGTTTTATATGGCAGAATTTACTGCAATCTGAGACAAAAAAATCAGTGTTTCAAAAAGAACAGCTTGTTCACCATGCATGGAGTCAGTCAATCCAGCTTAATGACTTGCAGGACACGAGCTCTAGAGACTTCTGCCTGCATTATTCAACACTGATATACAGCCCTTGGAAGAACAGAAGCAGGTACTCATGCCACCAGCATACAGATGATATCCAGGTGGGCAGGTATGGCAGCACTGAGAAACAGATAGGAAATCCATGTTACCAGGACCAAGGGAAAGAGTGTCTGTCTGACCTTAGTCAGCAAGGAAGGTCACATTAATTTATAATCACAGTATCATGGAATGGTTTGGGTTGGAAGGGATCTTAAAGATCATCCAGTTCCAACCCCCTGCCATGGGCAGGGACACCTTCTCCTACCCCACATTGCTCAGAGCCCCATCCAACCTGGCCTTGGACACTCCCAGGGATGGGGCAGCCACAGCTTCTCTGGGCAAGGCCTCACCACCCTCACAGGGAAGAGTTTCTTCCTCATATCCAATCTAATGCTCCCCTCTGTCAGTGTGAAGCCATTCCCCGTTGTCCTGTCACTCCAGGCCCTTGCCAAGAGTCTCTCTCCATTTTTCCTGTGGGCTTCTTCCAGGCACTGCAAGGCCACAGTGAGGTCACTCCAAAGCCTTCTCTTCTCCAGGCACAACAATCCAAATTCTCTCAGCCTTTCCTCCCAGCAGAGCTGCTCCATCCCTCTGCTCCCCTTGGTGTCCCTGCTCTGGACTGGCTCTAGCAGCTCCATCCCAGAGCACAGCCTTTTGGCCTGGGATCCTCTTGCTGCATTCCTGACCACCCTCTGTGAAAAAAGTTATCTCCAGTCTCTGGAGGAGATTGTTTGGAGACATTTTTCCTGGCATGTATCCCATTCCCACTACTGCAGTCTTTAAACATGTGAGAAATGAGACAACTCTTAAAAAGATTAATTTATTGAAAACACAAAAATTGAAAAATTACAGAAATTAGAAAAATACAAAAATTTGGGATCCTATGGCTCAGTAGATGGTATGCCCCAGGAGCACAGGGATACGAGATCTTCTGGCTGAGACAGCGCTAGACCTCAGGTAGAGAAAAAGAACTTGCAGTGCTGGGTTGACTTTAAAAAATTACTAAAAGCCCTTTAAAAGGGGTAAGGCTTTGAATGCCCCAGCACCGATGTCTCCCACAGCTAGTCTGGAGAGAGCAAGAGGGGAAGAGAGAAGAGAAGAAGGCCCGCCTCTCAGCTTCGTCCTTTTTATAGTTTTTGCGCTGCCCCCAGTCTGCCCACAGCCCACCCACAGCCCGCCCCTTCGGTCCAAAGCAATTGGTGCTTTCCCTTTGATGGATCATCTCCGTCCACCAATGGCTCATCGTTGTCAGGGGGGGGTGGTATTGGTCGAGATAAGGGAATACAATACCTTCATTAAAATTCAGGTATTCAGGTTGCCATGGAACTTGCCTGCAGAGTAATGGCCGTGGCTAAAAATAGCGGCTGGCTATTAAGACTGGGTGGGGTTTTGGCCTTGGAATCAAAATGCAAGTGAAACACCTACAAAAAGTATTAAAATACATCCAACACACCTCAAAACACTTGTAAAAGTATACAGTAAACACAGGAAAGGTAACTCTTATGGTGTACCAGTGGTTTGAAGCTTGAAAAGGGGCAAGTTTGTGATTTCTAACTGGGAAAATTTTAACTGGGAAGGGAGCAATTCTATTAATAAACTACTTTAAACAAATAAAAACACTGATAATGGAACTGGATTTTTGTACCTGGGCTGATGGGTTAATTGTAACATTCAATTTAAAAATAATTAACTCAAAATTAATTACTTAAAGCACTTAATATGCAAAGGCCAAGCACAAATAGGGATTTCATGTATGACAAAATGGAAGACACAGACTGGAAAGACAGCCCCAGAATGAATCCTGGACATCAGTCCTGCATGTGTTGGATGGGAATGCTGGAGAGTGACTTTACCAAGACAGAGCTCTGCCGTGGGTCTTACGAGGAGTATAAATTCTTTGATTAGCAGCAAAGAACTCCGTGTTACTCCAATTGCCACATTAAGCACCTTTGTCAGCTTAACCATCCCCAAAAGAAGCAGATCAGACCATAACAGGACAACCATCCCCATCACAGTCCTCTAGAACTGTGACCCTGCTGATCAGGGAATGTTACCAGAGGTCAGAGAGGAAGTTTTTCCCTGCATCCACCCCAACAGGAGGATTTGTGGGGACACTGTCAGACTCAACAGGAGAACTGCTGGTTGCTTGATGTAGCCAAGCTAGGCCAAGGTAAGAAAATGCTTACCTGACTTTTGGAGTCAGATAGTAGTGGTTTCTTGTTGGTTCCTTGAGAAGTTCATCACAGCACTGGACTCTGCCCTGTCTGAAATGGTTTGATTTTTCTGGAGGAGTTAAACAACACCTGGATCCCCACATGAGGACACCATTGCAATTCACCTCAGAAGTGAGTTCCTCAGTGAATGTTGTGGGTTTGCTCTGCTCTCTCTGACTCTACAATGTTAACTGGCATCAGGACCACTTCTCTGGCTTGCACCAGATCCCAGCTATCCAACCAGAACAAAATCTAGACATGTCCCAGCAGCACCTTCTCTAAGCCTGTCTATATGTCCTCCTCTCTCCCATACCAGCTTTCCCAGCCTCTCACAACAGGATGTGGCTGCTCCATCAGTTCCACCTCCCAGGAACCAGCCACTTTCTGATGCAGAGAAAGCTGCAGCTTTTACATACAGGCAGCTCATCAGCTCCATTTGCTGTCACTCACTGCTTCAATTTTTGTGCACATTATTCTATTCACCGAACTCCCACTGAAACCTGAAAGATTTTTAGATGTGCCTAAATATCTATTCCCTTTATTCCTCCCAAAGACATTTCCTTCTCCTAGCAATTGATTTCCAGGGAAGCAGAGATTAAGGAGCTGCTTCTTACAAGCTGCAACAGTTTGGGTATCCTCTAGTGGCACGAAGTGGGATTTCAGTCACAAAAACCTGGATGTCTGTAAGATCTCCCAGCCTTCCCATGCCAGCACATATCCTCCCTCCTCTGAATCTGCTTTGCTGTGCTCCTTAGCATCCCCCACAATCCCAAATTCGGGATAACTTCAGCTGTGATAGCCACAAGAAAAGAAAAAAAGAGCCTTTTGACACTAGGTACGTTAAGACACAAAGGCTCTGTGCTCTTTTGCCATATGCAAACCTTGGCTACTCTTGTGTTTGCGACTTTTAACAAGAATGTTTGTGTTCAAACAGCTGTGTGACCAAAGACCTGTCACACACCGTGACAAAGGCATCTGCTGCCACTGCCCCAGGGAAAAGAGGCAGCTCCACTGTGGCAGCCAATGTCAGAGCAGGGCTTTGGTCACAGAATCAGAGAACCACAGAATCAGCTAAGTTGGAAAAGACCTTGGAGATCGTCAAGTCCAACCTATGACCTAACACCACCTTATCAACCAAACCATGGCACAAGTGCCACATCCAGCCTTTTTTTAAACACCTGGTCCACGGAGTCATCCCATCCTCCACTGATAAGAGGAGTAACAACTTCAGTGTAAAAGAAGCAGCAGAGCACCTGCTGCCAATCTCTAAGCTACAGGCCTGTCTATAAGATGGCATCATATCTAATAATGGAAAAGAGTTGACCGTATAACAGTACTGTCATTATTTTATTTTATTTTAATACATACCACCAAGATTAACAGTAATAACAATTTAAAAATTCTCCAATGCAACATGATAGAATACATCCACTTTGAGAAAAATAGGATTTTTTATTTTTCTTTCAGAGAAACTTTAAGTGGCACTGCTCTGGCATGAGAAGCTTGGTGACAAATCATGGTGGCACAGTTCTTGGCCATGGGGAACGTGGAGAACATTCCTGCATTTCTTTGTCCACAGAGAGCTTTCAGTCATCCAAAAGCATCTGCTTTAGTGTTGACAAAGTCAGCTCTGTAATAACCCAGGTTCCAGAGGCTGAGTGGAAAAGGATAACCTTTCTTTAGCTTTTTTTGCGTCATCCTGTAACCTTTAAATTGGAACAGCACCTCTGCTATCAAATTCAATAGGAGATTTCATACAGTTTTTTTATGAGACTCATTATCTGGGGAGTACATCTGCCATCAATTTTAAAGCCAGGAAAGATTGCTATGATCATGTATTGTACTTAGAAATGGGAACAGTGGAATCTCAACCTACTGGCAGAGCAGCCCTGTAATGCAGCTAGCACTTCTCCCACTGTCAGCCTTGTACCTTCCCTGTCCTCTAAACACGCCAGTTAAAATCCACAAGTTAAAATCCACTCTTCACTGGGTTAAAACTGGCTGGATGGCCAGGCCCAGGGAGTGGTGGTGAATGGAGTTACATCCAGCTGGTAGCCAGACACCAGTGGTGTTCGCCAGGGCTCACAGTTGGGGCCAATTCTCTTTAAGTGACAACCTGGACAAGGGGATCGAGTGCATCCTCAGTCAGATCTCAGATGATATTCAGCTGGGTGGGAGTGTGGATCTGCTGGAGGGCAGGAAAGCTCTGCAGAGGGATCTGGACAGGCTGGATCCATGGGCCCAGGTCAATGGTCTGAGGGTCCACAAGGCCAAGGGCCCGGTCCTGCCTTGGGTCACACCAACCCCCTGCAGCTCCAGGCTGGGGCAGAGGGGCTGGAAAGCTGGGAAAGGCCCTGGGGCTGCTGGGGACAGCGGCTGGACATGAGCCCAGGTGTGCCCAGGGGGCCAAGAGGCCAATGGCACCTGGGCTGTGCCAGCCATGGGGTGGCAGCAGGGCCGGGGCAGTGACTGTCCCCTGTGCTGGGCACTGCTGGGGCCACACCTCAGATCCTGGGGCAGCTCTGGGCCCCTCCGGACAAGAAAGGCATTGAGGGGCTGGAGCGTGTCCAGAGAAGGGAACTGAGCTGGGGAAGGGGCTGGAGCAGCAGGAGGGGCTGAGGGAGCTGGGAAAGGGGCTCAGCCTGGAGCAAAGGAGGCTCAGGGGGGACCTTCTGGCTCTGCACAACTCCCTGACAGGAGGGGGCAGCCAGGGGGGATCAGGCTCTGCTCCCAGGGAACAAGGGACGGGAGGAGAGGAAATGTCCTCAAGCTGCACCAGGAGAGATTCAGTTTGGACATCAGGAAGAATTTCTTCACTGAAAGGGTGATTGGACACTGGAAGGGGCTGTCCAGGGAGGACGTGGAGTCACTGTCCCTGGAGGTGTTCAAGAAATGACTGCATGTGGCATGCAGTGCTCTGGGCTGGTTGGTATGGTGGTATTTGGTCACAGGTTGGGCTCGGTGATCCTAGAGGTCTTTTCCAACCTGAATGACTGTTATTCAATGATTCTAAGATTCTAAGGTACCCTAATGGAATAACCTCAGCAGGAAAACACCCCACACTTCCATCAGCAAAGGGAGAGGGAAAAATCTAGAGACTATCCTAGAGGCAGAGTCTGTAGGGGCAAGTATTCACACACCTGAAACAGCACTGCAGAGGGAAAGGAAAAAAAAAAAGTCAGGCATTGGAACAGCTCATTCCTGAATGGATCCCGCGCCCTCTGCTGGAGCGCTGTGCTCATCCCAGCCGAGCCCGGGCGGAGAGAGCGGAATACAGGTGTGCCGTGCGAGGGTCAGAGCTGGGAACAGACAGCGGCTGGTCAGGATGGAGAAGGCTCAAGGGATATAATGCAGTGTAAAGGCTTTACATGAGGGAGAAAGGAAACTACACAATCGGTGATGAGGGGGGATCTTGCTCCCTACAGGGTGCCCAGAGGGGGATGGATGGACAAAGGGATGTGGGGCTGTCTCAGCTCACTTCACAGCAGAGAGCAGACCCCAAAATTTGGACACTACAGCGGAGAGAAATTTGGAATGTCAGGATTGCTAAAAACTCCATCAGAAATCTCTGGCATGCAGGAGAATGGTGCCAATCTTTTCTCCAAGCACAGGTCAGAGCAGTGGTATGGGTGAAGGGCACTGCCTGCACAGCCTCTGGGGAGGGTTCCACCTCCACCTGTGCTGCTCAACTCACTGCAGCCACTTCTCCAGGAAGTTTCATGGACTCCTCCGATGTCCCAGCTGAAACATAGATTTAGAAGAAACATAGAGATTTTGGTTATAGGCCAGCTGTGTTGAGATTAGTTGGAATAGGAAGAACTTGGGCCCAGTGAGAGTTAATTAAAATAGTTAGGAGAGCTGGGCCTGAAATGGGTTTTAAGATGTTAGTAACTGATTGCCAAATAACTGATGATCTGTCATCTGCATGTTTGCTTAGCTGTGCTTAGAATGAGGAGTAGAAACATTGATAAGTTGGTGTAGGGAACAAGGACAATTACCAGTTTCCTCCCTTGGTGGGAACCTGTTCAAAAGTCACACAAGAGGAAACTTAGAGGTCACTAAAGTAATTAGGATTGTTAAAGCTCAGAAAAGCAAAAAGGTCAAAATGAGGAAGATGAGTTACTTCATCTTTTTTGGGACCACTGACCCAGTTCAAGACCACTGACTCCATTCAGGACACACACTATGCATTCTTAATGACATGTAAGCTCATTTCCATACGAAGTGGAGAATGGGAGGTGTTAACATTAGGAATATACATTTGCATTTTGGATATTCATAATATTTGGAAATAAAAGGTATCATGTTTGCTTGGATCGGGGCCCTGCATCTTAGGGAGCTATCCCACACAGTGCCTGGTGCCAAATAAAACATGCACTTTCTAACTCTAAACTGTTAGAGAGCTCTTGTCTGTCTCAGTCGGATATTGATATTAGATCGATATTCATATTTTGGTAAATCACAACGACAACACAGTGCAACAGATGTAAGGCAAGCTATCCTTGCAGACTTCTCCAGGCCTCTGGCTTCAGGGAGACTCAGAGGAGGAGCAGATCAGCAGATCCTGGAATGGCTATCCCCACCTCTGGGGATGCACGGGGCAAGGTGTCACTGAGACTCAGCCCTTTACAGCACAGTGTTCTTGTAGTTCTGACACCTGGTGCTGCCTCCAGCCTGGAACTGCAGCTTGGTCACCATCAGGGGGGCGTGGTATGGATAAAAAGTCCTGGGAGCTTTCTTCCCTCCTTCTGTGATGCCCAGATTTGATTCCTACATGGAAAGGAGTGGAAGGACTGCATCGGGTGTACAGAGCAAGCAGAAGACACAAAGTGAGAGCTGCAGGAGGCAAACAGGACCTGGTTGATTTGGAAGAAGCTACAGCTACACATCCCTATATAACAAAGAAGTTTAGGATAGGCAGTGACGTCCTGAAACACAGCATCAAAACATACTGGAAAGGGTGAATTTTTCTAATAATAAACAAGGAAATTATTCCCCTGTGACTATGCAAATTGCTACTCAGGAAATGGCCGGGGCTATGGGGAGCTGTTAATGTGCACAAAGTTGATACCCATGCAGTTTGTCTGCTCCACTCAAACACAGCAGCACCACTGGCTTGGATTGGTCTGGGGGATGGAATATGATTTCCCCCTTTAAAAAGAGAAAGAGTGTGCTGTGCAGGTCTGATGGTGTCACCAAGAACCTCAACACTTCACTGTGATTCTTTGGACATGGTAGTGGATGAGCACAAATTTCAGGTCACAAAGAGAAGTAGACACAGGGTTCTCACATTTCTCTGGTGAGAACCTCACCTCTCTCTTATTTGTGAGCTTCAGACTCACTCTTGTGACTACTTGCTCCTTTTCCAAGAGTGGGTGTCTACTGCCTGAAATAAATTTGAAAATTAGGGATGAACTCTACACAGTGCAGCCAATGTCCTTCAAGCTATTCTCCAAGACTCTTTAAGGGCCTGTGGACAAGTTTTAAGGAGTCCATAAAGGTCACTAAGAAAAAATAGTTGGTTGTCAGCAAGCTGGTATTTACTGTACTGCTATTCTCATCCCCAGCAACAATATTTAGAGTATGTGCAAATAAAAGACTGGGAAACAGTTATCTTACTCTATCAGAGCTTGGGAAAGGTCAGATCTAGATTTCTCCAAAGGGTCAAAGCTATGTAACACCAGTTAATGCCATTTACTGTAGAAGCTGAACTGATTTTGATCTAGACGTAAGTTCCCTGTTTCTGCCAATCTTTGGCATGAATATTAAAGTCTGAAGAATGACCACAAGCAGACACCCAAAGGACAATAAGAACAGAACAAATATATGATAATTCCCCATCTTTTAACCATTTCTATCTTTGGGGATCTACTGAAACTGGTGTGTTTTGTTCATTTAGTAATCTGCAATCAATCTCTCTTATCATGTCTCCCCTTATTTCCCTGTAAATTTCTTGCATCCCCACCATCCTTTGCCAATGAGCTCCCCAGTTCTGTTTATCTTTGCATGAAGTGCCACCTCCTTCTGTGTGTTTTGGACCTGAGTCCCAACAGTCTCACTGGGTCACTCCAAGTCTAGGTAACCGAGAAGAAACAGGCCATGCTTAGTCCCGACTCAAGCTCTCCATACCATTCATAATTAAACTTCTGTCATACTTGATTATTGACAATGCTCCTTGCCTTCCCTGAACACTTTCCAGTGATGGTCTGAAGATAACATCCAACAGTGACTTCATTCTATCAGCCAGCCAGAAACTCTGCCCACTGTTTCCCATTTTTAACCACACCAGGATCTTCTCTTTTTACCCTACGACTGTACAGTTCCCTCTAAAGCCTTCTGACCTAACCAAAGAGACTCACCATTACCACTGTGCTTGTTTATCCCTCCAAAGAGATCAGTTTCCTAAAGCAAAACCTTCCATAATAGAAATCATGATGGTTTTTAGGAAGGACATTTTTTGTATTTATCAGGCATTCATTGATTCAATTCTTTGTTATACAATTAAGTGACCTACTACAGAAGTTAAATTTACCAGACTGCAGTACCTTAGATACACTTATGGAAACTGTTTTAAAGAAAGACACCACCCTTGCTACTCTGCAGACTTCAGGCACCAATGGAGGATTAAGTGAATTAAGCACCATGAGTAATTCCACTATTTCTCTTAAAAGTCATGAATGAAAACCACTCAGTTCTGATGATCTGTCAGCATTCAATCTGTCTGCAACACAGTTTCTGCCACAGTTATTTAATATAAGAGATGCTACTCTGTCTTTGATTTCATTTCTTCTAATTCAATGACTCTCCAAATTGTATTCTCTACTGGGATTGTTAATTCACTTCTAGACCAATTACGTCAGCAAATACAAATGCTGTACTCAAAATTAATACATTTATACTCCTCCCTGCTGCACCTTCTCCCTGACATTTCTTTTATACCTGTACTGCCACAAATGCAGTTTCATATTCTGTGGGCCCTTATGGCAGATGCAACTCAACTGCTCAGCCTTGCACAGCTTATGCCTTCCTAATTCACCCTCCAAAAACCTTCTCCCAAAATTACCCTAAGCCTGATTGGCTAAAATACCCCTCTTTGTCTCATCTGCAGTAAGTCAGACTGAAGGAGGGTGTCACAGAATTTAATACCACGCAAGGGACTGAGAAAATGTATGAGGACAGATTCCTGGGGCTTATAGATGCAGCCCTGGAACGGCCTCACCTTTTTGCTGGGACTCTCTAAATCCCAGGTTTCAGAATGAAGCCATGTAATGAGTATTGACGAGAGACAAGGTCAGGGCTATGCTTGCAGCCTGACCAGAAATGCCTTTATCTCCACCACCCATTTACAGTTCTGATGAGTGACTACGTGCAGCAGCGCCTGAGGCAGGTGAGATGACCACTCCTCCCTTCAGATCTTTGCTACCTGCTAGATAAAAAAGATATTTTCATAGGAAAAATAAGTTTTTTTAATAGAAGCATTTTGAGTTTTACTTAATAAATACAAAAGGGAGAGAAGTGGTGGTGATAGGGAGATAAAGGGGTTTGCATCATTGTAACCCAAATCTGATTAATTTTTTTGGCTGAAAAGATGACTTATGTGATATTGCCTGGACATTATACATCCACCTGTCAAATGTTTCGGCAGTTGGGAGCAATCTCAATTCTACACATGTTGCTGCAGGTTTGGAGCACTGCTGATGCAGGCTTGCAGTGATGGGGTCTGAGATGATAGGATCCCAAACACAGCTCCTTGCTGGCATTTGTGCCACTCACTTTAATGCAGAGTGTTTTGGGACAGCAGCTTTCCTCCAGAAAAGGAGTCAAGAATGAAGAACTGAAAGAGATGAAGTAAAGTAAACAAGTGTGGTTTGAAATGTGACAGCTAAGAGAACAAAAGACTTTGTAAAACAAACAAAAGGTGTGGATTAACTCAAATGTGCAAGTGGCAGGGTCCAGGGCTCAGGGATTAGAGGCAGTGAGGGCTTTGGGTGAGTGCCAGGGGACAGACAAGCACGTGTACTCACCAGTAACAGTGTTGCCACAGTGCTGGGGAGAAGAAAACAAATCTGTGTGGGAACCACTGCCCTTCAGCAGGACACAGACTCCTGCATCCAGTGGGGAAACAGGGCTTTTTCCTTGACTGTTGTCTCCTTGCCCTCTTCCAGAGAGGTAGACACATGGATAAATGCCATCTACATGGGCTTACCTTTGTGGCTCCTGAGTCCAGAAGCCAGCAAAAGCTGAGTGAGGAGGAACTTGGAGATTGCCACTGAGCATTCCCACATGCAGTGACCACGATGGAGCAGGACAGGTCACGTGGAAGGTGGTAACGCTCTGGGGAGCGCCCAAGTTGGCTCCGTTTTGTCTTGGTATCCAACCAGACACAGAATCTGGGAGATGGAAAAGCACCTTCAAAAACACCTTTCCTTGAGCAAGGGCTGGAATGGAGTCAGACACATCCCTCACCAGCACTACACTGATCTCCAGCCAGATCACTTCAACTTGATGGCAGGCAGAGCTGTCACCAAACAGAGGGACCACCCCTGCAGGACCAGCAGGGGGCCAAATTATCTTCACATCTTTCCCTGTGGCAGGAGTTCAGTGCAGCACTGCAGCATCCACCTCTGAGGAAGAGAAGGTGAAATTCTGCAAGTGGATGTGGACTGTCCTAAAAAAGCTGCACAGCCATACTAACTCCACAGTAAACATTTCATAGGAACACAGTAAAGTCCAAGAGGGCAAACAGCCTTTTTGACATAAAAAACCCCCACACAACACTTTAAAAAATACTGATTTTATTCATGTCTAGCCTATTCAACAGTGGATCACACTGGTAGGAACAACCACAAATATCGAGTTACAAGGTTTCATCAGGTTCTCGCCTGTGCAACGCTGGATTTGAGTCAAGCACTTATTATGGCACCACCACTAATGACAATGATTGCTGTTCAAAGCTCACTCGAGTCCCATCTCCCTGGTCCACTTCCAAGCCCAATAACTTCGTCTCCCACTGTGTGTGGGATCGTCTGCAGAGAATTTGTGTTCTCAAAGCCCGAATGCAGCAAACATCCTGAAGCACATCCAGCTAAAAATCCCCTATACCTCATGTTCTTTATCTGAGAGGCTTCAAGTTTTCAGTGAAACAAACAAACAAAAAAAAACCCCTCACCATCAACAATTTCTCAGAAATGTTGGACCTGACCTGTATAAATCAGCTCCAGTAAGGGAGCTGGAATTACTTATCACACATGGTCTGGCCTGCAAATTCCAGCTGTTTTCCTTGGAATAATGCATCACAGCAAGGTTTCACACCAAAAGCAAAGCAACCCAGTCAATATCATTCCTGCTGACGGTGTGAGCACAGAGTATGGCCCAAGGTCTCTGCCCCATGTATTTCCCCAGGATATTCACACTTTTCCAAAGGCAGCCTGCACCTATGCTGACTCTGAAGGCAACTGCCCTTGCAAGAAGGGTCCATGGCAGCTCTGGTCACTCATGGTCAGCCACATGGTCTTGAAACACAGATCAGGATACAGGGACTCAGAGAATTCCCAGAGCTGGCCTCCACTAAGAGACTTTGGGATTGTGGAGTGCATATTGCCTCCCCAGGACTGCAGGCTCACATCCACACCCAGCACTACTCAGAAGAGCTGCACCAGAAGCAGCCTCCAGTCTGGCAGCTCAGGATTTCTCTAAGCCCAGTCCTACAAGCCTGTGGGAGACACAGGGAGTCAGGAAGCTCCTCAGAGATCCAGACCCTCAACCAGCAGCCATAAGGAGATATTGCAGTCCCAGAGCTGCCAAATCAAAGAGATTTGATTTGATTGATTTGAGCCTTCTACCTCTTTTCCCTCACACACTGATGCTGAAATCTGCCAGACAGGCTAAAAGTCACTCAGGAATATAGAGGGTGTTATTGATAAAGAGTTCGAGGGAAGCTGGATGCCCAGCATCCATCAAACCACCTTCTGAAAATCCCAGCTGTCACATTTAACTCCACTCTTCCTCTCAGGCTCTCCCCTTCCAGAATTGATTCTTCTTAGCCCCCCTCCCACTCTCCTATGCAGAGAGCTGGCAATACACACAGGCTAGATCCACATGTGGTCATGGAAACTTGGCTGCACAGCTGACCTTTGCTGCTGCCAAAGGAAGGGAATTCTAGGCCAGAGCACCACTCTCTGCCCTTGACTTTTCAGAGCTAATTGGGTTTTCTATCACTTTCAGCACAGTACAGCGTGGACTTGTGGAGCTTGAAAAGCAGCAGAGGCTTTTATCACAATGGAGAAGACTTCAGAGCATTTTCTGGGAACAATTTATATTACAGTTCCAGAATTGTCTGACTATTGTGTCTCCTAAAATCACACAAAAGACTACAAACAGGGCTATTTCAGTGAAACTCGCTACGACCACTGAAAATAAGTCACTAACTCTGTTAGAGCAGGCAAGGGACTCACATGTTCACAAGAGCTGACTGTACAGATGCTGAAGCCAGACACTTTGTAGGTAAATGAGAAACACCTCTAGTTTGGGCCCATCCTTTAGACAGCAGCTATTTTTCATGAACAGGATGATTACTACTTGTAGAGCTATGTGAAACATCTACCTTTTTATCCAAGTTACGAAAGCACAGCTTTGAAAAGCACAGTAATCCAAGGCCAAAAAGACAGGCAGACAAATGGACAGACTTTGGCCACTTGTTTGATTTTCTAGAGAGAGCTGTTTGCTCTTCTAAGGGCTGACCTTATGCATTTGGCAGGTCTGGATGTTCCACTTGAAAAAAAAGGCTTAAAGGAAGTTTCAACAGCTGACTCTTCTGGAGGTGTCCTGTGTCAGTCTCCAGCTTCCCACAGGACTTGGTGCTTGTCTGGGGCTTTTGAGGAACAGCTCATAAATTGCTGCTATTTAGCCACTGGCAGTTGAATCCTGCTTTATTTAGTTTTCCCAGAAATGAGACACATTTGAATCTTGTAGGGCATTCTCCCTGCTTCCTTCCTGCAGTCCCTGTTCACATTTAGTTTCATTTTCCTGGACTGCTGACCCCTTTAAAAGCAACAGCAACAAGAAAAACCACAAAGCAAGGAAAACAGTTTCCTGACCATAAAGGCTGTACCCCCTTCACACAGGGAAACTCCACCAACTCTACAGGAAGAAGATGCAACAACCTCTTTTGCAGCATCCTGACACAACAGTCTTCCAGCATCCAGAATCCAGCCTAGCAAGGAAAACAAAAGAAGTGTTAAAAAAAAAGTGCACAAGAAAAAGGTGTTATTTTACATAGGTCACAGTAAAGCCACACCAACCTAAGGGTTCATTGCTTCATGAGAATGTTTGAAGGGGCTGAACTTGAAATCTCTTGTCAGCTGCAGCTGGCTGAAATGGAAAGTGTTACATTTCTTTGCTTACCTTGATGCCTACTGGGATTGGTGTTGGGGGCAATTTTTCCTTACAGCTCCTGGGAATTACACATCTGTCTTCTTGCATGAGATGAAATAAATTTATTAGAGGGTTGCAAAATTTGTTAGGATGCCTTGCAGTGCTGTGCTCTTCAAGGACAGAGACACAAGGTCTGACTGTTACTGTAACTGGGACTTTGGGAATTCCCAGAGCCATTTTCTTGGAATCTAATTTTAGGTCGTTCTAAGACAGATCTGTAATGACAACTTGGCTTATAGGCCCCTCCCTCCATGCCAGGGGCATGAAAGTCTATCAAAACAAGTAAGGGAATTGAAAATTTTTATTTTATTAAATCAGATCTGAAACAATTTATTAGACAACAGAATGAAACAATGTTGGGTCTGCCAGAACTTTTCTTCCTTTAGGGACTTCTCCATTGTCACACTTTCGTGCAGTCCATTCCAGCTGCATCTGTGCTGGTGACTCATGAAACCTAAAGGGCTATTAATAAGTTGTTAAAAGTATCAGCAGTCTTCCACAACAAAAGAAAGAGAAAGAAAAAATGACTGGAATAAATGAAAGACTGCACCCTGTGGAAGGGATCCCCACTGGAGCAGATAATGGAGAACTGCAGCCCATGGGAAAGGCTCACGATGGAGAAGTTTCTGGAAGACTGACTCCCATGGGAGGGATCCCACACTGGCCCACAGGAGGAGTGTGAGGAGTCTTTAGTGATATTTTCTCTCCCCTCTGGAGCTGAGGATGGAGAGTGACAGAGTGGCTTTGGGGGACACCCGGCATCCAGCCAGGGTCGACCCAGCACAGGTACACGGATAGGATGCGGTAGTAAATTCATCATTTCAGGGCTCCTGAGCGCTAAACAAAACTCTGAGGTCCAGACTTAATTGTGTGAGCAGGGCTAGGAATGAGCTTAAAGAAATCCAGCTTGTGCCTGCTGAAATGCTGAGCAGCTCAAGCCTTGCACTGCAAGGAGTTTGCACCATTTATGGTTTCACACGGCATTTTCTACCACAATTCCCTTTCCCACTCAGTGCAGGAGTTCGAAAGCAGCTTATTCCACTATGAAAACCATACACTTTCTAGTCCCTGAGCTCCCACAGCTCCTGCTACTGCTTGGCAATGACTCAAGTAGCCAGAAAAAGAACAAGAACAGGCTGTAAAAAGTGTGGCAGTGAGAAAGCCCTGGGCCAGAAGGTTGTTTGTCACACTGCCAAAGCCCAAAGGAGGAGAAAGAAGTGGGAGGAACATCAGAGGTAGGAGAACCCACAAAGTGAACAAGATTTGTCAAGAGCTCTGCCTAGGTTCAGAAAGGAGAAAATGTCAGCAGCACAAAAAATATATAAATATGCATCCTTACATAAATACAAATATACATCAACACATTTGTATCTGCTCTTCAAAAAGTTTTCTAAGACAAAGAAAAGCCAGGTCTACCAACAAAAGGCACAACTTGCTGGTTTGAGTTCACCACAGTTGTGAGCAATCTCTGCTTTCCAGGCTAAATATGTGCTGATCTTCAAAGCAAAATTCCCTCAGCGAGTTTTCTTTCATGTCAAGGTTTTTCCTGTGGATTTATATGTCAGAGAGGAGAGTTTTCACTCCAGGGATTACAGAAGATGAACAAATCAAGATGCTGAGGCCAGCTCACAGTTTTCAGGAGAGTCAGAGCAGCAATAATTGAATCCCAGTGATTGTTTGGTAAGGCAGAGACCCCATCAGGCAATTCAGAGGCAGAAAGATATGTGTGCAGCAGCTGCATGAATTGAACCTATGACAAATCCCTGGATTTCCCAGCAGAGTGAACGAACAGCTTTAGTTTTACACTGATGTATCTGACATGGGTCTTCCCCAAAGTTAGTAGAGATGTTCCACTGAGAAAGAGGAGAGGATGAGAGTCTAAATATTCAATATTTGCTACCTAGGATCTCCTTTTATCCATTGTGTATATTAATAATAAAAAATGCTTAGAAATTGTAAAATACACTCTCTTACAGATTGTTTCTGACCTGCAGGGAGAAGATTCCTGCTCCTTTATGGTTTGTACATTTGTTTAGGAAAACTCTTGGGCAGCAAACACGACTCCTCTTGAGCTGGAAGTGCAGCATGTTTAAGGTGTGTAATGTTACCTCCCTGTCCAAAGCAAGGGTTGTGCAAAAGAAGTGGTCCCACTAAATAAAAAGGTAACGAATTACATAAACAGGTTTTCAAATTTAGCATTACCTGTAAATCGAAAAGCCCAAGTCTAAGTTTTTCTGGACAACCTTTCATCAGGTGTTGTATAAACAAAGCATCTTCAGGGATCAAACACCACAGCCTTAAGCAGATCTCTGCAAACAGCTTAGAAAGTATAACTGAGCTGTTTTATTCAGCTACAGCAGAACAAACAATCATTCAACACTGCAAATGTTGGGAAAAACCCAACCAGTGTGGCCACAGGATAGCAAACCTCACATGTTAAATCTGCCCATTAAGCCTGGGTTTAGCCAGCACAGCCCAGCAGAGAGGGACTGGCATGAAACCATCTTATATCCAAGTTTATGACAGTGCTGGAAGGCACCATTAAAGTAATGATTACTGTCACTCACATAGAGAAATTAATAGGAAAGGTTTGGACTGGGCCAGAAGAGTGGCAGGTGGACCAAAGAAGGTTTTTCTATCTCTGTAACTCTATAAATGCAAAAGTGATAAAGCACCTAAAAGGAATGGGCATGAAGGCAAATGTGAAGCAAAAGATAAACAAAGTACCGAAGTACTCCTTGCCTATGACTTACTCATTACTCAGTTATTGCTTAATTACTTTTAAATACTATTTAAAGTACAAAACTAAACCAAGAATTTCCCACATGCTGAATGACATTGGATGCTCAGCTTGAGCTCTAAAGGGACTGAATTCCAGGAAGCAAAATGCAGGTGTTGTTCAGAAACAAAACCTACTACACTGCTGTTGTTTTTTACAAGGTGGACCTTGTGTATGTGTAGAGGGTTGCAGGGGATTAATTTTGGGCACCCATTTCTCCATCCTTAATTTTGAGAGCCTGATACTGATGCCTAAATTCGAAATAAATAGCTCAACACTCCCCAGCGAGGTTTTCTGAGACCAGAAACATGAAAAATTGGACTATGCTCTGAAATGGCATCTAAACTCAACTGGGCAACTTTTCAACCCCATTTCAGACACCTTCTACATTTATGAATTGAAAAGATGGAATAAAAGTCACGTTTAAAACCAAACTGCTGCCTCCTGCTACCCTGCAAGGTCCTGGAATCCCCCTCAGTGGTGAGAAATGCAATCCTACTCAGACTATACATGCAAGTAAGAAGATATACAGGCAGAAATAACTTCTAGCAAGTTAACTGAGAATAATTTCAGGCTTTGAGTATCCCTGGGGGCGGCAAAAATGTAGGGAAAGTTACTTCAAGTGGATGTAACTCCACTGAAGCAAATTTTACTCACTTTCATTAGGACAGACCCCAGTGGCAGCCAGGCTATCACACTGGGCAGAGATAAAGGAGAGGTGATTAAACAGACCAGATCCAATGTATTTATAGTGCCCGTCTGAAAGCAGAGAAGCAGAAAAGAGCAGCGGGATTGTGAAGTGAGCAGCTCTGTTCCTAATGAGAGGATGAACTCCTTCCAGTGTCCCGCTGTAACAAAGGACACAGATGCAATGGACACATCAGATCAGCTGGTGTAACTAAGTGCAAAGATCCAGCACTGCCTCATGTGAGATTGGTTGTTTTAGTTTGACTGAGTGAATCAAAATATTCAAGGAAATTCCCAACATTCCACCATTCTTCCTCAAATAAAACCCCCAGTTTAACCCCACACAGCGCTGGCCATATGCAGCTCACACTTCTCTCCCTGGGAGCCATCTGGAACTCCCTCGAGGAATCCTGACTTTCCAGCACATGTTGTGTTTAATTCTGACATGAAAAGGACATTGTTGGGTTTAATGACATTGTGCAAAGGCTACAATGACTTGCCCCAGAAAATGTACCATGTGGCCAAGTCCCACATCCATTCCCTAAATCCAACCCAAGGCTAAGTGCTTGTCCTCAGCTGCCACCAAAGCAGCTCCCTCAGAGCTAACTCTGGAGACAAAAAACCACAGAAAATCTTGCATTTCTCTACATATCTATGGCAAACTACAGTGCCACTCAGGCTGTCTCAAGCTTCAGGCCCGTCCAGCACATGCCAGCAGCCCATGCCTCACTACATATATTGCTTAAAGCCTTAAGCGAGAGGCCCAGCCCTGGGCATGATGACCACTGCTGCTGTCTCTGGGGCTCACTCCATGCTCAGCTTAAAAAACACCCAGGCCCTGGCTATTTAGGTAGAACTGCAGCAGCAAAGGAAATGGATTAATAAATGCTGAGGCAGACTTTTCCCTATAAAACTGCCTTTATCCCAACCCAGGTGTTTTTCAGCTTTTACCCTTCCCATTTTCTCCCATATCCTGCTGGTGGGGAGTGAGCGAACACCCACTGGAGCTGCCAACACCCTCTGGCACTGCGGGTCACCCGTGCAGGTGTTCCTTGTCTCATACCTCCCTGGCCCACAGGATGGCACTGTGACACCCCACAAACTCCTCCCGGGCTCCTGGGGCTGCTTCCTGACAGCAACAGTCAGTATTTTTCCCAAACTCAGACTTTTTCCCACCGGTATTCAAGTTTCCTTTGAATTTTCAGGCTTTTCAGCATTCAGCAGAATTCTACGGATTCTCCCATGCCGGTGCATGTCTTTGCCCAGCAAGATCACCACTCTCTCTGTAGGCATTTTGCTGGAATAAACATCAGTGACCTTCCCCCCAGAAAAGGGTTTATTGGAAGTTACACACCAACCCTCCAGAAAAACTCCTGCTTTTGCTGCTGAGAAATTGTATTCAGGAAACCCTGAGGTTAATTAATAACAGGGAACGGAGCTGGGGAACGGCCTGGAGAGCCAGACCTGTGAGGAGCAGCTGAGGGAGCTAGGAAAGGGGCTCAGCCTGGAGCAAAGGAGGCTCAGGGGGGACCTTCTGGCTCTGCACAACTCCCTGACAGGAGGGGACAGCCAGGGGGGATCAGGCTCTGCTCCCAGGGAACAGGGACAGGAGGAGAGGAAACAGCCTCAAGCTGTGCCAGGGGAGGGACATCAGGAAGAATTTCTTCACTGAAATGACTGTCAGGCATTGGAAGGGACTGCCCAGGAAGGTGGTGGAGTTGCCACCCCTGAGGTGTCCAAGGAATGACTGGATGTGGCACTCAGTGCTCTGGGCTGGGTGACAAGGTGGGCATCAGACAGCTGGACTTGATGATCTTGGGGGTCTTTCCCAGCCTTAACTACTCTGAGGTTCTGTGACCAGCTATTGCTTACATCACACTTCAAAGTACTGTACAAACCCAAATCTACTTCACAGTCTTGCTATTTACCACACCACCATTTGCATTTTACTGCAGATCACTGTAAAAACCTTGCAGTTTGGGAGCCTACAGCTTTCCAGCACTGATGTCCACCCAGCCTTCACGTGCACAGACACACCTGGCACATAAGCTCTGGCTCAGCTGACACAGAACCCACTCAGTTTCCCAATCCTTTCCCATTTCTGGGTCAAAGATGCAGCCAAACCACAGATGATAAAATTTGGGCTGTGCATCAGGTTTCAAAGCCTTCTCATCAGTGCTGGAGGAGCCTATGACACAGGGCTTAGATTCTTCCCTTGGTTCAGAAAGCAGCCCTTCAAGAGCAATATTTTGGGAGAACTGCAGAGTCAAAGACTTTAAATTAAAATTCAACGAGCTACGCTTGTCCTTATTAAATTTTTTGGAAAGGACCACAAAGGTCAGTGTTTTCAGCTTAAAGTAGCTGAGAAGCTGAAGCAAGCACAGTTTTACTAAACTCAAATCCAACCTTCCTTATCAGCTTTAACTCAGTTGCTAGCCCCCGTGAAATCCTCATCTCTCTTCTCTTCACTGCTGCCCTAAATGCCTTTTTGAAACATCCCAGGGGAACCAGCACACAAAATCGCACCAAAACAAACCCTGAGTATACCTTCCCCTTCCTTCTTCTTCCCCCACTTTATACACTGAGCATGATGCCACAAGGTCTGGAATATCCCTCTGCAGCAGAGGCAAAGACAGCAGTTGCTAAGGACAACAGCCTGCTGGGGACAGCAAAACAGCCACGGTCCTGCTGCCTGCTCTGCTTCCACCCCAGCCCTGGGAAGCCAGGATGGCAGCTGCTGATGAGAAATGTGGGAAAGGGGCTTAGGGACAAGGGAATTCCTGCCATGACTGTGGCAGTGGCCATAGTCATCTCCACTCCTTACTTCTCCCCTTGTCCCTAGGGTTCCTCTATGATCAAACCCAGCAATGGCAATACAAGCAGCAAGTTCATGTCTCCTGTGAGGGAGGCTCAGGCACTGCCCAGGGAAGAAGTTCTGCCTCCTGTCCAGGTGGAACTTCCTGGGCATCAGTCCCTGCCCGTTCCTCTGGTGCCATGGCTGGGCCCCCCGGAGCAGAGCCTGGGCCCTGCTCGGAGCCCTCCCTGCACACAGGGACACCCAGGGCTGAGGGCCCCTCTCAGCTGGGGCTCCTCTCGAGGCTGGACAGCCCCAGCTCCCTCAGCCTTTCCCTGTCAGGGATGCTCCAGGCCCTAAATCATCTCCTCAGCCTCTGCTGGCCCCGCTCCAGGAGCTCCCTGTCCCTCCTGTCCTGAGGAGCCCAGGACTGGACACAGCACTGCAGCTGTGCCTCCCAGGGCTGGGCAGAGGGGCAGGATCCCTCCCTGACCTGCTGCTTGGAACAAGAGGCAGGATTTTGAAATGCACTTGCTATTGCTCCAACTCTGTTTCACTAAAGTCACTAGAAAAAAATTCCCAAAGGCCATGGTGTGTTTTGGCATTTTTTTAAATGCCACCTTCTATCAAAGTTCTAGAAGTGTGAATTTATGGTATCTTGTGAGTGCCTGGCTGTTTAGTTAACTATTTATGCTGCCACTGTAGTTGCCTGAAGACCCAGTAGTGAAGTTTCCAGTTACTGACAGAAAGGAGGGAAAGATGTGTAGAGGCACAGGGAAATATTCAGAGAATCACAGAATGGCTTGGAAGGGACCTTAAAGATCATCTCATTCCAGTGCCCCCACCATGGACAAGGACACCTTCCACTATCCCAGGTTGGAGCCCCATCCAGCCTGGCCTTGAACACTTCCAGGGATGGGGCAGCCACAGCTTCTCTGGGTAACCTGTGCCAGGGCCTCAGCACCCTCACAGGGAACAATTTATTCCTAAAAAAAATAGCATTAACAGAAGCAACACTAACAGAAGCAAGTAAAGAGAGTCAACATCCCATTTATCCTGTTTCCAGCAGTGAAAATAACAATAGCCTCCACAGAAGTTGCAATCATGTGAAATCAGAAACAGATCAGAGAAGCTCCTTGAAGGTCTCAGAGTAACCTGCTGCCCCAGCTGCACATCTAGCCCCTATCCCCATCCCTGGCAGTGTCCAAAGCCAGCCTGGATGGGGCTCTGAGCACCCTGGGCTAGTGGAAGATATCGCTGCTTGTGGCAGGGGCATTGGAATGAGATCATCTTTAAGGTCCCTTCCAACCCAAGCCATTCTGTGATTCTATGGTTCTAACTTCCCAGGCCTGCCTCACACCACCTGCTTGTGATTCCCTGCAGGAAAAAAAATGGCCATTTGCTTTATCTGGAGACAAATTAGTGTATCTAGAACTTTACCACTGATAAACACCCAACTGCACGCTGAGGAGAGAAAAATGTTATTTCTCTTCCAGAGCCAGAGGAATTGAGGTACAGGAAACATGAAATGTTAGATCCATCCCAGATCCCAACGCAGAATGTGCCTGCGAGCATCAGTCTGTCCACAGACTGGCATGGTGCTGTGGCATATCTGACAGCCAGAACTCAAAAAACATTCAAATGGGAATTTTAGTTACACTTCAAAACACTGAATTTCCAAGATAAACAGGTCTTGCTTCCCAACGATATGGTAAATAGACCAAAAAACCCCTTAAATTATAAAAAAAAGGCTTCCACCCTGTTCCACGCTGCCTAGTTGGCATCGGAAGAAAAATGTGCTGATGTATGAACACCAGCTGAGAATTTGGCTCCATTTGCCTGAAACCAAGTCTCTGCATCAGCAGGGCTGTTAAAATATTTCAGCCATCAAAAACACCTCTTCATGCAATCATGGTGGACACAAAGACCTGACAAGAGTCCCTCTCCAAAAACACAAGGTTTTTGTAAGACTCATGCATTGCTTGTAAGACTCCAGCACCTAAATGTTCTATAGGACAGGAAGGAATTTGCAAGAGGATTCATCTGGCCCTTTTTACATATGCTTGCTTCTGAATCACCAATATATGACTAAATATAAACCATGAAGAGCTGTAATTGCTATTCTATGTATCCTCATATCCCTCTGAAATACCATAAAGGAAGAAAAACTACCAAAGCATTTAGGAGGATTACTTCCTAACAATACCAGTGAAAATCTACAAAAAAACCCCCAACCTTGCCAGATTCAAAGTGCAGATTTGACTGCTCAGTACCAGTCCTTCATGCTTGGAGAGTTGACACAAATCTCTGAAAGAGACAGTGAACTCCTCCCACCTGCAGCATATTTTCTTCTGCTGTTTTAACACCTTGGTCCCTGAGGGAAACTCAGGGGGTAGAAGAGAAGAACTTGCTTCAATTCCCTTCCTCTGGACCAGCTGGGAAAAGTGATGTCAGCCTCTTATCTCCATGGAGCATTCCAGGAGCTTTCAATTTACCTTGCAGTTAAGTGAGCTCTGGGCTTTGTCAGACAGAAACATTTTTGCATACTTTTAATTATAAGGCAGCCTGCAAGGGAAGGGAGAGTCACAAACGAGGGGCCTGCTCCGAGTGTTTTGTGCCTGAGCCTGGAAAACGGGGATCAGATGAGCATGGCCCAAGCCCAGCACAGAGCCAGGAGCAGCAGGACTTGTCAGCATTTGGGTGTTCCATGCACAGGGACAAACATTTTCCTGTGGTTTTTTTCATCCTCACTGCCCATCTGTCTGCTACTGCTGTTGTGGCAGTGACAGAACACCCTGTCCTGAGGGAGGAGAGGTCCCCAGCCGTGCCTGACATTATCCAGGTGTCAGGGAAGAGATGAGGAGCACTCAGAAAGACCTCCCTGTCTAAAAGGTTTAGGGAAAACAAGGTACTGAATGGCTTTATACTGTCCCACCTTATTGCTGAGGCCCTGAGATATGCGGGACATCCAAAGGCCACGTGACAGTACTGGGTACTGTCCCCTTGACCCCAAGCCCAGTATTTAATTACCTTCCTTCCTAAGTAGTCTCTTAACTATCAAAAAACCCCACACCACGTTTTGATGCAATTACTAACAAGCAGAAATGCCAAGGCCAGAAGTACCAGTGGGTGGTTTTTCTACACAGTTCCCATGACTGGGGATGGAGGATGGAGAGGAAAGCTGCATCAGCCTCCAGAACCCCTCCCAGCTGCAGCTGGCTTGATCAATATGTATTCAGACATCTTCTATGGGGATGCTGATTAGTGGTTACTGTGCAAAGAACTCCCAACTCATCTCCTCTGAAATCCCCTTAGCTAAGTGTTAGTGGCAGCTCACAGTTCTGCATGGGTTTGGTTTTTAAAGAGCCAAGACAAAAGTAAGTAAGGGGGACCTACAGCCCTCTGCAGATAGCACCTTTTCCTTCCATTCTCAATTCACCCAGAAAATTTTAGTAACAAGTTTTTTGCAGTTTTTAAATTTTTTTTTTTTTCTTATTACATAATCTCGGAATAAAAAGATCCTAAAAGCTGACCAGCTGAGTGGGAACAGGAGGAGCTCAGAACTCAGAATGACATGTTCTAACAAGTCCAACTGTGCTGGAAAAGCAGCTTGGTCTCATCAAAAAAACCTTCTCACCTGGGCAGGTGTTGCAGCTGCAGAAAAGAACAACTGGCTTGGCCCAGCCATAGCCAAAGCACTGGAACATCCCTTCTGTCACGCAGGATACATGCTGTAGTATCCAAGAGGTTTGGCCTGGCATTCCATCTCTTCTAGAGCATTTGAGTATCACCTAACTGAATTCAAGGAAGTGTTGGAGCTGACAGTGGAGCCACACTGATAATGAACAGGAACAACCAATGCCTACCACTACACTGCTTAAAAAAGAAAGTTTATTAAAAATAAATAATAATAATCCCCTCCCTTCCAAAAGAAAAAAAAAAAAAAAAAACCACAAACCCCAAATCCATGTCATATCTTTCATTCCAGATCAAAGTTAAAAAAAAAAACCCAAAAAAAACCCAAAAAAACCAAAAATAAACAAAACAAACTCAAACAAAACCAAAAAAAAAACCCAAAAAACCAAAACCACAACAGCAAAAAAAAACAGGGCAAAATTTTGTATTTTTCCTTGTTTACATACATTTTCTTTAAAAAAAATAAAAGTCAAAAAACATTCAGAATATAAAAAAAGGGATCACGCACATTACAAAATTTTCCAAACATGCCTTTTGTAAAGAATACCAAGGTGAAGTGAAATGAAACTTCTGTCACAAATGTTGCTGATTTTGAGGAAGGGGCACCTTTTGATGGAAAGATGTCCTAGAGAAATGTTTGCAGTCCACTGCTGAAAACAGTACCAGAACATCAAATACCAGACTAATGCGAGAGTGAATACTCTACAAAACGTTTCTGAAAGTCAGTTCCAAGGACAGACTACAAAGATCAATTGCTTTGTCATAAGCATGAAAGGCCATAGTCTACAGTTCTAAAAGGAATGTGCCAGACAGTGCTATTTCTGACACGCTAAAATATGAGAGTAATTCAGAGCCTGAGAACTACACACTGCTAAGGGTCCCTTCCAGCTTGGGCTATTCCATAATTCTGTGAGTGAACTGAGATCAGAAATAAATGCAACTCTGTGTTCATGGTTCAAATCAAACTCTGTGGCCTACTGTGTATTTCTTATAACTACTTTCTAATGTGGCTTGCTGCCATAACTCAAATGATGCCAAGTGCTTGGGACAGGCTCTTAAGACATCTTAAGGGCCACCAGATTTGTTTGCACCGTCGTGCCAATGTCACTGATAGAGCACAAGTAGTGTCCGCATTCACAGGCTTTCATGATGTGCATGGATATTCATAATATTTCCTTTGCCTGGCTTTTCTTTTTTTCCCCTCATTGAATCACAGAATCACAGACTAGCCTGAGCTGGAAGGGACCCACAAGGACCATCCAGCCCAACTCCTGGCCCTGCATAGACACCCCAACAATCCCACCCTGTGCATCCCTGAGAGCATTGTCCAAACACTCCTGGAGCTCTGGCAGCCTTGGGGACGTGCCCATTCCCTGGGGAGCCTGTTCAGTGCCCCAGCACCCTCTGGGGGAAGAACCTTCTCCTGATATCCAACCTAATCCTCCCTGACACAGCTCCAGCTGTTCCCTGAGTCCTGTCCCTGGTCACACAGAGCAGAGCTCAGTGCCTGCCCCTCCTCTTCCTCTCCTGAGGAAGCTGCAGAACTGCTGTGAGCTCTGACCTCAGTCTCCTCCAGCTGAACAGACCAAGTGCCCTCAGCTGCTCCTCGTGTGGCTTCCCCTCCAAGCCCTTCACCATCTTTCTTCTCACAGGAGAAAAGCTAAAGAGCAGAACTGGCTGGCCAAACTGGAGATAGAAAAGACAATGGTTTCCTCACTGAAGTGAACAAAGAGCATCAACAAGCCGGAAGGCTCAAGGACAAAGTCAAGGACAGCTCCTTCCTGGCACTTCTGTGACACAGAGCTGGATGGACAGATGAAGCTCCCACCTCAGTCAATATTTTTCTGCCTCCTGAGCTTAAGGGGATATTCACCTCCACAAGGGAAAATGATTTGAGAGAGGTAAGAGAGCAAATGTGAAGCTTTGTTCTGTCTATGTCAGACCAGTGCCTGCAATAGGAAATTATTCTGCTCATCTCCTCAGGCCAGGGTGGCCATCAGGATCACTTGCTCTGACCTTCTACACAACAACGCTGCTCCCCACAACTCCCTGACAGGAGGGTGCGGCCAGGTGAGGGTCAGCCTCTTCTCCAAGGGAACAAGTGACAGGACAACAGGAAAGGGCCTCAAGTTGCATCAGGGAAGGTTCAGGTTGGATATCAGGGAAAATTTCTTTACTGAAAGGGCAGTTAAGCATTAGAACAGACTGCCCAGGGAAGTGCTGGAGTCACCAGCCCTGGAAGTGTTCAAAGAATGAGTGGACACAGCACTTCATGATATGGTCTGCTGGGCATTGTGCAATTCCACTGAAGGTTGGACTTGATGATCTTGGAGGTATTTTCCAACCTTAATGATTCTGTGAGCAGCAGTTGTTGAAGACCCTACATCACTGCTTATTTTTGCAACAAATCAAGGAATCACAGACTGGTTTGCATTGGAAAGGACCTTAAAGATCACCTCATTCTAACCCTCCTGCCAGAGGGGCAGGAACACCTTCCACCAGGGCAGGTTGCTCCAATCAGATAATCTAGCTGAGCTGCAGCAGAGCTGGTTCAAGGCTTTTCCCAGCATTAGATGCAATGTTCAAGTGATTCCAGGGAGCTCGTGGTAGTGAGGAATGACCACAGACTCCAGGAAGGAGGAAGGTCAGCAAAGAGCTGGAGAGCTCTGGATAGGGAGAAAAGACTGGACCAGGTGAGCAGCCATTCCAGGCTGAGGGGAAGAACAGTGAACAGAGTTTGGTGGGTTTTTTAAAGGGTGTGAATTTGCTCTCTGCCTCCAGACCAGCTCCTGGAGGGATGTGGTATCCCCTGTGCCATTCTACCCCACTCCTAGGACTTCTTTCTCTCCCCTCAGTCTCACAGAGGAAAAATACCTCCCGAAACTCACAGCTCCTCCCCTAGCTCTCCCTCCTACTCACAAACTCCAAGTATTTAATAGTAAAATCACCAGGATTTGGTGTTTTGTAGGTAAACATGTGCAGTATGGGAAATGATCTGGAGACACAAGAAATGTAGGAAGATCTCACAGTTTCTCATATTTTTCTTCTCCTTTGGTTACTCTACCCCAATATTTTCCTAAATACAGGTCTTGTCAGTCTTTTGCTGGCCTAAAAAAGTCAGGCTCTTCCAGCTTCCATTTGCAAAGCAGTTTCCATCCACCTGATCATTCTTGCTGTTCTTCTCTGCATCCTGCCTGACCAAATTTAGGTCACCAACAATGCACACAGCATTCCAGATGAGGCCCTGCAGAATTCAAATTTCCCAGGTGGTACTGAACATGCTTGTCCCGAGATTTTCCAAGACCTGTACCTTGATTTTTATGGCTGCATTACTCTGGTGGCTCAGTTAGTGACACTGGCACTCTGACAGGGAGCTGCTGGAGCCAGTCCAGAGCAGGGATACCAAGGGGAGCAGAGGGATGGAGCAGCTCTGCTGGGAGGAAAGGCTGAGGGAACTGGGATTGTTCAGCCTGGAGAAGGGAAGGCTTTGGGGTGACCTCAGTGTGGCCTTGCAGTGCCTGAAGGGAGCCCACAGGAAAGATGGAGAGAGACTCTTGACAAGGGCCTGGAGTGACAGGACAAGGGGCAATGGCTTCACACTGACAGAGGGTGGGTTTAGATGGGATATGAGGCAGAAATTGTTGCCTGTGAGGGTGGGGAGGCCCTGGCACAGGTTTCCCAGAGAAGCTGTGGCTGCCTCATCCCTGAAGATATTCAAGACCAGACTGAATGGGGCTCTGAGCAATCAAGATGTCCCTGCCCATGGCTGGGGGTTGGAATGAGATGGTCTTTAAGGTCCTTTCCAAGCCTGGCCATTCTATGATTCCACAAATATTCCTTCTATTCACCCTCATCTGTCCCATCTCCAGTGGTATTTTCCCTTATAGCAAACTAATGATTTTACACAAAGATTTCTGTCCAGCTTCAGGGAAGGCATTGCTGAGATCAGAGGAGTTAGAGCAGGGAAGCCCCATTTTTACAAACCTAGTACCCCCTGTAAATGGAGACTCTGAAACCAGCAGATGCAGAGCCAACCTGCCAGGACTGCAATGATTTTCACATAGCCCTGACAGCAGAAAAATGTAGGAGGCGCAGAGCTTGTCTCCACATCTACCTCTGCCACCCTTCTGTTGTTCTATTACTTAAGAATTGCAACTACATTTCTTCAGCTTAAACAACTCTGTCTCCTTAGGAAACATATATAGGCAAGAGGAAGCTAAGATGGAGAGTGGTCAGGAATCCAGAGCCAGCAAGTGCTCCATTCAGCAGGAGGAATGTGGTGGCCATGCATGCCCCAGGCCAGCCTGGCTCCTGCTTCAGCCAGGCACATGAGGGGGGGTGTCAAGGACACAAAAGTGCCGAGCACAACACAGCAGACAGGCACTCGCCCTCACCTTATGGTGTGGCAGTGGCACACCTTCCCCAGAGCTCCAGAGCAGAGAGGAAAACAAAGAGACTGTGGTCCAATTCTGCTTTCACCGGGGATAAATTTGGAGTCACTTCACTGACGTCAGCGGAGTTATTCCAGAATTGCACCAGTGTAAAAGAGGGCAGCATCTGCTTTCTGAAAATGGATGCCATCAAGCTAATTGAAAACAACAGATGCATCAAGGAGCAGCAAGAAGGGACGGTAATGTTCCAGTTTTCTTGTAAAATACCATTTGATTTCCCTCCAGAGAATGTAAGAGGATAAACCAATATGTACTCTAAAAGCTAAACCTTTTGTTGGTGTAAAATTCTATACAACCTTTTAGGTGAATGGACCAATGTGTACCTACACCACCTAAAGAGATCCAGCCTAGTCATGTGCACTTACAGCCCTCTTCTTTGGGCCTGATCCTTCTCTCACACTCGTTTAAATCATGGGTGATACCACCCACAGTCCTAAGGAAACATTTATCTAACCTTGGGTAGAGAGCAGAATCAAGGCCCCTCATTTCTTTAAACACACAAGGGCTAGATTTGGCAATTAAATAGATACATTTGTGATTTATGCCACTTTTTGACTATGGGTCTTCCAAAATTTTACACCACTGAATAAACATATTCATCTAGTGAAAATGAAGCCAAAGAAGGACTTGCTGAATTTTCAATGATATTTTGTGTGAAGATGAAAGTTTCCCCTAATTCTTATCTCCAATGAATAGTCAACACAGCTTCAGTATTTATGGTGATCATGGAAATTGATGAGCACTTTCCCTCCTGCAAATCCTTTCTTTCCTTTCACTGAAAAGAAATTGTGCACAGAAAAGCTCAATTATTGCTTGGGCTCCTCTTATTAATTGGCACTACAGACAACCTGGATACTTCCAGTGGTGAGGGTTCATCAGGGAATGATATAGGACTGTCAAACCCACACTGGTCTCAGCTATGAGTTTCCCAAAGTGTAAAGCCATGTTCTGATATTCAAGTTCTTTGAAGCCTCAGACAGACTTCCCTGGAGCAAGGGAAAACCCATCCAAAGAGGGAAAAGCACATGGAATTAACATGTACTAACAGCATATGCTGCACTGCTAATTAGCACCATCCCTGTCTGCTTTCCCCAAAACCGTTTTTCTGGATTTATCTCCCTGGGTAGGGTCTTGTGTTATGTAGGACCCCACCCTGAACAGGAAGAGCTCCTTGAAGCTGGCAGGCAGTTTCCTCCACCACTGTCTTTGGTGGCAGCTAAGGACATGCAGCATCCCCTGGTTCCTTCCATCAGAGGATTAAGGCTTTTCATCTTGCCAGCACCTGCTCCCCTCCTTATGCCTAACGCAGGTGCCTGCAATTCAGGCATTCTCCTGTGAACCTGCTGATAACACGGCTCCAAATGCCTTCAGAAGGGGATCTGTCCCTAGTGCAAACTTCAAAGAGCAACGATGAAGGGCTGAAGGCTGTGCTTTTGGTTACAGCAGCACAAACAGAGCTATCTTGTGCTCACAGGGCTGCCAGGGAGGGCAGTATCTTCAAATTCCCCATAAATCTGTCCACATCTTTCCACCATTGAGAAATAAGTGCATAAAATGCTGCTGCTCTTAACTTCTGTCAATATAAACTTTAAGTTAAGCTCAGCTCTGCTGAGTTTAGTAGGACTTACATGGAACTTGAGTCAGATGAGAGCTTTTGGGAAAGCTGTGGTTGACTCCTGCTGTAATCTGCAGATCCTTCCCTGATGTAAACAGGACCTCAAAAAAAGAACAAACAAAAAGAAGCAGTTTAACGAACAGTACATATGCTAGGATTTGATGCAGAAGGTTGAAGTTGGAGCCCGATATAATGCAAGGTAGTTGTACTAAAAGGAGTTTTGCCAGCTTGAATCAGCAGATGGTGAGGATCTGGCTCATACTACATTTCTGTAGTTTATAATTATCTTTCTTTCTTCACCTAGAACCAGATTCTCCCTTTAGGCTGCAAATCTTAATTAGGAAATCCTTCCTCATTAATCTCAAGAAACTCTTGGTCGTTAATTTCCCAGAACAAAAAGAAACCTTACCTATTTCTGCTGTAGCAGCAGATGCTGGAGCTGTTTGTTCCTTTGCTTTTAGGGTTGATGCTGTTCTTTCCATCACCGTATGGAAGACACTTCAGTCCTTACCCTGTCTCTTGCTGCCCTGAATTTTCTTTACACTCACTCTTCTTTATCTCCATAGGGACCTCTGAATGAGAGGGCCCAGGAGAGAACACCAAATCCAGTCACCTTCACCCCCACGGCTGCTCTAGCAGTGAATTTTTATCTGTGAAAGCTGGATCAAAAGGCCCAAACAGAAAATTACTCAGAAATCCCGAATTCCAACATTTTCCAGGAAGGAGCAGAATAGGAATTTCATCTTGGAGGTAAGTGCAGGAATCCACCAGTAAAACACCACAAAACAGGTCTTCACACCTTTCATGCCTGCAGTCCTTGATGTGGATTAAAAAAACACCTGTGTCCTCAGTAAAATTCTTTCTTTCCTTGCTTCCTTCCCCACCTCCAAGGAGATGATTTCTGCCCTGTCCTGCTTTGGTGCAAAACATCCTGTGGGAAAATTATCAGGGGAACAAACTGTCACAAACCAGCCAGAGGATCAGGAAGGAGCAATAGTCTCTTCCACTGCAAAACTATTTCCTAGTGAGACTGCTGCAAGAGGAATTTCTGGGGTTTTAATGTGATGCTTGAGCTTGTATTCCTTGTCAGCTGGCACCCAGATAACTCTACATTCACAGGCCAGTTGCCCCTCAGCTCCCTGGCTGAGTGCTCAGATTGTCCTTCACACACTCTCCAGCTCTCTGTCCGCAGGGATGGACAAATAAAATCTCTTCTCATCTCCGGGTTTGCACTCCCTGCTTTCAAAGGCTGCAAACTGCCCACCTGAAGTTGGTCAGGGCAGCAGTACACAATATAACGTGATGGGATCGGCTCCAGTAAGCAAAGAAAACACCTGGAAAGATAAGGTGCTGATATCTGAACACAAAATACCCAACGAGTGCTTTCGCTTGTAGCCACAGTCACAGCTCAGAGAGAAACAGTCCGGGAGGTTGTTATGGAAACAACTCCCTGGAGGTGCCTACTTGGCTTCACAGGGATGTGCTCTACCTTCAGAAGGAAACAGATTTGCATTTTGAGCAGCCAGGGGGGAGTGCTACGGGCTGACAACTTGAGGTAAGGTTTTTGAAAGCATCTCTGTGATTTGGTGGCGCGAGACCTCTGGTAAAGTCAATGGCACGGGTGCCACTGTGTCATTTCAGTCATGTGAAAAAAGATCTGAAGGCTCCTTAAAAAATGTCAAATTCTGCAAGTTGTATAACACATAGCGTTACTGATGACTCTGGGACTTCGCTGCTTTTCAGGAGGTGCTTAGAGAAGGATTTGCATGCCCCAAATGAGTCCCAAGGTTACAGTTTCCACGCTTCTGTTGGCATTCTGTATTTCTCTTAGAGCCAACACAGGAAACACAGGGAGCAAACACCACTCCTGCTTTACACATTTTCATGTGCACTTTTCTTTACAGAACTGACAAACGTGGCTCACAAAAACTGCACAGAGCTGCCTTGTTCACCACAGAATTCCTTCGCACCTTGGGTACGATCTGCGGGCGGGAGATTCCAAAACACACTAGAAACTCACTGCTGGATTGCACCTAGAAACTCACTGCTGGATCTCACTCAAGCGCAGGACACCTCTTTCCAAGAGGATGTGTGTAAGATACTCTGGGATTGTGCTACCAGCGATCTGCCTCACATCTTTTTTTCTTGCTGGAGTCTCTGTGCCCAGCTGTCTGTCCTGCTGGTCAGGAGAACAACCTGTTCTGGGCAGGGAGGGCTCCTGCCTGGCAGGGCCAACAGGGGCAAGCCCAGGGGGAGAAATGAGCACAGGAACTTTCTGACGTAGGCTCAACATGTCTCATGACTCCTCCTGAACTTGTGTTCAACCTGAGTTTTTTATATCTTACTTTGGGGGAACTTTTATCAGCTGATAGACTCAGGCATAACATATCCCCAAACATGGGCATTCTGCTGGGAGAGGGCAGCAGCCTCGAAACACCCCTCTTAAATAGCAGCTTCTTTTGCTAGCTTCTAGCAACACAAATTTTGAAGAAAAGTCCCTCTCTTGGCCTCACAGTAAAGATTTCATTAAGGTGACCCTGAAACACAACTAAACATCACCGAGACTAAGACACACTAAGAACTGGACAACTTTCATGCAAAATCAACAGAGATGCCACCATGGCCCTCAGTCCCACTTATTCACTAGGACAATTTACCCACCAGCTGATTACACGTGTCTGGGGATGCAGAATGGTCCCCAAGGCTCAGACCTTCACAAACCTTTGCCTCAGTCCCACGAAGCAAAGAGAAATCAGGCATTATTCAGGCAAACCCTTCTGAGCTATGAGCCCTCACCACATCAAACTCATGTCTCCCAGACTGAGACAAGTGGCATTTTCCTACTGATTTCAGCGAGAAGAGAACACAGAGGTTTTAATATAATGGTTGTGTGCTGACCCCAGGGGAGATCCCTGCACACTAAAAACATCTGAGAAGGCAACAGGACTCTGGAGAAATGGAGTAGCTAGGATTTGCACAAACAACTTCTACCATATGAGCAGGGCCAGGATGGAGAGAGGCCACAATAAAAGCACTCTAGGCATGGAGCCATATCTCAAGACAACTGAGAACAGGCAGGGTAATGAAGATGCAAACAGACCCCAACTCACAACCAGTTCTATAGCCAGTTCTGACTATATTAAAGGATGGGGCTCTGAGCAACCTGGTCTAGTGGAAGGTGTCCCTCTTTGGAAAGAGATGATCTTTAAGGTCCCTTCTGACCCAGGCCATTCTATGATTCTATGATGTGCCTTTAGCATTCTTAGTCTTATGGCTGAAAAGCACAATATATACATGAAATCTATTCTCTGTATTTTTGCCCCTTGGCATTATGTCTGGTTTATGCATTACACGTGTCCCATGCAGTATGTAGCACATTCCAATATGCATTTCATACAGTATGATGCAAGGAGTTAATGGCTGCCTTTGCTTTCATACACATGCAGGCATGTGAATGCAGAATAAACACTTAGAATTACAACAAGAAAGACTTCTCCTTGCAGGAAAACCTGCCAGTAGAATACAAAAGCATCCATTTCCCTTTCTCACCTGCTGGCAGCGCCTGAAACGTTTTTGTAAGGCAGAGCTGACTGAAACTAATGAAATTATCTGGGAAGCAAAACGTGCATTTGAAGATAGAAATCTCTGGTCCCTTGGCAAACCCGGCACTGCAGACCAAGCTATGCATATTTTGCATGGCCATCACCAATTGCTTTCATAAAACCAAGTGCAAAAACACTGCTGTCCCTCCTATCCATGAAATACCAGGAACTGGCTAGGCCAGCAGTACAGCAAAAGCATCTCTTCAGGGCTCGCTGTATCTCCCCTCATTCAAAGGGTCTGGAGAATGTTGCTGCCTTTGTGCAGATAGCTTAGGGAAGTTTGTATCCGTGCCAGGCTCAGTCTCAAACGTTGACACACTTGCCCTGGGGCATTTTACGCCTGGGACTTGCTAAACCAGCTCGATCCTGGCACAGCACAGGTGCAGAGCTGTCTGTGGTTAGGATTTTTCTGCCACGTCAACAAAACACCAACATGCAAACTTCCCTCAGCTACACAAATGCTCAGTTAAAAACAGCAGTGGAGTCGACTGCTCTCACATGCCCGAATACAGTCCTGGGTATCTGAAGCACAAAGCACATCTCATTAAATGCTATTGTGTGAAGATGAACTCTGCAGATAACAAACGAATTTACTCCAACGCGCCTTGCACCAGAAGGCACTTACCACTATGAAGACTAAGTTGGTACTATAAAAGCCAATTAACACCAGGGCACTGGCATAAATAAGGCTGAGATAAGCTCAAAACACAGAGAATCTTCACCAAGCCTGTTGATTGCTTTAAGCCTGCTTTTGATACATGATGTATGGTCGCAAGTAGCAAAGAGCTTTTAGATTTATGCATCTTTTCTTTTTTTTTGAAACACAAACTGGGAGGATCTTTTAGCATGCCAAAGGTTGCAAAGAAGGCAGACATCTGCTTGCTGGCTTTCCCCTACAGCTGCAGAGTTCCCTGTGATCCTGGCTGCAGCGTTTCCATTATTCAAAGGCAATGGCATGGCAGGCGTGACTGATCCCACAGCCAAGGGCACTGCGCTGGCACAGGGACCGAGGGCACTGCTCGAGCCAGATGTTTGTAGCCCCTTTAACTGTTTACTCTGCTGAATCCTTCTGCTGAAGCAGTGGCAAGGGCTTCTCTGCTAGTGGAGTAACAAGGCTTGGTTTCGGAGCTAATGTTGGATCAAAGCAGTCATCAAAAGCAGAGAAAGAAATGCGCAAGGGAGTGGGGACGACAGCTAGCACTCCACGGAATAAAGCAAGAACATTTCTGCCTGCACACAGTAATGAGAAACAGCAAATCAGGACAGAAGAGCCCATTATCACAATCATTCTGTTTACGGTATCACAATTCACAGTCTGGCATGTAAATGCTGAATAGATCCAGCTGCTTGCAGGAAGACAACTGCAACAGCAGCTTGCAGCTCCGTGTCTGGACCCAGGACAACAAAACCCATCACACCTCTGTCAGCATTTTCTTCTCTTTATATCCCTGGTTATTGGGAGGAATGAAGTTGGAATATTTCATGGACTCCAGGTCTTCTGCTTCCAGGAATTCAGATTTGCTGAGGGACTGATTACTGTCCCCCTTCTTGGGCTCAGAGAAGGGTGATTGTTGTTGGCCGCAGGTGACGTGGGTGTACTGGCACTGCTCTTCGTGGTCAGTCTCTCGGTGGTAGAAGTAATTGAAGTTGGACACGATGACAGGGACAGGGAGGGCAATTGTCAGCACACCAGCGATGGCACACAAGGAGCCCACAATCTTGCCACCAATGGTCATGGGATACATGTCCCCATAGCCCACGGTGGTCATGGACACCACCGCCCACCAGAAAGCATCAGGGATGCTGGTGAACAGCGAGTCAGGGTCATCAGTCTCTGCAAAGTAGACAGCGCTGGAGAAGAGGATCACCCCGATGAAGAGGAAGAAGATGAGGAGGCCCAGCTCCCTCATGCTGGCCTGGAGGGTCTTCCCTAAGATCTGCAGCCCCTTGGAGTGTCTGGAGAGCTTGAAGATCCTGAAGACTCTGACTAGGCGGATGACTCTGAGGATGGCCAGGGACATGGCTTGCTGTTGGCCCCCGTTGTTGCTGCTGCTCCCGGGCTGTTGCTTCTGCTGCTGCTGCTGAGCCAGCTCGGTGCCCAGGGTGATGAAGTAGGGGATGATGGCCACGATGTCGATGATGTTCATGATGTTGCGGGAGAACTCGGGCTTGCTGGGGCAGGCGAAGAAGCGCACCAGGAGCTCGAAGGAGAACCAGATGATGCACAGGGTCTCGATGAGGAAGAAGGGGTCTGTGAAGAACGGGCCGGAGCCGGCGGCAGGACGCAGGGGCGGGGGGGTCCCGCTCGGCGGTGGCAGCGGCGGCAGCAGCAGCGCCTCGTCCCCGAGCGGCGCAGTCTCCCCGAAGCCAGGCTGGGAGCCCTTGGGCTCCTGGCGGAACTCGGGCAGGGTCTCCAGGCAGAAGATGACGATGGAGATGAGGATGACCAGCACGGAGACGATGGCGATGGCCCGGGCCGGCCCGGAGCTCTCGGGGTACTCAAAGAGCAGCCAGACCTGGCGCTGGAAGTGGTGCTGGGGCAGAGGCTTCTCCTCCTCTTGGATGAAGCCCTCGTCCTCCCGGAAGGTCTCGATGGCCTCCTGGCCCAGCTGGTAGAAGCGGATCTCTTCCAGGAAGATGTCCAGGGGCACATGGACCGGCCGGCGCAGCCGCCCCCCGGACTGGTAGTAGTAGAGGATGGCGTCGAAGCTGGGCCGGTTGCGGTCGAAGAAGTACTCGTTGCGGAGCGGGTCGAAGTAGCGCACCCGGCGGCTGGGGTCTCCCAGCAGCGTGTCGGGGAAGATGGAGAGGGTCCGCAGCTGCGTCTCGAAGCGCAGCCCCGAGATGTTGATCACCAGGCGCTCGCTGCTGCAGCAGCTGCCGCCGCTCCGCTCCTCGCCCGGCGCCTCCACCTCCGCCTCGCCGCCCGCCCGCGGGGCCGCCAGCGCCAGCGGCTCCTCCGCCCGCATCCCGCCCGCTCTGCCCTTCCTCGCCTGCCCTTCCCTGCCCCTCCGCCTCGCCCCGCTCGCCTTCAGCGCCCGCCGCCCGCCGCCATCCGCCTGTTGCGCCTCGGTGCGGCCGCGCTCGCCCGGCGGCTCCGCGGGGCTCCCGGCGCGGCTCCTCCTCCGGCCGCGGGGCTGGGGACACCGCGCTGCTGCTGCTGCTGCGCCCGGCTCCGCGCTGCGCTCCCCGCGCTCTCACACACACACACACACACACAGAGAGAGACACGCGGGAGAGAGAAGGGAGAGGGAGGTGTGCGAGTACACACGCACAGGGTTACACACGGGGAGAGGGGCACACGCAGACACACGCAGGCATCCGCACGGAGACACAGAGACAGACACACGCACACCGCGCCAGCGCCGACACGCTCAGCTACAGACGGATGCGCGCACCCGCCGACGGGGGATGCTCACCCCACCTCTCCCCCCGCCGCGGAGGACGCGGCAGCCCCAGCCCAGGGACGCCGGCTTTTGGAGGGAGACCCCCGAGGGGAAGCCGCTGCGGGATCAGCTCTCCGCCTAGGAGATTCGCAACAGCTGGTCCAAAGGGCGGCACCGCCGCCGCCCTTCTTTCGCCCACCTCTCCCCTCTGGAATCCTGCCCTCGTCCCTTCAGCCAAAGCCCTGCCCGGGCTGTCCAACGCCTCCGGCTCCGGGCAGGGCTCAGAGCTCAGCCGTGGGACCGGGCTGACCTCGGTGCTGTTCCCGTCCCTGCCGCAGGCTGCAGTTGACCTTGAGCCAGTCACTCCATGCCTGTGGCTCGCGGACCTCCATTTATAAATGTCATTGCCGTGATGCGAGCACGACGGTGGCATCGGACCATCCCCAGATGGGGACAACCTGTCACGGTAAACAGGGCAGCCAGAGAAAGACACAGGTAAATGCGGTTTCTCTCCTCATTTGGGGTGGATCGAGTTTGCCTCTTTTCCCACATACCAAACACGTGAGCTTGCTCATTTTTTTTTTGCCCACCACCACACAGTCAGCACTAAGTCTCCCCAGAATCAGAATCTGCATTTCACAAGCAATCTGACTACCAGCTCTTTTTAGTTTTAGAAACCTGTGGCTTGCTCCGTCCCTGTCACGCTCGGCATCTGAAAGCGCACAGACACTCACGACACTGTACTTTCTCCCGAAACAACCCAAAAACGGGGCTAACAGGTGACTCCGCTTCCATCCTTCCCAGGACAAAAGTCTGTCTTTCCCTTGAAAGCCCTTTGTTGGTGCTAAATGTTATTAACCAGGCTTTTATCATCACAGCATCTGATGCCTTTGCTGGCTGCAAGCCATGTGCTTAGCCTACACCATCTCTTAGCAGCACGGATCTAGAGGAAAACATTCCCCTTTTTACCCCTCCTCCCAGTCCCTCCTAACTAGCTGGCAATTCCTGGTTCAGGCTCTGGGCATTTTGACCAGCTGACTGTGGCTGCTTTCTCTGTCTTTGTTCTCAGGAAGGAGGTGAATATGATTTAAATGTCACTTAATCCCCTTTCCTTTCTCACTCATTAGCATTGAAGACGGCTGTTGCGAGAGAAAGCATATTTGTTTCATTTATAGGCTATCACACGAGGAAGCACATTTTCGTTTCATATTATACATAATTGGGGTATGGCAGCCAGATGAAAAAGACTTTGCAGGAGAATATACCTATTCTTTACAAAAAAGAATCGATGTTTGCCTTTATAACAGTAAGATGCTTCTTGCTGAAATTTCTTTTTCAATTATTACAGTGAATTATTCATTCCTGGGATTATTTGAATCATAATTATGATTTATTCATTTGCAGGGTTAACTGTTGAGAAGTCCTTTCAAAACAGGAGGGATGGGAAAGCTCCCGAGGTTTCTAAGAGGACACACAGGGCATGTCTACCTCACCGTGATGGAGCTCACCCCGTGCTGGGTTTGAAGGAGCAAGCTTCAGTCAACAGAGCAGAGTCAGCGTGGCGCTCCAGCACGGTTTGCAGGACCCTTTTCCAGCCCACATGGACATTCCATGCTGCCACAGCTCTGGGCTTCCCGTTACCTGGGCGAGCAGGGCTCCAGAGAGCCGAGATGCTCCCTGCATCCCATCCCTTCCCAGTCTGCTCACCTCCTGCCACAGCCCAACTCCGAGCAGGCACTCAGGCTGCTCTGCACCACCTGTGCTTGCTCCTGACAGCCCTCCAGAAGCCACTGTCCTTCCTTTGGTGTGCTCACAGTGCCCCGTAGGCTGGGTATTAAAGCCAGAAGCCCTTGCAATGTGCAAGTAAACTCTTTCTAGCACGCAGCCTGTTCCCGAGCCGCTCTGCACCGCGGTGCCTGGGCAGCCACACCCCTCACTTCTATATTAAGAGGCAATGCCAGCTGCCACAATTCAGCCTCCGTGCAGATCCTGCTGGGCCAGCAGCTCCCGATGGCACACAATTTGCAGAGCTGGAGGCGAGGAAGACCCAGAGATGTGAGGAGGGACACGAGCAGCGTTCCCGAAAGCCGCACTGCCACATCCTAATACTCCCTGGAGAGAGATTTGGGGGCTGGCTCTGAATCCAACGCCACGAGTCCAGTGCCACCTCAGGGTGCCAGTAAACTTCTCTTTGAGGCAGTGGCTGTGATCACATCTCCAAGCTCAGGTATGACACCTTGCTGTGCTTCGAGTTTATGATGACCACATCCTCCCACAGGCTGTATTGGTCACTGATGCCAAGGTGCACAAAAATCCCTTCACAGATTCATGGGGAGATTGTTCTGACTAGCACATGACACCCAGATCTGGGCTCTCATCCCACTCCAAAATCTGGAGGCACATTGCCCTCCCAGGCCTGGTCCATACAGGCACTGTCATCCTGCAGCACAGGAGTTCTGTTTCAGCCATTCCCTTGGATGTCTTATGCACCCCCAAACGTGGCTCAGCATTCTGGGTAACACTGCCACCCTTTGGATTTCCTTTAGCTCCCTTTTGCAGGATTTGATGTGATCAGCACTGCAGCTGCCACAAAGTTGTGTCTGTGCAGCATTTTCTCAGGAAAGCCAAACCCACAGACCCCTCACTCCAAAACTAAGATATCCCAAGTGGGAATCTAGGTTTGAGGCTAGGGCATGCAAAACTTCTAAGCCACTTCCTCGCCTCCCTGCATTTCCCAGTCACCCCTATCGTCTCCTGAACTTTCCAATTCCTCCTCCGCAGCTCCTGTGCTACCCACTATCTTCTGCTTCCCACATTCAGGTACTTTCCCCAGTTATGGAGCTTCTCACCCCTCTAACCCTACTACAGTTTCTTCACTTGCTTGCAGCCCAGTAGAAAAATACTTTTCATATCCATTTTCCTAAACTCCTTTTGGGGCTGAAGGCTGCCCAGTAAGCGCTGGAGATGTTGGCTGATCACCTGGGCATTCAGCAGAGCAGCTTGACATGCTTTGCTCATGTGACATCTTGTAACACTCTCCCCCATCAAACGAAGAACCAAGAACACCAAGCAACCTTCCATACCTGCAGTGTATTTTGGTGATTAATGCACCTCTGAAAACATCCATCAACACCTTAATGTGCAGCCTGGGAGGCACAACAGAACCTCCCACAGGCTGGAGGCCCTGGGGTAGGATTCATCTCCCAGGAGCCAAAATATTCCACACATCAAACAAATCTCCGCAGTCTAAAAAGAGCAATAGACAGGGAAAATAAAGCAAAAAAAAAAAAAAAAAAAAAAAAAAAAAAAAAAAGCAAGAACTGGCAGAGCATCCCCATTTGAAATGGTAATTTACACTTATGCACAGTACCAATTACAGCCAGCTTCATACTTCCCTTCTTACTCAGAGCCATAAATCTATAAATGAGAGTGCTAAACAGGCGAGGGAAGCAGAACTAGCTTGAGCCCTGGAGCTGTTAGACATGCCACTCAGAAACAGTTGTTCTCCTGGTCTATTCTCTCACCAGAAAATGGGAGAAACCTGAAGGATGCTCATTAACATCCTTCCAGGCATCAGAGAATCAACTGCTATGGCATCAAATGTTCATGGCCAGATCCCTGGGTGCCTTCAGCCTCTTTATTCTAGTCCAAGTGAAGGCCTAGGTCTGAAACATTGCTCTGCATCTCACAGAATGTCACACTCAGGATAGGAAAGAACAGTGATTTCACTGAATATGGGCAATGAAACCTTGCCTTTCCCATTTGTGTTGCACTCCAAGAGGAAAAAAAATATTCTCAAAACAAAGAATTCTCAATTCGTGTAACTGCAGATCTCAAAGCTCCAGATGGCAACAAGGTGAGGCAGGTTGGGGCATCTAACAATACCCATGTATCCATCATGATGCAGTTTCATCCATCACCACAAGGAGCAGGGATAAAATATCCCAGTTTTCTCAAAATAGAAGTAATCCTGACGATTCTCTGATGGGAAAACATCCATCCCAGTCCTAGAATCATAGAATGGCCAGGGTTGGAAGGGATCTTAAAGACCATCTTATTCCAACCCCCTGCCGTGGGCAGGGACACCTTGCCCTAGTCCAGGTTGCTCAGAGCCCCATGCAGCCTGGCCTTGAGCAGTCTCTATCCTGCCCTTTGAAAAGGGTTCTTGTGCCACTGCTGACTGATGGAGGAAGAATTGCACTTCCATGAAGTGAAGGTGGCAGTCCTATTCCCTGGACCAACCCGGACTGTTCCTGGAATACTGCCTTTCCTGTGTGTTGAATGAGGACAGGTTCTTGCCCTGGCAAAAATATATCATGGTGTAACTAAAGATTTTGTCACAGTACTGGGATAAAGGGAGGGGGGAAAGACAAAACAGGCTCTACCAGAAACTTTCACACAAGTGTTTCCTAGCTTTCAAGTACTTCTGTTAACCTAAAGTGCCTTTAATACTGTCTTTGTCTTGTCTTTTCCCCCAAAATTCTACCTACAGATGAGTAACTTTTAAACCGCTATTTTTAAATCCCTTAAGTATTTCCCATGTAAATATGGGGATTTTTTCAGATGCCTTTTTACAGAGAGACACTAGATGTATTTCAGGGACTTCAGGTTTCTGTTTATCACAGGAGGAAAAACATTCTGTCCTGCCAGAGTCTTTAGGTTCACAACACAACCCTGTGCTGTGTGAGCAAATGAATGAGTGTGACAGAAAATGACTGCAGTGTGCAGACACAACACCAGGGAAAGGTGGAGGGTTTCACAACTCTTTGCTAGGCAGCTTAAAATGACTGAGGTGGACAAATACTCTGTCAGGTTCTGCAGCAACAGCTGCAACTGCTTTGACCGCTCTGTTCAGGCTTAAGCTGGACTTCGTCCTCTCTTGGGTTTGTTTAACCCCTTTTGCCCTTTCCCTTCCCATTTAGTTTCCATTCTTTAATTTATTTCCATCCTACAGGCCCTGAGCTGTAGGTCTCAAGTGTTTATCCTTCCATCCTGTGCCTCGACTTCTGCCCATGTCCCATCCTCCTCCCATTTTCTACCTTCTCCCAGCCTTTTCAGTTCACTGTTCTATCCTTCCTTGTTTCCCAGTCCCTTCTGCTCCTAAATCCTTTTATTTAACTCTGGCTCACACCAAAACCCACTTCCATGCAAGAGGAAGGCATTATTTCCAAAATGACAAGTGATTCTTGAGAATTCTGCTCTGGCATTTGGTCCCTCTACATCTGGGTGCCCTCCCTGTGCTTCCAAACGTACAGTGAGGAAAATTATTTTAGCCCAAGTCCAGAATGCCCTTGCAGGGAGTCCTGGCTAAGAGTGGGTTGTACATGCTGCCAGTGACACCTCTGATGTTTTTAGCTGCTGGTGCAATGTTTTTTAAGTGGTCCAGCAAATGGTCAGTGCCTTACATCTTGTGTAAAGGTATGTGGAAGGAGAAAGCGTCTGCTTCTTTAAGGTAACCTGATCAAGGACCCTTTCAGTGCAAAGAGAGACTCTTGACAAGGACCTGGAGTGACAGGACAAGGGGGAATGGCTTCACACTGACAGTGAGCAGGTTTAGATTGAATATTAGGAAGAAATTGTTCCCTGTGAGGGTGGTGAGGCCCTGGCACAGGGTGCCCAGAGAAGCTGTGGCTGCCCCATCCCTGACAGTGTCCAGGGCCAGGCTGGATGGGGCTCTGAGCAACCTGGGATAGTGGAAGGTGTCCCTGCCCATGGCAGGGGAGTGGAACAAGATGAGCTTTAATGCCCCTTCCAACCCAAACCATCCTTTGAATCTATGAAAGGGGATAATAAAGGGAAAAATAGAAAGAAAAACACAGAGAGAGACACAAAGGGATAACAGAGAAACGACAAACACCAGAATTCTTCAGTCACTAATTGCAGTGGATAAGATGGGCACAACAAGAGGAACAGGGGGAGTTGTGACAATTGAGGTGGGCTTGCAAAACTGTGCAAAACTTGTTAGGGAGAGTTTAGGAGCTGCTGGCCACTTACAGCATCCCTCAACAACCATCCCTGAGAGCTTGGGGTCAGCCAGTGAAACTTCCATTGAGGGCACCTCTATAGTCACATGCACTTGCAGCCTGTTTAAACCTTATTAAAAAGATAAACAAAACCAAAACAGGCAGACAAAACCCAGGAGAAAATCAACCAACAACAGCAAAAGAACACCTCAGCTGTGGAAATTTATTACATTTAAATTTGTTAGTCGTTACAAGTTCTAACAGGCTGTTAGATGCTGCCTGGATCGTAACAAAACTCACTTTGTTTTATGCCACCACTGCATGTCACTGTTGAGAGGGAACAATAAACAAAGATTTTAGTGAGATTTGTACTGCTCTGATGTGAAGGGAACTCAGTCTGCAAGGGAAGCTCCCATCCCGTGTGTGTCATGCATCCATCCTGCCCCATACACAGTGCCACGAGGAATATCCTGTCTGCACAAAGACCCTCCCCCCTCCCATATTTCCATTTATCCTCCCAAATGCAGGTCAGTCTGTCTGTCTGTCTCTGTAAAGATCATCTTTGCATTGTCCTCAGCAGGCAGTGTTATGGGGAGTGCAGGCATTGGCCTGAGCAGGCGCACACAAGAGGGAAAGCAGAAGGGAATGCTGCTCCCTAGAGCCACACAGCTCTTCCCACCTGCTCTCCCTGTCCCCAGTCCCAGCCACGAGGAGGAGGGAAAGGATTTGGCCTTTCTGTAACTTCAAATTGCCCTTCACAGGGATTTCTGTTCACCCCTGGAATGGAATGATGAGACTTCCAGAGGTCATCTGGCTAAAAAAGGGTCATGTCCCCACCCATGAGGACACAGCTGGCAGCACCGTGTTCCTTCTCTCACCTCAGGCTGCCTCTCCCTTCATCCCATTCTGTGACTTTTGTGCCTTCCCACTTCCCCAGTGACTTGCCTGCAGGCATGAAGAGCCCTGGAGCAGCTCTCAGTCTGCCACCTGTTATCCCATCCCTCCCTGCCAGGAGCAGCAGGTCTTGGCCAGCCAGAGCAGTCCTTCCCACTGATATGGGAACATCTGGTCTTTCCAGAGCTAAGAAATCCCCAGGGATTTCCACAGTAAAGCTCTGACAAGTCTCTAAAGAAATACACGTTAAAAAAAAAAAATGCATTGAGTAAATTTCTTCAAGGATGGCAAGAAGCGCACCATGACGTCAGAATAGCCTCCCTGCCAAATTTTCTGGTTCTGCTCAAAAAGTAGGAGCGCTTTGTAGCAAAATGAGTGTAATAATGTCTGACAGGCAGAGCAAAACATTTTCCACCAACTTTGTTTCAGAGACAGCCAAATTTTATTTTTTTCCCCTGGTTTGTTTTAGCAGAAGCTTTCCAAATAAAAACAAACAAGCAAATTAGCTCAGAGGTAGACAAGCAACATGAAAAGAATCTTATTTGAGCAGTCTTTAAGATCAACAAGAAACCTTCCAGCTGGGGCAGAGAGGGCCAGACTCCTTGAAGATAACAGTAGTATGATCATGGAGTGACAGTATTTTGGGATTGTTATTATAGAATATAAACCAAATAGACACCAAACTCAATTAAAGCTCAACTTGATGCACAAAAAGCCGTACCAGACTAAATCCATTCACACAGCCCTCCTACTTTCTTGGCTATAAAGGGCAGAAATAACTTCCGCTCTTCTTGACCAAGGGAACATGAAGTCAATCTTCAACTAGCAATAAAAAACAGATGTAAGATCAGCTTTGTACCATAAGCCATCTCCTCCCCTGCATGAAACTTGCTGAAAATCAGTGGGGCATTGCAGAGAAGCTGAATGAAAACCGTAAGAGCCACAGATAAGGTGAGGACGAAAAATATCTGACAGAAATCACCCATGCAAAATCATCTGTGTCTGCTCCTGGACTTTCTGGAAACCACTGGAGAGCCACAATTCCTGATTCTTTCAGTCTGAATCAGATTTCAGGGCAAGAGGAACTGGCTCCATAAGTAAACAGGCAAAAAAAAAGGAAAGCTAATACATAAATGACCACATTGCTCAGTGAGGTAGGGAAGGTAAAGAAAAAGGACAAGAAAAAGTCTGAGGTGTTCACTGATTTTTGGGGGTTTTTTCTTTAGTCATTCCCAGCAATGTTGCCTCCCTCGTTTTATCAGGAATGCAGTGTTGCCTCATCCCTAAATGTCCATTATCTAGGAAACAAAAACCATTGCACTTCCCTGGCTGTGTCCTGTGCTACAACTTAGTGGTATCTGAGCAGTGTGCTAAACTGCAATGGAAGAGAGCTGTACTGCAAGTTTGTCTGATATGAGATGTCCAATTTTAGTTTTTTCCCGGATTTGGAGCTCAGCAGTCACAGTTTTAAGCACTAGATGCAATTTCAAGCCTTCTGTGTTAGTCCTGGAAGCAGATCCAGGAAAGCTTTGCTGTAAAACTTCTTTGAGAGCAAGGGTTTCCAAGGAAAGGGTGTTTTCCCCAAGCTCCAGCTGCTGCTTGCAGAACATATCTGCAGCACCAACATGTATTTACCCCACTGGGATGTGACCAACCTGGGGCATGCAGGAAAGGCTCCTCAAAAGGGGAAGAGTTTCAGGATCACCAAGAGCCAAGGAAAAAAGCCCTCTTAGTGCCGGTGTCAAACTACAGACGTGTAGCTGGCACCTAAGATTAAAGCAAGTATTTGAGCTCTGTGCACAGCCCAAAGCAGTGAATCACGCTCTTTCCATGGCATCTCTCCTATTAGATCTGTCTTATCCACTTATATCCAACAGTTCCTGATGGCTGCCAAGCCAGGCCTTGGCTCTTGGGAGGAGGAACAACAGCAGCACCACTTTTATTTCTCTTTTTTAAAAACCCCACCCTGAACAGGCACAAACCTTCCTGAACCACCCTTTGGAGTTCAATGAGAAATCCATAAAATTAACTTTTTATAGCATTGCCAGGTCAAGGCTTGCTGTGAAGATGTCAGCACCCAATGGACTGTGACTGTAAGGAACAAATATTACACAATCTTGGACTCAGGAGAAGCCTTTCATAGTAACTTAGGTACTGTTGGAGGGACAGGCACAGGAGCAGTTTTCCTCAGCTGGTGGAATCCCTCTGACCTCCTGTGGGATCACTGGGAGGGAACCTGGAATGTCAGTGGAGCCAGGCTCTGACTCTGCTGAAGGCTTTTCTGATGAACACTCCTGCAAAATGCTGTTCCAGCACAGGGGTCAAACAAAATTCCTTAATTGTAATATTGATGCTCACTTCTTTAGAAAGAAAGGAGTGGGAACAGCTCCCTCAGCTCTCTCTCCCAAAACTGAAGAAATTTTAACTTTTTACTGTAATAACCAGAACTATAAAAGCCTTTTTCCTCTCAAAATATTGAACATCTCTTTAATAACATGTAATGAAGAGGATGTGGTTGAATAATGCAATTCTTTTGCCCCAGTTCTAATACTTTTTTTTTTTTTATAGTGCTCATCTAAGTCACTAAAAGGAATTAATATTTTATTGCTTTCTATGAAAAATGCATAATGCCTTTCCCATAGCAAGGTTTCAAACTCCAGTTGCTTCACTTCAGACTGGTATTTCTTTCTGATTTTGCTCTTGCTGAAGACAATAAACCTCTGTGGGAAAATACCTAAATTATTTGTTAAAAGATGAAGAGGAGCCTTAAATTTATCATGGAAGCTGTTTTTGAATTTGAGCCATTAAGCTACTATCATGTTTCAGTTCCACAGCCCTGAAAACCCAGAAATTTCAGTTCCTGTTTGTACACATCATCATCTAACAAACCCTTTCTAGAGCTCTGCTTTGAGTAGCCCCTGATTTTTAGGAAAAGCTTTCTGTACAACAAATATAATCCCAACCTTTTCCCGTTATATATCCCTGCCTGTGTGATGGTCCAGTCAAACCCTTGGAACCAAAATATTTGCAAGTAAGGCTTTATCAGACTGTCAGTTAAGCAAACATAATTGAACTGACAGGTCTGTGAAATCAAAACTATTGCTGGCATCTTGGTGTTGGAGGGAAACTTTGCTTGAATTTAAGAAGAGCTTAAGCATCCCTAAAGCAGCCAGATTCACTGCCAGACATCTAAAAATAAATGAAGTATTCTGGGCTTTTACAAAGCAAACAAAACCCCTCTTATTTCCCAGTAGGTTCTCAGGAGCAGCTTCTCTAGGATTTTTCCCAAGGGAACCATTTCAGCTAAGGACAGTGATCCCAATCCTGCAGCTTTTTACCCTGCTGAGAAGTGCTCTTTCAGCCATTTTAGCATAACTAGCACCTAGCGTGAGGAATGGATTGACTAAATGATCAGGAAATGTGGAATTCTGAACTTCAGATCATTTGTGGAGACATTGCTATTAATATTTAAGAATAATAATTAAAAAAAAAAAAAAAAACACCACAGATCAGCTCAGGACAGAAATAGCATTAACTGCACTTCATTTTGTCAGGCATTTTGAGCTGTCATCAGAGCCAGCTATTGGAATGGAGCCTTAAAGATCACATCTATTTTTGTAAGCCCAAAATGACCAATAATTCTGCAAATGCTGAGCTCTTTGCAGCACCTGAGGCTGTTGAGATCATTGTAGCCCAGTAAAACACTCTGTGTGTGCTCCCAAACAATGTGTGAGGGAGGTTGCATGAGAAAAATATTTCCCAAGCCTTCAGAGGAAGGCTCTTGCACAGATTTCTTTCTCTGCAGCCAACCAGTGCTCTCTCCCAAGCACATCCCCCAGGAACACTGGAAGGATCAGGATGCTTTCCACTCCAGTGGGCCCCTTTGGCAGATGTTTCTGCAAAGGTAATGTTCTGAAAGAGGAACTCCAGGCTCCCTGTACAGGCAACACTGGCCTGAGAGTCATTCCTGCGCCTGTATTATTAGAAGGACATCAATGCTACTGAAAACCCATTTAATGGATTTGTTTCAGCATTCCTTCAATTACATACAAGCCCAGCCAGCTTACCCTGGCACATTCAGAGGTTTCTGTGGCCATGCTGTTCCTGCTTTGAGGAGATGTCTCTCATCTGCGGTTTGTCTCTGACCTATGGGGGAATTGCAGCTAGATCCAGCTGAGGCAGAGCGCTGCAGCAACAGAGCAACAGCAAACTGCTCAGCCCTCCAGCACCTGAAGGGAGCCTACAAAAAAGATACTGAGAGACTTTTTACAAGGAGATGGAGTGACAGGACAAAGGGGAATGGATTTAAACAGAGGAGGTTGAGATTGAATATCAGGAAGAAATTGTTCCCTGTGAGGGTGGGGAGGCCCTGGCACAGGTTGCCCAGAGAAGCTGTGGCTGCCCCATCCCTGGCAGTGTCCAAGGCCAGGTTGGATGGGGCTCAGAGCAACCTGGGATAGTGGAAGGTGTCCCTGCCCATGGCAGGGGATGGAACAAGATGATCTTAAGGGTCTCTTTCCAACCAAAACCATTCCATGGTTCTATGGCCATTCCTACCTCATATCAGATGAATTCACCTCTGACAGCCAAGGAAATGATAACCTGAAGGAATACCATGTGCTTGTCTTCCACTTTTTATCAGTTCACTGCACCAGAAATACCCCTGTGGAACTTCTAAGTGCTTGTCATTAAGGGGTTTGGTGCCTTGTCTGTGCATTTCTTTCTTCCCCCATTCTCTCTGTCTGCTCCTAAGGAGAAAGAGAATTCAACAGTAGTTCTTTATAGGAACCATAAGGCTGAGCAACAGCCTCCTGGTGTCTTTCTGCTTTCCCCTTTCCCGGTGCCTGGCTTCCCAGGATGCTGCAGAAGGGAACAGGCAGGAAGGTGGCTGCTGTTCATCCCCATCTGACAGCTGCTCCTGAGTTTCCTCTGCGTAGATAACCAAGCATCACTCCCTCTATTCATCCTAGAGAGGGAGAAATGAAAAGCTTTCTTGGCATAAAATCTCAGCTGATGATGAGGCCCAGTAATACACATTTTCCATCAGAGAACTGTCCTCAGAAGATCCTCAGACAGCCTTGGTTAAAATGTAATTGCCAAATTTTTGCAAATAAAGATTTTGAAAGAACGTTTGTCTGATCCTCAATTTTAATTCACAGGAAGACAAGTGAAGGAGCCTCCAGTAAACAACCACTGTTTCTGAGCCCAAAGTGTTATTGATTATCCTTGGGTAAACATGCAGAAATTTGCTGGCAGTCATCAGGATTACATCAGGGTAACTGAGGTCCAAGGGACCCACAGGACACTGGGGATGACTTCTCACTTCCAGGATGGCAAATGTATGCAGAACTTGGTCCTGGATCACCAGAGAAAATGAATGTACTAGGACCTTCTAACAGACACAGGTTTAAATTTAAAATATGAACTTGACAGTTATTTAAGCTACAGCAGCTGCTCCTTTGAAGGGTATTAAAACAAGTAGAATTTGTGGCAAGAGAAAAAAAACCTAAATACTTCTGAGGGACAGAGTTTGTGTGCTCCAGAATCTTCTCAGAGGGTGGACTGCACATAAAGTCAGAGGCACAGACCGATATTGCAATTCAGATAATTGGGTGAGGAACAAAAAATGAGGGATTATCGTGAAATGCATTTCTCTCTCTGCTCTTCCCAAGTGATTGCCATTACCTGCACCAGGGAATTCCATAATGAGTTCCAAGCACTACATGTTGCCAAATCATCTCATTGATTTCTTAGGAAGCAAACCAATATCTGCACCTACTTTTTTTTCTTCTGTGCTTATTACAGAGGCACAGCACTTGATCTCAAGTTCAAAATCTTACTCCAGGCACAAAGAATGTTGCTTCCAGAGAAACTTGAAGTTATGTGTGAGCTCGTTATTCCATTTCCACGAGGAACTGCTGTGTTTGTGTGGCTTTGGTACATGTTGGAAAGAGGAAGTTAATTTTCCAAACTAGTCAAGATCACACTCTCTGATGTGCCTGACTGTGGACATTCAAAGTTAATGCACTTCTGAATCATTAATCCATTTTTTCAAAGGAACGAGGTGCACAGATCTTCCCAGCCTGACTGACATGAGAAGGAAACATTCTGCTGAATACAAAGATCTTCTGATCAAGTCACAAAGGAGGTAAAACACTTCACCACTAAAGTGACAGGAGGTGAATACCTCAGGCTTTGTGTAAAACAAAAGGTGCATTGAGCCTGAACGGTTCAGATGAAAGAATCCTTTCATTGCAGCGTAGTTTGGGTACAAATTGAGTAGGCTCTTTCTCAGAACAGAACCATCTTTTCTTTCTCTGTCACATTCAGTACGGAAAGTTTGGTGTCTGCAAGTCCCAACTTTTTGAGGGTCTTTTTAAACAGAATGATTCCATGTTTCAGTAGTGCCTTCCACCCAAACTTCTTGACTTACCTTTAGGATTTTTGTCAGATTCACCTTTACTCTGCCCAGAGATGTGGGTAGTTATTAAAGCCAAATAAGTGCAGGCTTTGTACAAATCTTTAGGCACATTTGGGCATGTTTGTATGCATGTTTGGTCGCAGGGCTGTGCTTATTTACAGAATTATCCCCTGGCTGTAGAAATACGTGTCCTTGTAGATTCATGCACGACAATGTTCTTGAATCTTTTAGGGAGTTTTTGCATGATGCATCTGGAAATGCACCTTAAAAACTCTTGCATTCCCTATTTTTTTTTTCCATGGATAACCTTCCTGCTTTAGTGGTTTCAGATATTGGAGAACAGATGACCAATGCACAGCAAGAACAGGAAAGAGGGCTTACCTTCAAGCAAACATTTCAGAGGCACTGTAGAGTAATGTGAATTTAACATCTGCTTTTCACTGTGAAGTTTCAAATATTTATTTCAAGAGAAATCAGGACTGGATGGCTCCAGAGACCGAGGTAAATTTGTTCTGTAATTTACTCACAGAGAACAGCTCAGTGAGCTTTAAATCAAGGCTTTAGAAGATGAGCAGCTTTATTTTTGGTGCAGGGATGCTCAGCACCCTCCATAAGTCAGCTCACTTGGAATCTTCTCCAGACAAACTGCAAAACCCTAAATCTTTCCCTAAAAAGGGTATGGCTTTGGAACAGGCCCACCTTAGTGATGGGCCCCATTCCGTAGACAGGGAAGAGGCACAAGCTGAGTGCCCAAGGACACAAGGCCCCTCAGTGGCAGGGCTGAGGTTATCTTCAAGTTATCTCTGCTCAGTCCAGTGCTTTAATAGGCTCATATCCATGTGTGGCAACGTGCCACCCCTCTCTTGTCACAGAGAGCTGGTCATTCCTGGATACAGACAGAGGTTTGTGTCTTCCAAGTGGATTTGTTTCTGAGGAAGACTTATCCCAAAAACGCCTATCACTGATCCTTCCCTGCTCTTTCCCCACATCAAGTGCCCTATTCTCTTCCTGAAGATCCCCAATTATCTGGCATCTGGCTGTCAGGAAGGGAGAATGGCAAAGTATTATAAACCTACAAAAATCTTTCCCATCCGTTAGCACAAGCAGGGAAGTGAGGTATTAGGAGTGAGGTCCTGCCTTTAGAGGAAGATGCAAGGCTTTTCCCATATCACAGAGGACTCCTGCTCAGCCTCAGTCAGGAGCAATCCACCTGCAGTGAGCAGAGCAAGTGCTGAACCCACTGAACACAGGATCAGAGCCTGAGGCTCTTTAGAGGACAAACAAACCCATCCCAAGGCTCAGCTCCCGTTTCACCACAGCCGGATGGAAAGAAAGCAAAGCCTCTGAGTCTGCTGCGTTCCTCAGAGCCTCAGACACACTGGAGAGAGGGTGAGAGCACCAAGGAGAGGTTTGTAATTGAATTTCTGTTTATTTTGGTCCAAGGTTGAGGTCAATGCACAATGAGGAGGTTATCAGATGACTCATATTAGCCCGAGCACTGGGCTGGGATAAAGTTAGTACTGTGCCTACTGGGAAGATGTGAGGTTGTCAGATGGCCAGGGTACAGCCTTATATAATTCATTTCTATTCCTGAAGTAATTTTCTTGACCAAGTCTGAGAAGGGAAAGAACATTCTTTTGTAGTGGCATGAGGGAGTGGGAATTCGGGCTTTATCCCTGATGTGCTCATCTGAATTGACAGGAAAACTCAGTATGAACATACATTACTTGCACTTTTCACATTCACCATGATAATAAGACATATGCAGTGATATCTGGGGGTTTTTGTACCTGAAGAACCACAGATGTACATTTCTAAGAAACATTTCCATGCTGTCTTGCCTAATTAATGGCACAAGCAGTAGGAGTAAGACAGAAACTTAAAGAACCTTTTTTTTAATGCTTCATTTAAATCCAAGGCAAAACCTCTGTATTTTCTCTGTGGCAACAGAATAGGACTCCTGGTTGTCAAGGGGGAGACACAAAATTAAAGAGATGACCCAGGCAGGAAGTCAAGGGAACACAAACCAGATGCTGTGCTCATCTATTTGAGCACAGGCCTATAGGAAAGCCAGTCAAAATGTTTTAGCCATGATTATCCATCCTTTTGGATGAAGCATAAAACACTCCTAAAGCACAAACAGCTATTTCAGGGAATCTTTAGAAGTAAACTGGAATGAGTTCAGTGGAGTGGCACCAAAATTGTCCAGCCTTGAGAGTTTGTCCTGTGAGGAGAAGCTGAGGCAGTAGAGCTTGATTACACTGAAAAGAAAACTTTGGGGACATGTTAAAGCCACCTTCCAATCCCTGACAGGCTTTTCCCAAGGCCAAAGAGCTTGGATTTCACATACCCAGCTACAGAACAATAGGTAATGATCCTAAATTGAAGCAAGAGGGGTTCTTACTGGACATAGAGGTGGAAAGGAAGGAAAAAAGGCACAGCAAAATATCAAAGCACAGGAACAGGCTGCCTAGAGGTGTCGTGGTGCTGGGCAGTCTATGGCCTTAAAGGTTTTCAAGACCCAACCTGACGCATTCCTGCACAACCTGGTCTCACTTCAGATATAATGCTACTTTGAGCAGCAGGCTGGACTATGGACATCCAGATATACTTGATTAATTTAAATAATTCTGTGATTCTGCCCTGTGGCCCTGAATTATGCCATAAAATGGTAGCAGCTCAGAGGCCTGCACAGCTCCGATTTGTTTTGTGTTTTGTGCAAACACATGGAAACTAATAAAGAATGGGATGTGGCTCCCTGTCTTCCAAGGAAAGGCAGAGGTCAGAGACCAAGGCCATGAGAGTGTTTCTTGAAACTATGCATCCATAGTGGAAGAGAGACTCTTGACAAGGGCCTGGAGTGACAGGACAACGGGGAATGGCTTCACACTGACAGAGAGGAGGGTTAGACTGGATATTGGGAAGAAATTCTTCCCTGTGAGGGTGCTGAGGCCCCGGCACAGGTTGCCCAGGGAAGCTGTGGCTGCCCCATCCCTGGCAGTGTCCAAGGCCAGGTTGGATGGGGCTCTGAGCAACCTGGGGTAGTGGAAGGTGTCCCTGCCCACCTTAAGGCCCCTTCCAGCCCAAACCATTCCATGACTCTGATTCTTTGAAAATCCCCTATTTTGGGAAAAACAGTTAGGCTTTAGAGCTTTTGAAAGACAGGAAAAAAATCTGAGCCATTCAGTTTCTAAATAATTAACTCCCCTAACCCATTTTGCATGTCTTGATCTCCAATCAATCCTAAGGATCAGTGGAACAAAAGCCTTTTAATCTCTTCAAGAAGTATAGGTGCTAAATATAGATCCAGCTTAAACTATTAAAATATGATACGTCAATTCATTTGAAAAGCAACAAACCAATTAATCTTTATTTCTGCAGCTGTGGGCACATTTCTGTCTTCTTTAGCCACGGATTCCTGCAGAGCTTTTGTGGGGGGATGACTTAACACAAATGACAAGATATCATTTCCAAGGGCTCCTGTGTGACAAAAACTTCATCTACAAAAAGCCTTCAAGATTCAGACAGGCCAAGCCATGACTGATGTGACCTGGTGGCAGTTTGCCCTTGCAGGAGGATTCCCAGAGGTGCCCTACAGCCAACACTTCCATGATTTTTCAAAAGCTCCTCAACAGAACTCTGGCAACTCACTGGTCATATAAAAGTGCATAGAAAAATCATATTGAATAGACCTCTTAAAACTCTGCAGCCACTCTAGTTATCATCCTAATCATAAAAATCCTCTTCTCTACCACGTGAATTTTCCAACGGAAAGATGGGGAATCAAATCTGCATGGACAAGGATCAACTCTGGAGTCAAAGGACTGATACCTCCTCATGTACTCCGTGTTGAAGCGTCAAATACAAAAATTGCTGTGCATCTCAGCTTGAAAAAAGGTCTCCTCTTTTGGCCCAACTTCCTAGCCCTCAATGAAAACCAAAAAAAATTTTAAAAAGCTATTTAGAAGTCTCCTGAGTATATCTGTTTTATACAGATTATGCTTCTTTTTTATTAACTTCAGATCAAAGCTCTTCACTCTTTAAGTAGGGAACCAAAGGGATCAGGTAAAGTAAATATCCTCTTCTCTGCTATTTCATGTACAAACACTGAGCTTCCAGGCTGGGAAGGCATGATTTAGTAGTTTCACTGCAAAAGAGAAATCTGCATTAATACCCTGATCTTCACATGGATGACTTTGCTCTTTCTCAACGTTTTTTTATAATGTGATGATTATATCTAACTAGAAAGGGCACGTGGATTAGTTCCTGGGTTCAGTGCAGGAAGAACTAGATAAAGTCCCTCACCCATCATCATTAGACATGTTATATGGACTATTCTATGTAAAAATAAAGTGAGTAGATACCTTGAATCCCCATTAAAACATTTCCCAAAGGCAACATCCTAGCTATATTATGCTGTACAAACACTGCCAGAGATTTTTCCTGCCCAAGCCAGTCATTCAAATCCCACTCCGCTGAGCTCTGTCATACTCTTATTTTGTAACTTGTTTGCCGATGAGAAGTGCACAACCAGTTTTGCTCCCATCAGTTCTATTAAAAATAAATGTTTGATCCTGAGGTCAGACCAATATTTTTGTGCCAGCTCCCAACCTAAAGTGAACTTTCCTAGCAAAGGCAGAGAACTTTAAGACCAAAAGTCTATAATAAGAACTTTGATGAAATTTTACTCCACCAAGACCTACAGCTCTTCTCACCTAGAAGGACCTATACAACTGAGTATTTGTAAACTCATACCCCCACTGAGAGGTAAATCCAGGGAGCTGGATTTATTACTGGGGGTGGGGGAAAAATAATCCATTTCAGACATATTATCTGTTATCCAAGTATCTATTCCTCAACTTTTTACTGTTTTTATAATAATCTGCTAAGGATAGAGACTATTTACAAGAGCGTGTAGTCACAGGAGAAAAGGGAATGGCTTCAAACTGAAATTTAGATAGGACATGAGGAAGAAATTGTTCCCTGTGAGGGGGCTGAGGCCCTGGCACAGGTTGCCCAGAGAAGCTGTGGCTGCCCATCCCTGGCAGTGTCCAAGGCCAGGCTGGATGGGGCTCTCAGCAGCATGGTCTGGTGGAAGTGTCCCTGCCCACAGCAGGCTTGGTTTATGTCAGTATAAGCTGTATTTTACAGTAATTGATCCTGTTGATATTAACATTTTTAGACCAATTTCCCAAACTCAATAGGAGGGTGTGTGAAGTTACCCTTTGTCTGAGAATCTCAAGGCACCAACCACTGACAGCCGAGCTCCCACAACTTTTCCTACCTGTGAGATGACAATGACTCCCCAGGAGCACTGATGCTCCCACAGAGGATACAATGGGCTCCTCTAAGCCACTGTCAGCAGCACCTGAATCAAATCAGCCTTAGAAATCCTCCCTAGCCCACTCCTTGGCAGGTCCCATGCCAGCACATCTACAAACAGGCCATAAAACACAGCTTTGGAGCAGCACCTCTGCTAAAACTGTCCAAGAACTGCTCTTTGCTCAAGTGCCGCCTGATTTCTCTCCGCCCAAGCAGCTGGCCTTGTCTCTCTGGCACAGCCACCACTGCCTGATTTCAACTAAATGCAACAGGAAGACATAAACCTCAGATAGAGCAAGTTTTCACAGAGGAGAGAAAGTCTGGAAATTCCCCTTCCAAAGGGAAAGAAACCTTCAGTGGTTGTTAACAAAGGAGAATCCTGACACAATTCATCCTCGGATGCCTGTGTAGGAAATAAGATGTGATCAGTTCCAGTGCTCACTTGTCTCCCAGTGCATGCCCTGGGTGTTTGCACACACATTCCTCTGGAAAATGTCGGGTTTGCAGTGGTTACACAAGGGCTGCTGAGCAGGGGAAGCAGCACAGAGCCTGCATCTTGATCCGTGTCTGAGAAATCCAGCAAAGGCTTTTCCTCTGGACTGGCCACATTTTAAGCCTGCTGGGAGCCTGTGTACATGCTCTGTTCACATATTGGAAAGCGAGGAAGATGCATTTAGGGCTAAATCCCTGCCTGCCTATCGCACTGCATGTTCCTGGCTTTCATCAGGGGGTGAATATAGACAGAAGTAGGAAGTGGGAAGAGATACAGCTCAACTATTTAGAAAACAGAACTCTTCTCTGATTAATTATGCAGCTTTCCTCCATCATTGTCAAAAAGTACTTACAAGGAACAAGTGGGGGTTGCATTTCTCCAACTGCAAACACCTAAGGCTTTGGGAAGGCCTTGTTCCACAGGGGACAGACAAGGTGAAATCCCCTTCAGATTACAGGCACATATTGATTTCAAAGCTGTGGGAATGACTCCTGAAACACAGGATATCACTTGGAAATTTAATTTTTCTGTAGTAATAGGCTTAGTTTCTCATCTATAGGGTTGTTTAGGAGGGGAGAGAGGGGGAACGCCACTTTATTTTAAAATGGTCCAAATGAGATGTGGAAAAGTTTAACAAGGAAAAAAAAATCAACTACAAAATTTAATGGAAAGCTGGGGAGAAAAGGGCACTTTTGCATGGAAGAAGAAAACAAAGAAACCGACCCTGCCATTAATGAATTCTGAAGCTCATGTAGAATTTCTTGATTGAGCACCTCTCTTCAGTATCTACCATAAGCCATCGTGCTGGAACTAAGGAGATTTGTCTGGAAGTTCAGCCAGGTGCCAGGTGCCTTAAACCTCCTGGATGGAAAAGCACTTCAACACTGAGCACCCCTAATTCGCAGCTCATCCCTCACAAATCTCAAGACAAGCAGCAGCTGAGGCAGAGCAGTCCCAGGGCGGTTTAAAGTGATTAAAAAGAAACACAAACAGCCACAGAGAAAAGAAAATCTCTTAAATTAAAGAGGATGGCTGATCAGCTCCTCCTCTCCAGCAAATCTGGTTTTCCTTGGAGGGTGCTGGAGAGCCCTTTGCAAGTGCAGTGCTTGTGCTGGCTGCAGGATGGCACAGCAGGCAAAGGAACTCCATCTCCTGGGTGAAATTTGGCTCCCTGTATCCCAAAGGCAGGTCCCAAAGCTGTCTAAATTGTGGTCTAGAGATATCTTCAGGCTCTGTTCAGTCTGGTAACAGCTTTGGGTGAACACCATCCACACACAGAGATGGAGATGTCACTGTTTGGTTCCTGACCCCTTGGTTTCCCAGTGATCAATCACAATAACCACAGATTGGACTAGATGGATCTTTAAGGTCTCCTCCAACCTAAGCCATTCTTGATATGATTCCATGAAAAATTACCTAGTTTTGAGACTCTCCAAGGATGGAGATTCCACTGCCTCTTGGAGCTTTACTGACAGTGGACCACTCTCATGATGAAAACCTTTTTCCTTACATCACATCAGAGAAGATACAGGAGTCCTCACCACAGACCTGAAATTGCAGGCTCAGAACTTTTTACTTCCAACACAAGTAGATTTAGACTAGAGCTGTGCACAGCTGCAAGCCTGGACAGAAATCTAAAATTAATAATATCTTCTCTAATTTCAAACCTACCTTGAGACCCTCTCCTGCTCCAGGTCTCCAAAATAAGTTTCTGCCTGAAGACAGCACACTGGGGATTAAAAATGTTTAAAACCCCAAAATAATCAAAACTCCCTGATCACAAACCCTAAGAGAGAAAGTGAATATCCACATGTAATTTCATTTGCTGATTACCTCTTAACATCATCTTCTGGTGGGGGACTTCCATTTACCAGGTGTCTGCTGGAAATACAATGCAGCAGAGGGGAAGTGGGACAGGAAGTTCATGGAAGAGAATTTCCTGGCACAGCTGGAAGGGAGCTGACCAGACACGGCACCCAGAGAAGGACTGCTGGGAGATGTGAGGGTTGGAGGCTGTCTGGGACAGAGATCATGAGGTTTTGATTCTCTGAGAAGCAAGGAGGGCTGCCAGCAGAACTTCCACCCTGGATTTCCTGAGGTCAAACTTTGGCCTGTTTGGGATGACAGAGTCCCTAGGGAGGCAGTGTTGAAGGGCAAAGGAGACCAGGAAGGCTGGAAATTCTCCATGAACAAAATCCTACAGGTGCAGGAACATTCCCATGTGCCAAAAGATGACACACAGGGAAAGAAGACCAGCCTGGGTGAGCAGGGAGATTTAACTGGAGCTCAAGACAAAAAAAGGCTGCTCACCACCTTTGGAAGAAGGGGCAGCTGTGCCAAAGGACTACAAGGATGTGGTGGGGATCTGCAGGGAGAAAATTAGGTAGGTCAAAGCCCAGCAAGTACTTGATCTGCCTGCTGCTGTAAAAGACAGCAAGAACTGTTCTGCTACCAAACCTTCAGCCAAAGATACTGTGGGCCATCGAAAAATGTGCAATCTGACAACTGCCTTTTGAGGGGGCTTTTATTTCTGTTGTTTCATAGGGATGATAAAATCAACTTTAAAGGTGTTAGGAGCACAAGAGAACCATTCAAAGAAGAAAAAGACAAATCTCCAGGTAAGGAAGGAATTTAGGCAATGCAAAACTACTGGAGATGCAAAGCAGCAAGGTCTCTGTTTTGTGAACATTTCCTTAAGTCTTGCAAACATTGCAGTGCTTGGCTTTGTGCTTACTACACTTGCACTGCACTAGCCTGGTTGAACTGCTGCCTTGCATTCACCTAAACTCGCAGTGACCTCCAAACATTGGTGTCCCTTTTGGCAACCAGGGGACTCCCCCAGTTGGCTGCTGAGAGTTCCCACTCTGGCAGCCCTATACAAAGGAATGGATTTACCTTCTTTTCCAGTGGGATCTTTCACCCCTGAGAGCTGGCTTGAGGCTGTTCATTCAGCTGTGCAGCATCCAACTGAGAACAGCAGTTTTTCACAGAGTCCTGAGCCTTACCCAGCTCTGAAGTGCCTCATGTTCAAGAACAGCATAGGTTTTTCTCACCCAGAACCTCCCAGGGCTCCTGCTGTGGAGAAAGGAATCAGGAACCCCCTGCCTTTCCTCTGGACATAAGCCACAAGGCTTTCTCTAGAGCCACACTCTGCAGGAGCCAGAGGACTTCAAGCCTTGGGGCTGGGTGGAAGCAAATTCTACAAAAATCAATAATTCCTTCTAAAAATTCTCAGCCTTATTGACAATAAAATGAAATGTCCTTGCCTGTGGGCTCCAGAGGCATTTCACTCAACCTTGAAACAAACTCTCCTTAAATTCTAAAACTGATTCAGGTAGATGTTGATTTGTACATTCCCTTAACCTCCCTGCCCCCATAACCTTACTTTCAAAGCTGAGGACCACCCAATATTCCCACCTCAAATGGAGACAAACCTTTTCCTGCCCTTTTTATTATTTAAGCAGTGATGTATTTTCATGGTTTTGTTTTTGTTTTTTTTTTTCCACAGGCAGTGTCTTGCATAAAACATCTATTCTTTAAGTGGAGAGGACAAGGAGATCTGGTTGCTTTGTGGTTTGCTTTTCTTTTCATTCTCATTGCCAAAAATAGTTGTTAGTTTGTACTCCAGATATCACTTCTAAAATGCTGCTTATATAGCCATGACAATGAAGATCCATATCATTAGTTTGGTAAATCAGGCTTCTTCAGAAAGGCTGGGGAATCAATTAAAAACTGTGTGAACTAAAGGATTATAATTACAGAAATCACATGAAATAAACCAAGTAAACAGTGTCTATTCAGAGATCGATCAGAATTTCTCCTCTCTGTTATGTGTTTAGACTGAAAATGAATGAAGGCTCCAATGGCTGCTTGATTGCAGGATGATTACAAGAGATCAATAGGACAAGACTATGAAGGCAGTTAAGAAAATCCTTTGAATGAAAAGAAACTAAGAAGAAAAAAATGGTTACTTGACCTTGCCTAAGAAAATGAAGTCGAAAATGAAGTTGTCTAAGAAGTTGAAGTTGATTGCTTCTTTAGTTTCCCAAGAGGGAAAAATATAAAGGAGAGAAATTTCTAAGCTAAAAGACAGTCCTGGCTTAAGAAGAACATATGGTCTTGTTTATCTACACTCCCCAAGGAAAGCTTTGGGTTGAAAACTGGGGAGAAATTTCTAAGGATCAGAACTATGAAGTTCTGGAACAGTCTTCCACGAGCAGGGGGCAAAAGAGCCCTTTTTGACACAGAGCTTGAGTGGTTCTTCTATTGGAGGATTTATGGGCTGTATGCACTGTGCGTGCATGAGAAATTACCCTAAACAGCATTATGGAAAACTGCTACAGATCAGAGGTATGAAACACTTGCACAGGCCTTATTATTATTTATATTACATTTATTGATCAAAGCTTACTGAATCTTTCCTGTTCTTAGTAATCTTTTTGAGGTGATGAAATCACCCAAGTCAAAAAAGCCAAGACAGAAAGCTGTCCAACCTGCTGAGAAGAGCTTTAAACTAAGAATGATGAAGGAGGGAGAGAGTGACCAGCAGTCTGGTGAAGAAATGGTGGATGGGGTTATCAAGGAAAGAGGCTGGGATGGTGCAAACAGAAGGGACCTTACTTGAAATGAGGGGCCCAAAACTGGGCACGGAACTCGAGGTGCGGCTTCACAGTGCTGAGGGACACACAGAGGGATAATCGCTTCCCTAAGTAACAGCACAGGCTCCGAAATGCTGGCATGACTCTGTGAAATGCACAATAATCCACTTCACAGCAGCATAGCAGGGTCTGTGCAAACGCAATCTGCCATAATTGCACCAGCAAGATGTTGTGAGGGACTCCTCCCTTACCAAGGGAGACGTTGGCTTATGTTCCCAAACACTTAAAAGCGTGGACAATTTGACACAGTCCCTGAAATACTGCACGTTGCAGTGGCATGCTTAGGGAAACAGCCCATCTGTGGAGGCTTCAAGCAGTCAGACACTTCTAAGGTTTCTATCTCAAAAGGAAGTGGAGGAGCAGGATGAGAAATAAAATTTTTATGCCCATTTTTTCATCCGTTTCACGGAGAAGGATGAAAGGATTTCTGTGTGAAGGATCAAATGACATAATTATAGAATCGTAGCATTGCTTGGGTTGGAAGGGTTGAAAGATCACCCAGTTCCAACTCCCCTGCCACGGGCAGGGACACCTTCCACTAGACCAGGTTGCTCAGAGCCCCGTGGGTAACTCCGTTCCAAACCATACCATTGTTTTAAGTGAATAGTGGTAAATAAAGGCTATTTCATGTTTGCTGACACACACACAGGCAGTGTCCATCACGGACAGCTTTAAGGCAGGTTTAACGTGTGTAAGGAAGATACTTTGAAGAGAGATACTTTGTAGAATACCAAGTAAGAGCTTGTTTGCCCTGTGTGAAGTAGGAGGTGATTCACCTCATGAGATATCAACCTCATTGTGTGTTGGGGTCCCTCCCCCTGCCATGGAGCCCTGGGAGAGGGGCCCTGGGGGGGAGACACGGGGTTTCCCTGCCCCTGCTCAGATTCATTCCCCATTGGTTGGTTTGGGTTCCCTGATAACGCCAAGGACCCTCGGGTCCCGTGACCGCACAGTTCCTGAGCTGAGCCCCGGCCATGCGGCTGGAGAAATAAACATCTCTGAAACATCTACCACAAATCTGTCCATATATACTTCGTTTCCACGTGACTCCTGGTTTGAAATATGCTTGTTGCAGTAATCCCCGCTGCGACAATTGTGGCCTTGCAGTGCCTGAAGGGAGTCTACAGGAAGGATGGAGAGAGACTCTTGACAAGGGCCTGGAGTGACAGGGCAAGGGGGAATGGCTTCACACTGACAGAGAGCAGGTTTAGATGGGATATTGGGAAGAAATTGTTGCCTGTGAGGGTGCTGAGGCCCTGGCACAGGTTGCCCAGAGCAGCAGTGGCTGCCTCATCCCTGGCAGTGTTCCAGGCCAGGTTGGATGGGGCCCTGAGAAGCCTTGGATAGTGGAAGGTGTCCCTGCCCATGGCAGGGGGTTGGAACAAGATGATCTTTAAACTGCTTCCAAGCCAGGCCATTCTGTGATGGTCTTACAGTATTATGTAAAATCTCACAATCACAGCTCCCTCAGAACTCACACGCTGAAATTTCTTCTTTGCTTATCCCACAGCTCTAAGTGTGTTTGCCATCATCATCTTGTTCTCAGGGCTTTTCCCCTGCAAGCCCAAAGGCCTGTTTTAATTGGGGGGTGTTCATCACTGGCATTTAATAAACAGTAATTACTTGAGCTTTAATCTCTTCTGCAGGTTCTTCTAAGAGGAACTCAAACCTTCAGGGAGAAAATCAACTGTTAGGATGCTTTTCTGAGCTATAACCATAAGAGGGTTTTTTTGCCCTCCCTAAAGAGCAACAAGCCCTGTCACAGTGTGACATAGGTAGCAAACTGTGAATCTAATTAAGTGTATAATTATGCAGCAGATTGCAGCACAGTGTGCTATTACTCAAACCAACTGACTTGCATGCCAGTCCCAGAGACATGGAACTCGATGCAGACTGAGCTGAACACATTAGGGACCATTTCTGGGGCGGGGTGAAGAGGGAGCCAGGCTCATTTCATCCACACTAATTGCACCTGCACCCCTTTAACAAAAAAAACCCCAGCAGACACACAAATTCAAAGCCTAAAGGAGGTGCAGAAACAAACTTGGGGAATGCTGTGGTGTTGCTCATGAAGGTTCACAAATATTTGTCTCAGTCCTTTTTGGATGTGGCTGTCAGCGTAGAGCTCTAGCACAGCATCACTACTCCTTGAATTATGGGAAATTGATAATACCTCCTCAAAATGCCTGTGTACAACAAGAATTCCCCCTTTATCAAACTCCCCTTCCCACAGAAGTTCTAGCTGGAGGATGTGTGCCATCACACCACGGAGCTCCCAGATTCAAGTCCTGACACTTGCATAAATAACACTTCCAATGAGAATTCCTGTTAAATAATCCACACAGAACTGACCTACATTTGCAAATCTCTTTTGAACCACTGCAACAGGAATACAAATGGAGTTAGCAGCCAGCACTGACTTCAGAGCTGAATTCCTGACGCTGAATTCGGAGCTCTGTGTGTCCACCACAGCAGGGCTCAAGTAAAACGTGGTTTTGGCTTCAAATCTGCTGCCATTACCATTGTTGCTTTAGGCACTTGAAAACAGATGGCACAATTCTGGGGAATTCTGCAGGCAAACACACACTGCTAGGTACCATTTTGCCTTGTCTGGGAGAGGAGTCTGGGAGAACTAGGGACTCCAAGTAAATTCACAGGGAACAGATGGAAAAACACGCTCCGAGGTAACGCTGAGTCTCCTGAAAAATCAGGGAAAACACAGTTTGAAATCTATTCTGAGATTACAGCCATGACTGATAACTGAAGACAGAATCTGCTGCTGTCAGGGAAGTATAAAACAATTGCTAAAATCACATTTTGCTACAGAAAGTTGAGCTGAACACCCAGGTACTGTCAGTACTTGGTTTCAAGCAGGGAGCTCCATGCAAAGCCCCACATTCCAGGCACAAGGGATGGGATACGACCCTGATCTACCCTGTGGGATTGATGGACCCTCCCTGTCGTTGGCAGTCTTTGGTCTTGCACAGTTTCCTGAGGGTTTTTGGGTGGCTGATTGTGAGCAGCTCTGCCCTTTGGCCCTCTCAGTGCTGGTAATTAATTGCCAAGCGGGTGAATGTCCTCACCTCACCTGGATCTCAGCACAAGGGAAAAAACCTCCCAGTCTGCTGAATATTTAAAAAAACCTCAGGTTATGTACCAGAAAATTAATGCAAAATGCACTGCACTGGAAAATGTGTGCAGGAAGAGAGGCATAGAGCAGGTTAAATAGCATCAACAAAGCCCAGGAACATCGACCAAATAAGAAAAAATAAAAAGGAATTAAATCAGAGGATGAAGGAACCTACTTGTACTTTGTATGGGAATGGAAAACTTGTGCTGTGATATGGACAAGAATAGTGACAAACAGGTGAAACCAATAGTAAATCATCTAACTTTCTAAAAGCTACAATTTTTCTTCTCTTGATTTTGACACAAGACAGGTGAAATTCAAATAATAATTTGGCTCAACATTGCCCACTGCTCCTGGCTGGATTGCACTTGATGCAAGCAGGACCGTGTGCCCCACTGATAACAAGCACACTTGGTGTTTCAACAGGGCTGCAGTTTCACAAAGAGGGAGGAAAATGAAAAGGTAAATCTAAATTTATCTCCTGACTTTAGAGAAGTCAAGCAAAAAAAGATGTGAATGAAAGCAGTGGGTTTTTAAAATTATCTTATTGATTATCACAGTTTCACCACACAAGGCTTGGTCAGAAGTAATCAAATCCCCCAGTGACAGATTAAATGATTCTGTCTGCTCTCTGATTTAGTTTCCCCTTAAAGAATCTGGCAGATAATAGTCCCTTAAATAGCTCCTGTCTCCAGACTGGCTCTTCTTTCCATTCCACCAGACACTACAGAATAAAAACCTTTTTTTTCCCCTTTCAAGTTCTTCCTCCCACAGTGGGTTCCTGCTGCACATGCAGTAAAGCCAAGCAAGCTTGAGCACACAGCTAAGGAGGAAAACATTTCCTCTGCGTTTCTGAATTTTCTCCTTTTCAGCAAGAATTTCTTCACAGAAAGGATTATCAAACTTTGGGATAGGTTGCCCAGGGATGAGTCTGTGGTTCTAAAATGAAGTCAGTGGCCTGGGTAAATTAGATTAGGAATTTCAAATAGACTTAAGACAGTTTTTGAAGACTAGCATGAAAAATTTCAAATATTTACAGTAAAAGTTAATTAATGGGGAAGGGGATTGCTCTTTATGTGGTATCATTAGATTTTTCTTATTTCAAGAAAACACAAGAATGTGAGAGGTTATTCTTCCTTTGTTAAAGATTCATAAATGCACTGAAGTGCAGGCTGGGAAAATTCTAAAGGCAGCAAAAAGACAGGAATAAGGTGGTCCAGGTAGCAACAAACATGGAAAAATGAGTGGCTCTTTCTTTCCTACCCAAGCCCAACTTAAGGGTATAAAGCAGGGGATGTACATGGGAGAAACAGGTAAGAAAAATGCTAGCAAAATTGGAAACAGGCAATTATCTTTTGTTTTCATTTTCACTCAGTTGTGTAACTAAATTATTGCTCTGACACATTCTTGGGACAAAACCTCTGCTTTTCCCAGGTTGCCCTCAGCCTTCAAAAGCTCAAAAAATGCAGTGGCAGCACCAGCTTCATTTTAATTGACAGCAGTATTAGTTAGAGGTGAACTTCCTAAGGAAATTACACCTACAGAATGTGTATTTGCTCATATTTTCCACCCTTCCCTTAGTAAGTCCTGTTGGCCAAAGACAGGGGACAAATTCACAGAGAACAAAACCTGCCCTTTACCCACTTGCAGAAAGACTAGAACATAAATTTAAGCCTTCCACACCAGTTAATTCCATGGCAGAGAGACAACACAAACACCTCAACAGGGACAAAATGAGGCACTGATGCCCTGTTAAACACCTGAGAAATCAACCACAAGACACAAGCCCAGAAGAAACCAGATGTCTTCAGGGGAGAACTCTTCAGCTGCTCACTGAAGCTCCAGCTTACAAAACCATCCATTCTTGATTCTGTAAAGCCCATGGCAAGTATTTCATATAGCAAAAAGTCAAAAGAGTGACTTACCACCAGCACAGCTGGCTGAAGGGAAGCAGCAGCTCCATGAGCAGCTCACCAGAGATACCACTGCCACCAACCAAAGTGACTCCTTATCCTCCAGCTGTCCCTCCTCATCCCCACCTAGGGCTGCTTTAAGCAGTTTGTTTAACCTTTGCCCCCAGACTTCCCTCTAGCCAAACCTGAGCACACCTGAAAGGCTCCTCAGGTGCTGGCAGTTGGGCAAATCCCTTACAGCACCTGGGGTGCTGCTCTGGCAGAGCCGGGTCTCTGTTTCGGGGTACAGACTGCCTTGGCCAGGGACTAGAAGCTGAGAGGCATCTCCTCCATGTAGAGGAGGTTTGCAACAGTCAGGTTCAGGGATAATCTTGAAACAAGTGAACTCAGTGGTTTTAAAGCAGGAACATGCACCCTCTATTGCCAAGATCACAGAATCACAGAATTAGTTAGAAATGGGTTAGAAAGGTAAAGATCATCTCCAGCCCCCTGCCAGGGGCCGAGACACCTCCCACTATCCCAGGTTGCTCAGAGCTCCATCCAGCCTGGCCTTGGGCACTTCCAGGGATGGGGCAGCCACAGCTTCTCTGGGAAACCTGTGCCAAGTCCCTCTGGATGGAGGCCAGTCCTTCAGGTGTGACAACTCTGTTTTAGTGTCATCTGCAAACTTCCTCAGGCTGCACTCGATCCCTTTGACTACATCATTAAAAAAGGTATTAAACAACACAGACTCCAGTCTGGACTCCTGAGGGATGCCACTTGTCCCTGATGGCCATCCGGGCAGTGAGCTGTTGACCACTACCCTTTGGATGTGTATATACAAAAAACTTTGAAAGGAGGTGTTCAATGGCTTTTTAACCAGTTGTATCAGCCCAGAGGATGAATGTTGGGCAAGGAAGTTCCGGAGTAGGTGAGTGGCAAACGACGATCAGGATTTGCTAAGCAGCAGCTCCGACTACTGGCGATTGAGTGCAAGCCAAGGCGGTGGCCACAGGGGTAAAGCGATGAACACGTTGCTACAGATGTTTCTCCAGCTGTGAACTCCATACACCCTGCTCCAACAACAAAATCCCTGACGTTCCCTAGTGACGATGAGAAAGGCAATTTCGATCCTGTAGTTTGCAACATGCCCAACTGGTGTTACCACCCTCCTAAGCTTTTCCAAGAAGGAATGGTGCTTAGGGGATGAGTAACTCATAAGGAGCACACCATCACTGTTCTCAGCTCTGCCACCAGCTTCTCTTTGCTCTTTCGTCAGTGCCCTTCACCTTCTGCTCTCCTAACTCAAAGAAGTTGCAGTAATAATTACTCATAATTTGGATTACTTTAAATGTAACAGGTCCTCTGATCTCCCTCATTTCATGGAATCGTACCCATGTGCATTCCTCAGGGCAGAGGGAAAAGAAGAAGTTAACAGCAGGGAGGGAGAGGAAACTACAGAATAATTACTGCCAGCATGAATGCTCCTCTCAGTCATTAAAATCTGCCCTCTAAGCAACTGGACAAACCTTTAAGCTTTTCTCAGCCTGGAGCGAAGGAGGCTCAAGGGGGACCTTCTGGCTCTGCACAACTCCCTGATAGGAGGGGGCAGCCAGGCTGGGGTGGGCCTCTGCTCCCAGGGAACAAGGAACAGGACAAGAGGAAACAGCCTCAAGCTGTGCCAGGGGAGGTTCAGGTTGGACATCAGGAGGAATTTATTCCTGGAAAGGGCAGTCAGGCATTGGAAGGGGCTGCTCAGGGATGCTGTGGAGTCCCCATCCCTAGAGGTGTTCAAGAAACCATGGGATGTGGCATTCAGTGCTGTGGCTTAATTGTCAAGGTGGTGATCAGAGATTGGACTCAACACTCATGTAAGTCTTTTCCAACCTCAGCAATTCTATGGATTCTGTACTCAGGGCTGCATTACAGAATAAAGGAATTGCTTCAGAAGGGTAACTAACAAGAAATCACAGTGTGGTTTCTGCAAGGTGCTCTGTAAGACAAAGCACTGTGGTGTGATGCTCCACTTGACCCATATTCCTGATGTGGAACAGCTGCTTCAAGTAAATTTCTCATGGATATTCACTCCTTTTCCACCCTCTAATGGCTATCTGAATTAAGATCCTGTAGGAGAGCTCCGGGGTGCAAATGGAAAAGCTGTGCTTTGAATGAGGGGGGAGAAATAAATAAATCACTGCACCATGGTAAACATTCCCAGAACTGGCACCTCACATTCCAACACTGCCCTTGCCAGCTTTTCCTGCAGCACTCTGCCATCTGAAAATGAAAACTGCTCCTTAGCCACACAGGGCTACGTGATAATTGCATCTCTCTGTACTCTTGTGAAGCAGCTCAGGAACAGGACTGCTTTCGCAGCAGCATGTGAGCAACATGCAGTAAATCAAGATCAGGGCCACGCTTATCAAATGAGTGCTAATGAGAGCACAGAGTTAAAGTCTGATAGAGAAAAGCTGGCAGCCAAAAATAATACAAGCTGAGCCTCAAATTACTAACAACATGCACTTCACTTCCAGTTTGTCCTAGCTTTTGAACTGGCAGATTTATTTTAAAAGCACTGAACTTATGTTATCAAAAGAAAAATAAACAATCCATGAGTGCCAAATTGAATACTTCCTTCGAAGGCAGGATCAAAAAACTCACAGCATCACAAGAGCCCACCTCTTTCTCACAGAGTAGACGTTAGCAGCAGCAGTTTTGATGTGGAACAACAAAATGTGGAAGCTCTTGAAATTTGAGAAACACTTTGCCCAGGAGTTTCACAGTAGTTTGGCAATACAGAAAGAGAGATTCTGATCTTTGGCTGCAGCAATCAGCTGAGGGAGCTGGGAGTGTTTAACCTGGAGAAAAGGAGGCTCAGTGGAGACCTTGTGGTTCTCTGCAACTCCCTGAAAGGAGGCTGGCACTTTCTTTAAGAGATGTGTTCAGGCCAAAAAAACAAGTTCAGAAGAGTCAAAAACTTAAAACCAGGGCTTTGTCTTAGATGTCATAATCTGAACAGGTGGCATTACCAGCAATCCCTATTGGAAAGGGCATGTTCTGGGAGACCTACATCTTGAAATCACTTGAGCATCTAAAGCACAGTGATACATTTGCTTTGAGAGCCAAGGGAGAAAGGGACAAGTGTTAAGGCACATTCCCCCCCTAGTCCCAACCTTCAGAACACTGTAATGCTCACCAGCTAAGCATCCATGTTACCTGCTTTTGTGGCAGAGAGAAAAATCTGCACTGCAGTAACAGTCCCCCCCCTTAACTGAAAAGACAACACTGGTGAAATACAGCTTACATGATTAATACATTTTACTCAGTATGTACACAGTTCTCCAAAGAAGTTGGGTCATCCAAAGGCAGTTTAAGAAGCTTCAAGTATCCCCCCCTTGCCAGCTGTTACACGGGATGTGTCTTTGGCTTTGCTTCCTCCAGCTCAGCATCCAACCAGCGGAACCTGCGGTGACGGCGCAGAACTTCGATGGCTTTTTGTTCCAGGGGGGTTGGTTCAATCCCCAGCTCTTCAAAACCAGGAAGGTCAGGAAATGTCATGTCTGTAGTGTGAAACTTCAACAAGAATGGGGAGGGTAAGGAAAAAAAAAAGATAATTGACTTGGACAGCATTACACCCAATGTAATCATTCTCCTGCCAAAATAAGTAGAGGAGGAGGAAAGATTCAAACAGAACCGTGGCATAATTACACAAGGTCTTGAGTATCAACACCTTCAACAGGAGGTACAGGTATTCTGCATCCAGCAAAAGGTTTTAATTCAGGCTTTAATTCAGGAATAAATACCAGTGAGACATGCAGGGAGTGTCTTCCCTTTTCTCTCCACACATTATCAGGGAGGTTACTGCATCACAACTGCAAAATTATGCAGAACTCCAAGGGCATACTTGAACTCAAATTATGGATATTCTGCTTTGTCAAGAAAATGTGTTGAATTATCACCTCTGGTAGATTGCTTTGCTCTGTTTATGGTTTAGAACATGGTTCTGTACAGGAAAAACAGTTAATTCTATTACCATATATGCAACCCATATGACTTAAATCTTAGAAAACAGGGATTTCTCTTACTCTGTTGTTCCTTGAAAGGTCTTTTAAGTCAAACACATCTAATATTATATACATTATTTAAGGAAGAAAAGCTTGGACAGAGGAACAATCAGACCCAGAAGTGACATGGAGAAACTCCCTCTTAAAATAAGCCTGCACCAAATCACTAAAACTGCTGCAAGTCAGCTGTAGCATAGGTAGTTTATGAAATGTAACTCAAGAAACTACAAAGGCAGCTGGAAGAAAGGTTTTTGGAGATGTTACAATTCTATCCTGGGGAACAATCAAGGCAGTCTACTGATACTATGTTTTAACAAAATATATTGAAATTCCAGTGCTGCTGACAACTGGGAGAGTCACTCCATAATTCAGAAAGCAGAAAGTTTAGAGAATGTACATGACTATCTTTGCTAGCCTACACATACACACCAGATTTTGACATTAATACTTGCCAATTCCTACTTTTTCCTTGCTTGCAGTTGGCTTTTTGCAACTTACTTCTCCACCCCCACTGAAACACTCAGAAGTCAGGAATAAGCATGAAGTCAGAACATTCTCCCAAGAAACACCCCAATGTTAAGTGAGATTTTGGAATGCGTGCAGGGCATCAGTTCAGCTTCAGCTGTTAAAAACACCATTCTCTGGATGATGGAAGTGATTTTGGTGCATCTAGAGGTACATAAACTGACTAAGAGTGGGGAGCACTGCCCCCCATCACTTTGCTCATCCAACCTCTACTTCTGGCTGTTTTCAATTCCGTGTGTTTTTTGGGAATGCAAAACCACCAGTGAGAGTTACAAAGGCACAACGAAACCTTTCCCAAGAAGGATTTTTGGCTGGTCCCACACTTACCCGATCCACCTTGTCCCGTGTCAACCATGGCTCAAATGGATTCATCTCAAAGAATCTTGCAATGAACCTGTGAACAGAAGAAATGTTGCCAAAGTGCAGTCATTTATCCAGATACACAGAGGATAACAAGATCTGGTAAAAAATACTTCAAACTTAATAGACAAGTGAGCAAGAGCTTGTTCTGAAGCTGTTCTTGCAAGCTGTGAGCTCATTAAAGCACTGAACGTGTCACCCACTAAGTTCTTAGTTGTGTTTATGGCAATTAACTGTTCCTGAATTATTGGATCTTGTACTATTTTACTTTGGATGGAATGGAGAAGCAGATCTCTAGAAGTTCAAATGAGAGTTAGTGGGTGGGGAAAGTAAGCCCCACATCCAATTCCCCACACACCAGAGGACTCAGTCTTGCCCCTGTCTTTCATCCAAACTCTGTTCCCTGCCAGTGTAGGCAGCAATCCAATTAGTCACGAAGTTGGATTCAATGCCTCCAGGAGAAAACACACTTGCTGACAACTAAGTGAGTTATCAGCCACACAAACAAGCTGGTAGAATCTGGAGCAATCTATAAAAAGGGTGATGATTAGGATAGCTGCAGTTTTCAGAAATGAAGTTTCCCTTGAAAGAAAGGAAATCTGTCAGGGAAAAGAAAATAATGCTACAGCTCCTGCTCAGTGTCTTGGGACCAACAGCAGAATCTTTTACAGAACAGGTAGAACCTCTTGCTGAAGTGCTCACCTGGCAGATTAAGGTGTCACTGAGTTACTGCACAAACACAACCAGGCTCATCTGCCTTTTAGGTGCATTCTTTTCTCAAAAATATGAAGTATCACTTAGTTTAGCCCATAAATAAAAAAGTGTAACATAGACTGCAGCAAATGTGAATAAAACTAAGAAGCACTCAGAGAGCACCTTTTTAACAAGCTGCTCTGGGTCAGCTGAGCCATGGTATAACCTGGTGCTTCTTACAGCCAATACAGGAACAGCCACAATGGTTTAGGATGTTCTAAGAATTATCCATCAGAACTTCCATGGATCCAATGCTGAGTCCTACTGGCAGGAGGGTTCTAACTCTGGTGACTGATTTAGCTTATTAATTTTCATTGTACTAAAAGTGAGGAGGACCAGGATGCCAAATAATAACAGTTCCATCATGTTGAGGGCAACTTCTGAAAGGGCATTTACTGTTTGGGGTAGTTCTTCAAAAAGATGTGATTATTCCCTAAGGATCAGGCCTAGGCTCAGATTATACTGATTTTTTCATGCACTGTTACTATCCTCAGTGCATGTGAGCAGCCTACTGTAGTCAGCTGAAGTGATGCTTCACCTTTCCCTTCTTGCCTCCCCATTCAGCACCATCTTCTAAAGATGTCACTGCTCTCCTATCACAGACATAGAAATGCTTGCTCACAAGCACACTGCTCAAACTGTCAGGCCAAGATCCCAATACAAACTTACCTCCAACACTGACTCAAATCCATACAAAGGACTGAACTAGAAAGTCAATCCATGCCCACACCCATCTTTTACCACTCCTCTGCTTCCAGGGTGGCAGTGCTTGCCAGACTGGAAGGACAGCTGACAGTAGCAGTTCTTTAAGATTGTGCACAAAAATCTGTCAGGGCCTGCAGTCAGCAACATTCACACAGATTTTCCCTGTGGTATTATTAAAAACCATTCAGTTTGCTACTAATTTTATCAAATTAGGACCTTTTGCTACTTCTTGACTCAGCAAAACCATTCAATCACAGAATCACTTAGACTGGAAAAGACCTCCAGTATGATCAAGTCCAACCTTTGCTGATCACCCCCACATCAACCAGACCAGAGCACTGAGTGCCACGTCCAGTTGTTTCTTCAAACACTTCCCTGGGCAGCCCATTCCAATGTTCAACCACCTTTTCTGTAAAGAAATTCTTCCTGATGTCCAACCTGAGCCTCCCCTGGTGCAGCTTGAGGCTATGTCCTCTCAACCTGTCCCTAGATGCCAGGGAGAAATGACTCTGGAATAAACAGCTATGTTAAGCTCACTACAAGCAAGCATTTCATGCACCAGCTCATCAAATGCAGGCCTGTCCCCAAATGAAAGGCTCAAAACTGGCTAACAAGTACCTCAGGAAAGGCAACTTTTGCAACCCCACCACGTTAAATAACAACTGGGCAGAGTAAATAATCTGTGCAACAGGTGTTTATGCTTCTGTGCTGCCAAGAGCTCCCTGACAGGGTCCCACTTACCGGTAGAGAGGTCGTGGCAGCGGGTAAGGAATGAAGGGGTGGTAGGAAACAGCGTAGATGTACTCAACCATGTCATACAGGAGGTACCGGTGAGGGCTGAAAGGGAAAGCAGCAAACATCACACCTCACTCAGCTACACTTCAATATTTGCAGCAAGAGAAGAAAAAAAAAACCAATTTAACACCCTCCACCCCCCCCAAGGCTTACAAAAAGCCTGTTTCTTCAATCCAGATAATTTGTCAGCAGATTCCCCTGTGGCTCACAAGGAGCAGGTTTATCCTTGAGGACTGCAGCCATCCTGGAGCTGAGGACAAGCATGGAGAAGTGGCAGAAAGGAACAGTGGGCATTTGGCTGCTGGCCAAGGCTAACCCACCACAACCACACTGGAGGAAGTGTATTTTGCGTGCTTTGAAAGCACACCTTAATGTGCCTCCTCCATGCTGACTCCAACTCTGAACTCAAGATTTCCAGCAGTGAGACAGGAGTTTGTACAAGCTCACTTGGAAGCCAGAAAGCAGATGGAGAAGTAAGGATGCTTTCTTAACAAGACATCCCATCTTTGTAGGATATAGCTGCAAGGAAATTGCTTCACTTGCCTTTCCTTGATACAAGTAAAGTATACTCATTACAAGAATACATTGCTCTATTTAAAAGCAAGACAAGGAAGCTAAGGTGAATTGCCTAAAAAATGCATTCCCCCCCTCTCTAGATGGAGAGAAGGAAGCAGTCAGTCTCCCATTCACACACCTAAGAGTAACAAACCATTGGGAATTCCCATCCCTTTCTTGTTCAGATTCTGCCTTGGCATTTTAGGTTCTCTAGATGGCTCAAGCTGAGGTGTCAGGTATCTCCCTTGACTTTCCAGGCAGTTTGCTGGTACTCCAAAACATTCTGAAAAGTTCCATGACACCACAAGAGCACACTGCTGAGCAGTTTGATAAACCCAAGATCTCAAGATGCCAAGGTCTGAGGTGACAAGCATGAAAACTGAGCCTTCAACTGACATGTTCTCCAGAAAAGTTCTGAGAGATCAGAGAATCATAAAATGGTTTGGGGGTTGGAAGGAACCTTAAAAACCATCTCACTCCAACCCCTGCCATGGGCAGGGACACCTTCCACTATCCCAGGGTGCTCAGAGCCCCATCCAACCTGGCCTTGGACACTGCCAGGGATGGGGCAGCCACTGCTTCTCTGGGCAACCTGTAAATCCAGTCTCTAACTGCCTCTACCCCATTCTAATTCCAGGTGGTTTCCACACAGCTTTACCAGAATTTTCCCCAAATCCATGCTGTCTAGCGTGTTTTCCAAGCTACCAATTTCTTTGTGTGCACATACATCACATGAAATGCAGTGGGGCCCAGACTAGGATTTTCAGAGTACTCACAATAACAGCTTGAGCCATTTTTCCTCCCAAAAAGGAGGTGGAATTTATTGCAGCTCAAACTGTGTGCATGGATGAAGATTAAATTAATTAAATGTTCTGTGCAGCATGCCAAAAAATGGCACCAAAAAGAAGTACTACAGTTCATTAGAATCAGAAAACGTGACCTACCCAGCCAAGGCATATGTTTTGCCTTTTGAATCAGGATTCTTAATTGCATTAATAATTGCCTTTGCTACATCAACCACCTGTGAGGAACAAATTCAGACAGTTACCAAGAGAAAACAGGAATACATGCACACACTCCTCTTTCAGAGGTGGTTTACAGACCAACACATCCACCCACTGAGGATTTGGGATTGGGATTTTAAGGAAAACTTACATAGACTGGTTGCTTGACTGTTTTTTTGCCCAGAGCAATAAGAGGCACACCACCAAACCAGCGCATGTCTGACAGAAAAAAAGCAAAAATCTGGGAATCCTTTCAGTACCAGAATAACCAAGACATTTTACACCACACTGAGTGTGGATCTCTTCTGAAAATTGACTTGAAAATAGAATTGGGAAGAATTCCCAGTCAATTGCAGCAACGTATTTTTCAGCACACATTTAATTTCCATATTAACAGCAAGGGGAAGGCTGTATTTGCTGTTTAGTTAGCTCAGACATATCTCAACTTTGCAAGACAGAAACTGGTTCCACTCTATCCTGTGTAGCAATTTTGTTGGTGATCCACCAGACATTATTGGAGCTTCTGAGCCCAAAGCAACTCAGGAGGATTTTTACATTTGACCAGCTTGACAAAGGGCCAAGATGACCAGACCTCAGGTGAGAATAATTTAAATAAATAACCCAGTAGTACACACACTCCCCCTCAAAACAGAATGATTACAAAAATAAAAACAAAGAGCAACATCTAACTAGACTGAGAAAGAATTCTGCCAAGAGGTGAGAATTTATTATGTTTCTATGTTTCCCACACATTCCTGATAAAAACACACCTGTCTGTTTTTCAGAAGCAAATCCATTTTCCCTCTGCTCTCTACAGGCAGTTGCACAAATCATACATGATTTTATTATTCCAAGAGTACCTACTTGCATAATGATTGAGAAATCGGTCCTCTCTCCCAAACATCTCAGAGGGCTTCAAAATTACTGCATCTGGAAATTCTTCCCTCACTACCTCCTCTCCAACAGCCTATCAATTAAAACAAACACAATCATTAGATCCATGCTGAACCACGCAGAAGTGGATGCCTTTCATAACAAAATGCATCCTTGACTACAGAACTGAAAGAAATGATGGCATCAGTAGCACAAAAGTTATTTATATCTAAGCCATTTGATCCTTGAAATGCTGCACTAAGATAAAGGTCTCACAGAAAGTCCAAACATTTCTCAGCTGCAGAAAACAGTCTTTAGCAAATTCATACACTGATTTCCTTCAAACAGACCCAGCTGGCAAAAAAAAACCACACCCAAATCAAACACAAAGTACATTCTCAGGAAATATTCTGAAGTGGATTCCAGACTTACTTTGTTCCTGAGGTATTTGGAAGGACTCCTCATGTGAGCATTCAGGTGAGAGATATGAATGAATTTTTCCACACCGGCTTCCCTACTTATCTGTGCAATACTTTGAGGAATAGTTACAAATTCATCTTCAAATTTGAAGTTTCTAAAGCAAGACAAAACCCAAATGTTACTTTAGGAGCAATCAATAATGGCTGCCAATCAGCCAACATGCAATCATTATGTATTACTTGAATGTATTACCAAAAACCTATACTGACACTCTTTGTTAGAAACACAATTTCCCTTCATGATGGACTCTCCATATCATAAAAATTAGAGGAAAGTGAAATTGCACCTGTAATCATCAATTTTAGCTTCTCTGCTTTTTCACCTGGTAAGATTAAATCAGTATGAAAAATCCTCCTGCCCACTTGTCTGTGACAAATAGAAAGCTCCCAGTGGAAGTGAAAACAGGTTATTTTTGTTAAGAGAAGTGCTCCTGAATCTTGAACTCTGAGCAAAGCTGCATTTTTATGAAACCTGTTCAAAATTTGCCTTGATTTGACACACTTAATTACACTACAAAGAAGCTCAACATTTCTGAGCAGCACAAGTCAGGACAGATGCTTGGCACAGGGGATGCAGACAAAAACAAACCAGAGAACACAGAGGTGCTCATGCAAATGGAAAAACAATTTGTCAGAGCATTTAGAACAATTTCAGAGATGAAAGGGACTTCTAGGAGAAGCAAGAAGAAATTCTCCCCTCACTGTATGATATTCAAGGGGCCTAAATTAGAGGGTTATACTGAAAACCAGTTTGGTATCTGATCAATAACAATATACAAGCTCTGTCTCCAAGCAGAACTGACATTATAGGCTGGCAACAGTCCCAAAATTCTTTCCAACTATCCCAAGACTGCAAGAAAGAGAAATGACTGCTCATGTCATTATATTGTCCCTGTAAGCACCCCTGCATCTGGACTGTTTGCTTTGGGTAACAAACATCTTATCCAAACACCTCTCTGTGTCCTTATCTCCTCCCACAGCTCTTCAGATCCCACTGGAGTCCAAAGAAAGCCTTAAAATAAGAAGTTATTTTTGAGCCTTCAATAACTAATCTGATCCTGGGAACCATCACTTCTGTTCTGCTCACCAAAATAGATTCAGAAACACATGAGAATGAACAACATCCCTCCTGTAACCATGGAGTTTCAAACAACATAGTACACACAGAGGAGCCTGGACACGAGTACAAGGCAAGGATGAAAGTATTTCATGGCAGGCTTTGCTTTTTTTGACTGATCTCTCCACCTCATCTTACTTTTCTTCCTGCCCAAGTTTCTCATAGGCTCTGGGATGATTACAGTGGTTACTCTGACCTCGTGTTTAACAAGCCAGAGAACTTGATCTCAGGGTTTCAGCACCACCACTGGTACCCACATGCATAAAATATGTGATTAAAACATTTGTGCCACACAGCGGTTAAACTCTGTAATGTCCTAAAGTTTTGAACACAGACCAAGACTTGTCTGTTTGAATCTATTGAAACTGCCCAGAGAACAAGGTTTGGGGATTTTTACCTAGAATGAAACTTTCTGTTGTTGTTCTCACACTTCTTTTTAATAATAAAAGAAACTGTCTTTTATATAAATCATACTTTTTACACAAGTCTAGAAATTTTGAACATCAAATAGCTAGCCATTAAAAAAAAACTAAAACCATTAGGTTTGTGAACAAAGATGAAACTGATATCTACATTTGTTTCTGTCTACTATAACAGCAAAATTATGCACCATATAAAGGCAAATCCTACAATTAAATTTTTGTCTGGCAGTTCTGCACAAGGCCTTAAATGAAGTGGACATAACTGTATGAACACACACACTGAGAAGGTGGTTGTTACAGGTATTTTTAACCTAAAAATACATATGGGATTTTTAAAATGGATTTCAGAAAGAAACTATTCTTAGGAATCATTATTAAAAAATGCTTCTGTGGCTAATACTGTGTGTGCCAAAATTCTGTCAAGGAATGTTATTAGTCATGATCTTAGGCACTCTCCATTAGCTATTCCTGTTTGATCATGGTTTACAACTCATCACTGTCTCCACGTGACAGGATGAAATCTTACTTCTGTAATAATGTAAATATAAATACAACATAAAAATTAATTTAATATAAATAAAATGTCAATGTAAACAAAGATAGGAAATTGGTGAGGCTCTGTCATCTATAGAAAGGCACTCAGGGAACACCTACAAGGTGTGTGAAAGAAGCACATTTCAATTTTCTGCCAGAACAAAAGTGTTACACTAGAAAATTGTGGAAAGAATGCACCTTTCCAGAGCAGATCACAGCCAGGACTGGAGTTAACCATTTAAAGAAATTTTATATGCAAAATTTTGGGGTTGTCTTTTTCACAGAAGCCAAGAACAATGGCAGCATCACTGTACACACACGCTGTAAAACATGGCTACAATACCTGGTGCAAATCTGTCATATATAGGAAAAGAAAAAAAAAGGAAAATTACTTTGTTTCCCATTCCTTTCCAATAAGATTAATGACCACATTGCTGTGTTCCACGGCTCTTCGGATGGAGTCTTTGTCCCTACAGTCCCACTCCTGAAAGCAGAGCATCAAATGGGAACAAGATGAGATAATGTGTAAATAAGCATCATCAAAGCAAGCTCTTTCACAACATTCCCATTTAGAGGCTAAACAACAGCTGGAGTGGTGTCTTTGAGAAGGATTACCAGGCTGCCTTGTACAGCCAGGGGTTTGTGTTTGACCTCAAGCCAGACTCACCATGAAGAGAAGCTGTCCCAGGTCACCCATGGGCCGCAGATACATCAGGTCATACTGATCACAGCGGTAGGGGATGATGACCTGAGAGCCAATGCGACCTAAAGGGCCACAAAAACCCCAAAGTTTCAAACAGCTGCATCACTTCAAGTAGATGAACTTCTAAATAAACAAAGCTCCCTTTTTTTTCCCCTGGCATGAAAGCACTACAATTAGGCATAGGTATTTCGAATGCATATCTGCAAAGCTAAAAGCAGAACAGAACTAAGGTTCTTCTTGAACCTACCTAATTGGAATTCTTAAACAGGATTCTTTCTTTGATATTTAGGCTTGTAAGACAAAATACCAAAGCTTGTTAACGAACAACAACAAGAATGGTGTGTCCTATAAACACAGCATAATACCTAAAAAATGGAACACAGGCAGGGATATTTACATTTTTTAAGTTGCACAAAAAGGAGGCGAATAAAGCAGCAGGGATTATTTTTCCAAAATTTAAATTCAAAAGGGCAATTTTAAAGAATTCAAACCAAACTCCCGCAAACTTTTTAGTAAAATGTCCTAATAAGACTAAAACCAGAAGAATCAAATACATGCTGTGGCTCTTCTCAGATTTGCATTCTACTGAGGAGTAGGACTTCTTTTAATGACCTTAACCTTCAAAAGCGCCAAAATCTCCTTGATTAAAACACATTTTACTACTTGTCACATGCTGGAACTTAAGCAGACCAAACATTCTGCAAAACACTTTTAAGATGCAAAATGCCAGAGACTTCTACATCACCCTGCAACCTAAAGACTGATTAGTTTTGTTGAAAAATTTTTTTGGTAGTTTTTTTAATTAGTACTCCTGGTGAGCATTACCTAAGCGGTTGACAACATATCGTCCCAGGAAACCTGTGGCTCCAAAGACAGTGGCCACAATGCCACTGACAGAGGATCTTCCACTTCTCCCATGAGGGATCACGGCGTGATGGACTTGCCGGTGCTGCTGCAACACTGACGGTGCTGCAGTCAGGACAGAAATTCCATGGCCTGCAACACAGAACAGGAGAGAGTTTGGGACATTAATTGGGATTTGGCACTGCTAACTTACACCTTATGTTGGTTTTCTCATCACAGATCCTTTTTCTCTAATATCCCATGTGGAGAATCCTAACGGGCTGTTTCAGAGAAGTCTGGAGAGATCAGAGGGGAGCAGGCCTGGGAAGTTGTTGGTAAAGTCAAGGACCAAACAGAGATAGGGAAGGAGCAAAGGTTATCAGTTCTTAAACAACAAGTAAAGCTTACTGTGAGTTTAAGGTGAAGCAAGTAAAGAATAGTCAGTAAAAATATAAAATATAGCAGAGGAAGCAATTCTCCTGCATCATAGCTCTGGAGCGAGGAGATAGGGAGGGATGCAAAGAGCCAGATCCATGATATATGGGATACTGCCTCAAAGCTGCTCCTCTCCTCAAGGAGCTAGGAAAGCTTGGGAGCCATGGAAACAGGACATCATTAGGATACTGATATACAAGAGCATGTGGTGACAGGACAAGGGGGAATGGCCTCACACTGAGAGAGCAGGTTTAGATTGGATATCAGGAAGAAATTCCTCCCTGTGAGGGTGGTGAGGCCCTGGCACGGGGTGCCCAGAGAAGCTGTGGCTGTCCCATCCCTGGAAGTGTTGAGGGCCAGGCTGGACGGGGCTTGGAGCACCATGGGATAGTGGAAGAAGACACCTGCACACTGAAGAAGGTTTTATCCCAATGTGGTTAGGAATTACCAGTTACACAGGGGCACTGACACTGCAACCACAATGTTCAGAAGATCAAAAGGATAGGGTATGTTGAGGCATAAATTATATTCTGTTGTATCAACTGACAGAACTTAAACCAGAAAATCCAACCAGATTTCAGTGCCTGAGGGAGGTTTTTCTCTACCCAAAAGCCTTCTATCCCTGTTCTCTCCATACCCCACAAAGTGGTAAAGGATATTGCATCTCCAATTTTGTCCTGAACAGCAGTCTGACAGCCACCTAAGTAAATGAGTAACACATAGACTCGAACTTTTCAATTTTTTATCGTATGCTTGGAAACCATGCTTCAGTTAGCAGATAGAAAAGCACAAAGTAAGACATTCTGTACTTTAAAGGTAGGTATATGACTTCCTAAAAAGCACCTCTCCTACAAAACAGGTCCAAGCTTAAACTGGGCAGGGTTTCTGTCTTCAAAGGACCTTTCCATTACTGAAACAGAGAGCTCAAGACCAACTACGAGAAAGAAGGAAAAAACACTCCAGCGTCTTCACCCATTCTTGTGCTTTCCTAATAATTAGGGGCTTGCTACTGAATTTATTTTTTAGGAAACACAGAGTCACAGAAAAATGTTTGGGTTCTTTATAACCAACAAGATTCCTTCAAGTATCAAAAAAAAGGGTATGTGGTATGCTGAAGTGGTGAAGAGAAAATTTAATGAGCCATACTCCTCAACACTTTGCTTACCTACATTTCTTTTTCTAAAGGTTTATTTAAAAAAATTAAAACCACACAATAGTCATATTCATACAATTAAAACTGCCTCTGTTACTTTTAGATAGGAACACTTTTCAGTTCTTACAATATAAACCCTAAACGCAACAAAATTTCAGTCCACTGTGAGCACCCATTGGAAAAGGTATTACACAGATCAACCTATGTAAGAACAACAAGAAAGTTACAAAATAAAAAAAAAAATTGTATCTTTTAACTACTCAGTGGCTTTTTTGCCATTATTTCTGCAAAAATTATTGGTGGCAAGCTCTTCATAATGCTATCATTGTCACACTAACAAATAATACCTAATTTCTGTTTTGTATTCTCCCACCTTTGAGCATGCACGTGTTGTGCCTGCATTACACTGGAAGGTGTTTAGTGATGAACATCTTTCCTTGTTCCATAAATCTATAGGGTCTGCCTGCCACAAATTATCACCAGCTATGGTTATATACCCAACCACTACTGTAAGCCTGCTACAAATTCCATTTTCCAGGGAAGCTGTGGCTGCCCCATCCCTGGAAGTGTTCCAGGCCAGGCTGGATGGGGCTTGGAGCAACCTGGGATAGAGGAAGGTGTCCCTGCCCATGGCAGGGGGGTGGAACTGGATGATCCTTAAGGTCCCTTCCAATCCCCATCGTTCTGTCATTCTATGAATTAAAGCTCAAATATCCACAGTGAACCCAAAGCACCTTTTCCCCTACTCAGAAGTTTGTCTATCCCTGTTCTCTCCCAACCCCACGAACTGGAAAAAGACACCACATCTCCCGTTTGTCCTAAGAGGCAGTCTGACAGCCACTTAGGTAAATAAAGGACACACTGCTCCCATTAAAAGGATATTAAATTCCCCCCTCCCCTTTACCTACAAAACCCGTTTGCCATCTCCCATGTTACTCAACTTAAGAGCGGGCAGAATCAATTTAAACAGAGGCAAAGCCTCAAATACACACTTTATAATATTAGTAGCTGAGCTTTACTATAGATCACGGCCAAAAGGTCAAAGTCACCTAAGAAACGGCAAAAGGCAGTGACAGCCCCAGCGCGACACCCGCAGCGACATCCCGAGCCCCTTGTGCTCCAACCCCCAGTTCCCTGCGGAGAAAGGAGGCAGAAACACGATCATTTCCGCGCCCTCAGAAAAATTTTCGGCAGCTCCTTTCCAGCCGCTGCGGTGCGAGCTCCCCTCGCGCAGAGCCGGGAGCCGAGCCCGTCCCAGCCTGGGGCAGAGCTGCACGGACGGGCCGAGCTCCCCGGGCCGGGCCCGTGAGGGGCGCGGCGGGGCTGACACTCACCTGCCCTTGGCAGCCGCAGCCCGCGGGCCCAGCGCGTCGCCGCCGCCATCTTGTGTCTCCCGCGGGCGGGGGCGGCGCATGCGCGGGGCCGCGGGCACAGCGCGGCTGCGCAGGGCGGGGCCGCGGGGTCCCTCAGGGGTTGCCAATTAAAAAGGCACGGAGTTCATTAGCGTCATTAGCATCATTAGCATGGGGGAGAGTGTGGAGGTTACTGGGGTCAGTCTGTGATCTAACACTGCCGTGTTAGCCAGGTTATGGCATTGAGTGGTGCCTCCGGTGCTTCTTTAAGTACCTCAGGGTGTAACGGTAGCTTCAGGGACGGTAACTCCACTGCCAGCCTGGACAGCCCGTTCCAGTGTCCAAGAAAGAATTCTTCTTTCAGTGGAGAAACTCTTTGTGATGTCTAACCCGAGCCTCTCCAAGCGCAGGCTGAGGCTGTTTCCTCTTGTCCTGTGCCTTGTTCCCTGGGAGCAGAGCCCGACACCCACCTGCAGCTGGAAACGCTTCGGGTTAGCGATGGATGTGATGCTGTATACAGCTGAGAAGGAAAGTGCGAACCACCGGTGTGTTTGGCCTGGTTTACAAACGGCAAGGGGAGTATGAAGGCCAGCACCGGCTTTTTGTTCTAGGACTTTTTGTTTGGGAAATGTTCGGGATCTGCTAGAGTGAGAGAGTAGGACGGGGCATAGAGCTGGAGGGAGCGTCCGCATCTCCAGGGAGTTTCATGCCGTTCAATGGGTGCGAGTTACACGTTGACCAGCTGGTCCCACAGAAAATGTTCTAAAAGAAAGATGTTGCTCTGGAATAATCTTCTTTTTAGTGGTCTATCCACTGCACAGCCAGCAATGAGCCGATTGTCTTCCTTCCCAGCTCTATGGAGGATCACTCTCCAAGAGCCTGGATCCACAGCGGAGCTCTCTCACTGGCTGCTCCCACACTTAATAGGGCCGGGCCAGAAAAGCGCTTGGCTTTTTCCTGGGCACAGTCAGCGCTCATAAAGCCGAACACACGATGGCGGTGTGGGCTTGCTCAAGAAGGAAACGCTCCTGGCCTTGCTCTAAGCCGCCCTAAGTGCGTAGCCAAGCTGAAAATGTCACTGCTCTCAAATCCACTGTGTAAGGACAAAGAGATTTCGCTGATCTTCCCCTTCCAAGTACAAACTTGTTGGAGTGAAAAGACTCAGGCCCAGAGGGAAGCCAAAGCACAGGTGTTGAATTAAAACCTTTGTACAAGCTGAGATACGTGAAGACACACCAAAGTGAAATAGAAATATAAATTTTTAACTTCAATAGAAATATATGCTAAGTGCCTTAAACATTAAAAAGCTGTAGCAGAGACCTTAAACACAGTTCTTGCTGCAGCAGTGTTACCTTTTCACAGAAGTCTTTACTTTAGACAAAATATAGATAGAATTCTACTGTTCACATTGTTTAGATAGAGTGTTCACATAAACAATAAGAGCTGATAGAAACTGTACACACAAATCTGTGTAATACCTGTGTAACACTTGTGCAAGACTTACGACTGTTAGAATTAGACCAGGATAGGTTAAGAAAAGGAAAACTAGAATCGTGTGTTAATCTTATAGGTCAATTAACAAATATAATCCACACTTCTGTAAGAAAAAGTATATGGAGCATATAGAACATATAGAAGAAGCTGGTTTTGCCTGCTGTTGCTGCTGCTGCTTGGCTTTATCATGTAACCCCCTTCGAACTCTGCCTTCAAGAAAGCTGTGAGACTATGAAATAAAGAACTTAGCAGAACAGCAGCCTCCCCTGCTCTTTTACCCTGGTCTGAGAAGGAAGGGTACCCCATCAAAGCTCAACACAGACTCTTATTTGCGCCACACTCAAACGGCAACACGAACTCCTCTGTGCTAATGAATGTTTTCACTATCGCAGAGTCCGGCTACAAACTTGAAACCATCCGGCAAAAACATAGCTCACAAAAGTGCCAGCTGAGACAGTTGCTGCTGCCTACAACTTCAGTTGCACCTAGAGTACTAGCAGTGTTCTGCCATCTGCACTTTCATTATCAGCTCTGTGAACAGTCTCACAGAGCCAGGATCCAAACTGAATGGCGCTTGGCACTGCTCACACACTAAAGGTACGAGGACAGAAAGCTCGGCAGCTTGGCTTTTGCATTCCCACTGGAACAGTTCAACAGCTCTAACCAACAGAACTGCCTATTAGGAAAAGCTGTTAAAATTCACTAAGACCACCCAATCTGCCGATCCAAAATTGGTTTCTATGCTAAAGAGAGGAATTATAAGCCCATCTCAAAAGAAATGGGATCCCCTCCTTCAAAACAGACAACATGCAGGAAATTATCCCCTACAAAGGTGCCAGAACGCTGTTACTGGGCATTACTTGACTTGGGCCCTCTATCAGCTGTGCACCAGTCCTGAACATAGCTGCTTACCTTGTCCAAAATAAGTGCGCTGCCAAAATTTCAGAAGGCCACCTCTGAGAATTGGAAAGCTCATGCCAAACTGAGGAGTGTGAGGAGCTGTTCTTTGTGTGTGGCTGAAATTGCAGGCAGCACCAGAATTCTCAGATGACACTTTTGTGAGCTTTGCTTTTGCCAGATGGTTTCAAGTTTGTAGCTGAGCTCTGCGAGAATGAAAAAAATGCATCACTGTAAAGGAGTTCGTGTTGCCGTTTGAGTGTGTGGCAAATAAGAGTTTGTACTCGGGAGAGCAGCGAAATCTTTTTGTCCTGACGGTTTGAGCGCAGTGGTGATTTCAGCCTGGATCTGCACTGTTGGTAATTTAAATAGGTGAGGTGCGTTCTCTTCTTTTGCAAGCCCACACCGCCATCCTGTGGTTCATTTTATGACAGTGCCCAGGAAAAAACCAAGCGCTTTTCTGTCCCGGCACCGTTCGTGTGAGAGCAGTCAGTGTAGGGGTTCTGTTGTGGATGCGCTCTTCGAGACTGAAAGGATGTGATCCTGCACAGAGCTATGAAGGAAGAAGAATTGTCTCACTGTTGGCTGTGCAGTTTATAGGCTGCAAAAGGAAAGTAAATTCCAGCACTGCCTCTTTCTTCTAGAACTTCTTCTGTGGGAGCAGCTGCTGAACGTTCTCATCTTTGTAACTGGACTCTGTGAGACTGAAGGTGCCTGAGGGTCCCTAGGGCTGAACGCACAGACCTGGGTGCACTGCACTCTAAAAGCTGTGAGGAGAAAGTGAAGGCCAGCGCTTTTTGTTCTAGGAGCTTTGGATTGGGAGCAAGAGCTGGACACAGTAAGTTTTGAAGCTGGGCTCTGCAAGAGTGAAGGAGCATGATGGTCCATGTGCATAAGTCCAGGGTGTGTGTTGCTTTTTACAGGATGTGAGTTAAATATAGAGACAACTGTAGCTTCCTGAGCGGGCACATTTTGTGACCAATAGTTCTGCTTGATACCGTTTAGGTTCTGGAACTCTGCATGATTGAAAGAAAGGGCAGTCCATTTAGTTTGAAAGGAAAACTCCTAGCCCCTGTTTGCAGGGTGTTGTTGGTAGCCTTCAAAGGGAATGTGAAACCAAGCAACTGTTTTCTCCTCTTTTGTTTCCAGATTAAAATGATCCAGCTGGGCTCAGCGAGAGAGCCAAAGTGTCAAGGTGCATGCAGCTGAAAAAAAAGAAGCATAATATGAATGTGTGTTGTGCCATTTAAAGCTGCACAGGAAAAGGGATGCCCAGCACTGTCTCTTTTGGTCCAGGATCTTTTCTTTAAGGCACCTGATGATCCTGAAGGTTTTCAGGCGAAACTGAAAGGATAGGATTCCACGTGCAGCTTAGAAGAAATGGAACCTTCCATTAGAAACTCTAATGGAACTGTTACTTAGTACGACAATCAAAGAGCACTCTGACTTCATGTGCCAGGAAAGAAACAGTTGCTGGATAACCCCTTCTTCTCGCAGCTTTTCAGCTGCACACCCCAGTCTTGGTCTATGCACATTCCTTCTCAAGTTTCTTTCACTCTTTTCTGAAGCTGTCCTGAATTCTGTATAATAGTTTTCCCCAAAACATTTGCATTTAACCTCTACTCATCTCTGTTGGTGTCAAAATCCGTCGGAATCTCTCAGGAGCTTGTGGATCTTAGTGACAACAGAGCGTGCAGTAACTTTAGTAAATTCTCCTTTTCCTCTTTTCCTTACAGTAGGCCATGACAGTACTAGAACATAACTAGAAGAAGGGCAAATAATTAACAGCATTCCTTTTGCTTTTCTTAGCCCTCCCTGCAGTGAAATACAAAGGTGCTAAGGCCATAACTCCCTTTGTTCCTGCTTTTGCTTAGTTTGAGGTATGTATGTAACAGGAAAAGAGCGATAATAGGGACTTAACACTTTGAAAACTGAAGATCTAGATTTTTTTGTTGTTGTTGTTATGGGAGTTGCATTGCCTTCGCATCTTTTCTGATCAGAAATCTCTTTTAAAAATTCCTAAATACCCGCTGGCTTCTGTTCAGTCTCCTATAGTAATGGATTGTTTTATCTGGTTTTTTGTGGTGCAGAGGAACTTGCCCATTTGGCTAGTAAAAAAAATTACTATCTTTATCTAGGCAGATATTTAAGTCTTCAACTCTATCTGTCTGTAATTATACAGAGAGACAGAATAAACTCAATTCCTTATGGCTTCACTAGGGTCTGGAACCTTTCCTACAGAGTTCTGTTCTTAAGGGAAGACATTTTGCCCCATTTTTCAACACACTCCTATACTGCTACTGCGTAGCTGAGTGTGCTAATAGACTTTGCCTGGATCTTAAAAGGAACTTTAATGCAATATTTACAGCAATGAAAAAAAGAAGCAATACTATAAACTTGGCCAACACGCACCCAAAAACCCTGTGAAGTCACAGTAACTTTGTCTGCCATGTTAGAGGCAACTTCATTTCTAACTTAGCTTTTACAAAGACATTTCCAACATTGCTCTTCAGAATATACAGAGGAATACAAGGAAAAATTGTTGCTAGCTCTTGAGCTTGTAATCTTTTTTGATAAAAAAGAAGAGACTTAAAATTCACCTAGATGGCAATATCAGCAAGAGGAAGTTTTGTAGAAAGCGGCATCTTTACCTTTTTATGTGTCTTTAATTGTGCAAAAGGTAATTTTCTATTTTGCAAGACAAGTCAACTCAGTATGTTGTGGAGGTATTTTGCCATAATGTCTGTGGTTTGCTCTGGAGATTATTTGGAAATTGTCAAGTCTGGAAAAGATCAGTGTAAAAACAAGTAGAATCCTGAGATTTGTGTCTTTTCGTCCAGAAATATTTCTCTCCTGAGTATCCACCTGACAGCCTTTACTTTGAACACTTTTGCAGGGAGAGGATCCAAGCTACACTTTTCCCCCAGAGCCTCCTGTCTTATGGCAGGCATGTCACAGGCAGAAGAATGTTCCTGCATTTCCATAAGGACAGAAATAAAGACTATAGCATTTATGGAACAGCTGCTGCCCGAGTTGCTCAGAGTAAATGTTAAAGACAATCCGCTCTATGTGCTGAAATTCAGGCCCCCTCATGAATGTGTGGTGAGAAATAATTCAGAAGGAACCATGGTTGTCTCCTACACATGAGAGACTGAGCAGGCAGTCTGAAGGAAGCAGAACAAAATCAAAAGAAATGCCCTATGAAGAGAAAAGATTCCTATTTCTTCAGATGTTCACTCTGCCACTCAGGCAAAGATAAGGAGGAAAACAATATTTCCTACTATTTTTACACATACCGTGACCACAGGTATTCTTACTGAGGAGGACAGTGTTTTCCTAGGGCCAGCAGTGGACAAATTTATTTGTGGTAAGAATCTGAATATACAGGAAAATATCAGGAACTGCTCTTTGTGGTTTAGGTGCCCTCTTTAATGGCTTCTTTCTTTGCAGGACTGCAAATATTAGCAATGAAATGCTGAGGTTGCTATCTGTTTTCTTGCACTGACAGACACCTGTTGGAATCCTGGGTTCAGAGAATTTCAGTCTTTCAGCGCTGACAGGTAATGATCCTCAAAAGCACACTGCATTTGACCTGAGACCTTGGGAAAGGCTTCCCTTTTTAGGTGATAGCACTGAGATTGTTGCTGTGTAATTAAAAATAAATTTGTTATGTTACTGGGTGGAATATGCAGAGATGTAGAAAAATTAGGTTTATGGGATATAGTAACAATATGGAGGATTTGGGGTGTGGATTAGTTCTTCTTTCCTTCTTCTTCTTCACAAATCTGGGTGTTCCGGTATTGGTTCAAAAAACCCGCAGTGCGGATCATGAATAATTAGTTAGTGGATTATAAGTAAAAGTAAATTAGTTGGCATTCCATAATTGGATAGACTGGACTTTAAAAGACCTTGAAAGGTAGCACTCGGGGGCCATTTCCACCTTGTTAACTTAGAAGGCACACTCCGTGCAGCTATGCCATAGATAACAATTAATAAACATCAAATTAGAAGAACAACTCAGTGTCTTCTGCCTATTAATGCAAACCCTGAGTAAAAGAACTCTTTTTTTTTTTTTTCAGAGGCAAAATGAAAATAGAGAAATCAACAGATACCATCAGCTCCTTAAAGAAGTGTTCACTTATGTCCGTGAAGCCTTGTTGGCACAATGTGCAACTGCAGTGCACAGTGAACACTTCCTCAGCAAGCAACTTAAGTGGGTTTTTCCCCCTCTCTTCTTTCAAGGAAAGATAAATACTTTGACAGGAGGTGAGTAATTGGGAAAAAAAAAAGCATCCTGTTGTCCCAAACTGGCATTCACAGGCACTTTTTAAACATACTTTGGGTGAAAAGGCAGACATTTTAGCAGCTTTGTAGGGTTTCAGTGGTTTTTACCCATTCTTTGCATGGGTACTACAGTTTTCCCCATGCATTGCAATTTAGGTGGTTGCTCCTTGCAGTTCCAAAATCTTCAATACTTTAATCTCCTCCCTCAGAGCTTCCCACAGATGAGGTCGGGGGAGATAGCATCACTGTGCCATTGAGTGCTGTCAAAAACACTGTGCACCCTCAAGACGTTTATTTAAAATATTCCATCTTAAGTTATACCACTGAAGGCATGTTAAATAGCTCAGACATTCAAGCAGGAAATCAGCTCCTTTGTGTTTGATGGAACTATTTATATGTTACTAAGATAATAGCCTTAATTGCTTTTCATCATTTGTGAAGTTTTACTATTTGCACTAAATTCAGCTGTGAAAGTGAAAGGAGATTATTTAGGTTCAAGTTCTAGCTATGATGCATTAGCAAAATGCTGAAATGTTTATATTGCCAGCAGAGCAGAGAACGTGTACACAGGGAAAATATGGATATAGTTCATATGACTTATGAATAAATTCCTCTTAAAAATTCCATTTTGGATCCTGAGTGGAACATCAACTTTCACCATGACAATCAACAAGATAACTGTACATACACACTGCTTCTTTTTGGTATTTTTGGGAAAGGAGACCTGAGTAAAAGCAGAAATCTTTCCTTACCCTAAGGTTAGGAAATGTAGTTAAGACCAGGTCCTTGACAATGCGCCTTTTCCTAAGGAAAACCATGCCTGGGGCGGGAACTTGGCAAATACTGTATTATCTTGTGCCAGAGGAGGATGGGATGTTTTGAGCTGAAACATCTGCAATTATTTTGTACTTCACTATTTGAAAGGAATGTTTATTTCCATATTTTTCAGTACAGGTACAAATTTTTCATCTCTACTCGCACACATACATAGCCGGACTAATTCTTCTTCTCTAAAAAATGATTTTAAAATGATTTCTTCTCATTCTAAAACACTTGGAGGTTTCCAAAAACCATTGCCAATAGAACAATCTCAGAAAATACAGATGAGAAGTAATTTCTGTGGTTGATTGGTTTTGGTTGCTGGGGTTTTTTTACAGATATGTTTATCTTTTTTTTTTTTTTTAAGTGCTCAGGCTTATCTGTAAAATCTTGGTTACAGAAACCTTGTCTTACTCTGTTTCCGTAAAGAACCATCTCATAATAAACACTCTTGACTTAAAATTCAGGAATAAAAAGAGGAAAAATTTGTGTGTAGCTGTCTTTGATAGCACTGATATTGCCACACATTTAAATTAGCCTGGCAATTATTTTGGGAAGAGCTCAGCTAGGATAATCATCTGAAGGATTTTAGTTGCATGCCAATTGTTTCACTGCTTTCTGCCAGCTCTTCTCACCCTACATGAAAGTCATAAATCCTGCTTACTGGACACAGTTAAATATTGCCAGCAGCTTCAAAAAGGCTGCTCCAAGCAGACAAGCAGGATTTGGCCTGGGTCATGGATAACAAAGCTGGCAAGGTGTTTTCAATTTGCACTCAATTTTCAAGGGTAAAAGATCACCCTCCCATAGCTTCCCTGCATCCAGGATTGACACAGAAACGTTTGTGTTGGTGTGATTCACAAAAAGATATAAGAACAGGCTTCTGTCCCTTCCAAGTGTGGAGCTATTGCTGCACAAGGAGTTCAGGAGTTTCCTTTGGTGTTCATATGGAAGCTAAACACTGTCCCCACCCGCTAAGATGCCCAGGGATATTTGCAGCTCATATACCAAACAAACACCACAGCAGAGAGAAAACCTTGACTTCCAGCTTTGCCCCAGATGCTTACAAGGTATGCCTACCTGGGAACTGAGGATGAAGGTACGCATGAAAATTCACAGGCTGCAAAATAATTCCACCAGAGCACAAGGACCTTGTCAGTAATTGCTTCCAGCAGCATTCCAACCCCCTGTCCTGGATTCCTGAGCTGAAAGGCCTGTCCCTTGCCTCACAGAGGCTGATTTGAAGGCGATGTTCTGGAATCACAGCATGTTATTCCCTCAGCCAGCTTGTCAGCTCGGGGATGAGAAAGCTGTAATGCCATTGCCCCTTAATTGGGTGCATTTTCAGCATGTTGGTTCCACTGCAGCCTCATCACCCACCCAGACCTCCTCTAATGACGCCAGCACGGAGGAGAAGAGGGGCAGAGAGCAGAGAGAGCGCTCCTGGCAGTGCTGCTGAGGTGTTCATGAAACTGCTCTTATTGCAAATAACAGCGTTTTCCTCCAGCCTGATTTGTGATAGGAAGCAACTGTGTGAAATACGTTCCAAAGAAACAAAAAAAACACTGTTAAAATGAAAAATGCTTAAAATGGAGACACTTAAGAGGAGAAGCCATGAAACCTTTTCATTAGTTACGTTATTTGTAAAAGTGAAATACCAGTAACTCCTGGTTGTTTCAGTAATCTATGTATGGATAATATAATTTCATATTTCTCACCTGGTAATAACTTTTGGCTTATGCTACTTTAAAAACAGTGTCCTTAATTTAAAGAATAGCCAAATCATTCTTTTAGGCCAAAAAGGAATTTGCCCTAATTTTTTCACCATTTTAACTTTTCAAAATTATCAGTTAAAAATGAACTGACAAAATATCAACGGTGCTTTGTAGTCCTACGCACAAGTAAAAGCTTCCAAAATATAAAGAGAATGTTTATGAAATGAATGAGATATGGACATTTTAAAATTCCCCACATTGCAAGCAGCAGTTGTGAAAATCAAGCCAGGGGACGAGATGCTGCATTCTGGCACAGATCTGATAATAAAAGAACATTAGCATCTCATTAGTGTGGGTGATTGCCTTTGGTTCCACAAGCTTCCCAATACTCTTCCCATTAGGTTTTAATATTTCTATACTGTATATTTCCTAGGGATTCTGATTGATGCAATGGGAACAGGGTTGCATGGCAGAAAATATCAGTATACTCAGTATATAGGCCACGTCTGAAGCTCCACTTGGTGTGAATTAAGATTTCCTTGGAATCTAACAAAAGACAGCTTTTTAAAATGAAAAACCAAAAAAAAAACAAGACAAAAAACTTAAGGAAAGTAAAGGAAAGGAAAAAAGAACAGCAAGCATTTGCTGTTTTACTGAGGACACACTTTTAGAAGGTTTCTCTGGTATCCTTACTCACAGGTCGTGTTTTCCAGTCAAGTACAGTCTGAGTTACTCAAAACTTTGAAGGCATTTGCCTTTGACACTTTAGGCCCGGTTTTATTTGGTGACTTTTCACAACCTTATGGCTTTCTTATTTTCTCTTCTTAAGACAGGCTTTGTGCTGCTTCCCTGCAGAGATGCAGCACAAAGGGAGGCAGAACAGAGGTGTGTTTTAAATTACCTTAGAATTAACAAAGGCCACAATAAAAGTAATTTTCCATGCTCCTCACACAGGTATTAGAAAATCAACAGCCTTTAAATAATGGCAATAATAAATAATAAATAATAATATTTTATTGCTGTTAGACAATATACACAATTATACCATAAGATTTTGTAAAACATTTGCTTTTTTAACACTAATACTAATTGATATTTTTTAATTTCATTTTCTAATAGAAACAGCTTCAAGAACTTTATAAATATTGGGAAAAGACTTGCGATATCATCTAGAATCCTTACTTTATACAGTATGTACAGGTCTGCAGTCTTCATAGAAAAGAAAGGATTTACCACTACAGTTAGAACAGAGATAACTGGCACAGCAACAAAACTGGACACCAAGAATTACTGGAGTTATGCCGTTTCTAAATCCCTGCCAGGTACTGAAGAGTATTTATATTAAATTGCTGGTTTTTAGGAGCACATCATATGGTACACACTGTATCTTTCTGGCTCTTATAGTTGTAACAAAAAGTCAAAAGCTCTGAGTATTTTGTAGAATTCTTTTTGAGGCTTTGTTCCTTCATTTGGGTTATTTTGTAATTTTATGTTCTGTTGGTGTTAAGTGGGGGAAGGGAAGATGCTGAGTGATTGTCTCAATTTTGGATTTGGGTTTTGTTTAAGGCTTCATAAGTCAGCGTAGCTGGATTAATTTCTAGAATTTGACAGTCTGGATTTTTATCTCAAGATGCATATTTTTATAGTAGAAAGATTCCTAAGATTTCAAATATGAGAAACTTAAAATATGTGTAAAAAATGCAGGAAAATAAAAATCTAAGCTTTTTCTAAAGAAAAAAGTGGCAGCAAAATGTTACAGGCCATGCTAATGTGCAACGTGACTCCTCAAAAATAATTGCAAAAAATGTCTAAGCACTCCCTGTGTGTTTATTTCTAGTTCTGCTTCTCTTATACAGAGCAGCATATCATATTTCCTGTAATCTGTTTTCCAAAAACTGAAAGCTTGGAAGTTTGCTTTACTCTATTAAATCTACTCATTAAGATGTAGAGACTTTGCACTCTGCAGAGACCTCTGTTCAGTTATTGAGTGAATTATTTATAACCCACTTAAAGGCAGTATTGCTGTAAAATATTTAAATGTAGTTTAGCCTCCAAATCAAAGTCAATATAAACCAGACTGTTTTTGCCAAAGGGAATTCCATATTACACAGATTCCTTTTCTATTCTAAAGTTTTTCTGTTAGGGTAATTTTTTAGCAGGACAACGTCTATCTCTGAAGAATATTAAATGTATATGTATTTTATTTGAAAAAAACCCGCAGCTGTATTAATAAAAATGCAAACACAAATCCCGACAAAGCCGGTTTACACCCACACAGCCTTTCACTGTTTCACAAAAAAGTTCCACAAAGAGTTGTAATTTTTGTAGATTTATTAAAATGGCCTATCTTCCAGCAATTGTGCTTCATATTTCAGGCTTACTTGGGATAATGATTGTGTACCTTATTATTGTACTTATGAAAGAAAAAATGTCCTGAATCATAAAAATCCAAAATGTTTCATGGAAAATGTATGTTCCCATGCTCACCACTTTAATCACTTAGGGTACCAAATTGCTTATGCAAATAGTGACAGCATATTATTAGCAAAAGCAGTTTTTTGAAAAGTTCACTTTCCTGAAGGCAGCTATGAAGACTTAAAGGTTGAAACCCAAGGCCTGAGTAATTGAGGGGGGCAGCAAAATGATATTTAACCTATTTCATACATTTGAAAAGTTTAGTGTTCCTTTTCTTTAAGAATTTAGAATCTCCAACTAGATAGTAAAATTCTACACTTATTTTGCTTGCAGGTGATTTTTCTAAACTCAAACCCACACATACACACAAACACAGAAACACAGACTCCACCCTGAGACTGATCAATCCCACCTTGTCACCCAGCCCAGAGCACTGGATGCCACATCCAGTCATTCTTTGGACATCTCTAGGGATGGAGACTCCACTGCCTCCCTGGACAGCCCTTTCCAGTGCCTGACAGCCCTTTCCATGAAGAAATTCCTCCTGATGTCCAACCTGAACCTCCCCTGACACAGCTTGAGGCCGTTTCCTCTTGTCTTGTCCCTTGTTCCCTGGGAGCAGAGCCTGATCCCCCCCGGCTGTCCGCTCCTGTCAGGGAGTTGTGCAGAGCCAGAAGGTCCCCCCTGAGCCTCCTTTGCTCCAGGCTGAGCCCCTTTCCCAGCTCCCTCAGCCCCTCCTGCTGCTCCAGCCCCTTCCCCAGCTCAGTTCCCTTCTCTGGACACGCTGCAGCCCCTCAATGCCTTTCTTGTCCGGAGGGGCCCAGAGCTGCCCCAGGATCTGAGGTGTGGCCCCAGCAGTGCCCAGCACAGGGGACAGTCACTGCCCCGGCCCTGCTGCCACCCCATGGCTGGCACAGCCCAGGTGCCATTGGCCTCTTGGCCCCCTGGGCACACCTGGGCTCATGTCCAGCCGCTGTCCCCAGCAGCCCCAGGGCCTTTCCCAGCTTTCCAGCCCCTCTGCCCCAGCCTGGAGCTGCAGGGGGTTGGTGTGACCCAAGGCAGGACTGGGCCCTTGGCCTTGTTGAACCTCTGACCAAATATGTGACTTTGCACAACCATGCCTGGCTTAAAGGGCAAATGGCGAAGAGCTGGATTGGAGCAATGACAACATATTCTGATCACCCCTTCTCTTGTCCGCCGCTGCAAATGCTTCTGTGTTTCTGCTGGGCTTACCACAGAGCCAAATGGGATTTCCTTTCCTCAGGGGAAAGGCAACTTTCTTCCTGCTTTAAAAGCGAGCACCTGGAAAAGGTCCTGGTGAGTGGACAGCAATGGACACTCGGCCCCTCACTTAGAAGCCCTTCCCAGTGTTCAGTGTGCACATATTGAGCTAAGTCGTACAGTTGTATGCAAATAATTACCAAATGTACAAGACAGACTTGCTGATAATATGCATAAACTCTCACCCAGAGGTGCACAAGGTTTGGCAGCAATGTCACTGCTGATAAAAATGTAAGGAAGAACAGAGGTAAGTGAAATCCTGCCAAATGAAAAGTGAAAGGCACATCATTTTAGCATGAGCAGAGGGCTTTGGATGCAGGGAATGGAGGTTGAGCAGGAACCACCAACTCCTCTTTGCCAGGCTCAAACTGAATAGGAAGTGAGAGCTGAGCACAAAAGAGCTGCTGAGCTGATTTATATTTAATAATTTTAATTATACCCAGAGCTAATCATTGTGTGAACAAATGCAGCTTTAGCACATAACATACAGTCCCTCCTTCCCATTTTCACTCTGTCAGCATACCTGACACCTGTCTGAGGTTTACCAGCATTTATCACAGCTAAATCCTCTGCACTGAGAGGAACAGTGAGAAACTGCCAGAAATTTTCCTCCTGAGCTGCCAGAAATGTTCCTCCTGCAGATGAACTTCAGACTTGCATCATTTGTAGTGATAACGCCCTGGGAATGCCTGTGACAGGCCGTGAGGTGAGGAGTTACTGTAGAGGATAGATTTGCTTCAAGAATGTTCATCCCAGCATACTCCATTTGTTCAACATATTTACACTATTAAGACAAATTGTGTATTTGATTTTTTGGGTAGCTTACAGTCTTACATGAAAACAGCATGCTGAATTTAAATTCAAAGGGAGAGAGTTGTGCAGGTAATGGATGGAGACACCAACATTTGTAACTGTGAGAGAAAAAAAGGAATGTCTGTCATGCCCAGTCCAACTTCTTCCAGCTGCAAGAGATAAGCTATTGATTTTATAGAAAACCTGCATTTCCTCATTTGCAGAGAAAATAATTTGAGAAGTTGACATCAATTTAAATATCACACAAAGAGATAACATACTTACATTGTTCCTTTTTGCCATAAAATATCAGATAAATATGCCTACAGTCAACCTCAACTGCTAGAATAGACAATTCTATTGCTTGCCAGCATTATTTTAGTGATGCAAAATATACTAAACATTTTCTATTTGGTGAGATTAAACCAAGCCCAGAAATCTTGTGAGATCGTATATGAATATTAACTTAGCAAACTGCAACATCCATGGCAATGGCCAAAGCCAACTGCTTAGGGCTGCAGGAAGTAAAATTCATAACACATAAGACTTGTGCAGTAGAAAACAGTCCTGGTACTGGATACTCAAAAAAACCTAAGTACAAGAGTTAAAAATATGTTCACATTACACAGAATTACTCATTTATACTTCAGAAAGTAGCAAGATACATTCCTGAACAGGAGGAAATCAATTTAAAGCAGAGTAATTAGGGCTAAACAGCTACATATGATGGAGTGGAATTGCTTCAAGAGGAAAATTTATACAACTTGAGAGGCTGGTTGGCTGCCAGAAACACAATTGTCACCAGTTGTCTTTTGTCTTCGGAGGCAAAGCTGCAAGGATAATGAGTGAAATCTAGAAGCAGAATAAAGACTGGTTCTACAGCCCTGGAGAGAGCAGGATGAAAGCCATAGATGTGGAGGCGAATGACCTGGATACAGAGCTCACCTTGTTTAACCACACAGCCTCCATATTTCTGAGTGAGTCAGAAATATGTCAAAGGTTTTAGTAACAAAAATAACAGCTCAAAATACTTAAATGTTTAAGATACCCAGAGGAATAAAATCGAATTCTTACAGGATGCTGGTTGTTATAGTCCAAATCTAGGCTTTGCAATATGAAAAGCCTTGGAAGACAAGACCTTCTGAAGACAAAGGAGCTGTTTCTGGAAAAAGAAAGCAGACTTTACTTTTGGGAAAGAAAGAAAGAAGTTCAGGAAAGGACTGAAAGCCTTGATCTATTGACTGATGTGATTTGCTTTAATCTCTTCAGCAATGGATCAATGTAATCTGGTTATTTATACTCCTAAACAAGGTGGAGGTTAGGTGGAGCATAGGACATTTAAAAGAAAAAAAGGGGTATTTAAACTGGCTCACATTAATGGAGTACAAACCAAATACACCCTCTAACCCCCAAGGCAGATGCTGGATTGACCATCCAGATGCTAGTAACTCATCCTGCTCAAATCCCTCTCCTGCATTTCACACAGTTGGAAGAAAGAAGAGAATAGGGACTGACTGCTGTATTGGTGCACAGTAAGATACACAAGATAAACACCTTTTCTGAGAGTAGGTCTGCTGCAGCCATATATTAGGAATATTCTTTGTTTCCGTCACAAAGAATAATAAATGCTTCTAAACAGACAAATCCATGCATCTGGAAGGTGGAGAGGTTACTGGGCTCAATGCCAGTGCTTCAGACCTTGCCTATAGTATCTTTACTTACCCAAACATTTTCAAGACAGATTTAGCAGAAACATTCAGCATTTTTATTGTGGGCCGGTGGGGAGAGATAAGATAGAATTGGGTTACAGGCTGTGGGACGTGCCTGCAGAGGCACATGGCAGCACACAGGAGCACATGGAGGCACAAGGGAGCACGTGGCAGCACAAAGGAGCACATGGCAGCACACAGGAGCACATGGAGGCACAAGGGAGCACGTGGCAGCACAAGGGAGCACATGGCAGCACACAGGAGCACATGGAGGCACAAGGGAGCACGTGGCAGCACAAGGGAGCACGTGGCAGCACAAAGGAGCACATGGCAGCACAGAGGAGCACATGGAGGCACAAGGGAGCACGTGGCAGCACAAAGGAGCACGTGGCAGCACACAGGAGCACATGGAGGCACAAGGGAGCACGTGGCAGCACAAGGGAGCACGTGGCGGCACAAAGGAGCACATGGCAGCACACAGGAGCACATGGCGGCACAAAGGAGCACATGGCGGCACAAAGGAGCACGTGGTGGCACAAAGGAGCACGTGGTGGCACAGAGGAGCACGTGGTGGGACAAAGGAGCACGTGGTGGCACAAAGGAGCACGTGGCAGCACAAAGGAGCACATGGCAGCACACAGGAGCACATGGAGGCACAAGGGAGCACGTGGCAGCACAAAGGAGCACATGGCAGCACACAGGAGCACATGGCAGCACACAGGAGCACATGGCGGCACAAAGGAGCACGTGGAAGCACAAAGGAGCACGTGGTGGCACAAAGGAGCACGTGGCAGCACAAAGGAGCGTATGGAAGCACAGAGGAGGATATGGAAGCACAGAGGAGCACATGGCAGCACAAAGGAGCACATGGCAGCACACAGGTGCACATGGAGGCACAAGGGAGCACGTGGCAGCACAAGGGAGCACGTGGCGGCACAAAGGAGCACATGGCAGCACACAGGAGCACATGGCGGCACAAAGGAGCACGTGGAAGCACAAAGGAGCACGTGGTGGCACAAAGGAGCACGTGGTGGCACAAAGGAGCATATGGAAGCACAGAGGAGGATATGGAAGCACAGAGGAGCACATGGCAGCACAAAGGAGCATATGGAAGCACAAAGGAGCACGTGGAAGCACAAAGGAGCACGTGGCAGCACAAAGGAGCACATGGAAGCACAGAGGAGCACATGGAAGAACAAAGGAGCACATGGAAGCACAAAGGAGCACATGGCAGCACAGAGAGGCTTGTCTCCACCAGATCCTGGGGAGAGGAGGTGTCACACAGCAGACCCCTATGGAGAGGAGCCTTCCAGGAGCTGACGGATGGGTGAACAGCGAGGGTCACCCCATAGAAGGACATTTAGAAAGTGTGGTGCTGATGTGGCAACATGGGACAGGTCACGTAGTGAGAATTACCATGTGTCGCGGGTTCGGTTTGTAACCGGGCAGAAACACCAATTTAGTGTAGTGGTTTGGTCCAAAATACTCATTACTGTTTATCTGCTGTGAGATAAGAATTAGGAGAAATGCAAAACAGGCACCAAACTTGAAAGAATATAAAGAAGTTTATTAACAGACCTAAAAGAAGGAAAAAAAAAAAAAATTATACCACCTTCAGAACTCTCCTCCTCCCCCCACCTTCCTCCCTTCTCCCACTGACAATGTTCAAAAGACAACCCTTAAGATGTTCAGTCTGTTTACCACTTCCATAATAACCTTGTTCAGTCCATTTAGAAAGAGAAGTCTCTTCTTGCTCATGCTATGAAAACATTATCACAACGAGACAGCCGCCCACTTCCAAATATTGTTCAGTCCATTTAGGAAGAGGAGTCTCTCTGCCTGCGTGTGAGTCCTTTCCCCCGACTTGCAGCTTTTCCCGCAACTGCTTTCGAGGGTCCACTCTTGAAAGTTTTTTGGGGTACAATTTTAAGGTTGAGCCGTTCAGAAAGAAAAACAGAGGCCCTTCTCCTTCCCTGGGTGCAAAGGGTCTTCATCATCTTCATTGTTAGGACTATCTCTGGGAGCATCTCTAGGAACTGAGGTTTTCTCCTTTCCCGTTTGGAGCAAAAGTCCTCATCTGGTTCATCTCTAGGGACTGAGGTTTTCTCCTTTCCCGTTTGGAGCAAAAGTCCTCATCTGGTTCATCTCTCCCTGTCCAAACTTCTCATGAAATTACAGCTGCGTCAGCATCTGCCTATCTCAGTGCAGGTGCTTTTGCTCACGAGTTGAACACTCCACCCCCCATATCTTCATGGAATTACAACAGGATACTCTGATATATCATAGCTTCACAACAGAATTTCAGCTTTAAGCATCTCCTCTCTCTCTTCCCTCAGGTTTTCAGCTCTTCACAGCAATAAAAAGGGTTAATCTCACCTCGGCCTTGCAGCTTTGCAGCTGGAATGTTGAATTTTTCTTATCGCAGTGGAGAGGGGGGAGAGCCGAGCCGCTCCGGCTGCCCACGGCAAGGCAGTGGGGGGGGTTCCATGGCTGGAAACAGGTCCATGGCTTCAGGATGGCCGTGGCCCGGCCCGGCCTGGCCCAAGCAGGGCCTGGCCGGGCCCACTGGGCCCTGCTCGGGCCCTGCAGCCACCTGTGCCAGCGCCGGAAACGAGAGAGAGCTTGGAGGGGGAGTTTGTCTATTCTTAAATGTGGATCACAGAGGTGATCACAACTTTAAGTGGCTTAGAGAATTGTCCATATTCAAACTGGCCAGCTGATAGGTTCTATCAGTTCCCAGAGGAAACTGTAAGCACCCCTTAGCAAGGACGTCCCTTCCGGGACTATGCTTGCTAACCTATGACACCATGAAAGGAAATACTGAGCCTTGAAAATGTGTATAAAACCTGCTCGTTTCTTTTGAATAAATTATTCCGATTCCCTGCCGGTCTGGGTCCGTGTCTCTCACTCACACTGGCCAGCCTTCATTACTTCTGAAGCAAGACAACACAGAGGATCAAATAATGTGTTGGACATGAGATGATTGCAGCTCCCTCAGAAGGAACTAGATTTTCATGGAAACACACCTTGTCCTCTGCTTCTTCACTGGGTGAGTTCGTACACCTACAGCTGGCTGTCTCATTTCCACAGACCAGGGGATGGGTTACTGGTGCTCCAGGCCTGTGGTGCCGTTATTGAAGATATTTACCTGCCCAGTATGGAATATGGATTGCAGGAATATGCATAAAACCAGCTGCTGCCTCGAAAGAAATGCACACAGGTTGTTTCCAGCAAAGCTGGGAAGGACCAGGCCTCCTTGACTGTGCTTGACCTGGGGTATCCCAGAGATAGGATCAAAATCCCAGTTTGGGAAGTACTCGGAAGATTCATAAAGCTGGAGCTCTGGGGAGGTCACAGGGCAAGCATTTTTCTCCAAATACATAGTTATGAATATGTTTCAGAGGAGCACTTCCAATTCTATCCAACATTGCTTACAGAGCCCCATAGATCATATAATTACATTCTTAACAATTTCAGCATTTGTTCTGGAGACAAGCTAGAGCTACATTTCAGAGCCAATGTAATTATTACATTTATGGAGATGTGCTGCCTCCATAAATGCCTGTGTATATGTGTATGAAGTCTGAGAAAAATACTAAACACAGATAAATGAGCTGAATCCTGAACTCCTATGGATGTCCTTGGTACTTTGTACAAATGAGAAAAGCATCCATCTTAATGTTCTCTCCATCAGCAATGCAAGTGCAGGTTCAACACTGGGAACGAAAATCCAGAGTGTCTCCTGAGGTCACATCCTGGACAATTGTGGTGATTTGATGGGCGATTTCTGTCTAGTGCAAATCCCATATAGGTTCTGCTTTCATGTGGAACAAATTGTACTAATATTTGAGAGTGGTTTAAATTGGTTGTGGTATTATGTGGGAGTTTTTAAGTTCAGCATCCTCTGAGGAAGGAGCCACTGATGTTTATAAGGATTATTGTGCCTGAATAATTTTATGGATGGCATTGGTACAGGCTGGTTCCCTTTCCATATAAAAGCTCACTAGAAACCTCAGTGATTTGTAGTTTATATTTTTGGAGTGCCATCTAACTTACATAAACTGCTTACAGTTTTCTGATCTTTTAATAAAACCTTTTGGCATAGGACGGGTAATTTATTTCATTACAAGAAACACTGTATAAATGCTAAACACAGGCACAACGAAGAGAACAGAAAATGCCAATCAAAACTTTGCTAAAGACACAGTTATGTTTACAGAATAAAAATGTGTGTTTAGTGAGTTGAGCAGGCTGCTTACCCTTATTTAACAGCCAAAGAATTGTGCGGTGTCACATAAAGTGCAATAAATAAAATTAAAATGCAAATTACAGTCAGTCAAAGAATTCCCAAGGTCTGCATGCAATTTCGAAGTACTTAATATAGGATCTCTGCCCCTTCTGGCTTCCTTTTGGGAGCCTTTTTTCTCTTCTGGTGGCCCAGCTGTGCTTGAGGTCCAAGTTGAAACATCCTGCCTTCCAGATCCCTGCAAAGACATCCTGCTCATTATCCTTCTTCCTTGAAGGAAGGAAAAATAAATTATTTCTTCCTGCTTCATTTCTACATTGCAAGGCCACACCTGGCACGCTGTCCTTGTGGACTCACTGGTCCTGGAACTGCAGATGCCAGCCCATGAGCAAACAAGGGAACATATCTGAGTAAGATCACTGCTGAAAGCTTCATTTTATTAAAACCCTTGTGAAAGTCTGCGGTAAACATGACATTTCTTCTCCCTGGAAAGGTGGTGGCAGGGTAAGATTCATAAACATTTCTGACCTCAGTTCTGTAATCCGCTTTGGTTTGGCTAACCTGAGAAGGACACCACGGGGAAAATGAAAGGGGAAAGGCACAAACCAACCAGGAATTATGGAGGGAAGGTGGAAGGAAGAAAGGAAATGCTGCATAAATCCTGGAGCAGCCTGGCACACCTCAGAGAATTATGGAATATCCGTGGTATCCATTGTCCCCCTTGCCTTTGGCCACAAATGTTGAAACAATAACCAGTAAGGTGCGGGTTGTGTGCTGGAATTCCCCCTCATCCATTCCCACCTCTTGGCTGTCTGAGAATCCAACCAGCCACACCCTTGTCCCAGCCAACACGATGGCTCACAGCCTGTTAACACTGGCAATCTGAGGGGAAAATGTGCAACCCAACCCCAAGGAAGGTAATAGACAGTCCCATCCATCTCCCGTGGAGCAGAGGGCAGAAGAGTAGTTTGCAGGAAAAAGACAGAATGCCAGCAAAGGGGCATTTAAAAGAATATCTACAAAGAAATCCTTGTTTTCATGCCCAGCTGCTTCCAGATGTGCTGTAAGCACATAAGGAGTCAGAGTAGGAAGGATAAGAAGGGCTCGTTTGTCTGCATGCTTGAAATCTGAACAGCATTTGCAAGCTCAGACTGTATCTAGCCAGAAAAGCAGGACCAGGATTTTCAGTGTAGATGACAAGAGTGGTGTAATCAACCACATAAACTCCATAAATGCATATAGGATCCAAGTTCAGCTCCTGAATGAAACTGGTTTTGTCCTGGCATTTATAAATATAAACCATCCCCTCTGTGTTTTCTACCTCAATGGGGTAATACAATCTTCTGATGTAATTGCACAAAGTGCTTAGAAATACTTATCTGGTGTAAGTTATGTATGATCTGTTATGTTGGACAATCAGGGGCATTAATGGTTTCATGTACAAGGCTTAAATCAAGAAAAATTTACCAGCTGGTATTAATTACATTTATGATAGTCTCAGACTATCCCAAACTGTTTTTATCTACATGGAACCATTCTTTATGTCACATAGTGTCTGTTACTCTTACTCAAGTGTTAGGATTTTAATCATAGTACAAACATAAAGGAAGGGCAATACTGGTTAGAGCATTTTGCCTTACTTTTCAGTTCCTAAATACCTTAAAAAAGCACCCTATGACAAGTCATTTTCAGGGCAGTCCTGTACGAGGTACCGCTGTTGAAGGCAGTAAGAAAAATTCCTGTTGAATCCTGTGGATAGCCCTGATCATCTGGGGGAAGGTTAATTCCAACTGGACAAGGCACAAATACTCTTAAGGTGCTCAGGGGCTGGGCAGCCCCACCACAGCAGGGCATGTTGTTTAACAGTGAAGATGGAGAAGCCAAGGACAGGAATATTCCCTCCTGCCCTCAGTCCATTATCCATAGCCCTCATATGAGTGTTGTGCAAGGAGAAAATGATTTATGTTACTGGATAACGTTGGCACAGAGTGAAAATAGAAATAAATATAGATAAGAAAAGAGGAGGGAGATCTGTAAGACAAGAAAATTGTTCCTCTGAAACACTGTCCTGATAGACGCAGAGAAAAACTGTCCTGGACTGAAGGTCTAAGATATATTTTTGCAGCAGATAATGTGTCATGCCTGTCACAAGAAGTCAACTGGACTCAGTACACCAGAAGTTCCCTTCAACACTGAATTCCCCCAAACAACTCGATATAGGTGCTTCCAGTCCTTTACTGTATTTATTTGGAAAGGGGTAAGTCAGCTGTGTCTAATAGGGCACAGTGAGGCTCTCACCACCACAGTAATGAAAAAAAAGGAAAACAAGAATACCACTCTTAGGATTTTTAGCAGTTTTTCTGTGGTCTTCCCAGTTATTCCGGGTTTTTTCTCACGCTATGTTTACAAAATAGAAGAGAGATTGTTCTATTTCAGTGAGTCACTTCAAAAGGCTTTTAGGTTGGGAATGAGGCCCGCTGGAAAGCCTGAGAGGGGAATAGAGCTACTTCAGACATATTTTTCTCCCTTGTCTCCAAGCAGCTCCATCAAAATTATATGGGAAATTATACAGGAAATTACATAGAGTGGTGTTACTGAACCTCTCCTTTGAAACTACTCCTGAGCAGACCTCTCTTCACAACTGGAGGCATCTCTGTGTTGCAAAGTGAAAATGGAATTGCAGAGAAGTGCAGTGCTGTAAACATGAACACTCCCTTTTCTGGCATCCAGAGGGCTAGAGAGTACCCCATGCGTGCTGAAAGGCATTTTCCCTGCATCCAGCTCCGTATGATAGTACTGGAAGCAATTAATTTGCATGACTGAGGTTCAGGAGGGAAATAAAAAGTATCCCAAGCTTCTGAAGCTGAAGGACTAGCACGGAGCGACAGGCGAGTTTCAGAAATGTTTACAGCTTGCTGATGTTTCTAGTAATTGTCCCTTTCATCTGCTTCATCCAAACAACATCAGTCTGCAAACATGGGCTGTGTGCTTCATGAGATTTATGTCCATGGAGAACCAGGATAGGAGTCTACAGCTAGTCATTTGTAAACAGTTTAGGCCTTTATCTGTTCACCAGGAACATAACACCTTCGTATTTATTTACTAGCCAGAACCATTCATTTTATAGCTATTTATCTATGGAGATGGTTCTCAAGTGAGTTCCTTACATGTGCCTGGTGTTTCAAGTGCCAGGTTGCCTGGATGTTGACACTGGATACTAATTCCCTTAGCAATGCTTCTGGCTGAATCAGTACTACTACCCTTGAAAATCTGGTTTATAGGAGGAATATTTGCATACATTAAGCTCCAGTTTTGCTTCTAGAAATATCTTTTTCTCACCTTAAAGTCTGACACTTAACAAGCAGCTCACTGCAGGGAACACTTAGTTGAAATAAGATGGGTCCAAAAAATGCCCCAAAAGACCCATCTTTGCTCTCTCTCTGATCAAAGAAGATTAAAAATTGTTGCAGTCTGTTTGACCAAGCAACTCTTCTGAGGCTTTTGAACATACTGATCTTTGTTCCTAGCCAGAAAACACAGCTGTCCCTGTTGTTTTTTTTTCCAAAAACACAGGTCTCCCTGTTAGGTTTTTTAGTCTTAGCTGCAGTCTAGAAGTGAATAACCAGCTAATTAATAAATCCAAAGTTCAGACTTTGTTCCTTAACTTTCTATTTGCCTCTTAGGTAGCGTTTTCTCAGAGCCCCAAGGGGCTTCTCTTTTCCTTTTGGAGCTCAAAAAAGCAAAGGTGAGAAGCATTTCAGTTCCACTAAAATGGATCTGAGGAACACATGGAACTGATTCAATTAATCTATTCCTTATCTTAACCAACAGCTTAATACTTTTTTTATGAACAGGAAGTGATTGGATTCAAGTTTTATTTTATAGAATAGAAGTCTGAGGGAAGAAAAATCATCACCTTGGCATCTGTGAAATAATAACTCATGTGCCCATAAAGTCATTAAGTTACACTAATGATATGCAGAACCTAGAGAAGCTTTTGTTAACAATCTCTCCTCAGGGATTGATGGTCGCACAAATGCCTGGCACCTGCTGCTCCAGGAATCAAGTGGGAAGAAAACAATACCCACACAAGTATCCGAGTTTCTCTGCATTTTGCTCCTATTTGTCAGGGTTTCTCATTCATCCCAGTGACAAGCTGGGCATGCAAACACAAGGCTGTAAGGAAACTTGACAGCCTTTGAAATCAAGGCCTTTTAGACACAGACACACAACACGGAGGAAGGAATGATGCAAAAGTGACACTACACTGGCACAGAAGAGCAGGCAGAAATGGCAGGAAGAAAAAGGCATTGATTCCTTGGATTTCCACTCCATGTACACTGGAAGACTGTTTGGAAAACCACCAGACAACTGGGAAGTGTTTTTACTTTCTGGTTACCCTGCCAATTAGTACATGAAAGGCTAAAGAACACAGCTCACCAGGAAGAGTGAAAAGTTGGAATTGTCTGTCAGGCCACTCAATTTCTTTTGTGACCAAAATCAGAGCTCTCATCCCCTGTTCAGATACTCAGCTATCAAATCCTCCACTAGAATCATTAGATAACTACCACAGGTTATAAGAGTAATATTTTCAGGGACACGTGCTTTTCTGTATCCACCTTCATACAGTAGGTGATTAAGGAATCACACTAGATTAAATAAATTGTACAATGAGACCACAGCTCCTTGAAACCGACTAGAACTCATCTTACAGAAGGAAGTGGAGGACAGCAGTTAATTCTAAAATATTGCTTGAACCAAATTCTTGTTTGAGATAAGAAGCATTGAGTAAGGCTATGATCCTTAATCACTGCTAATCCTGTTATTCATCTACTCTTAATTATGTCCTCTTTTCCTTGAAGTGGGAAACTTTACAGATTTTTCTCATAAAACCCATATATCCTACCTTATTGCAAGTGTTATCAGGAATGTTAGAGCCACATCCTAAATTTTAGCTTGCTGGTAACTCAGACTGATACCACTCTGACATCCACAGCAGGCAAAGATTTTTAGGCAAGTGCTGACAGATGTTGTGTATCTGATGCAGAAAAAACAGCCTTTAGTATTTAATGTGGTGATGAGAAATTAAGTTGCCTGAGGCACGAAATATAATTGTTCATTTACACTGAAAACCCATTGATGCAAAACCAACCATTACAGTCATGGATGAGAAAAGCAATAAAATAAATAGATCCAAATCTTCTTCGAACCACTGTTGAAACTTTAGTATTTTCTCTAACTAGTCTCTGGGGAAAATGTTCACTTCAATGACAGCACTGGTACAGGTCTCTTGGTGCTAGAAATGGTAGAAAACTTGGTATAGCCACACAGTTGTTCCTCAATGCGTCTTTCTCAGATCAAGTGAAAGAATTCCCTGATAGTTTCCCCTATCCCAAGCAAATAAATGAAAAAAAAAAAAAAATACGTGCACCTTACATTAGAAATTTGGTGTGACATAAGGCTGCAGTCTCCAAGCAATCCCAGAAACTGTGTTCTCATTATGAATTCTCAGAGTTCATGAAGCATCATGATCCAATATATTACAAGGTTTTTTTCCACATCATTTTTTCTTCTTGCAATTTGTGCAGCAAAGGTCATGAAGAAAGAACTGATGGAGTTTGGGGAGTTTAATTGCTTTCAGCTTTGATATATTAAGCAGGGTTTATCTGCAATTATTTGACTTGGAGCTGATGCTATTCATTAGATGCAGAGGAAGTTGTTTGTTTGACTGTGGAGTAATAAAGCTTCCAGTTCCTTACCAGGGAGTCAACAACATTACCATTTGTCACTATAATTTTCTTCCTCTCCATAGAAGGCAACAACAGATCCTGTTTGCAAAATGATGGGGAAATCTTCACCCCCCCAGTGCACCACTGGCAGGGGGCTCAGGGTGGTAACACTGTCCCGCTGACTATTCCCTCCCCCATTTCTGGACGCCTTCTATAAATAACGGAATTCTGTTTCTTCTCAGAACCAGGTGGCAAGGGAGATGCCCCTGCCACCACACCTCCCTGGCAGCACCTCAGCATGGCTGAGGAGGCAGAGAGAACACCCTAAGGCTTGAGATAACGAGCTGTCACTCTCTCGGCTGGCAACTGCGAATGAGCCCGTGTCAGCAAAAATAAAGGGTATTTAGAAAGGTGTAGGTGAGATTAGATTCGTTTATTCCTTCCCAGTCTCACACCACTCAGAGAAATCATCTTTCAAAAGCCCCTTTCTGTGTATTTTTTTCCTTTGTTCCTTTTCTTGTTGGACAAAAATCATCAAAAGCCTGACTTTAATGAAAAGAGGTTTTGTGTGCTTATTTCAGTCTGCTTTGTTCACTTTTCTTTGTCCCCTCCTTCTTTTCCACACCATAATTTATGGAAAAGGAAGTAAAGCACAAAAAGGGCTCAAGCTGAAGAAAATAATTCTCAGAAGCTGTCAAAAGCCAGCAGATGCTTTGAATATTCATTTTGTGAGGCATTCATTTTCCAAGAACTGCTGAAGCTGAAATGTGGCTGCTAGGTGGAAAAGGGGCCAGCATTTTGGTGAGCAATATATTGATTAGAAAACAGAGGGTTGGTATCACGAGGTGGTGACAGTGAGCTACCACATTCTCATGGCTGAGGATGCTGAGAAACCCAAAAAGTGTAATCTGTGAGGATACAAAATGACTACTCTGCGTGACACAGAGAGAAGATAAGAAGAGCAACTTGACAACTTTTTCTAGGTTTTTGAGGAAGAAAAGCTTCATAGCACTATAATAAAAGAATGAGTGAGAGGGAGCACAGACAGAAGAGAGATGATGAGTGGGAAACACTGAGTAATGGGGAAAGAAATAAAAGGAAAAAATATTGTAAAAAAATCAGCTCATGCCAAATAAATGAGTCAAAAAACATTCTTCCTTCTCTCCTGAAATCCTCTTTCAGTTTAACTGAAATGCTTTGAGTAAAACATTGCAAATGAGAAGAATTGTTTAAATTAACCCATAAATAAAATGTTTTGTTCTATAAAAAGAAATAAAAGATGTCCAGATCTGATACAAATATTGAGTTAAACTGAGAAGGTAAAACTGGAAGCAGAAGTTAATGCCTTCTTAATTTTTCTGCCAAGAAGAAATGGCTATATAAAAAAGAGTTATATAAAAACCAATCAATTTTCATAATTGACATAAGTTATCATGTTCGACTTTTTTTGTAATTCTATCTTTGTTTTAGTCTCTTCTTTTCTAGGAATATTTGAGGTGTTAGCAACTCTGTAGCAGTTATTGTTCTCTGCAGTTACATCTAGAGAAGAACCATCCTTCTGCTGCTACATCACAGCACCTCTCAAATAAAGAGCCCCGAACAATAAACTCATCTTGGTCTGGAATGACTTTGCTATGTAACCCCTCTATCATTGCAGTAGAAGGACAGGACAGGACTGCCAAGTGAAAACATCGACGTTTTAGTTGACAATATTTAATTTTTATGATATAAGAATTGTTATTTGCAGTATCTTTGCTTGGTAAGGTGAACTACTGGGCTATGACTTGACTTCAACAGAGAAACACTTCCTCTCCAGCAAACCAAAGAAATATTTTGGAGGACTCAGTAAGATCATCCCTTGTCCCTTGAGCAGAGGGGATTTCAGATTGATTCTTCACTCCAGCAATTAAATTAATGGCTTAAAATTGTGCCTGCAGTCACACTCTGATCTCTTGAGACAGTACTGGTTCAGAAGGCTCTTTCCTCTGCTCACTCAGGGCTGACCAGCTTAGGCTACAGGGGGAGACTTAATTGACTTCATAATTTAATTGACTTTATGGCATCCTGTTCACTGCTAGGCAAACCCTGCTGTCCTCTCCACCTCTCATTCCATTTCTTTTCTTTCTGAGAGTCAACTACCAAAACTTTCTGATGAGGTGGGGAAAAGTGTATTAAACTACTTTAAAGTATAAAAAACCTTCTAAGTGGCTTTGTTCATTTGACAGAATGAAGACCTGTCTTCTGCACTTCTTTCACTTCATGTACAGTTCTGAAAAGGGTTATAAAATTACTTGACATTTTGTGACAGGCACACTGTCATTGCCAAAACGCAAGGGGACAACACAGAGCGGCAGGCTCTAGCACACACACCAGAACTGGTTAAGGCAGCTTCTCCATCCTGAGAGCATTTCTGTTGTGCAGGCCTGAGAGCAGGGACTGAAAACTAAGCAACACAATGGATTCTTCAGCTACAGCTATTCAGGTTCTAGATCAGATCTGACAGTTTTGCTTTAAATTTCAAAGGAAGGTGGAAGTTGAAAGGTGAAGAATATTTTCTAATCATGGAGTGATGCAGAAGTGTGTATATTTAAATAGAATCATAGGATTATTGAGGTTGGGAAAGACCTCCAAGATTGCAGAGTCCAACCTGTGACCAATCCCCACCTTGTAAACCAGACCACAGCAGTGAGTGCCATGTCCAGGCACTCCTTGAACACCTCCAGGGATGGGAACTTCACCACCTCCTTGGGCAGCCTGACCACAATTTCCATGAAGAAATTCCTCCTGGTGTCCAACCTGAACCTCCCCTGGCACAGCTTGAGGCCGTTTCCTCTCCTCCTGTCCCTGTTCCCTGGGAGCAGAGCCCGATCCCCCCTGGCTGCCCCCTCCTGTCAGGGAGTTGTGCAGAGCCAGAAGGTCCCCCCTGAGCCTCCTTTGCTCCAGGCTGAGCCCCTTTCCCAGCTCCCTCAGCCCCTCCTGCTGCTCCAGCCCCTTCCCCAGCTCCGTTCCCTTCTCTGGACACGCTCCAGCCCCTCAATGCCTTTCTTGTCCGGAGGGGCCCAGAGCTGCCCCAGGATGTGAGGTGTGGCCCCAGCAGTGCCCAGCACAGGGGACAGTCACTGCCCCGGCCCTGCTGCCACCCCATGGCTGGCACAGCCCAGGTGCCATTGGCCTCTTGGCCCCCTGGGCACACCTGGGCTCATGTCCAGCCGCTGTCCCCAGCAGCCCCAGGGCCTTTCCCAGCTTTCCAGCCCCTCTGCCCCAGCCTGGAGCTGCAGGGGGTTGGTGTGACCCAAGGCAGGACTGGGCCCTTGGCCTTGTTGACCCTCAGACCATTGGCCTGGGCCCATGGATCCAGGCTGTGCAGATCCCTCTGCAGAGCCTTCCTGCCCTCCAGCAGATCCACATTCCCACCCAGCTGGGTGCCATCTGAGAAATGACTGAGGGTGAACTCGACCATCTCACCTAAATAATTTTACATTTTGAGATTGCACAGCCACAATTTAGAGGAAACATTCTTACTTTCCTGCATTGTCAAAGCCCCTTTCTAGGAAACTCCCTTATCAATCAGTCGCTGATTTGTTATGCAGAGATCCCTGAATTATTGTTTACATCAGTAAAACCCAAAGGCAGTTTTATCAGAGTACATAAAGGACTGGACAGGCCATACATTGTTTTTGGTGGAGGATGGGCACTTCAGCATAATATCTGCCTCAGAAAGTCTCCCTTGTACTGTACAGGCGTTTTTGTGGCTTGGAAAAAAATAGGGGAGAAGTTCTTTTGATAGTAGGGTACACTGGCAAAGAGATTCTTATTTTTCATTGCAAACAACAGTAGACTGTAGTTACTGCAGGGGTTGTTAAGGATTTATGAGTTGCTTGCCATCTGAATGAAAGAAAAACTAGCATACATGTGGCTTTTGTACTTGTTCCCTAGTTTTGCTTGGGAAGTTTTGAGTGTGACTTTGCCATTATGGTAGGGCAATAGAAAGAGACAAAAACACACACTTTCAGAAATGTCTTATACGTCAAAAGAAGGAAGGCTGCTCCTCGTTCCTTATTTATGAAAGGAAGCTAACAAGCAAAGGAAAGCAGACAATGCATCTTCCTCCCACACCCAACTGTCAGAATTGATGTCGTGGAAGGAATGACACTCATCATTTGTTTTTGCATCAGCTGCTTTTTGATCACGCATGTAATTCACAGATAAATGAAATTGAAGACAACAAAAAGCATTCCTTTCTTTAAACATTCAGTAAAATACTATGGTTAGGATGAAAGTTTTCCACTGAAGACTCTCCTCCACCAAGGTAAATAGTTATTTTTAATGAAAATTCTCTTTGCACCTAAATGTTGCAAATGAATTACTGTGAACTTCATTTTTTCAGTGTCCAAGGTGAAAAACTCCAATTTAGACTTAGCAAACCATTATGTTATACAATTTCCAGTACTTAAATCAGATGTGGCCAGCCTGCCTGACCCCACAAACCATTCATTGTCAATATAAAACATTGCTGTCATTCTGCAGATTATCCTAAACTCATTACAAATGAAAACATGATTATTCACATTTACTCTTCTTGAACTTCTTGGGTCATACAGGTTAGCAATGCAAGGTGAGTGTATGTAGGTATAAAATAGGAAAGGGCATGACTGAAGGAGGGAAAAGCAATTTGTGGAAATCATTAAGTAGGAAAATGAGGATTGTCCCAGGAAAGAACTGGGGGGTATAAACAGGAGGAGGTGTACCTGGAAGGAAAACACAGGGATGATGCACTGTACTGATTTGTGTTTTTTACATGCCTGACACATGAACTGCGCTTCTCCCTTTCACCTCTTAATCCTAAGCAGGGATCAAAAGATGTTTGCCAGAAAAATGATTTTGCTCTCTGAAAATTTCTCTCTAAAAATCATTTACTGAGGAAAAAATACCATCCCTGTCTGTGGATTCAAGCAGACCTCCTTTCAGAGGTCCAAGCTATGATTCTGCAGTTAGCTGACCAGAACTGGAAGTGAGAGGTTTGGAGGGAAATGTCTGGGAGGGTCAACAACCCCAAAGCTTTCAAGAGAACTCTAAGTGGAGGGAAAATTGTGTTTAAGAAAAATGATTAAAATCACTAGAAAATATAATAAAAATCAGAATGAAAAGTTTCAGAAGGCTCACTAGACAGTAGAAGTTGAGGAGTTTTGGAGAATATATTGAATTTAATTGGACTTTCTGCCCAGTATATTTCCATATGTCATTCAGGTTAAGTTTTCATGTGGCTGATAAATCCAGACCAATGGAAAGATGGGAATTTTCAGACTGGATCAGATCAGTCTCACCCAGCAGCCTGTCCCTGTGCAAAGCTTAAGTGTGTTGAAAAGCAGCATAAAGAAGAGAGTGACTCCTGAGTTACTCGTGCTACAGGCAGAACAAGCCTATGAGTGCTGATCTTCTTCCATCAGAAGCAGGGCAGAGAGCAGAACTGCTCCTCCTTAAATCCACCAGTAAGCATTCCAAAGCTCCTGGCAGGAAATTCCTTAGGTCCAGGTGGGAGAACACCCTTAGTTCACTCTCCTCCTGTGGCCTGCAAGCTCTGCTACCAAGCACCCAATGCAAACTTCTGCTCGCTCGAGGATGGTTCTGCTGGTTGCTACTCTTGCCCAAGCTTGTGAGTGCTTTTCATAAAATGGAATAATAAATCCTGCATTTACACTATGGGTTTCTGGATTTTTTTCTTCGTGCTGATCACAGATTGCCCTGCTGTCTCCAGCAGTGCTGGTGCCATTTATGGAGGGGCTTTTCAGACAGAGCAGGTGCCCGTGGCCATTCTCTTCTGTTCACTCTGTCCCCACAGACTTTCGAAGTTCCCAAGTCTCAAGTACCACTGCAGCGTTGTGCCCACCTTTGAAGTTATGAGCTACTCCTGTGGTTATTGCCACAGAATGACAGACTTTGTGTTGATGCATTAAACGAGTTTACTGAATTAGCAGATGAGCAGAAAATTCATGCCAGAGGACAGAATGTCATGGGTTAGCATAACTCCAGAAGTGATTTTCTTGCAAAGAGGTGCTTACAGCTTCCTCTATGACCTGACAGAACCTATCAACTGGCTAATTTGAATATTGACAATTTTTTAAGCCACTTAAAAATTTTGACCACCTCTGTGGTCCACATTTAAGAATGGGCAAACCCCGAGGAAGCTCTCTCTTGCTTCCAGCCTTGGGACAGGTAACTGGGCTGAGCCTGTATGGGGCTCAGTGGGCCCAGGCTTGGCCCTGCTTGGCCGGGGCCGGGCTGGGCCACAGCCATCCTGGAGCCAATGGGCCCTGTTCCACCTGCGGAAACCCCTGGCCAAAGATTCAGCTGAAGCTGCCCCACTGTCTGGCAAAGATCATATGACCAACAGTGATAAGCGAACTCCAGCTGCAAGGCCCGGGTGAGATTAACCCTTTTAGTGCTGTAAGTCTCCTCCAGAACAGATGAAGCCTGCAGACATTAAGTAAAGAAAGAAGAGCTGAAAACATGAGGGAAGAGAAAGAGGAGATGCTTAGGAGCTGAAATTCTGTTGTAAAGCTATGGTGGTGATGGACTATGATATATCAGAGTACCCATTGTAATTTCATGAAAGCATGGGGGGATAGAGCGTTAAACTGTGCTTGTGAGAGAAAGCACCTGTGCTGGAATAAGCAAATGCTGAAGCAGCTGTAATTTCATGAGAAATTTGAACAGGGAGAGATGGAAGCAATGAGGACTCTTGCTCCAAATAGGAAAGAGAAAGACCTCTGTTCCTAGAGATGCTCCCAGAGATAGTCCTAGAGATGAAGATGATGAAGACCTGTTTGCTCCCAGGGAAGGGGAAGGGCCTCTGTTTCTAGAGATGAAGATGCTCCCAGAGATGGGTAAAGAGAACCTTTGTTTTTGAACAGCTCAACCTTAAAATGGTACCCCAGTAGCTCAAGAGTGGACCCTCGAAACCAGTTGTGGGAAAAGCTGTAAATCCAGGGAAGGGACTCTCACATGCGAGCAGAGAACCAACCTGGGTGGCAGTCTCGTCGTGACACTGAAGCCATGAGAGAACTTCTTGTGGAGATGTCTCCATAGCATGAGCAAGAGAGACTCTTCTCCCTAAGTGAGCTGAACAAGGTTATTATGGAAGTGGTAAACGGACTGAAAATCTCAAGGGCTGTCTTTTTACATTGTCAGTGAGAGAAGGAAGAAAGGTGGGGGGAAGAAAAGTGTTCTGAAGGTGTGGTCTGAGGTTTTTTTCCTTTCTTTTAGGTCTGTTAATAAACTTCTCTATATTCTTTTAAGTTTTGTGCCTGCTTTGCTTTCTCCTAATTCTTATCTCGCAGAAGGTAAATAAGTAATGAGTATTTTGGACCAAACCACTACACACTCAAAGACAGATCGTAAGTCTCTTCTCACTAAGAAACTGTTTAATATTGAAGACCTTTTTAGGGATGTGCTTTCCAGTGATGCAGAAAACATCCAGCACTGGGAATCCCTGGGACCTGATGGTGCCAGAGCACTGCGACAAAACATATTCAGTAAAAGCATTGTTAAATCTATGACATCACCAGGAAAAAAATGCACAGTGCAGCCACAAAGCAGTGAAAATGAAAGAATAACTGTAAGTATTTCCAGTGTTCACTGCCAATTGAAGAATCCAGGGAAGATCAATTCCACATTATCCCACTTAACCAGCGGAGGATACATTTGCCCTATAAACACTTTGTATTTTACAGCAATAAGTGTATGAAGAATATGATTTTTCTACAGTAAGAACAGCAAACTATAAAAGAAAAGCAAAAAATTTGCTTTTTTATTTCTCTGATCATAAAGGCCAAGACAGTAAGTGTGAATTCAGGAAGAAAAAAAAAGGGAAAAACAGGAAAAAGCCCCCACCAAACCCTAAAAATTGTCTACTCAAAAGAATTGTATATGATAAAAAAAAGAGTGTATAATCACTGATAGACTGTCCCTATCCTATGGGCACTGTACAATTACATTCTTTGTTTTTCGCAACATTATGAATATATTTAGAAGAAACAACAGTCCCTTACAGTATGTTCCAGACTCCAGACTTACACAAACATCAAGAGATGATAGGAAAACAAAAAAGCAGCTATTAAAATATCACAGAATATCCACTAGGTAGATAGGAGAGTAAGTTCAGAAGGGAGAGAGAATGGAAGAGAATATCTCTGATTTCCAAATCAGAGGGGTTTTCTTCAAGCACATCTGTGCTTGTCGGACAGCACTGAGGCTCAGGAAAACACCTTCAGGGTGATGAAAACACAATGAAACACTCATTTATAACCAGAGCTTAACTGACTGTGCTCATTATTTGTACATGGGTTGCTGGATACCATTGTTGAAAATTTTATGTTCAACTAGACCATTTATCAACTGTAATTAATGTGTCAGACTTTAGTTTGAAAACCTTGCACTGATAACACTAATTTCTCCATTCTAAGATGGATTATCCACATCAAGTTCTTAGCAAAAGAACTGTCAGTGATAAGATTAAAAATACAATGGCTTTGTTATTTTCCTAGCTCAGTCTCTATATTTTACAGGTAGTACATGGCAAAATAAAACAAAACAGTCCCAGTACCATTTCACTTGATATGATCCAAAAGAAGCTAGAGAAGCAAGTGTAAATCTCACAGAGGTGGGATTTTAAAAGGCAGTTATCTCAGAGGATTGATGAGCCACTGCAGAAATCTGTACTTGCTTCAGTTTTCATCCTTATTCCTAAGACCCTGATTCAGAGAGATGTGACACAGCTAAAATTTGGGCAAAACCTTGACCACTTTTACCATTATGACTCAATTCCCATATGGCATGAACTTGCCTTGAGGTTGGCACACCAAACCAAGGTTTTAAGTCTTTAAGCAATGGAAAACAACCTCATGTCATTGAAAGGTTCAGCATTCAAGCTGAGCTCTACAAAAGCTTGCAGACAAAAGTGTTATTATTTCATAAATGTCAATTTGTAAAAAGAAGAAAAATCCCTCAAACTTCTTTTCCTTTCAGAAGCAGGGTTCCCAGTAGCACGACTCTGAAATGCTAGGGGTGAACATTTTCCCTGGTGATCTGAGGAGGAGGTGATAATTTGGAGCTCTTTTTCACACTCTGCAGCTGCAGCCCATTTTGCTCCAGAAGCAGCATGATCCTTGAGTGGAGCAGGGCTGCACAACCAGGCAGAACTTCTTCACACAGAAGAAAAATTATTTCTACTGTACTTAGAAGGGCACCCTAGTGCAGAATGACCCTAAGAAAGCCAGCTCTGCAGCCAGCACTGCGTTTTGAAGGTCAGAGGTTGATGTGCCAAAGGTGGGAAGCTGAGGCAAAGCTGTCAGGAAGTGTTTCCCTGACATGACGGCACAGATTCATTCTACAGCTCTTTGTAGCACCAGCGCTCTCACCTGGATAAATACTCTTTACATTTAAACTCTCTTCTGGTTCGTTTGTGGACTCAGTATTTTTCTACCACAAGAAATAACAGAGTGGTCACAGAAAAGGAAAGTTCTGTGAAACCATCAAACAGTACATTAAGAAAAATTATTGCAATACATTCTTTCCAACTATAGCTTGCAGTATGACATGAAGTGGCAATAAAAGATTAGCAGACTTGGCCAGATACTTCCAGTTCATAATCTCAGCTCTGAAAACAGGCAAAATGCTGACTCAAGGTCAGCTCTAGAAAACAGAAATCTCAATTTTTACAAATAACTTTCACATTCAAAGCATGTAGGTCAGGGTAATAATTTATGGTATGTGAAGTGTCATATCACTACTTGTCTCAGTGACTGAAGGATTTTTGCATTTATATAATACATATTGGGACGTGTTCAGGAAACGTTTAAGGAGATTTTCACATAATTATAATAATTTATCTAATTTAAAATCTCAATTGGTTAGGATCAAATCGTACATCCTCTTTAATTTGCAATATTAACTGTAGGTTAAACATGTTATGCAGGATTGTATTTCCTGTGTAACATTAACAAGACTTGTTCTCTATCTGGTGTTGGTAAAGTCACCTCGTAATTGAGTTTCTTTGTAAAGTACAATAGCAGCAGAGTGTAGCCTAAAGACTCTCACTTCCTATCACCTCCATCATTAAAAACCCCAGATATTTATCCAGACCTTGAAAACAGAGCTCCTAAATATCTGAGCTTGGCTGATAATTGAGTCTCTCCCTGCACAGGTACTAGTTAAGGGAACTGCAGCAGTACAGAAATGCAACATTTATTCTTTCCAGCTCTTTGGCTATTTACACACCTAAAATGATCACACACCTAAAATGATCACAGGTGCAAGCCTCTATTGTTGGGAAAGCTCAAAGTGTCAGTTTTTATCCAAGAAACAATTTCATGTAAAGGGACAAAGGTAACCTTACCTCTAAACAAAGAAAAATAGAGTGGAATGGTGGGAGACAAGAAAAAAATACGGTGGCTCTCAGGTCCCCATGAACCCCCAGCAATCCTCCACAACATCCCTGCACTCTGTGCTTTATGCAAAACCTCTCTAAACTTCACATTCCTACTGCAGGCAGCTGGAGGGTTGCCATTCACCTTCAGAGGGGATGCTGTTCCAATCACACCCTGTTTCTTCACCTCCTGTTAAAATTCACTCCAAACTCACAAGATGGCACAGTATCAGAGAGAAGAGGGAGTCCTCTGAGTGTTCACAGCTGTCACAAAATCATAGCATGAGATCGAGCTTTGAAAGTTGTGCAACTTGAAGTAATTACTTTTTTTATTTCATTTCACAGATTTCTCAAAGGAAAATGAGAACATCTGGGATTTGGCTGTACCAGTATTTGCTGTACTCCTAAAACACTCGATGCTATATGCCTAGCAAAGCCACTTTATTTTAAAGTGAAGAAGACTTGTAAACGTTTTTATTTTTAAGACTGACAGAGATTATTGCATTTCAGGGAATTCAGGTAAATACTGGAGCATAACAACAGCAATTATTTCTAAGAGGTTAAGTCCCTCTTCATTCCTTATCAGTAGCAGGACTGGGAGAATATGAGTTTGAGTGAACTGTTTCCACTAAAGGCAGGAAAATTATATGGACTTAAAAACCTATATGTTTCTGCTGAAAATAGACATCAGCAATTACTCTGTATTTTAGAGTGCGAATGAAGGCCATCGACACCAGCCACAATTTCTTCCTTTTAATTCCTTAGCAGACTTCAGCCAAAATCACCTCAAGATTCATTTTTCGGAGTACATGACAGGGACAACCTCTGATTCTTTTTTTCCGTGCTGGCTTAGAATAAATCTTCTGGACTCACATCACAGAAGGAACCAGTTTGTAATTAGTGCTAAATTACTGGAGGAAGAAACCCCTGCCTTTAAAAACACCTCTTACCCTGAACACCTGTGAGCTTTTGCTCTGTAAAGCACCCCACAACATTCTTGTTTCCATGAGAAACCCCATGAACAATTCTTTGAGATGTTTTGCTTGGGATTTCAAGATATTTTTTTCCACCAAGTTTTACTGCAAACTATGCCAACTGTAATTTTTTAAAACCCAATTTTAAATGTATTCTACAAGCAAACTGAAGAAAACTGTGAAATTATTTGTGACTTTTTCACCGTGCACCTTTGCAAGCTGTTTCTGAAGATGAAAGCCTCAAATACCAGCAGTGAATTTTTCATGACCTGTGGCAACAAAAGTGTTCCTTTAGAGATCGTGGATTGCAAATATGAGAAGGAGCTGCATAGACCACGATTTTCAAAAGATGGTAGAGACAGAGACAACTTTAAAGGCTTTAATTTTCTAGGAAATAAAACCTGCTCTGCAAATAATGTTACTTCTTTGTAAAACAAGTCCCAGTAGCATGGCATTGGCTGCCAGGGACTGCCACATTTAAGAGAAAAATCTTGATTTGCTTTCTGAGCCCCCAGCACATAAATTTCTTCATTTTGCTTTTCAGAAAGTCAAATGATAAAGAGGCCAAACAACTCTTCCAAGTCGCATACTGAAGCAATGCCAGAGCTGAATGCGAACCTGGCTCCTCTCAAGTGCTCATGACACCCAAGGCAGCCATACAGAATTTTCCTCAACACATTTTTTGATAAGAAGTGATTTTTCCCATAGAAAAATCCATTTAAAATGCAAAATCAGTCTTGTGCAGAATCCTTCTGCATTGCCAAGGTGATGTAATTACAAGTAGCATTTAGTTCACTCGCTGGTTTAGCATTAATTGTAATTTTGCTCTACTAGAGTTTGGGAAAAAAAAAATCAAGCTTCATTAGGGTGAAAATTAATATCAAGGGGAGTGATTGCAACTCATTTATTGCCTTTCCAACTGCTTTTAAAGGAGAGTGGTTTACCAAAACTGGAATGTTTCTCTATTTTCACATTTGGAGTATGTGGTTTTGGCTATTCCATATATTATTTCTTTTAATGTTTAAAAACAGTTTTTGCTGAATGCAACTTTCTAAACGTAACACACACCCTCTCCCCAGAATCTGCATGAAATTTGTCCATAAAATTGTTTCACAGGAGTGTCAAAACATGAACTTACTTCATGCCTTTTTTTTCCTGAGCAAGCTGTGCTTCACTTGGGCAGCATCTCCACTGTTGCAGATTTTCCATTAAGGCTGTGTGGTAGGTTGTTGCAGTGGGGATCCTGCAACACGCATATATCAAACCAGGAGTCCCGTGGAAAGGAAATATATATGGACAGACAGATTCTTGCTAGATGTTTCAGAGATGTTTATTTCCCCAGCCGCATGGCCGGAGCTCTGCTCAGGAACTGTTCCAGTCACGGGACCAAGGGTCCTTCTGCCCGCGCAGGGAACACAAACCAACCAATGGGAACGAGGCTGAGCAGGGGCAGGGAAGCCCCGTGTCTGTGCCCTCAGGGCCCCTCTCCCAGGGCTACACGGCAGGGGAGGGACCCCAACACCTCACCCGTTTTATTTTAATAAAAGGAGAATGAAAACAACTGGATAAACATAACAAGAACAGTTTCAAAACAAAACAAGCCACCCTCCTGAGTCTTTAAATGTCCAAACAGATTCTGTGGAACATCTTCGGGCTGACAGAAGGGAGACAGAACTCTCTGAGCATGCTTTGTGGGGAAACTGAGGCAGGAGAGGGTTTAATTTCTTCCCTTCCCCTTTTCATCCCCCACTAGGCATTGGAAAGGGATTTTTGGGGAAACAATTGGCAAAAGCATGGTTTTGTGAGGGAAACCATGGGTGAAAAAACGGATTGGGAATACACTGGGGGTAATAGGACATAGGGTAAAAGGGAAAGGTGGGATTAGGAAAGGGAGACTGTAGGGGGGGTTTACAAGGGAGATACTGTCTAACATGACTACGATTTTTTGCATATATACTGCCTTTTACAGGAACACCATCAGGCCCAGTGACCTGCGATGCTTGTAACCCTTTTCTACCTCGTATAATTTTGAATTCCACGACTTCTCCATCTCCCAAGCTTGGGATGCATTTTTCAGGGTTATTCTTTTTAATAGCAGTTCTATGCACGAATATGTCTTGCTGGTTGTCACACCTTGTTATAAAACCATAATTTTGCTTAACATTATACCATTTTACTATCCCTAAGGTCTTAGTTACTATGATCTTTTCCTTTTTCCGAGTGGCTGCTGTTTTCTGTCTCGCTGCGTCTTTGGTCTCTCCTTCGGTCGCTCCCGTGTTGGAATTGTCGGGGCTGCTGGTGCCTGCGCGCTCTTCCCGGGGTCGCGTTCGGGGCTGCACGGGCCGGGCCGGGCCGCGCCGCTCAGTTCTCCGTGCGTCGCCTCCTCTGGTCGCAGCTTCGCTGCCGCTGCCAGGCGCTGCACCCACGTCTCGGCCGGGCCCCCGAGCGGCAGCCCCCCCGCGCCCTGCTCCAGCGCGCGTCTTGGCTGGGCGCGGCTCCGTTCTACTGCCACCGCCGCCAGCCGCTGCCCGCACGCCGCCCCTCTCGGCCGGGCGTTCACGGGGCTCGCTGCGAGGGGCCGGGTGGGCACCGCCGGGCCCCGCCGCGCCTCGCTCCGCCACCGACACTGCGGCTCGCGTGGCTCCGCCCGCGCGCGGGAACTGCCTCGCTGCTGCTCGCAGAGCGCTCGGTGCACGTGGCCTGGGCCGCACGGTCCCTGCGCCAGGCTTCCCTTCGCCAGGACACAGCTGACATTGCTCAACAGTCTCGGTAACTAAATAATATTCACGAAAATATTCTTCCATCGGCATATATTTTGACTCCAGTATTAACTGTGTCCAAACGGTTTTCCAAAAGCCCTTGGTAAGAATTAAATCCCAAGAAACATGGAAAAAGTTCTTAAACAACCATGCCAGGAAGTGTTTCAGTTCTTTTTGAGCTTGAATCAAGCTAAAATTTACAAATTGTTGTTCAAGAATCATTTTAAGTTTAAGATAAATGTCCATATGCGGCTCTGAGAGCCAAGAGTCTTCCCACCGTTCCTCCATAGTTTAGATACGGAATAGCAAAGCAAAACCAAGAAGAGGAATCCAAAGTTTCCAGGGTTTACTCACACAAATCAGTCGCTTGGGGATCGGGGATCGTTCTGCTCTCAATTCTCCACCATTTGTTGCAGTGGGGATCCTGCAACACGCATATATCAAACCAGGAGTCCCGTGGAAAGGAAATATATATGGACAGACAGATTCTTGCTAGATGTTTCAGAGATGTTTATTTCCCCAGCCGCATGGCCGGGGCTCTGCTGAGGAACTGTTCCAGTCACGGGACCAAGGGTCCTTCTGCCCGCGCAGGGAACACAAACCAACCAATGGGAACGAGGCTGAGCAGGGGCAGGGAAACCCCGTGTCTGTGCCCTCAGGGCCCCTCTCCCAGGGCTACACGGCAGGGGAGGGACCCCAACAGTAGGTGAAGATTTCATAGACAGTAATGAAATTTTTTTTTTTTTTTTGGATGCATAAGGAAGTTGCAATTCCCCTTGACTATAGTTCGACTTCTACCAAGCTCGAATTCCTTAAACATCACACAACTTTACTTTCCGGTGTGGGAAGTCCCACAAAAATGCAAAATACTGGCAAAGAGGTTTGGGGTTTTTTATAATGGAATTAAGATTCCATAACCTGTCACGTGGACCCAAAATACAGACCGTGCAGGGTGGCTGCACAAATACCATTCCTATTTCTAGTTTTGGGTGTTTGAAAGCTCTCACAAGAGTATGGTAAAACAAAACCAAAGCAATCTACATTTTAACAATTTCATAATGAAGTAATCATTGAAAATTCAAAACCATGGAAATATCAGTGCTTTGTCCTCTTGGCACTTTTGGGCACCTGAGGAGTCAGCTTAAGGCTATATACAGTAAACTGTTTTTTATTCATGTATAATATGGAGCTGTAAAATAACTTCCGGATGAAACTGCAGCATAGCAGCAAATACATTTAGAGCAGGATGTGCTGCTAGTAACAGCAGCAAGATGGACTCATGGGCGCATCTCTTACTATTTCTAATATAATAGCTTTTGCTATAATGGAGAGCACTGAAGAAATTACTCCTCTCTAGTTAAATAGCAAAGAAACAAAATTAGACCTTCTGGGCTCATCTTGGCCCTCAGTTTATGCAGGTACAGTGGCCTCAAACATAAACAATTTCTTGTCATTAAAGCCTTGTTCTGAGCACCTGCTCAGCTGATGGGAGTTGCATTTTCTTTGTATGTATAAAAGCCATCACAAAGTCCTCATCCCTTCCTTTTAAATAAAAAACCAAAACCCACTTCCATTTTGACTGGGATGTTTGTTGCCCTATCCCAGTCAAACACTGATTCCAAAACTGAAAAGGAACAAACACCTTCTTTAACAAGGTTGTGTGACAAGTTTCAATGGAAGTAAGAGCACTGATTTGAGGCAAATTCAGAGTAAGCCAGGACCCTGAATGACCTGAGGTTTTCTTTACCTTTTTCTTAAGCCACATGTTAAGGGTTAAAATTAAAATCCATGTTGATTAAACATCGTATTTCATATCTATGTATACGAGTCTCACTACCAATAGTAATTTTTTTTGACTCCTTTATTTCATGGTAGATCTCATCTAAACATGAGTCTTCCTGTAAGAAAAAGCAAATTCTAAAGAAGGCATCTTAACCTTTCAAAATATATCTGATGTTTCCATTTACTAAATTTCTGAAACTCCAGCTTTGTTTTCGTGACCTTGAGTAGAATCTATTTCCTCGCTCTGAGAGATGATTATTATAAATACCGGTGTGAATACTATGAGTTAGTAACAGAAACTCTACCTCTATGTTTCTGCCATAGAAACCTATGGCTAAAGACAAAGGAGATTAAAAAATTAATCCTAAAAGAGCTGCTTTCCTAAGTTTATTTATGGAGTATAACTAGTTTCAGCCTTAGATGAATAAATTGAGGCTAGAAAGGACCACAGTAGGGAATGACTTCCCCCAAGAACCCAAAACTAAAGCAAAGCTGGTCCCACCTGTGAGCAGAAGGGACTTTGATGGAATCTGTGCAGCAAGGCTGAGGTCCACATCCACTCAAAACCAAGCCTCCGAGTCATGAGAGATTTCCCTCACATCACTGCAAACTTTGTGCCCACATTTCCCCAGCTCAATGTAACAAATGCCTCTTGAATTATTGAAAACAGCTTCTCTCCAAGGGATTTGTGTCCTGCAGGTCACAAGTGCTTTTCCTTCAACTCTAAAGCCAACTTTGCTGCCAGGCACAGCAGTCCTGTAGAAGGTCTCATCCCCTGTGTAAATGTTATGTAAAAGGGATATTGTGCTTTGCTTGGGCTCTGAGCAGGTAGAAACAACAGCACTTTCTCTTTGACAAACTGCCTGCTACTTGCACAAACTCCTGAGCACACCCAACACTATCAGACTTCAGGAGAACTGCAGAGAAAAATTTTGATGGGCAAAGAGGTAGTGCAGGCTGTGGACTGAACCCAGGCAGAGCCACAGAAACCCTCCAGTGTCTCACTGCTTTCCCTGTCCTTTGGCAAAAGTTTATTGACTGTTGTGCACAAGCTCATGTAGATACTATTTGTTCTGGAAAATAATTTCCACAGGGAAATTTTGACTAAAGTGGCACAATTTTTTTCCCCCCATCTGCAAATTTTGAAGAAGAAAGCACAAGGCCTTGCCTCACATCTGTACATTCATCTATGTATACACAAAAAATTCATCTGTTTATACACACAGAGATGTTTGTACTGAGCTCATTACTAGGATTTTAACCATCTAAGTGTAATTACTTGCACAAGAGTACCTGAGACCCTTTTCAGCGTTAGGTATCTACTATGTGAACCAATTCCAAATCCTTCCTTCATTTTACAACAAGTTATTGTTAGAACTACGGCAAAACTATGGGTTAGAGCAATTCAGTTTATTACTCAGACCGTTCACTTTAATCTGAGTTTGATTTTAATCTAATTTTCCCTCCTTGAAGAAGAAAATGTGGATCATTAGAAGCACTAAATCCCAAAACTGACTCAATGGAAACAGAGTCAGTCTTTCAAAAAGTAGAGATGAGCTTTCTGTTAGAATCACAGAATCATTTAGGTTGGAAAAGACTTTTAAGATCAAGTCCATCTGTTACCCCATCAATGTCAAGTCCACCACTAAACCATGTCCCTAAGCACAACACCCACACATCTTTCAAATCCCTGCAGGGATGATGACTCAAACACTGCCCTGGTCAGGCTGTTCCATGGCTTGACAACCTTTTTGCTGAAGAAATTGTCCCTAATATTCAGTCTAAACCTCCCCTGGCACAGCTTGAGGCTGTTTCCTCTCCTCCAGTCCCTTGTTCCCTGGGAGCAGAGCCCGACCCCCCTGGCTGCCCCCTCCTGTCAGGGAGTTGTGCAGAGCCAGAAGGTCCCCCCTGAGCCTCCTTTGCTCCAGGCTGAGCCCCTTTCCCAGCTCCCTCAGCCCCTCCTGCTGCTCCAGCCCCTTCCCCAGCTCTGTTCCCTTCTCTGGACACGCTCCAGCCCCTCAATGCCTTTCTTGTCCGGAGGGGCCCAAAACTGGACACAGGACTTAGAGGTACCACACCAGTGTCCAGCATGGGGGGACAGTCACTGCCCTGGTCCTGCTGTCCCCAGCAGCCCCAGGGCCTTTCCCAGCTTTCCAGCCCCTCTGCCCCAGCCTGGAGCTGCAGGAGGTTGGTGTGACCCAAGGCAGGACTGGGCCCTTGGCCTTGTTGACCCTCAGACCTCTGACCTGGGCCCATGGATCCAGCCTGTCCAGATCCCTTCCTACCCTCCAGCAGACCAACACTCTCACACAACATGGTGTTATCTGCTGCCAGAACAAATGCTGAACCTTGTTGAGCCTCCTTCCACTGCAAGGGAATGCCCTTTGGCTTGTGCTTGTGCCACGTGCCACCACTGCCATTGTGTGCACATCAGGGAACAGCCCTGCAGCAGAATCCCATGAGCTGACAATCACATGTGATGGGAAGCACCCACTGCTTTACCAGTGTCTTTTCTGATGCCTCTGTTTGCCTAAGCATTGATACAAAGCAACAAAAATTATCACAAAAGGATAAACCTCAGTGTAAAGAGAAATTGCATAGAACACCCCTGCTAAGACCGTGCTACTCTGCATGCTTTACATATAGCTCTCATTTTCTTCATGCAGCATCCAGAAATCAAAGTGGGGCAGAATGCCACCTTTGTGCTTCATTGATGAAGGATATCTAAGTATCTCAGTAAATATGGAAGCATTGATCTAAACATCCTCAACAGGCTGAGCACTCACCAGTTCCTATCACCAAAATCGTTATGCAGCAAATAACCAGAGCATGAAAGTGTTAACAGGGAGCTGAAATAGCACAGCATAAACCTGTTCTTGAGAACTGGAATTAGTACATTGCTACTAATACGCACACTGAGGTGGCATGACAAACAAACGAGGGGCAGACTCCTCTATTTGGTGCCCTTTTCAGAAAGTTCCTGCAATGTCATCTAACAGGAGTTTACAGCAAGGGTTGCACTCTTCTGCCAGTGAACTTTGGATTTGCCAGTGGAACAGATTGTAACTGACAGGTGAGAAAAGCATGCTTGTCATCATTACACATCTGAATAATTCAATTTTCTACTGATTCTTAATTTAGTACTTCAATGGTTACCAGGCCAACACAGCACCTGCTAATTAGGTACCTGAAATTCCCTCTATGGTAATGAAGCAAGTCTTGGCCTTTGGGCTTGCAAAGGCACCAAGTGAGTCAGAACAATGTCAAAGTGACATCTGCTTCTGCAATGACCCAACCTGCCATTAACTACTGTCCATCCTCCAGGCAGTTCCCACTTCAGATGTCTGTGGTGCCAGGTTTTCCTTTGGGGATTCTGCTTTTAAAAACAGTTGCCAATCCAAACTGGAATCAAGATGTATGGAAACCCTGGTGTATGTTTTTTGGCCTCATATCTGATGTAAATAGATAAAAACAGATATCAGTTTGGACTTAGGGATATCAACAAACTACAGAGAGGATTTAACTGGTGCTTAAGAAAAGCAGTGTCTGATCTTGTGTAAGTTCCCTAAAGCAGCCTTGGTAGCTATTTAATAGACATCTCACTATCTACTACCTTCTTCTAATTCAAGTCTTAGTACATAGCTGTTGCATTTTGGAAGGACTGTGTGGTCAGGTGCAAAATAAATAACATCAGCCTGACTTTTATAAAGTAATTTACCTGTAAAAACCATGAAGGTATAAACCATCTTTCTTTAGGTTCCCCTCTGACTTTTGGTTTTGCTGCTCCCTTACACACACAGTAAAGCAGACCCTGCTGTGTTTAGGGTGAAGCCTGATAAATGTCTACAGGGTTGGTGAATAGCTTATTCCTGTGAATGCTCATCAACTGATTCTAGAATCTTCATCAAATTTGCGTTCAGGGCTGGCTGGGACTCGGTGCATTACAGGGGATATGATTCAGAATACTGAGAAGCCTTTTAGCAGCTTAGTCATGTCCTCTTAATGTGAAATCACCACTCCATGCAAGTTGGGTGTCCTACTAACAAAAAACAGGCACAAAAGGGGCACTGACTTTAACTCTGTCACCTCTACATTTGTTCTGTCTCAGAGTGCATTACTTAGCAATTATTCAGGGGTGATAATACTATTCCAAAAAGGTTACATATTCCCTTTTTGTCCTTCCTTTGCATTAGTGTCTTAGAAAGGTTATTTCAAACCAGAAAGGCTTCCATCATTGCATTTGTTGTATTACAATACTTGCACTGGTGGGAGGAATAAAAAGTGGTTTAGAATCAAAGAAAAAAATCAAAATTACTTAAAAAATAAACATTACAAATAGTAACTCCATATAACTGGCACAATTCCCACTACCGCTCTATTAAAAAAAACCCCACAAACCCTAGATATTTTTTTAGGAGCATGACATGACAACAGTGATGTATCTGAAAGCAAGCTCTGTCTACAGCCAGTATGAGAAATGTGAGGTGTAATGCAACCTTGTCACCTACATAAGATTTCCAAGTAATTATTCCTGAAGCAGTTTTACATTGCTATTTAATCACGGGTGACAGGTTTCCCAAGATTTTAAGCTTCAGGCTATTTATGAAAGAAACTCAGCCTTTCTACTTTAACATGTACTGGAGATGAGGAGGAGGAGGTCAGAGTATTTTCCTCAGTGGGGTTATATTGCTGAAGATCATAAAACCTGGCAGATTTCTTTGTCTTTACCCACTGATATTAAGGTTTACATCCAAACTTTCAGGCAAGGATGCTCAGCATAAGGCTGCTAAGGGAGCAATTCAAATAAAAGTGTCCAAGCCATCAAGCATTAGTGATATTGAAGGGTTTCCTGGCTCAGAAAGTGCAGCTGTGCGTTTTAAGCCTCAAGAAAGATTTTCCAGGAGAAGGGTCTATACAGCACCTACAAAGAAAGGACACAGTTGCAGATGTGTTGAGGCCTTAAGTCAGTAACTATTAAACAGAAAAGAAAGCAATTCTGGAAGGCCCTGGGCTGCTGACTGTTGGAAGACCAAAGAGCAAAACACTTTGAAATCCTATTTTGGCTGTGGTGATCAACAAAATTTATTGTTGAATCTAATGACTGCTGAGTCATAACATTTAAGGTTCCATAACTGCTGTGGTTTTTCAACAAAATGATCCTCTCCCACATGGTTTTTAGGCAGCTGCCTCATTAGGTTTAAAACTTGCCTGCAATGCCCATTAGGCTGCTGCCTGAGAAGATAACTGGATAGAGTTTACTCACCCTTTTTTCACTAGTACAATTATTTTACTGAAACTTTTACGTTTGGACTTTGGTAGTTAGATCCTTTGCTTGGTCTAATATTGTGAGTAGTTCACACCCTTAAGGTTTGCCTGCCTGCTCACAGCCAGCACAGGAATTAACATGCACATTACTGAGAGGTTTTCTTGTAAGGTGTAATAGCAGCAACTTTTAAAGCACTTTTTTAATACAGTGAGTGAAGTGTTTCAGAAATATACACTAATATACTACAGTCAAGACCTTCGAACTGAGAACAGGGAAAAAAGTTGGTTCTCTGAGGAAAAAAACAAAACCATATGAAAAAAAAATCTAATTAGGTGCAGAATATGAACGCCACCATTTTTTTGGAAAACATCATTAAAAAGACACAGCAGCCCTCCAGTCATATTTAGCCAACAATTCTTCAGAACATCCTTTGTGACTCTGTCAGTGCTCATGTGAAAAACAAAGTCATGAGCTTCACCTGATGCCCAGAAGTGCTAGAGAAGCAGCAGAACTTGTGGTGAAACTACTCAGTGCCTGCAGCAAGAAAACTTAAGTGATAGCACAGAAAACTGGTGAGTAAATATCATATGTTTAACATCTGCTAGTACAGAAGCAGCTGAGCTGCTTTTAAACCTTGGACCAAGGACAGTGGGCAACAAATTTCCATGCCTGTAAACCTACTCTAGGATTGTCTGTCACTTCCTACCTACAAGTCTGCTCCTGACAGGGTTACTGTTCCTGCCTTGATCCTGTTTAAGCTCCTTCACTGGAGCAGTTTTCTACTGCCTTCTCCTCTCCCAGAAAACAGGAATAAATGCATTAGACAAAAAGGCCCCATCTGGCAAGAAAGATCCTAGGAAAACACCCTGATAGATAATTTCCTCCTTCCAAAATTAGTTAAGTAGTTAAAAGTTGCTTTTATCCCATAAGAAAAGTTCCCTAAGCCCAACACAGAGACTGGCACCTCTCTTGGCTGCCCTTTAGGACATTCCTGCCCAGGAGATCCCTGATAGTTCAGAACCTTGTCCCCAGAAGATCCAGGAGTTCTCTAGGCAGAACCCAGGCCACACTGAAGTGTTATGTTCCATTCTGGGCTCCCCAGTGCAGGAGGAATAGGGGACTACTGGAGAGAGTCCAGCAAAGCACCACTGGTGATGAAGGGACTGGAGCATCTCTCGTGTGAGGGAGGGCTGAGAGAACTGGGGCTCTTTAGCCTGGAGAAGAGTCAGGGGGAATCTCATCAGTGGACATAAATACCTGAAGGGAGGATGCAAAGAAGGTGGAGTTGGGCCTTTTTCACTGGTGACAGAAGAAAGGGGCACAGAGTAAATCAGAGCAGGGCCTGTCTGACCACCAGGAAACACTTTTGTTCTATGTGGGTGACTGAGTGCTGGAGCAGGTTGCTCAGAGAGGCGGGGGAGTCTCCCTCCTTGGAGATAGCCCAAGGCAATGGACCCAGGTACCCCTGCTTGAGCAGGGGACTGGGACTGGAGGACCTGTAGAGGTGCCTTCCAGCCTCAGACGTTCCATGACTCCGTGGTTCCATGTAAGTCAGCGGTGTGGTCCTGAGCACCTTTTCTTCACTACTCCATACAAGCTGGTGGCATGACACTGAAAAGGTTATTTGTTAGCAGGAACATGAGCTAGTCACCACAGCTCATCTCTTTTTAATATAAAATCTTGTGCTATGCCAAGGCTTGAACCCCACCTATCTCAAAATTTAAGAGGTGAACTACAGACAAGTGTCAGTGGTGAATGTTTAGGAATTCAGCATAGAATCACCAAAGAGTTTGGGGTGGAAGGGACCTTACAAGGTCATCTAGCCCAACCTCCCTGCAATGAGCAGGGACATCTTCCACTAGATCAGGTTGCTCAGAGCCCTGTCTGACCTGACCTTGAATATTTCCAGGGATGGGGCATCCACCACCTTGGCAGGGCAACCTGTTCCTGTGCCTCACCAGCCTCATCATAAAAAAATGTACGTCCTTAAATCCAGTCTGCATCTATCATCTTTTAGCTTAAAACCATTACCCCTTGCCTTATCACCACACAACCCTGCTAAAATGTCTGTTCCCATCTTTCTTACATGCCCACTTTAAATACTGGAAAGCCACGATAAGGTTTCCCTGGACTCTCAATCTTCTCCAGGCTGACCAACACCAACTCTCAGCTTGTTTCTACAGCAGAGGTGCCCCAGCCCTCTGATCATTTCTCCATCTGAGAAAAAGCCCTCAAATTTTAATATAACTTCATTTAGTGATAGAACTTTTCCCTTGTGTTGTACAGGCACAGAGTGCTTGCTAAAAACCCTCCTTTACTGGGATCTTTTGCAAACAGCAACACTCACATGGGAAATCTCCTCAATAAATAGCTGATTGCTGTCTGGATGGCAACAATATCTTCATACGGATCGGATGAGTCGCCTTGAAATGCAGTTTTGCCAAACTCTTACATACAGCTCATATACATTCCTGTGAAACATAGATTTAGAGGAAACATAAAGATTTTAGTCATAGGCTTGGGATTTCAATAGTAAGTTTGGGCCCGGTAAGGGTTAATCAAAATAGTTAAGAGAGCTGGACCTGAAATAGGGTTTTAGATGCTAGTAACTGATTACCAAATAATTGATGATACAGAATTTTAGATGTTAGTAACTGATTACCAAATAACTGATGATCTGTCATTTGCATATTTGTTCAGCTGTGCTTAGAATAATGAGCAGAAACATTGATAAGTTGGTGTATAGAATAAAAACAATTACCAATTTCCTCCCTTTGTGGGAGCCCATCCAAAAGTCACGCAAGAAGAAACTTAGAGGTCACTAAAGTAATTAGGATTGTTAAAGTTCAGAGAGGCGAAAAGGTCAAAGTGAGGAAGATGAGTTACTTCATCTTCCTTAGGACCACTGACCCAATTCAAGACCACTGACTCCATTCAGGACACACACTACGCATGCTTAATGACATTTAAGCTCATTTCCATATCAAATGGAGAATGGGAGGTGTTAACATTATGAATATGCATTTGTATTTTGGATATTCATAATATTTGGAAATAAAAGGTATCGTGTTTGCTTGTATCAGGGCCTGCGTCTTATGGAGCTATCCCACACAGTGCCTGGTGCCAAATAAAATGTACACTTTCTAACTCTAAACTGTTAGAGAGTTTTTGTCTGTCTCAGTTGGACACCGATATTAGATTGATAGTCAGTTTTTTGGTAAATCACCTGTATCCAGCTTCCCTCTGGCCCTCCCAGGGTTGGTAATCCACACTGAAACATGCAAATAATACCTGTGGAGGCATCTGTCCATTTCTGTGACTGTAATTTCTACCTCATACTCAGCTGAAAATAGTAACTTTAAGGTTAGGTCATGATATAAAGGCTAGGCCTCACTGGGAATCTGGACATCTCACTTTCACAGAAAGGATCTGCTCTGTCTAAACCTAATTTTTGGAAGATAACAGATGTCAATACCTTCATATACTGAGAATGTCTCGTTGGACCCAAACAGCTTTATCTGTCTTTGGACTGAGATGGGATTTCACATCTGACTTTCTTGGAATTAAATATAGTATTAGGTGAGAGCTGATAACTTTATCAGCTGAGAATCATCAACTTCTGCAAAAATCTCTATATTGGAAATATGAGAGAAGAAAATACGTATTTAAGGTCTTTGTGGTTCCAATAATGGAAAAAATATGGTTTTCACTACCAGATACAAGTTAAAATAAATCAAGAACTTTCCCTTAGGCTAAATATGCTATCCATTTTCTGTTTCTGAATTTAACTGAAATTATGTGGCTAATCTGAACACTTCTACTTTTAAACTAAGGAAAGCCTCATCATGTGGATTGGATTCTCTCCCTAAAATATTCTGATAAGCACTAACTTGTCCTTGCTATGCCAATTCAGTATGGATTCTTACCAATATGCTGCTTGGTATATATGGGGTGCACACTCCAAGGAATACTGCATTCTGTACCAAAATACCCCAAGAGCCACCAGCAACACCAGCAGTATCCACACAGCTTTATGAGGCTGTCAGCAGAACTGGTTGAACTGCAGTAAAATTTTTCAAAGAAGTGGAAATCACAATTTATTGGGGGTTTTTTGATTCTGATGGAGAGAATACATATATTTAAAGCAAGCAGAAGTGAGTACCTCTTAAATAAGAGTTACTTCAAGTCTGGGCTAACTCCAGCTGTGGAGCTGTAGCTGTGCAGCTTCAAAGTGGAAATCACACCATTTCATCCCACTTAAAATATACCATCACTGCTTTCTCAAATGCACAAGGATTATTGCTAAATAACATGGCCCTCAAGGAAAGGCAAGGGACTTAAGCTGTTGGCAAAAGTCTGCAGTGATTTTTTTTGATAAAGATGTTTTAACAAAGCACTTCTCCACACAAAGGCAGTTTCCTAGGATTCCTATGAGCCTCTGAGCAAATCTGTGGAAACATAATAAAAGACCAGAAAGAAAAATCACTGATTATGAAAGAAGGGTAACAAAGGAAAAATAAATAAGCAGTGAAGGGGATGGAGAAGCAACAACCTATGAAACAAATACCCAAATTAATTATGCTTCAGGAAGTGTGAATGCACTGACAACAAGGCAGGAGAGCTTCGCTGCAGTACAGGTCTGTTTGCTCATGATTACAGTTCTGGAGCTTCTAGCCCAGGTATGACAGCAGTGTTTAAATAAAGCTTAGCAAGGAAACGTGTTTTATCACCAAGACAACACACCATGCTCAGGGAATTATCTCCTTGCGCAGCCAAAGAAATTTTTCTCTTTCCTTTGGCTTTGGATCCAGCTTGAAATGATTGATTTCCAGAGGAATGCTGCCAAGTCCTATTCTTCTTCTGGAAACAATAGAAGAAAGCTTGAAAAATAGTCAGAGAGACCTTTTTCAAATATGTGTTTAGGTACAGGGAACCCCCTATGACAAGTAATCATCACCTGGTCTGTCATTCCTAATTTTTTCTTACCATTCCTTTGATCTGAAAACAGCAAAGAATATTTGAATGTATTTTTACAGCTCTGTAACATTCCAAAGCATCTGATTACTCCATAAAACTGCATTGTCCTACAACTAAAACCCCATGATCTTGCTCACATGCCAGTTAGTCTTTTATACTACTAGTTAATGCAACATTGAGTGCAAATAAATCAGCTTAATTTGACTGTAATTTAGAATTGTAGTCAAAGATGAGCAAACCTATTAGGTCAGCTTATAAACCTGAAGGAAAATATACCAGGAAAGTGCTGGATACTTAACTGATTATGGCCAAAAGGCCAACAAGAAATGCCAGGATGAAAGAACAGGGTAAAGTGACTAGATTTAAATGCTTGTGTTACCAAAAGATCATAATAAAAAGTATCATGCAAAACGCAATTGGCAATGCTAAAGCTGGAAGAACAGGCTCTGAGATGAATGCAAATAAATGCATTCCAATTATCTTATTTAATTTTTCTGGTTTAAATAGATCCATTGCTTTAACACACATTTTGACTGTCCCCAGGATTTAATTTTCTCTTTCTTAAACTTTTGGTTGCGTTATCCATCAAACTCAATTTAGGCTCTAAGCTTTAAAAAGGAAAAGAGGAGGTATTAGGTCTGCCTGGATGGTTCCCAACTAATGAATTAAATTAAGTAACCAAAACTGAAGAACTGACACAGAGGGCAGAGAACAGAGCAAGTTCTTACACTGCTATCTCTGTTATCAGCCATTACTAAGCGTACTTTCAGATCCAAAAAGTGAAGGGAGAGGTCTGTCCCATATCTCCACCCCTGTCTTTCTCCCTCCACCTGCACTATTGCTGGAAATGATTTAATTTTCATAATTAAATTTAATTAGTTCTTTTAATTAAGTGTAAGAAGTGCCCACTTTTATGCAGCACTAGTTAAGTTTCTTCATAAAACCTTATTGTTATTTGATCCTTAAATCACTGACACATCAAGTTTGTTAAAACTAACCCTGACAAGCTTCAATAAACAGAGGCAGACGGAATTGAAGATTGGACATCTGGGATCTTAAATTTATCACCCTTCAATGACATTGGAGTGAGCAACCAGAAGGTAAAGAGGAGATTAAAGCCTGGAAACTTGGAGACTCTGTGTCTGAGAAGAAAAATCTGAATCAGCTCAAGAGGACATGGTCTGAAGAAGGAAAGTGGTGGGAGCATAGAGCCAGGAGGAAGGGGCACCAAGCACAGGTAAAGGAGTAGGTCAGAAACAGAGGAACTCTTCTTTCTGAAGCTGTTACCTGCTGCAGGAAACAGAAGCCAAAAAAAACCCAAAAGTTGAACTTACAATTGTATTGTTCTCCTTCTAATAAGGAGTGAAAATACAAGTGATAAAAATCAGATGGTGAATCAGAACTGGCATAAACGAATTTTTTCTTGAGTCTAGAAGCACTAAGTGGAGCCCTTTAAATGAGTAAATTTCCATGAGTCAACAAGGCCTTCTCAAAACAAGGCTTGCAAAATTCAAACCAAATACATCCAACATAAGCCTGTCCAATATTCAGGTGTCTGCACAGAGCTCTGATTAGAGAAGAGACTGAGTGAAACCTCAGTGCACTTCAATTTTAAGCATTTAATTCTCAACCAAGCCACACATCTATTCTTATTCAGGTATTTCCTCTTAAATGAACTAGGATTTAACATGTGCAGTGGTATTTGTCCCACAGTGGCTTGCAGGGGGTAGGATCTCTGACCTTCAAGGGAGAATGCAAGCACCAGACTGTCCTGCCAAACAGATTTCTAGTGCAAATCAAGTCTCTGCACATGGCTACAGTGGCAAAAGTACAAGAAAATAAAGATTCAGTACTACAGCAGTCGCTGCACTCGGTTTATCAGCGATGTCTGATTTGCTTGCAAATGGGGTAAGAGAGGTGAAAGGAAAGACATGAATACTGAAGTGTCTGGGGCTGGCTTCTGTACACAGAAGAGGGACCTTCATCCTAATTTGGAAGAAGAAAGCAAAACTAAGCTGAAATAAGGAAAATCACATATAAAATTAAGTCAAATAAGTTCTTTTATACTTAGATATGCCGTGCAATTGCTGTGAAATTGCACTATATTAAATGGGGGAAAAACATAGATTGGGATTGGACAAGTGAAGGTTCATGCAGTTTTAAACCCCTGAATATAATTTAATTTCTGGGAATCACTTCAGAACAGAAAACAGTTTAGCTTTTATTTTTTCTTCTTCATTGTTTTTTCTGTCTTCAGATTTTTATTTTGAAAGCATATCACACAGCAGTAAGTTAAATTCCTCATTACACTTTTTTTTTTTTTCTTGAGATAGTAATTGATTTCAATAAAGGCTGTGGAAATGGAGCTATTCATGCTGCACAGAAAATCTTGCATGCAGATTTTAACTTGTGTTTGTGGATTTTTCTTATCCTCCAGGCAGTCATTTGCTGAGGTTCATTTAATCAACACAGGTGCTATTATGTGAACAATCAGCTGGAGGAAGTTTATTTCTAATAATCTTCAACAGATCTCTCAGAGAATATTCTCTCACATATCTGTATTACAAGCAGTATAATGGAATGCAATGATTTTATGCTTCAATGAATTTCTATACTTAGTCCTGAAATTCTAGGATTAAGAATTAAAGAAATTCAGATGGGGATGTGGTTCTTTAAGCATTAGACTGTGAATCAGCTTCTAGTCTAGAAAATTAAAATTGTGCTTAAAAAAAAAAACTAACAAGAATCCTATTCTGTGTATGAATCTGGTATAATACATAGTATAAATATAACATTACTGGCCATATGAAATGGCAAGTGGCACACAAATAACTTCCTCAGTTAATTAGGCGTCCTGCAAGATACCCAGCGTGATGTGAGGGATGAAATATTTTAAGCCCAATTTTGAAGTTCCTTTCTGTTGTAGTTAGGCCATACTTTGCTTACTTAGACCACATTTGAGACTGTCAGCCTATCCCAGCCCTACCTGTTATATTTGGGCCTTTAGGTTACAGCTGAGTGCAAATTATCAAGTTTCCTCTGTGGCATCAGAGTGAATTCTGTACTGGGGCATACCACACCTACAGGAGTCTGGTACAAATATGACTGCAAACTACCTCTTTACATCTGTTTTACTTTGCTTGCCTTTCTTGCCGTCCATTCAGCACCAGATTCTCATTTAAAAAATCAAAGTGCTGCTGGGTCTAATTACCAAGGCTCAGATTGGTGTTTATTATGCAATTATTCATCTTTATAATTGCTAGTCCCAAGCTTCCAGGTTTTTCTCCCATAAAAAAAAAAAAAAAAAAAAAAACCAATCAAACCAAACAACCAAAATTCAGATTTTAATTAGACTGTTTTGAGTATTATTAAATTTGAAAAGCATTCCTTTCTCTTTTATTTGTTGCTCTTTTATTTGACAACAACTTTTCAGTAAACCAAAATCTTCCTTACCTCAGTCAGGATCACTGTCACTGACAATCTTTTCTCCTGCTCTAACAAAGAGTAGGAGCCTCTGAAGGCAGAGACTGAAGAGAAATGTCCCCAAAACTCTCCCATGAGCCAAGCTGTACACAGAAATCCAAGTCACAGGGAAAACAAGAAGTTAAATAGTCTTGCAGTTCTGGCCCTGGATTTCTTTTAAATCCTGATTTAAAAGAAGATTCTGACAGTTTTTCTATGCCATGCAGCTGAGCATGCACCAGGCCCTTAACATTCAACACATCCAAAGAGTCCTTCTGCCATGTCAAGCAACACTACCACAGATTCTGTCTAAAATATACTTACATGACAAATTTAAGAAGTGTGGGGAAAGCAGACGTGTCTAAGCACTGGACTTGCAGTGGTAAAGAGAAAAAATAGAAAGAAGAGCCCCTAGCCAAAATTGTTGAAAGATTGTAAAATTAGATAAATTAATGGTTCCTTCACATAAGCTTGTCAGTTTAGTATAAATATTTACCAAAGAGCTGAGCCCACAGATGGCACCTGAGCAGCTCTATTTTAGCATCTCTGCTTGTGCCCCACGTCAGAACAGGCCAATTTCTGTAAAATAGCCAGAGAGTGCTGATAGCTAGAGGTAAACTTTTTTAAAACCTTAAAAGCTGCACTTGAGGTAAAGTTAGTTCAGTTAGTTCATTTTGCTATTGCAGGAGAGGTTTGCCCTGAGAAATCCAGGAGAGCCGTGGTTCAGCTGCTCTTTGGGACTCCTGGGGTGGGACGGGCACTGGTCTGCCCAGAGCCACCACGCCCAAACCATGTGCTGGGCACTCATGATGAGGAACAAAAGTATTGTTAAATAAGTTTACACAAAAACCTTACAGCTTTCCTGCACTGGGCTGCCTCCAGCATCTCCTCACACAGGGCACATCCCCTCCTCCACCTCCCTGGGGGAGCCCCAGCTGCCCTCACCCTCTCCAGGATCCCCCTCGCAGTGCTGGGGGAAACAGGACTGGGTTCTCTCTGTTGGGACCAGGAGGTGTCCACAGGGCATGGGGGCCAGGGTCATCCCCCTCTCAGGGCAGGGTCCTGTCCCTTCCCTGCCCTCTCCCTGAGCTGCTCACACACTTTCCCTACAGCCATGGGGTTAACCCCTCTTCACCCCTCCAAGGGCTCTTTGGAGCTGTCCCAAAAATCCTGGGGCCAAGCACTGAGAGGGGCCTCAAGGTACTCCACCATGAAGCAACGAGGAGGGTGCAGCCGGGTGAAGTTGGGGCTCTTCTCCCAGGTGACAGGACACAAGGAAACAGCCTTGAGCTGTGCCAGGGGAGGTTCAGGTTGGACATCAGGAGGAATTACTTCATGAAAATGGTTTTTAAGAATTGGAAGGGGCTGCTCAGGGAGGTGGTGGAGTCCCCATGCCTGGAGGTGTCCACGGAAGGACTGGATGTGGCACTCAGTGACAAGGTGGGGATTGGTCACAAGTTGGACTCGATGATCTTGGAGTTCTTTTCCAACCTAAATGGTTCTGTGATTCTGTGATTAAGAATAAAGATCTAAACTGCATCAAGACATGCCCTAAATTAGATTTGTTGGTGATACAGAGAAATAAAGACATACTTATGTATTCAGGCAGGTAAATGAAAAGCAGGATAGGCTTTTGTAGTCTTAGATACACTGCAGTCTTAAAGCTTGCCACTAAATTTGACATCATCAAAGACAAAGTTGTCAGCATAAACACAGCAAGTTATTGGAGCAACAAATTGCTGGAATAACTCTCTTGAATTGTTATCTCTGTTGCATAAAATGTCAAAATAACTTGGGTCTGTTACTTAACACTGCAGGAATTTTAGGTATTATTTTCTTGCATTTCACCTGCAGTAAAACCAAAGAAAAAATAGGATTAAATGGACTGGAATGCAATTGTGTCCTTTTAGAGGCTACAGCTCTATGAGGAGCTAAAGGCACAATGCCTCAGTTGTGACAACATAGCCTGGCATGCACAAAAATTAATAATTTCTTCTTAAATTGTTGCTGATTTTCTTTACATTGCTCTTAGAAACTTGCAGTGTTTTCCTGCACTGTGAGCACTAAGTGTTCTGGACTATATCTATGTGGCTGGGGCTAAGCATGACCTTGTTGGAAGAAGACATAATTTTCTATTATCAGTCTCTCAGAATTAGAAATCCATAATCTTTCCCTCCAATGACAGTTATAAAAAGCGTCATTAAAAATGGATATATTCATGTTACATGTGCATATTCATTTTAATACAGTGCAATTTTTTATTCATACTTCATTTCCTTTTTATAGACCTTGTTCCCAGTGATGTCTTGCACTTCTCAGAAATATCCTTGCATGGTATGCTAATATAAAAAAACAGTAAGTGGAGAGGAAAAATAGCCTCTGCTGAAGTTCCTGCTCAGTCTGGGGCAGAGAGAGAGTGGCTTCATGTAGTAGTTTTGACTATACTGATTTGGTAGATGAGTCCCATCCAAAAAATGGGTCTTTTTTTTGTTTTAAAAGATACAGACCACCAGAAGTCTGCAGTGTGGGCTGTAGAAGAGGGCTTCTTTTGCCTCAGGACTGGTGTGTTAATTAGAATGAGGCTAGCACAGCAGAAAGTTGATTCTCTTTACAATATGTTTTTGCCTCTGTGGTGTAGGATCTGTTTTCACAGAAGAAGCTATTTATGAACCAAGCTGTCATGTTCTGTCAAGCAATTGATGACTATTCCTTTTCTCTGACAGCTGCTCCTTCTGGTTGCACCAATGACAGTTTGCCTCAGGATGTTTGTATCAATCTTTTTCACTAAAAAGTATTCTTGACTTTGATTCCCTTTTCATTTCGTGGCACAAAACCCATCCCATCTTCAGGGGAAGTCCTAATTGTTAGCTGTGCTACTCACATCATTGAGGAATACCCTCTGCTTCCTGCTTACTTTCTATTTTGACAAAACATGAGCAGAGCTGAGGGAACAGTTGTATCAGCAACTCTTCCTTCCTGTACAGTGCTTCTCAAAAGGAGAAATAACAGAGCCAGTCACCACATAAACCTCTTCTACAGATGACAGGGATTGGAAACATGGAAAAGGAACTCCTGCTTTTGGTTTTCCATTTCAGTGGAAGTTCAGGCAGCTGTACACATTTTTTTTTGTTTTATAGGAAACCTTTACATTCCTTTGTCCCTTGAAATTTTGGAATCTGACTACAGCAGATGTACTCAACTTTAGACAAAGAGGTAAAGATGATGAAAGGCAGCATCTGAAGAAAAACATTTGCATGAGCCACTCACTGTGCCTGCCTTCTCACGGCTTCATGATCGTTCCTCTTGTCACCTTTCTTTCTGTGACAGAGAATCCTTAATGAGTTCCATGTGGAAATCAGTTCATTGTTGTGTCTTTGATAAGCTGACTGATAGAAAATGGGACATCAAAATCACTCAAGAACCCCTCTATTTCATTGAGGTGAGATGGTCAGAAGAGGTGAACACCTTCCCTTGCAAATGTGTCTTTCCAGTGTTACCTGAGTTCAAAGCTCCTTTTTCTATCAGGGAGCAGGAAAAGGTGGAGTGGCCTTTGAGATAAGCTAGAAAAAGCTGCATTCCTGCTCCAAGGCAAAGGAAAGCTGCAGTGCTCACCTGCCTAAACTCTGTGCAAAGGGAGAAAGTTTATAACCATTAGACTGCTGCCTTTCAGGCTGAGCACTGGAAAGCTGAGCTGGGAAAGAAGCTTTAGGGCAGTCAGAGGAAAGGAAGATGTAAACATGTACTGAGGAGTGGGCCAATGCATCTCACTTCTTCCACAGAGAAAGGGAAAGGACTCGAGCTAGATCACAAAGCATCCCTCTAGCATTTGGCTTGATTTAATTCCATGTAAGGGAACTCTTAAACTTGGATTTTTCCACATCCAGTTCTAAACATAACTTATTGCAATCAAGCAAGCGTGCTTCTCCTACTTCTTCAATATTTTTTTTTCCTTTGCAAATCTACAGATGCTCTTTTATAGCTTGTCTATCGACAGAGTTGTCAATTAAGCTGTAGCAAAATAGGACACGGTGCTCAATTCTATCTTAAAGCAAGATTGAGAGTTATGAATTGAGCTTCCATTGCTGCAAACACATTGCTGGTGAGACAAGAGATGCTGGCAGAGGGGGGCCCAGTTGGCTTTCAAATCTCAGCCTTATTTTCTTGGAGGTGCAGTTAGCAAAGTGTAAGTATCTTTAGACTTATAAATGATTACCAGAATTATGAAGTTAATGAGGATCTTCAAATATCTCAGCAATGCACTAATTTTTCAGTCAGCTAAAGTTTCCAGTTATAGACTTCATAGGCTAAAATCCTGGCTCCGGCATGACTAAAATGAGTTTTCTCACTGACTTTGATAGAATCTGGATTTCACTTTTTGATGTGTGTATTGTTTTTGTAAATGCCTGTGGGCACACTTTTGCATTTTTAAACAACACTGAGAGTTTGGCATCATCAAGGGACTCCCAAAGACTGAATCTGCTCCAAAAGTCATGTAACCCATTTGGCCGGGACTTAACTCAAGCCCTATATATGATTCTTCCTAGATGTCCCGAATGATTCCACTAGTGAGGCAGAGACACAGAGGTCATTTTGGAGCCAGCACAGGGTAGGAGCAAGAAATTGTGCTGTGTTCTTGAGAGAGATGCAGGCCAGAAGGCAGAAAAGGGAATTTTGGTGATATTTGTCCCTGTGTTGATGACTCTGAACCAAAAACAATCTCCAGAAGTACCCTAGCAAGTGAAGGACAGAAAATGAGGCTCTCATTCATGCTGGTTATTTGATGCACACTGATAAGTTTGTTTCAATAAGATTCCCAGCTTTCCTCCTTAACGTGTTTCTCAAACTACTCAAAAATCCGTACAGGAAAATGGATGCAATAACAAAAATAATGGATGTTTTGTCATTCCACATACTGATTCTATAGATGGACTGAAAGGTGCCAGGTAATCTCAATTTCCTGTTTAGAGTTCTAACAGCAACCATAGGACAGACAATCATCCTGCTAAAACACTTCCACAGTGTAAAGAATAAGCTGCTCAGAAGAGCAACAAGAATATTTTTTAGGAAGATCAAGATGCCAAGACTTTGCTTACTGCCCATTTTGAAAATCCCATTTAGAAACCTTGATCTCAAAGTTAATTTGTTTGGGCACAATTAGCAGTAACAACTTTTGGATCCACTTGAGAGTATAAACCAGCAGAATAAAAACACCCTTCAGTTCTCATCAAGTAAGAATTCCCTTTACAGGCTTAGTTCAGCCAAGTGCTGAAATTTATCCTTGGGAAAGAAGCTCCAAGAAAGGGAAATGGATGGTGAAACCTGGCATATCTGTTTGTTTCCTAGGTGTGTGAGGCATTCAAGCAGATCAGCAGGCACCCTTCTCGAAATGTTTTCTGATGTTCACGAGAGTAGAAAGGACGCAGCTGATTGCTGCCAACCCTTTTTTCCATATGTTGCTAATTTAATGACTGCTGTAAGTGCATCCAGGTATTCCACATTTGACCTGTCTCTCTTACTCTTCCTAATAGTGACAATTCATTTTGCAGGAGGTCACATGGGAGCAAATTAGACTACTCAAAATGTCACAATATTACTCAGACAATATGATAAACGCCCAGCAATCTCTCTAAGTAGTGCATAGACATGTCTGGGAGAACTTTAAATGAGATAGCTCAGGTGCAGAGAGCATATTATGGAGCTTAGCATATGCTAATTCACCAATTTTGACTGTTTTCAGTTAGCTATAAAGCCAAAGTCTCACTGCCTGCAGAGCTGGCACTGGTTTGTGTCAGGCCTGCCATGGGAAGGGTAGAAATATGCATAAATATGTATTTGAATCAGGTACCCATAGGTATGCTTTATTGTTTCTTATTTACTAAATAAATCTGTTTTCCTCAGGAGCTGGAAACATCTGCAAGTATCAGCTGAAGTCCAGCTGGGATTGTATTTTATGGTGAAGCTGCACAGTAAGAGGAACAGACCAAGAGATAGCAGAGAGGAGCAGACATAGGCTCTAGTTTTGGTTTCCCTTTTCTGCCCACTCCTATTCTCAGTCTTTTCAGCTAAGTGACAGCATTTTCCTCAGTGATTTTGGTTGCATTCAGCTGAAATAATCCCTCAGCCCTCAGCATTTGCATTGACCAGCTCAGCAGAAAATGCCAAATTGGGGGTGAAGGGAGGAGCTTTTTGTTTCCTTTACTCAAAAATGTTCATTCTGATGTTGATAGTCCCCTTTCCCTGTTTGATACATGTGCTCTGGAAAACCAAAGACTCCAGGAGCTCCTTCAAGAACATTTCTAGGCAGCAGGAACTCAGGAGGTGAGTGAGATTAGCATGCATAACAATAACTCAGTAAATGTGCTATAGGGAGAAACATCATGCTGGTCTTGTTCTGAGGACAAGGATCACACAGCAGAATGATTCAAGTGTTAAATAAGGAAAGGTTTATTCTTTGTAGTATTAAACTGAAGGGATTAGTAGATGGCAATGATGCATTTCTTCTAATCTACTTTAGTGGAAATATTCAAAATTCATGAGGATTTTTTTAAAGACACCAAAAAAGAGACTTTTTCCTTTCTGTTTGAGGCAAATGTTTTCAAGAAAGTACAAAATCCAAAAAAGTTTCCCAGACTCATAATGAGTGTGTATTTAAAACACATTGTTAAGCATCTGTAACAATTACTTTTTTTGTGAATACTGCTTAACACAGCAGGGGAATGTGGAATGTGGTCACTTGTCCCTTTGTGCTACCCCTGTAATAGCAGTGGTACACAAGAGACTTGGCATGTCACCAGTCACTCAGGCTCTTCCCTGGTAGATTTACCAAGAGACAAATTTAAGAGATGGAATCTGCTGTAAATCTAAAATAAATATTTATTTAATACAGATTAAAATACTTCCTACTCCCTGTAAAAATAAGACAACTATTTGCTTTTCTTAACTTTTTCTCTATCAGGTCATATAACTCTGCTACTCTGTATTGTCATATTGTAGATACAGGTATGTGAACTATAGAATTTTGTGGTGTGAACCTGTAGCAGGCAAGGCCCTCCAGTTATGGATATATATATATAATATATCTATATGTATCTATATCTCTCCCTTCTTACCCAGGAACTTGGCGCTGAATTCACTGTGGTGTAAGAGCAGGGCTACGTCAGCCCTCTCTGGATATCTGGTCATTTTAAAGCTAAAGATTAAACCAAATTATTCATTCTTTCCCTCACATTTTCAAAAGATAGCTAAGAAGATTAGGGAAGCGAAAGGACACGCTCCTGAGAGGAGCAAAGAGATCTGAAATGACAAATGGCGGTGGTGGAAAGGAAGTGCTTGGGTTTTCTTTAAAGAGAAAGCCCCTTTCTTCTGCTATGCTCAAATTCCTGCTATTCTAGAGCAGGAAAGAGGCTCCCCTGCTGAGCATCTCTGCAGAACTAATGAGGCACCTCGTTGTTTGCTCCACTGCCTTGCTTTTTAAATAGAATCCATGATGGGGGACCATTTTAAAAGCCTAGTGCCAAACTCTTTAGCTACAAATGGAGCACCAGGGACCAGAACTGCTGTTCCCTGTGTTCAGGAATCCACAGATGAGATCAGAGTGAACACTAAGCCTACAGGTTGTGCTGCCTTTTATTGTTTATAACTTTCAGCACAGTGATTGTCCCACCAGTGGAGAAGCACTTCAGAGTCTGTCAGGGCTGTGCTTTAGACCTGACAATGCTGAGAGTGCTGGGAGAAGGATTGCCAGTGATATCTTCCCTACCCAGATTCCCTCAGAAGACAATCTCCCTGGTGTGCAAGTGTGATTTAGGCACATTTTTCTTGTTATATCCAAATGTTTTGAGCCGTTAGAAATGGAAAGCAAATGCAAAAGAATAGAAACAATGCCATGTTTTTGGATCAAGAGCCCATTTCCATGGAATATTCGTTTAACCAGATAGGGAACATGCTGATAAAATACAGTGACAATAGAAGCATTTGGAAATCAGGAATGCTTCAAATTCAAATTTTGCTTTTCACAAAAGCACAAAAAATCACACTGTGATTTTCTTGGAAATGACTTCATTTTTGGTCACTGATAACAATGCAAAGCAAGCTGTGCTTCAAATGCTTTCCTGTTCATCAAATTCAGTTCCAGAGATATGCAAAAGAGAGAGAGAGTATATGTGCATTTAGGAATTCCTCAGCCCTTGCTTTCAGCTCTACTTTTACGTAGTGACCCCCTGGGGCACATCATTCAGATTTCATACAATTTCCCAGCTCCAGGAAAGTTTTGGTCAGGTTTGGAGCTCAGCTGCTTTTCCCTGCATCCTCATACAATGCAGGGCTTGAGTTCCAGCCTTGGCTGAATGAAATTCTCCATTCTGTTGTTGTTCTGTTCTGTGTTTGTTTTCTGACATTTCACCCCTGAAGTGCTTGTTTCTTACAACATTGTGTGAACAGATACATCCAAAACTATTATTTTCCTCCCACAGAGTACCGAGTTCCTGTTACCACACCTAACCAGAATCACTGCTGATTTGTGCTGACTCATAATCCAGTTACTGTCATGGGTTAATAGATGCACAACTGCCATTTAAATTCCACATATAAATAAATTTATGGACAGCTTTAACTGAGTTTTTTCCTTTAGATTTTTGTGGAAATTTAAATTTCAGAAACCAGTCTCTGTACAACCATACTCTGCAGTGTAGTTAAGGCTAATTTGCTGTATTTAATTCAGTTAGTCCAATTTATTCTCCCATTGGATTATTTGAGAGTAGGATCAGATGCAGGCAGAGGAAATAGCCAGATTTTGCCATTTTAAACTGCCCTGTCAGACTATCCTTCCTTCTCACTGTCATTAACACCACACCTCGAGGCATTTTCTGCCAGCTAGAAAAGCTGTGTGGGACGTAGCAGGGTAGTATACAAGGTCAGGTGGATCAAGAACAGCTCTTTTTTATGTATGTGAAATAAAGAGAGGAGAAATGAATGAGGTTATATTGTCATCGAGCTGTGAGCTTTTCCCCCTTCTTCGGCCTTACTTCTGTTTGCAAATGGTATACTTTACATGGAAGAGTGTAACACCTCACTGCCAATGAAACCAATCACTGCCATCTCATGTGGTCTAATTTTACTGCCAGAGGCATGAATGCAGCAAGATAATACTCAAATATAGCTTTCCAGAAACATTCCTAGAGGGTTTGTTTTTCCTCCAGACTTTTGAAAGTGGCTTTGGAAGGCCGGAATAGTTCAGCCACCATTTAGCTCCTGTTTCCCTTAAAAAAAATAGCTTATTATGGTCTATTCTCTATTTGTGTTTTTCAATTTTATTAACCTTTCTGGAATCAATTTCTATTTATTAGCCTTATTAGGAGCAGCACTCACATACTTAAAAATTGAGACTGCCTTGTGAATGAAGAAGTCATGCAAGAGCAAGAAAAAAATCAGTGTGAAATAGGTTGGTTTGTAAACTATTGCAGTAGAACAGCTGGGTTTTGTACAAATATCACGTTAGAAGTTTCATATCTTGCAGCTGTCTAAACCAGCAAGTGAAGTTCTGAGTAGTTTATTTGTAGAGCCAAGGAATCAAAACCTCTTATGCTTTGGGAGGTGAAATTGTACTATGCCTGAATGTAAGTGACGAAATAATTTGTAAATATATAAAAGTGGAATTTGCAATGACTTGTAAGGACAGCATTTTTTACCTATCTGTATGAGTGGACAATGGACCTCTGCTTTTTTGATAACTCTAGGCAGATATCCAAAGGTTTAACCTGACATTAAATATTTTGAGTATCATAAGTATAACTAGGTAAATGTTTAGTGATTTTCCCAAACATTACTTTATTTTTTTTTTAATGAACCTGCACAAAATTGCTTTTGTCTATGCATTAATAAATGTCTACTGATAAAACTGAAGAATATCAGAAACCTGTTGGTAATTCAAAATACCTAACCCTCAGTATTCACAGTGATGTTTTTTGGAGCTTCTGGCCATCTAGTGGGATGTCTTATTTTTCATCTTACAATTGCAATACTACCTTTTAATCTAATTTGACATGATGGAGTGATTTGTGTTTGATCTTTAAAGACATAACTCCTTCTGCTTTTAGGACGCGGACTATTTTATTTGACCTCCCCTGGAAATGAAAACCAAAGTCTCTAAGTCTAAACAAGACCTATAAAATGTGTTTTTCTTGTTTGCAGTAAAGGAAGCACTTTGTTGTGATTTCCAGCATTGCATTTAGACATCTGACATCTATGAACAATGATTAGTTGGGCTTGTCTCAGGCATTTATGTAGCATTTATATTGGCCTTGCTGAAGGCAACACTGATCGCTGTGTGAGTCTCCTTTGTGAATCCCTGTCAAAGTGGAACTTATTTGCACAATAATTCATGATGTCAGCTGTCAGTCCTGTAGAAATCCTAATTTCTGAGTGATTTACATAGCCTACTTTGAGTGGCTGCTAAACAAGTTTGTCAAAGATCATACAGGAGAAGCAGCTCTGCATGTCCTGTACGTGCACTCGGTGAAAAGGTGGGGAGGGAGATGTGTGTGTATGCAGGTGAAATGGAGTTAGAAGGATTTTTAACAGTAAGGCTCAAAATCAACTACTGGTTTCTCAGACAACACTGAGCACTGGGCCTCTGAAATTCAGTTGGAAAAAGGACACATTCGAGTTTCTTTGCACACGTGCTGAGCTGGGTGGAAAGGCTGTTACACCTGCCTTAACTGAAGAGAGATAACTCAGTCGTGTCCCTACCAGAAATAGATTTCAGAGGAATGGTCAGAATGCACAGTGAGACTTTCTGGCACAGCAGAGGCCATTAAGTTTCATGCAGGGTTTTTGTGAAAGGCCTGAGTATTTAGGACTGGCATTTGTGTTCCCTTTCACAGCTGGAGAATGAGGTGTTGTTTCACCAGCTGCAGAGTGAGCAGGTGGAATATATGCTCCAATGATCCCAGAAATGAGCTGTGCTTCCCAGTTTCCATGGAAGTGTCAAAAAAAAAAAGATCCAGAGTGTCCTTCCTTGACTTGAAAACTGGTGAAGTAGATGGACAAAAGAGATGTTTCTTATACCGAGGTGGAATGGGATTTTAACACCCACATTACTAATGATTGGATGGGAGCTCTGTTTGGCTGCTGGTGTCCTTATCAATGAAGATCTTGGAAAAGGTGACCCCCTAAATGTGCCAGTCCCTTCTCAGAGTGGGGCAAGGCCAGTCCTGTCTTAAGGTATTTACCAATGACCAGCATAAGGGGGTTGAGTGCACCCTCAGTCACTTTGCAGATGACACCCAGCTGGGTGGGAGTGTGGATCTGCTGGAGGGCAGGAAGGCTCTGCAGAGGCATCTGCTGCATCCCTCAACTGAGGCCAGTGGTCTGACGTTCCACAAGGCCAAGTGCCAGGTCCTGCCCTTGGGTCACAGTGATGTCCAGATTCCAGAACTCTTTCTGACACAGCTGTGGCAGAGGTTCCATGCTGTCTGCCCTGGGTAGCCCTTCAGTTGCCCCTTGGGTTGCCCTCAGCCCTGCAGAACCATCAGAGGGTGGAGGACAGACTTTGCTGGCAGGGTGAGCTGTGAAGGGTCAGCCTGGCTCCTGCCTGGCTGGGATGGCCCTAGTTAAGACAAGAACATCAACCCTCTCACTGGCTTTTCTCCAGAGGACAGAGATCCTCAGCAGCTGACTACAGCTTCATCTGGTGACACTTCCACTGACACGAGTCAAGGCTCCACTCCAGGCTCCCCCTCATTCCCCATCTCAGCTGCCTGAGGACATTGAATTCATCCCCCTGAATTTTCTTTCTCAATCAAAACACTGGTTTTGATAGAAAAGTCTTCTACAGGTTTTGGGCTAAGGTTGTTTGTGCCACCTTGTTCTCAGAGAGACAGAGGGGAATTCTCCCCATGATGGATCAGGTGCCCAGTGAAGGGTGGAAGTACAGAAAGCCTCCCCAAGGTACACAGTGCTCTCTGAGGTTCGACAAGGCCAACTGACTGCTCCTGCTCTTGGATCATGATGATCCTGGGATTCTAGAACTCTTTCTGACACAGCTGTGGGCAGAGGGTCCGTGCTGTCTGTTGGAGTCAGTTGCCCTTGGCAACCCTTCAGCGTCCTCTGCAAACTGACTGGGTGTGCACTCCATGCCCTTGTCCAGACCATCAATAAAGATATTAAACAGGACTGGCCCCAGTACTGAGCCCTGGGGACTCTGCTGGTGCCCGGCCCCACCTGGATGTGGCTCCATTCCCCACCAGTCCCTGGGCCTGGTTTTACACCCAGTGAGGCAGGGTCCTGTGCAGGCGATGAGCAGCCGGTGTCTCCAGGAGAATGTGTGGGAGACAGTGCCAAAGACTTTCTGAAGTCCAGGGAAAACACATCCACAGCTTTTCCTTCATCTGCTGAGGGGTCACTCTGTCGCAGAAGGAGCTTGGGTGGGTCAAGCAAGACCTAAGCCCATGCCTGATGGGCCTAATCCCTTGGGTGTTCTGCACAGGCCTTGTGATCATACCCAAGATGATCTGTTCCATGACCTTCTCTGGCACCGAGGCCAGGCTGACAGGCCTGTCGTTCCCCAGATCCTCCTTCTGGTCCTTCTTGTGACTGGGTGTCATATTAGCTAAACTCAAGTTGTCTGGGACCTCCAAATGGAGGAAGGTGGCTCAGTGAGCACTTCCACCAGTTCCCTCAGCCCCCTTGGCTAGATCCCTTCTGGCCCCGTAGACTTAGGTGTGTCTCAGTGGTGTAGCAGGTCACTGAGCATTTCCCTTGAATTATGGAGCCTTATTCTGCTCCTCATTTCTGTCTTCCATATTATCCAGCTGGATATCCTGAGCACAACTGGTCTCTCTTAAAGACTGGAGCAGAGAAGCATTAAGTACCTCAGCCTTTCCCTCATCCTTTGCCACTTTATTTCCTCCTACATTCAATAAAGAGTGGAGATTTCCCTCAGTTCTCCTTTTGTTGCTGCTCTATAAAAACATTTATCTTATCTTTTGCAGCAGCAGCCAGATTAAGTTCTGGCCCATCTAATTTTCTTCCTCCACTCCTGTAATATCACAACATGCTTTTAGTCCTCCTGAATTGCCTGTCCCTTCTTCCAAAGGTGATAAATTCTCTTCTTCCCTGAGTTCTAGCCAAAGCTCTTTGTTCCACAAGCTCATCTTTTTGGCTCCATGGTTCCAGGACTGGAGCTGATTCATGTCTAACCAATGCAGAGGTGAGGTTTATCTGCACCTGTGTAGGTACCTTCAACATGTGTCAGTCCAGCTATCCAATGTTATTTACCATCCTTTAAATCTTACCTGTGCAGTCAAAATCCAGCAAACCACAGAGGGGCCATTTGTCAATAACTGAATAAATGTGTATTGCTCACTGTTCAGTGTATTGGATAGGGCAATGAAGACTTCGAGAGTGGAATTCCTACTATTAAATAAAAAAGACTCAAGACCTGAAGCTGAGCTTCTGGAAAAACTGGTTGTTGTTAAAACCAAAAGATAGGCTGGGTAGCTGAACCACAGGTTGTGTGGCCAACCACAGACCAGGAATGAGCTGCTTCCAAAACACCAGAACTGTCTGTCATTCTTCAGCAGGCAAAATCAAGGCTCTGCAAAGGCTGGGGCAGCCGTCTGTAACACAGTGTTCAGGACAGGCATCACAACAGCTGGGCCATTTTGGTTACTCACACAAAAACCAGGAGGATGTGAAAGATGTGAGGAGATAATCCACCCAGGAATCTGAAGAACAAACTTTTTTGTTTGGTTTCTGGTGTTTTCCCAAAGCTAGTAAGTTTCTGTGTTTTGGGGTTTCTGGCCCTAGAAGTGTCATTTCGGTTGACCACTTCTTTCCATTTCTCATTCCATTTTCATCTTCCATGTTGCTAAGAGGTTTCCATGACAATCCTAATATTGGATTAAGGAAGACATGTTGCTGAGAGTAGTCTGGCTCTCTGATCTGGCTGAAACCAGCATGTGCAGCTCTGCTGTGAGTGAATGACACAGACATGCTGAAAACTCTTATCAACTGGTGTCAGTAACAAAGGACTATATTGTATCAGCAGGCTGCAGGGAAATAAAAAGCAAAATGCTACTTCTCTGATCCTCTGCAAACATAGTTTCATTGATTTTGTTGGAACTACACTAATTTCTACTGTTTGAGAACTCAGCCCCAACAAATTGCACTTGTTGCAGTAATTCCATGAAAAGCAATGTAATTAATATTGCCTGCATTGAAAACACCGTTGTTCGCTGATGCCAGAAAACATTAATTCAATTTCTCTTTACCCTAGAACTGGAGACACTCTGAATGGCATTCTTTCTCTTTATAATAACCAATATGCATATTTGCCTGCATGGCTTCTGACTGTGACTTGTAAGCTATTTCAAACAGCTCAATAATTACAGTTCTGCTACAGAACTATTATGCCTCGGGTGGGACTGATATTTTTCAAAAGGAATAAATGAATTATGATAAGGCTATCAATTACATCCGGAAAGGGTAATAAAAGGCAAATAGTTGTCTCTTTGTGTTTAGAGGTTAATTTATTATCCCAAGCTATTTTATTGATTCAGTTTACAAAGATGTGCCTCGGGCAGTTTGAACCTTCATGCAAGGACACATTGGATACAGAAACCACCCCCTGCACTTGTCTGGAGCCACATCTCAGGGCTGGGCTGCAGAGACAATGTCTGGAGATTCAGTCTTCTTGTTCAGGGTTTGCTCTCTCGTGGGAAGGAGAGGTGTTTCTTTTTTTTGTATGGAGAGCTGTTCATCAGAAACTAAAACACGACCAGAGATCTAATTTCTGTAATTTCCTCCATCCAGTCTGTCTAAAGTCACTGCAGGCCTCGTCCAGGTTCAGAAAAGGTTCAGTCAAGAAACTTCATATTTGGAGGTTATGAACTATCCCTGATAATCCACAAACAGCTACAGTGCTACATACTTTATCTAAACTGGACAGTTATGACTTACCTAGGAAATATACGGACATTCTAGGGGGAAAAAATATTTAAATACTGCTTAAAAAACTATGATTTAAAAAAACCTAAAAGTTTTCCAAAGTCACTGTGTGCTTGAAGTCTTAGCTAAAAAAAGCAATACAAAACAAAACAAAAAACCAAACAAAAACCCCGCATTAATCCATAGGATTATCATCCATCTTGAAGTTTCCCTTCTGTCCGTGCCTGGTCGGGAGCAATGGGAAAATCAGTGGTTTTGGCTTTGCTGGTGGTGCTTCAAGTGGTCAAAGGAGTGCATGTTCCATCTCTTTGTTTATGCCAGAAAGTTTTATCACCTCCTGCTGCCTCACAGGGCACTGCCTTCATTGGGACAGACAGCCCTTAGCTCAGTTTCTCAGCCCACAGGACTAAATATTTATTTGTGGGCAGTCTTACAGTTGTCACAGGGAGGTTAAGGCTTGTCCATTTGATGGCATCCCAGTTTTAACTCCCTACCAATTATGAAAGGGTAAAAGGAATGATTGGGCTTTGGTCTGGATTTTTTTCCAGAGCTCTAATGTAAAACATAGTCATGCAGCTGGGGAGAGAGTACTCAACCCAAATGATTAGACCAGCTGATTTCCCGGAAAATATTTGAAGCCATGGCTCTACCTGCTGGAACAGTGGGAAATGACACTGCACCAAGAGGCTGGTTGGAGAAATTGCCTCCTTTTGAAATAATGGATTTCCCTCCAGGATCCACAATTTAGCTTGTTTGTAATGGCAGAAATTCTCACTATGTTTTTGGGGTTACGTGGCATGAGACTCGAGATCTGTCTGTCCCTTTCCCTGCTGGAAATTTGTGTGCTGGGCTACAAACCAGCTTTTCTCTCTCAAGAGAGCTAAATGGGGACACCTATTAATTAATACCAGGACCTGCTCTGCTATTAATCTCCTCTGAAGTCTCTGATACTGGCTGATTAAGATGAGCTTAGTAACTGGCTTATTTTCTGATGAATACTAAACTTACAAAAAATGGGGAGGTGGCTCGTGGATAACATTTTCAGGAGCATCCAGGTGAGTTAGGCACTTGTGAACACTGCACACAGTGTCACTAAGTTTCTATGAAGGCAGCAACAGCTAAGAGCCAAAGTAAGCCCTTTGGAGTTTATATTGTACCGTGGTTCTTTAATATTTTGTTTATTTGTTTTGATTTTGTTTGTGCATTGGTTTTTGGAAAAGCTCTGACTTCATATCAGTCAGGTTAAATTTAGCCCTCCAGGATTTTTGCTAAATTTTTAATTTCTATAGCATTTCCATCTAATATTCTCAGTTCTGCTTTGCAACATTAACAAGCTAAGCCATACTGTTGATGCAATCATCTCTATTATTCTCTTTCTGATGCACAGATCACTAGCACATCTTCCAAAGCTGCCCAAAACAGTCAGTTATTTCACAAAGAACTGATGAGAAAATAGATTTTAAAAATATCATCAAGTCATTTGTGTGGCTTTATTAAAATATATTTTGGTTCTACAAACTTGTTTTCTATTCCAAATTCTTATATTTGTAATCAACATCATTGATGAGAGTGCAAGGGACCTTTAATAGGAAGCTTTCTGGTTTATGTTTCCTGTAAGAAACAGAAATTAATTTACTGCTGCTCTTCTTATTTTGTCCTTTGTCAAAAACACTGGAACATTAAAACTAGAATGTTGAGAGAATGTTTAAAAAGACACAAAGGGGAGCACCTATGAAAAAACCATCTAAAAATCCTCAGTTGTGTTGTGAAATATGGTTTGTGAAGAGCAGCAGAGGGAATGGTTGCCTGGTCCATGCAGCACTGGGCAGAGTGACCGGCTCACTGTGACAATGCAGAGCTCAACATGCCAAGAGGCAGCACCTTTGCACTCCTGGAGCATTCCCCTGGTGGAATGCGTAGTATTCGTTACTACACGTGGTAGTGCAGTGCTCTCCTCCTGGATATTCAACAGGAATTCTGCAGGGGTGGAGTTGTGCTGGTCCTGGAGCCTGGCTGCACAATGCGGGGTTTACACAAGGCACAAGTGCACTGCCAGCAGAGAGACATCCTGACAGTCACCTCTCGTAAGGGCCTGCTTCAAGAACCCAGCCATTGTTCTTTTTCCACCCAATGACATGAAATTGTGCCTGTAAGATACCAGAACACACACATGTGCATGCATGTGTCCTTCTCTATCTAGACAGAAAAAAAAAAAAGTAGCAGTTAACAGATTTCTGATACCTCTCAAAGCCTACAGAAAGGGTCAGCCTGGAAGGGACCACAGTGGCTCATCTGGTGCCACCTCCCTGCTCCAGCAGGGCCATCCCAGAGCACACAGCACAGGATTGTGTGTGGCTCTGAAATATCCCCAGTGAGGAGACTCCACACCCTCTCTGGTCTCTGTTCAGGGCTCAGTCACTGCCCAGGGAAGAAGTTCTGCCTCCTGTCCAGGTGGAATTTCCTGGGCATCAGTCCCTGCCCGTTCCTCTGGTGCCATGGCTGGGCCCCACGGAGCAGAGCCTGGGCCCTGCTCGGAGCCCTCCCTGCACACAGGGACACCCAGGGCTGAGGGCCCCTCTCAGCTGGGGCTCCTCTCCAGGCTGGACAGCCCCAGCTCCCTCAGCCTTTCCCTGTCAGGGATGCTCCAGGCCCTAAATCATCTCCTCAGCCTCTGCTGGCCCCGCTCCAGGAGCTCCCTGTCCCTCCTGTCCTGAGGAGCCCAGGACTGGACACAGCACTGCAGCTGTGCCTCCCAGGGCTGGGCAGAGGGGCAGGATCACTCCCTAACCTGCTGGTAATGGTTTTCCCAATACACCCCAACAGCCTTCTACAGCTGTATTTCATTTATGAAGCCCCAGCCCATATTTATACAGCCCATATAGCCCACACAGCTGCTCCTCCTTATGAGATGGCAATAACCCCAAGAACTCTTCAGAGCTGTTGCTCCTGTGTGTGTTGCTACTGCAGCATAAAACCAGTAACTAAATCTGATCTGAAATGGGTCTTGAGGGGAGATTCAGAAACCCTTCTTCAATCTCCCCCCCAGCTGGTTGGTAGATTTATCACACAGGAGAATTTTACTGCATGTTAAAAAGGACAGTTAATGGAAGTTGGAAGGATACAGTGAGTATTTTTTTCACATTGTTAATTATTATAATACATGAAATACCTGGGTTACTGCAGCAAAAGCTCTTCCAATGATGCAAAGCAATCAGCATCTGAGAGTATAATTCTAGAATATCTTTTTAGACTTGTTTTACATGCAGGTGTGCAAGACAAAAGCATATTTTTTTCTCTAGCGTTAGTTGCAAGCTTGTACTATTCCTGAGGACTAGACCCTTGTTCTGAGAAGACATGAGGAGTGCAGTCTTATGATGAAGTAATTTCAAAAAGTCGAATTTTCTCTTCTTAAACTGGGATGGGCATCCATCAAAGGCAAGGGAGTGAAGCTGTGTAGCGGCTTACATGGTGTCTGCTGGAGGGAATCATCCTCTGCACCAGGAAAGGGGCTTTTAGCTTTTGTGTGACATCACTCCACTCCTTTGATGCAGTGGCCAAAGTGAAGCTCTTCTCCAAGGTTTTCACCTCCAGTGAAATCCTGGTCCTTTGAAATCTATAACAAATCTATCCCACAGATAACTCGATAACTCTCCCGAGACCTGCAAGGTTGGCTTCTCTTGCCAAGAGACAGCCTCCAGCAAGAACCCTTTAGGAACAGGTCTCTGGGTTTTTTGCTTATCCTACATCTGCTTCTCCTTGGGTGTATCTACAAATAGAATTGGATGAATACTACACATGATGTATGATTGGTCTCTGACAATTTCAACTGTAGCATCCTTGGAGGGGCGTAAAAAGTGGTCTTAAAATATCCAGAGGTAAAATAACCCCCCCCTTTTCTTTTTTTTTTTTTTGTTAAGTTCACTCAAACATTAAAAAAGAAGATTTCCAGCCAGAACAAGCTATTAAATTTTTAATTATTTTATGCAAAAAATATTGAAATTCTTGCCTCTCAGTGCAGGCTTTTCCACTGGAGGACTCTTCTTGTCTCGAAATAAGGAATTTTAATATGAAAAAACTGTTAAAGTAACATGAAACAGAGGTATAAAATACTGCCTGCCCATGGCTCTCTCTACCGTGACTTCAGTGGTAGCAATTTAAAAAAAGAAAGGAATTTTTTTTTGAAGTAATCTATTAGAGTGGAAACTAATTCTCTGATTGCCATGGAGGTTAATAACAGGAAAGGGCTGTTTTGTTCTTCTTGGTTGTCTGAAACTCCAGATGCCTTCAGACATCTTTATCGCTCTAAAGGAAGCCATAAAGGTAATTTGAGGGTGAACGGCTGACATCATTCATGGCTGTAGATCTGCAGAGCTCCCAGGATAAAGACACATAAATATACAACTGGAAATGTGGGAGATGTTAAGATCTCAGTGTTAAAGCTGGGAAGGGGAGGATGCTGATAAACCCATCTGAAGTACTGGTAGGACACACCAACTTGTTTTTAAAAATTCTGTGCACATGGTGAGATTACCAAGAAACAAAACCACAGATCTTTGGTATCAAAACTACTGAATATTGCAGGGCTTAAAAAACATCAAGAGACAGAATCCCTGAAACCTTTGGAAACCAACAAACAAAAAAATCAGCTTTCTGTGGTCAAAAGCATTTCAACAGAAGTTAAGCACCTGCTCACATTTGAGGCTCTGGGACACACTACTGCCTTTATTTTTTGTTGTAAATGGGAACATTCCAAGTGAAGATGGGAGTGTAGGTGGGATCAGTACTGCCTGGTGGGGTTTTGACCAAAACCAAGGTTCAATATGTCAGTTTTCATAATGCCACTTCTCCATGTCAGCCAGTATGATCCCACAAATTGGTAAGGAGAAAACCTGAACAAATGCAGGCAGGAGGCAGCTTGGAAAACACTCTTTAAGATAGGAACCGTGTTCTCAGAAAGTTTCATCCTGACCTTAGACCAGTTCATGACTAAATCTCTCAAACCCCTGTGCATCAGCTAAGCATGATGGCAATTAATGTGTAGGTGGAAACACCTTATCAGCCAGGAGAGGCTAGTGGAAGACACGGGAGCTGAGTTGTGTTCTATATTTTTGTTTGCACGTAATGGCACCATTCTCTGAGGAAAAAAAGGATTTCATTTCTTTTGAAGGCATTTTGAAGCAGCTCTGAGACTGCCTGGGGTGTCTGTTTCAACATTGCTGAAGTTTAAGTGCCTCACGCTAGAATTAAAAGTGACCCTTTGCTATTGTGGAGTAAAGGACTGGAATAGGAAATCAAAGAGTTCCCCTCTGCTAGCAGGGAAACATGCTTTCTCATTTAGAGGAAACAGAAGGAGGGAATTGGGTTTCCATAGTGATTCATGAGGAAAGGACATGGTTACCTGGAAACAGGACTGCTCCCATCCGCTGAAAAAGCCTTTCTTATATCTGTTTATTGGTGAGAGATCAAAGCTGGCTCTCCACTCACACCAGAGCCGGGAGGTTGGACCCAGAGCAGCTGCTCTGCATCTGATTTGAGCACAAGCAAGCAGAGCACCGAAAACTTTCAGCAGGACCTCCACCACCCAGAAATTACTATTTCTGTTTGTAAATCAAGTCTTTATTGTCAAAGGCTTCAGAAAAGTGGCCACTAATTCAGAATGATTGCTGCAGTCACTGCCATCTGTGGCTGTGTGAGAGCCATGACAGCATTTCATACAGCCAGTCAGCTGTAGCTGGGGAGGAAAATCTGTTTTGAGCCTTTGCAGTTGTACTCTACAGACATTTACAGAGCTCACACTGCCAGCTGCTCATCTCCATGTGACTCTTCCTTCCTTGCACCAGAGACTTGGTGGGTCCTTCACTTCTCAGAACAGAAGAATCAAGGAGGCAAGATTTTGAAAGACTCCAGTGAGGATCTAAGGAAATAACGGGGACTTCTGGTTATCTGTGAGTTGCAAATCCTGCCCAAGCACGTGAGTCAACGCAGGCAGGCAGCCAGAACAACCACAAAACTGCGGCTCAAATACAAAGAGTAAATTTATTTCACTACATCGGTCACCAGAGGATCCCAAAGCAGCAGCTGAGTGGAGACACAAAAGTGGGAATGCCGGCACCATCAGGCCCAGTCCATCCCGGCTGTTGGCACCCATTTACCAAGGATGAGTCATTTTCCACAATGCTCTGACCTCCCTGTGCTTTTTATGATCTCTGAGCTTTGATCCCCTCTCTCCTGAAACAGGGAGCTCAGGCATGTCTGTGAGAGGGTCTCTGAGCCTCTCCAAACACCTACACTGTGTCTACACAGAGATTCTGCTTCTCAAAGCAGCCAGAGGATAAACAACAATCAGCACAATGGATGGGGTTTCCCACACTGTTACTCTCTAGGTCTTGGCATTCCCAGCTGCAGGGTCACTCAGCAAACCTACCATCGTCCTCAACATTCTTCCAGTTTTACCCTTTTCCTCACAACACCAAGCATGATTACTTTCACAAAGGACTTCGTTCAAAGCACAGAAATATTTCTAGAGGTCTTGGCAAGTCTTCTGGTCATCCAAGAAAAAATGGGTTTATAGCTAAATCACTGGACTATGCCTCAGCTTCCAACTTTTTCTTGAAGCTGCTCAAGCCTGGTCCTTGCAATATCTTAGTGTATATTCCCTTCCTCTGTTAGAACTAGATGCAACAAACTGTGCTGCTTTTCAGAATAAAGTCCTTCTTTCAGAACAAAATAAAAAAGAAAAAGAGAAGGATCCGGCAGATACCTATTTCCATAAACTCATTCTAAAAAGCTGTGAACTAGAAGTGAAATTAGAACTGCAGACATAAACCTCTGGTCAGTCACACAAAGGGTCGTCAGAAGACACTGGAGTGGAAGCAGTCAAACACAGTTTGGCTACAGACAACAGCAAGGCTCAAACTCTGTGTCTCAAAAGCTTATTTTGATATTTCTTGCTGTGAATTTTAAACAAAAGACTTTCAATTCGAAGGAATGAGTCTGTATCCCTTTTCCAGTGTTACTGCCTAAGCCATGCTTGGAAGGTTTGTTGCTGTGGTACCATCATCTCTAGCATAAGGGGGATTGGAGCTTGGCTGTAGGGGAACAGGCTCTGATCCCCTTTGCTCACGTGAGGGATATTTTATCCATGGGATGTCACAGGAGCCCCTAAAAGTCCTTCTAGTCTAGTGTTTCCTTGCAATCCTGCTATCATTTTTTCAGCATGGCAGTGAAGGTACGGAAAGTGGAATAACGGCTTTAAGTCTTTTAAACTGGAAAGGAGCAGGAATACAGGTCCTTCACTTCCTGAGTGAGTGCTTCACCTGTAGGGCGATGGAGCTGCACCCAAACTCTGCCTTCAAAGAAAGGTCAAACCATTTATCAGCACTCAAAGGAAAAGTGAGAGGCACTGGAGAAAATATGTTGTGAATCCTGCCCTTACCCAGATGCTTATCTGTGCATAATGCTGTGCACCTATCTGCAGAGAGAAGGGGTTTTACAGATGTCCCTCGTGAGGGTGTTGCCCGTTAGTTTTCTGCAGGGCCTGCCACAGAACGTGCAGCCTACCCTGAATCCTGGGCAGGCACTTTCTTCACTCTCCTGAGCCCTTACACAGGGAACTTCATTTCTTAACACAGCCTTGGTAATCCTTCCTTCTGCAGCCAGGCCCTGAAAGTCCATGCTCAGAACCAGCTTTAAACTTACACGCAGCAAAACTGGGGAGGTAAATGTCTCTGTTGTGTCTCAAAAGTACCACACTGCAATATCTTTCTTGACCACATTTCTATCTTCCAACACATATTCTGCCTTGCTTCTGGCAGCTGTTTCTTTCCCATGCTGGGAAGAACTCAACCTAAAGAATAAGAGGGGTACAGTGAAAGATCCTGGCTGAGATCTGAGGAATGCTCAGACCTGAGAGTGGTATTGCCATTCTATGAACAAGACAAAGATGGAGTGGTAGTTAGGCACCTACTTGCCCTACAAATGCCTCGTTCATCTTTTGGATCCCAGTAAAAACCTCAATAATTCAGTCTAATATCTGTATTTCTTCTATTTATACAAAAACCTCCACAAAGCATAGAAGAAACCCCCTCTCTTTCTCTCTCTCTCTCTTTCTCTGTTCATTTAATAACAGAGAAAAAATAGAAAAAACTCTCCAGGGCCCCACTAATAAGTTAGGATTCTGAGCAGAGATAAAAGATGCCTTCTGCATTTCATCCCTAACTCCTGACTCTTTGTTTGGCCATTGCTTAGGGATCAAGATATTAAGTTGTTTTCACATCTCCTACAGAGAACCTGACTCAGGGTCAGTCTTCAATAAAAACATGGCAACAGCAAAGGCCCAAGAACCTTCAAGACTTGGGGACAAGGTGATTTACCCAAGGTCTCACAGAAGTGTAGTCAAAGAAGAGGCTGTTGAACCTGTGAGTACAACCTCACTGTGCCAGATACTCCCAATGTGAGGCCCCAGTCCTGACCTGTTACACTGGTTACAAGCTCCTTGTGGAAATATAAATGTGTGGCCCAGAGCTTGATCCACGCTGGTTTTCTTTATGATACCCAGTTTAGGCATGGGAGAACAGCAAAAATCTTGAAAATACAGGCACAGACTGAAAACAGGTGCCCCATAACTCACTGGTCTTCAGAAGAAAAGCATAGCCCTGAGAAATGGGAGAAAAATGGTTTAGCTAAAGGAAAGGAGCAGCAGATAAGAAAATGGGGGTAAAAAGAGGCAGCAGCTGAGCAGCAGGATGAGGCACCTTTCCAGTCTGGGAAACAATCCCCCCCTGCCACCACCACCAAGCATCACCCAGTGTGTAGTCAGAGACATATGCTGAGGACTGGTGATCTTCTTGTAAAAGGATAAGATCCCAAATTTGGACAGGGTGGTGGAAGAAAGGAGATGTCCTCTTAATTTCCAGCTTATCCCTTCAAAACTCTCTCAGCCCTGATCACCTGGGTAGCTGAGACCATGGGCAGCTGCAGCCACCAGTGCTGACTACAAGGTCTCAGCTCTTTGAAGGAAGTATTTAGGGTCATCTTGTGTTTTTCAGAGTGTTCTAATTCTCTGGGAATCAGGCTGTGCAGATTGTGCTTAACTGTAATGCCATTTCTTGTCAGTTCAGTTAAATGAGGAAAAAAGGTAAGCCTGTGATTGTGAGCTGGGTTCACTTGGAGACTATTTGGTTCAGGTTCTAACTTCAGAATTAGACTTAATTTAAGATTCTCTCTTTGATATCTGAGTTTGAAATCCTTCTGAAACAAACAGAAAAAACAGAAGTATCTATCTGGCTGTGTAATGAAGAAAACTAATCAGATTGAGCTCTGGGGTACTATTAACTTATTATTCTATTACACAATTTTCTGGTAGTTTACAAGATCTTCTTTATCCTATAATTATTTACATCTTTGTTTGTTTGTTTATCAAGAAGACTTCTTTGTTTGTTTGTTTATTGACCACACAATATGGCTCAGACATATTCTTATGGCAATTACTTTCCTAGAATAACTTTATGCTCCAAAATGGAAGTATTTCCATTTGTCTGCTTAAAGATATGCTTACGGGCAAACCTTCCACAATTCTTTTTCTTTTGGCAGAGATTAAAAGATTTTAGGTTGAGTACAAACTGTAGTTATTCACACATATATATTGTTACATATTTATTTGTAGATGTGTATTTGTGCCTTAGAAAATTGGTTTCCTAAATAGTTCCTTTAGTACCCTAATATGTTTAAAGACCTTGTTAACCTTCTATCACTGTAAACAAGGGATGTTATTTTCTTTAAATATTTTTGCTTCCCGTATCACCCAAAAAGAGAACACTGAAATGTGAGAAATATGTGCTACTCCTAATGTGTTTCTGCACTCTTTCAGAGTTACTGCAACTCAGTGATAAGGATACCATTTATTTTTAATTTATTCAGTTTACTGTTGAGTCATAGCCAGGGTTTGATTTTTCTTCTAGTGAGGCAAATTGTCAGGAATAAGAAAAACACAGGTTCTTAGTAAAATAAGTAACCCCAAGAACTTTGACAACTTCTAAAGGCCCCCCACCACCATCTGTGCTAAGTGTGTAACTCTCCAATAACTGTGTTTGAAAGCTTTGGGCAGGTACAGCCACAGAAGTCATTACTGTCACTCAGACCCTTTGGAGCTAGCACAAGACAAACTCCGTGTACATTGCTTACTGAAGGCGTTATCTGCTAATCGATTCCCTCAGCACAATGTCAGGCTTTGAGCTTAGTCCCAAGTCCCTCGTTGTTTTCATATCAGGCAGCAACACAGCACTGGGGCTGCAGAGAGGATGTGTGTGGAGCAGAGTACATGGAGGACAAAAGGGCATCCCAGATGTCTGGGCGCAGGGAAAAGATATTTATTCTGTCAGCTGGTGGCAAATGAAAAAATGGAAAAGTTATATTTCTCTCTGGATAGCAGGATGCGCAGAAACTTGAGATAAAATGTCCAAAGTTGCACCTTTGAGGGGTTTCACAAATAAACAGTGAGATATTTTGCAAGAGGTCTTACTGTAGAGGTAGTCTACATTCTCCCTGCAAGGTCTTCTTCAGCTCCAGCCAACCATTTTTGCTGAGTGCTCATTCCTCAGCAACATGGCCACTATTTGTATTGACTCAGAGAGCTGTCGTGAGACATCAGATCAGCAACTGCTGCAGCAAACTGCATAATCAGAGCAGCATAAACAGGCACTTCCTCCCTGATCCATATTTATGCAACAGTCAATCTTCAGACCTCTTTAAAAGGCTTGTATTCCTAAGCAGGAGGGATTGCAGTGCCTGCACTGCCTTCAGAGATACATGGAGTTTGCAAACACCCACTTCGTAGGCTCAACCGAGTCCTGGCGAAGCTCCTTACACTTTGAACCCCAAAGTGATGTTTAACGTTGATGTGGGCAGCTTCTGCCTCAAGCTGCTTTGGTTGTGTCTTAGGGAGGCACATCTCCAAGTATTTGTATGCAGAGAAGATGTGCTGTACAACAGAGCAGCTGCAGCAAGGCCAGGATCGACACCTGTAGTGAGGTGACCAGGATAGGATTAAGGATTCACTGGAAACCACGTATATTTGAGGTGTTCATCTGCCACTGTCTGCTCTGAACCTGAATTCCATGCTTCTCACAAGCACTGGTAACACCCCGAAGTTCCATCCCCTCTTTATGGACAGGAAAGAGAGGTGCACACAAGAATAAGGTCCTGTCTGAAGTCACATCAGCAGCGGCCATTAGCACATTGCTAATGCCTTCTGGCACCTTTTTTTTTCCTTTCACAGAGATAGGTGGGTTTGTTCCTCTTTCCCAGCTTTGTCTGAGCACACTGCAAAACTCCAGGCTGCCACAGAATTATCAAAAGGCAGTCAAGATTTATTGCGTGGTGTGAGATCTTTTATAGCACAGCAACTTCATGGTTCTTTCTGTCCTAAAAATTCTAAACAAATATTAACTAAGGAAAGTTTCCTTTTTACAGTGCCCAGAAGAGGGGCAGGCACTGATCTCTGCTCTGTGTGTGACCAGGGACAGGACCGGAGGGAACGGCTGGAGCTGTGTCAGGGGAGGGTTAGGTTGGATATCAGGAAAAGGTTCTTCCCCCAGAGGGTGCTGGGGCACTGAACAGGCTCCCCAGGGAATGGTTACAGCCCCAAGGCTGCCAGAGCTCCAGGAGTGTTTGGACAATGCTCTCAGGGATGCACAGGGTGGGATTGCTGGGGTGTCTGTGCAGGGAGAGGAGCTGGACTGGATGATCCTTGTGGGCCCCTTCCAGCCCAGGATATTCTGTGATTCTATGATATGCAGTTTTGATAAATTGCCCTCATGAGCACAGTTTTCTGCTTTTGTTACTCACATAATTTACAGCTCCCAGATGAGCAGACTGCCATAAGCAACGAAAGAAAAGATGCTCAAGTGTACTGTGTAAGTGTTGTACAAAAGAAGGGGTGGGGGGAAGGGGAAGGGCAACCTGAAAAAAAAATCCAAATGTAATCAGAACAGAGTGGTGGTTTTGGCATGGTGTCAGTAACTCCTCTTATTATGAGAAGATATTCAGATGTAATCAGGCTCCATGTCACAGAGAATCAAAACTAATAACTCTGATGGCAAATGTTTGCAGGCTGGGGCTATAATGTTCTCAGGGTCTCTTTTGTCTGGTAAGTGTGAGGACAGCCTCACAGAGCTGGCAAAGGCTTTGAAAGGTCAGAGTACTTTGGTGATAACAACTACCTACTTGCAACTGATCAATTTCCCTTCTTATTCATTGTTGTAAGAATTTACTTTGCTTGTGATCCATTTAGCCCCTCTGCTTTCTGTAAAAAACCTGCATTTGTTAAATACTGAGATGGAAGATTCATGAAAAGCTTGTTTATGTGAGGTTGATTTCAAGGACTGGATTTGTGATTGCACTCAAATCTGCCCACTGGAGCCACTGATGACTCCGCATCGTTAGTCTGAGCCTCCGCTGTCTCACACCTGACACCTGTGAATGGCAGTCACTTCTACAGAGCAAAATACTGTCATTACATGGTTTCAAAGACCTTGATTTGACAACATTTTTACAGATGTGGAATCTACAATAAAAATAAATGTGAAGAAGAAAACTTCACATTCTGTACATCACATTATTTGGAGCTTTTGGTGGATTCAGTTCTGCTCCATTCCATTATGATAGCAGCTGTTTTTTGGGAGCACTTAAAATCCCAAGAAAAATCAGGCACCCTCAGCTGATATCAGCCTATCAGAATATTGACAGGTCAAATAATAAGCCCTGAAGCAACCCATTCCATATTCTGCTGCTTATATAATGATTGTTTCCCATGTTCTTTTGACCATTCACTCTGCTGCATCACCTTCATTCCTTCAAAGTGATGTTAAATAAAGTGAATGAGATTAAAGTGGGTGATGAGAGGTGGAAAGAGAAAGTGAGAGAAAGAAGAATCAATTCAGTTAATTAATGGCTGACAAATAACAGTAAAAAAGAAGCTTCACAGTTCCAAGGGACATCAAATTCAGAAAGCAGCCTGAAGAGAAATAATGAGGGTACCAGACCTTGTAATAAATGATTGTGTTGTTCTAATCTAAAGAAAGCAAACAACAGTAGAACTTGAAAAGTAAGGGTCAGATTATGGCTTTGGCCTTCTGCACAGAGTTCTGCAGGAAAAGACATGGAACTGGGCAAGAGGAGACACTGGCAAAACCTCCTGGAGCTGTTGTTGGTTTGCTGGGAGAGACGAAGCAGGTCCTTTACCTTTTCATCAAGTGGATTTCCTAAGAAAATGAAGTTTACACAGCTCTGTTCCCCTTGCCTGACAGCTCAGGAATTTCCTTGGCCATTTTCCAGCACATTTGACAGAGAGGAGACTCCAAAGATGTTTCATTCCCTAAAGCTTCACAAAGGCAGTTGTGTTGTGTTAAAGAAAGTCCTACCACTGCAGCCTCTGACTGAATACCCAAGCATGATTTCGATGCCAGAAAAGAAATCGGATATTACAGACAGATGTTAAGGAGCAGCCACCCACAGCAGTCTCTTTTCTTCTTCTGTCATTAATTTTCCTCCATTTGTCCTTCTTATCCAGATTTTGAGTCCCCTGAGACACCTGACTGCTGTTTTATCTTTAGACCACACCCCAGTCAGCCCAGATCTTCCCCATGATGCATCTCATAACACAAAACTATGTTCAGCTCTTACAAGAAGTAAGATGATAATTTCGCCAAAAAATGATATTATTTGTAGAAAAAACACAGCACAAGAAACAAACACACCAAAATCTTAGCATGAGAAATAGAAAGGATTCTAAGTATTCATGAGGGAGGCTGTCTCCCAAATTCATTTCACTGATGTGGCAATTGTGTCCAAATAATTTAGCACACCTTGAAAGCCTGGTGACCTGCCTGCTCCATGACTTCATCCACAGCGCTCACTGTTGGGCTGTTGTAAAAACTGCATGAAAATCAAAATGATACATCTGTCCTCATTAAATTAAAATAGCCATCTCTGGAGGTAATTGAAGGGCTGGTATGGGCAATTCTGCATTTCCGTCACAGATCTAGGAATTGGGTTAGTGCTATAGTGCTGTAAGAACAATTTTAAAAAACAAAATAGATTAATTGAAAGGTAAGGAAGTGATAGATTAAGAAGAGAAGTTCACCCTTATCATAATTTTATGATTTTCCTGTTCATTAAGTACAAATTTGAACATTGCCTAATAATTCACGCTGCAGTTAAGTCAGATGATTTTAGCAGGAGCATAAATGAATTCACTAAAAAGTTGTATCTGCTTCAATTTTAATGGAATTTCACTTAGAATCAACTGAAATTTTCTTACTGAAGCCTTCTCACAGCACTAGTAGGAGCAAGAATGTTTGTTTTTAAGAGAAGGTTCTTGAGACGTATTTAAAACATAGTGCATTATTTCAAAGTCCAGCTGAAGGTTCATTTTCAGTTAAGAATAAATAAGAAAAATAACTCATAATCCTGAAAGTATTTCAACACAGCTATATTACCTAAAACACCACTGAGCTTTAGCTGTGCAAGATCTCTCATTACCTCATAAGAAGATGATTTTAGAAAAGATTTTTTATTTTGATAGAAGAAACATTTTAGTATTCACCTTTCAATAACTCAGTCCAGTTTTCAATTCGCATAAAACTAATTTTTTACCGAAAGAAAAGAATCTGTAATTTTGAGAATATGTTGTTTTGTTCCTCTGTAAGGTAGAGGTTGAGCATTTGCCTGAACTGCAAATCTCCTCTGCAGCTGAATTGTAGAACTGTAAACAACTCCATTTAAATGCAGGGACAAATCAAGGATATCAACACACAGAAGGGGAAGGGGTTTAATAGTTTCCCCTGAAGCACTTTGGAACATGTAAACTGGAGGAGTTTGACATCTAGTATGTGATATCATTAAGCACAGAGTTATTGCAGGATTATTTGATTTAAAAGTTCTCACTGCACACCTAAGCTTTCCATAAAATAATTTATATGGAAGAATTCAAGGTAAAAATTACCCATAGTGGTGCCATAAGGCTTTGGGTCCCCTTAGCAAATGCACTACACAGTTGAATGTTAAAGTTCTGTCTTTGAACAGGATCAGTGAATTGAGCTTTTCAATTGTTTGCCATAAACTGAAAGATTCAGCAACTGAATGAGGTCGATGTTGTTTAGCTGCTATCTTTTTTACACATTTATTCTGAATCATGAAAATAATTGTTTCTGGCTAAGCTTCATCAAGCTGAAAGCAAAAGTGCCTCTCCCATTTTTTCCCTATCCATCAAAATACCTGTGCATGGCAAATTATAAGTGCTATACTTCACATTCTTGGAGTTTGTATGGCTTTAGTGGGTGTCACAGTAAATAGTGAATGCACACAAATCCTTTTGTTCTAAAGGGGTTTAGCAGAAGAAAATCAAGTGTTTTACAGAGGAGATTTTAACAGGCAACTTGATTTGGGGCAATTCTAATAACTCTAAGGAAAAGATTGAAATGAAAGAATCCAACAGAACTTTGCAGGTATCAAGCCTTTTGCTGTCAACCTTTGCAATTACAAAAATCTTACTCTCCCCTTAATGCTGTCACAAACGTGAATTACTGTAAACATAAAGTTAACTTGGCATATTCCAGGTCATCAGGAGATATTACTCAGCAACACTTTTAGCACTTTAATGAAATACACTGAATTTTACTGAGCCTCATTGCTCTCAAGGGCACAGAATCACAGAATCATTGGGTTGGAAAAGCCTTCCAAGAACACAGAGAGACCGATCAATCCCCACCTTGTCACCCGGCCCAGAGCACTGAGTGCCACGTCCAGTTGATCCTAGGACACCTCCAGGGATGGGGACTCCACTGCCTCCCTGGGCAGCCCCTGCCAATGCCTGACCACAATTTCCATGAAGAAATTCCTCCTGATGTCCAACCTGAACCTCCCCTGGCACAGCTTGAGGCCGTTTCCTCTCCTCCTGTCCCTTGTTCCCTGGGAGCAGAGCCCGATCCCCCCTGGCTGCCCCCTCCTGTCAGGGAGTTGTGCAGAGCCAGAAGGTCCCCCCTGAGCCTCCTTTGCTCCAGGCTGAGCTCCTTTCCCAGCTCCCTCAGCCCCTCCTGCTGCTCCAGCCCCTTCCCCAGCTCTGTTCCCTTCTCTGGACACGCTCCAGCCCCTCAATGCCTTTCTTGTCCGGAGGGGCCCAGAGCTGCCCCAGGATCTGAGGTGTGGCCCCAGCAGTGCCCAGCACAGGGGACAGTCACTGCCCCGGCCCTGCTGCCACCCCATGGCTGGCACAGCCCAGGTGCCATTGGCCTCTTGGCCCCCTGGGCACACCTGGGCTCATGTCCAGCCGCTGTCCCCAGCAGCCCCAGGGCCTTTCCCAGCTTTCCAGCCCCTCTGCCCCAGCCTGGAGCTGCAGGAGGTTGGTGTGACCCAAGGCAGGACTGGGCCCTTGGCCTTTTGGACGGACCCTCAGACCATTGGCCTGGGCCCATGGATCCAGCCTGTCCAGATCCCTCTGCAGAGCCTTCCTGCCCTCCAGCAGATCCACACTCCCACCCAGCTGGGCATTTTCTGCAAAGTGACTGAGGGTGCACCCGATCTCCTTGTCCTGATCATCAATAAAGATACTAAACAGGACTGGCCCCAGTACTGAGCCTTGGAGAACCCCACTGGTGCCTGGCCACCAGCTGCATGGGGCACCATTCGCCACCACAGGGTGTGGCTGTAGAAGCTTTACCCTGAGGCATAACCGAGGAAGAGTTTTTGTTGTTCAAAGTTTCCCTAGACTGTATCCAGCAGCAAATCTTTCAGTGTCTTCTACTGGATCAGGCTTTAATTGAAAGGATAAAAATTAATGTGGGAAGCTTTTCCTATCTTCTTTTAACAGTTGTTGTATAAACCCAACTCCCCGTCTCATTAACTGCCTTAAGTTACATTATAAATACAAATATCTGAGGGTGGAAGGTTATTATCTTCTCCCTTCCTGACATAAGTAGATTGCATGGTACATCACTGTCCACTGGAAGCACTAACGTTATTGTGGAGGAAATTAATTGCTTAATTCCACTCTCTAAGATGCCAGCTAATTAGCTGAATAGCACCAAGCATTAGTTACCAGCTCTACGGTATTTCTTTGAAGCATTGCTCACTTTGTTAATTTTCTATGAAGTCATAGCTACTCCCAAGAATAAACTCTCAGCATCAAATGGCATTTAAGAATTTAAGCATAATTGGAGGTATTTCAGATGTCATATCAACCAAATTGTTCATTGAAATAATCCCAGTCCCAAGATTAATTGTACTTCTGGAAAATGTTTCCGTATATAAACACAGTACAGATACATAATGCAAAGGGTAAATTATTCTGTGGTCTCCAAGGAAAATGTGAAATTCCTTTGGATTACACAGAGTATTTAATCAAATACCAAAAGTTCAACAAATTATATGATATGACTTATAAACTTACCTTTCTTTAGAGAATACTGTTAATAGTACCAAAATAACACAGTTAATTCTCTGGGCTGTAACCACTGCATGTTGATTTCTCTTCTTCAGTTCTCCTCCAGTTCACTGCTGTCTTTCCAGCATTGCTGTGAGACTTTGAATGGTAAAAAGGCTTTATAATCTCAGCAAAGGTTGCCCCACACATCTACCAACAACATGAATCATCAGATGTAAGCCCATGTGCACACTTTTCCTGCAGTGGATAGGACTGGCAAAAGTTATGCTGAAAAACAATTAGAAAAAAATCGATTAAAGTCTGTATAGTTATTGTAGAACCAAAATGGGTTCAGACTAATTCACACATCTCCATTTCAAATCGATGTTAAATCAGGAGAACTGAAATTCAAATTCCATCAATTCACATTTTAAAAGCTTTCAAATACTTTTGTCTCTATAGTGTTTATTTCTTCCATGCCTTATATTTCAAAAATATCAATATGCTTGCTTTTTCCTCCCTGTGTACTGGAAACTATTTTATATAGAGTGCTGAATTTTCTCAAGACATCTGTACATTTTAGTCCACAGGTGTTTTTACAGGCTCTTGTTTACTGTATCTGAACAGAGCATGCATACTAAGGGGCACACCCCGAACTTGACTGTGAATCATGGAATGGTTCAGGCTGGAAGGGACCTTACAGCCCTTCTCATCCCACCTCTGCCATGGACAGGGACATCTTCCACTATCCCAGCTTGCTCAGAGCCCCGTCCAACCTGGCCTTGGACACTGCCAGGGATGGGGCAGCCACAGCTTCTCTGGGCAACCTGTGCCAGGGCCTCACCAGCTTTCTAAAATAAGGTCATTAAAATTGCCAGCCTTGTTTTGTCGTAGCCTTGTGACTGTCAGTGCCCCAGGGCTGAGAGGATGGTTGGAAAACTCCAAGAAAAAGAACCGAGCCTGGAAGATGACGTGGTGGGTCTGTGCTTATTTGTCATCTGTCAGGACCATAATCTTAGTTTATATATAGAATCTGTTAATTAGAGCTGTAATGAACTGTTCAGTTCACTTTGTTCATGCAGTAGCTTGCAGACTTGTAGACAAAAGCCAGTTCCTGAAGACCCAGGGGACTAATTAAGTACACAATGTTTCAAGGAATTAACATCCTACTCAGATGTTTTCAGTGACAGTAAGTATATTATGCTGTCATTGCCCTGCCCCAGGGCATCCTCAGGACAGGTTTTTTAAACACTCTTATTCTTGCAATCTGTTTTATCATTAAACCAACACAGATGTCAGGGATTCTTTAATAATTTTTTAAAATAAATCCATAGAAACTTGTTCTTCCCAAAGAAGTCATTGCCAAGTTTCTATGACCCAAGCTCTCATCCTTAAAATCAATTATTTGTGTATCAATTTAAACTAAATAGACCTATTGTCAGAAGAGATTTTTTTTTTTTGCAAAGGATTGATGCTGATTGGATCTGTGGAGATTAAAATACCAACTAGACATCTTATTGCATATTGACAACTGCCCTTTTGATCTTACACCTTTGCGAGTGGTGAATTTAATATTTCAACTGTTAAAATGAAGAGTAAGTAGCAAAAAGTGCCAAAACTCTGGCTCTTTTGTCAGTTAAATAACATTTGGGAATGTGCCTTTGGTTTTCCTTATAATTTGACTGTCTTGGTGCTCTGAGGCAAGGATGGTCATGTTATCTGAGCCAGAAGAAAATGAGGAGGAGCACCACCATGTGCCACTGTGGCAGTGTCTGCTTGCAAACTGAACTATGAGCCTTGGTAAAATGTGGCAGCATAAAGCCCACTGACAGTAAAAAATATGCACCTGCTTTTTTAAACAAGCATAGGTTATCAGAGGAATTTCTAACCTGGAAGAACAGATCAGATCAATCTTTGAGAAAGTGCCCAAAAGTAACAAAAGGTAAAATAATTCAGAGGAAGTAGCAAGATTTCATCACTTCATTTCATTATTTCGTTTCATTTCTTTTCTTTTCTTTTCTTTTCTTTTCTTTTCTTTTCTTTTCTTTTCTTTTCTTTTCTTTTCTTTTCTTTTCTTTTCATTTATTATTTCTAGTGAGTTAGTTCCTTTAAGCATCATGAGCTGGTATTAGGAAGGCACTGCTCCATGTCTTCTTGGTGGGAGGTCAGTTTATCTGTGTGTTTCACTGCTCTTCTGCAGGGAAGCAGAGAATTCTGCATCTTTCCCTCTCTTTTTAGTCAGCAAAGTAGACTTTCTGATTTCATAAGGCTTCCTGTGAAAGACTATGGGTAATTTGCATGATTTTGGAGCCTTGGAGAGGATATCACAGAATCCCAGAATGGGACAGGCTGAAGGGATCACAGTGGCTCATCTGGTGCCACCTCCCTGCTCCAGCAGGGCCATCCCAGAGCACACAGCACAGGATTGTGTCCAGATGGTTCTGGAATATCCCCAGTGAGAGAGACTCCACACCCTCTCTGGACAATCTGTTCCCCTGATTGCCATGGGAAGAAGTTCTGCCTCCTGTCCAGGTGGAATTTCCTGGGCATCAGTCCCTGCCCGTTCCTCTGGTGCCATGGCTGGGCCCCACGGAGCAGAGCCTGGGCCCTGCTCGGAGCCCTCCCTGCACACAGGGACACCCAGGGCTGAGGGCCCCTCTCAGCTGGGGCTCCTCTCCAGGCTGGACAGCCCCAGCTCCCTCAGCCTTTCCCTGTCAGGGATGCTCCAGGCCCTAAATCATCTCCTCAGCCTCTGCTGGCCCCGCTCCAGGAGCTCCCTGTCCCTCCTGTGCTGAGGAGCTCAGGACTGGACACAGCACTGCAGCTGTGCCTCCCAGGGCTGGGCAGAGGGGCAGGATCACTCCCTGACCTGCTGGCAATGATCTTCAGAAAGCACCCCAGGACACCACTGACCTTCTTGGCCCCCGGGGCACTGCTGGCTCAGGGACAGCCTTGTTATCTTGTGCCTCAGGCCAATTAGGGCCTTGCTTGCTCCTGGTACTTTCAGTGGCAATATGAATTGAAGGATTCAGGATGTGTCACCTTCATTTTGTCCAGGTGTTATCAAAATTTACAACCAGACCTTCCTGGTTGCCTCCAGCCAGTTGCAGGCTTGTGCCTGGGAGTGTAAAAGTTCAGTTTTAGAAATTCACTCACGTACAGACCATCACCTGCCTGTTAGCACTCACAATTTAACTCATCTTTTGTCTACCCCAGAGGCCCAGTCCTGAGAAAACACGGTACTCCAGCATACCGAAATTGGCTCTGATCTCTCCTCTTTTGACTTGTATCACCATAAATCAGACTTGCAGAGACCTATAATATGGTTAGGGCTTCTGTGTAATGTCCTCTTCCCAGCTTTTGATAATAACAACTCTTACGTGTTCTTCACTGAGAATGTCAGGAATCCCCAGAGCAAAGGTGTCTGGGAAGCAGGAGAGCCTCCAGGGGCACAGTCCCTGCCTGGTGGGCTCGTGGTGGTGGAGTGCATTTTTGGGAAAGCCTTCTCTAAATACTGCAGCATAAGCCTCTATTTAATGTTAGGTATTATCAAGCATTTGTGTATTGAATTTCTACAGAGAACAGGCTGAGCCTGAATGTAGTTTGATTTTCTAACTTTCCTTTAGGATCACTGAGTAACTGACTTCATTTTAACATAGTCGAAATGCACTGGTTCCCTTCTAGCCTCCTTTTCCAGACTGTCCCAGTTAAAAAAGGGTTCAACTCTGTGCTGAATAAATGCTATTCAATAATAAGCTTTATTCTTCAAATATGATTTCATAACAAGTAGTATTGTTGTGAAGCAGCAGCCTAATTAATGTTCCTCACCACCTTCCTTTATTTTTGCTTCTTAGAGAAATCAGTAACCTTCAGAACAGAAGAATTTGCTACACAAATCGAACAGGAGGAATCTGGAAGGCACATCTCAAAAGTATTTTTTTAATTTTCCTTGCTGTTCAAAAGTGTTGGTGCAGACTCATTTCTGCAACCCACTGAGTATAAAATACATGTGTACATGTGTGTTTCTGGGGTATACAGCTAATTTGTCTCACTGGAAATATTTGGCTGTTAAGATAATAGAGTTTAAATTTCTCTTGAGGTGTGAGACCTGCCAATTCTCTCTAGTTCATGTAGATAAGCTTGAAAGATGACCCTGTTTTATGTTTTTTTACATATGTTTATCTTTTTATTTAAACATACTGTGCTGGGAACCTAATTGCCAATAGAGAGAGAACTCTTGAATACATTTTAAACTGTTTTGTCCTGCCACATCTGAGAAATTAAACAAATCGTTACTAGAATATACTGTAATCTTCACCACCTCTTCCAATTTTAAATTATTATGGACAGAAGAAATAATACTAATTTTTCTGTTTGTCAATTTGATTTAAAAAAAAAGCCTTCTCGAAGCTTAAGTGGACATAAATGGATGTGGGGACTGGGAAAGTGTGTAGGAAATGTGCCTGGGAAGTCCCTCCAGCAGCTGGCAGAGCCACATGGTTGGAAGGCATAGTGTAAATAGATGCTTTAGGGAAGCTGCAATAAATTTCCCATTGACCTTGTGGCCAGGATTTCACCCATCAGTGTTCAAGAAATCAAGAACATTAACCCAGTACAGTTACTTACATGTAGCTGTAATCAGAGAGCTAAAAAATATCAGAGCTCCTCATGCCTGCCCAAGGAGAGACACTATCACTGGGACAAAAAGCTGGAAACATCTCCCTGTTTCCTCAAGTCTAGGAAATGGTATTTTAGAGTCTCATTTCTACTTAAAATAAATGAGCTTTTTCATGCTTTTCTTTTCTTGGTGTTTTGGGGTTTTTTTGGGGATTTTTTTTTTTTTTTGGGTCCCTCTGGTCCCTCACTCCTGAACTCTGTCCTCTGGTTTGGTGTGTTATATTTCTACCAACAGGAGGGTATCCTCAGAAGCAGCAATTCTGCTCTGTAAAGACACCAAAAAATTTTGCAGAAGTTTAAAATTCCGCAGAGATATGTCTGCTGTCCCTCAACATTGCTGCCAGATGGGAAAGCAACATCAGCCAGATCTTTCTTAAAGCCTTGGGATGAAAAATACTGAATGACAGCAAGGGACACAATCTTTGTTTAAGAAACAAATTATCTCCTGATTTGTTGCATATCTGAAAGCAAGAGGTCTTTTATGATGATTTATAGGTACACATTGAAATTAGTTGCCCTATTCTGAAATGATAACTTGTAATTTTCCTGTAAAACACATGCTCATATGATGTTGAGAAACAACCCTGATTCAGTCTTCCTTCCCCCTTGATAGACTTCTCTTGTGTCCTGACCATATTTCATCAGATTCCTCCCTGCTTTTGGCATGTTTGTATCACAGCATTTTTATGAGCCATGATTTATTTTCCTTTTAAAAATAACTTGTTCATCCCTCTGTGATTTCTCCTGCTACTTTGCAATACTTTTACTGACAAGCAGGTTCATTTTGCTTGTGTTAGAGATATAAAAGATATTTACAGCAGCCACATTTTTAAATAGTCTGAGAGTCTGAGGAGGTCTCAGCCTTTTATCTTTATTTAACATTTTAGCCCCAAAATACCTACATGCCAAGCAGATGAGCCCTGTTATGTCAGGTTCTGCATGAAGAGAAGTAACTGGAGTCACTTGATTCATCTCTGAGGCAAACTAGGGAGAAGAACAGAACTAGCAAAGTGGGTTTGGTGAAGGAGATAGTGGTAGAAACAGAATGAACCCTGCATATATTGATGACTTTTAAGTGGGAAATGCCACTGAAGTGATAAACCCTCCCCAAAGTGGAAGATTTTTTAATGAACACTTAATAACGGGCTTGATAGGTTTGGTTCTCCCTATCCAAGGACCTTTGGATTCTTAGTGGCTGTGCTAGAGTTCACAACTATTTCTCACAGCTACAAGTATCAATAACCTCCAGGATAATATGGTCCCTGCACAGCCATGATCAGAAGGTGGGTTTTTTTCACATAGCATGTCCTGTTCAAAGCTTTCAGTGACATTCCAGCCTGAATTAAATAGCTCTGTTTATTTTAAGTCCTGACCCATTACAGAATAGCATCACATCATACAGTCACTGATTTCATTTGGAATTCTTGCTTTTTTTCTGGCTTCAGCCTCCACAGACCTGACACTGCACACCCATCAATGGTAAAAAGCAAGACTTGATCAAGTGTGATAAGAAAAATAGAAATGCAAAGTATTATAGTTGGGCAGAAATAATGACCCTCAGAAATTTCGGCTGGGAAATTTCTGGTATGAAACAATTGTGTAAAAGAGGATCTGTGGACTGCAGTAGATTCCAAGCAGGAGCTCCATTGATGAGATAAAGTTATTCAGAAGAGGGCAGATACGGTCTGGTGTTGCAGGAACAAAACTAGGACCTGGAAAATAAGTGAAGTATTTACTTTTGTTCACAACTAGGCAGGTTTCACATGAAAAAGTGCCCAATTTTGGACATGATACTTCAAGAACGATGAAGTTTCACAGAGTACAGTCTAGTACAGAGCAATTTGTTCAACCAGCACTTGGAAAGGATGGTTTGCAGAGAAAGTGTGAATGAGATCAGCTAACCTGGACAAGGACTGAAGAGGGATATGATGGGGTCTGAGATATACAAGAGGCTGTTATAAAGGAAAAAGAATAATAGGTTTCCATGTTTGGAGTAGAACAGGCAAAAAATAGTTTGCTTCAATTGCAAAACAGATGAGTAGCATATATTATTAGGACATTCTGGTATTGCAAGAAGGTTAAATGTTCTCAGCTTCTGAAAAGGGTGTGATACCTGAATAGTCAGGACAGCTGGAAAATTCTCCTTGGTGTACTTATTTTTTTCTTCAAAGCCAGTACATGCTTTTTCAAATATAACAGCTTATTTAGCCAGCAAGAAAAAGAAACTGGATTTCCTTGCCCTGAACTCACATTAACTTCCCCAAAGCAGTTATTGCAGCCAGCATGAGCCTGTGGGAAGTGGAGCCCTGAGACTATAATCAGTCAGCAATGCACAGACCATTGAATGTGAATAAACAGTGGGACAGCATAAAGTAAACAGCAGCTTGGGCTTTACACCCCCCAAGGCAAGCAAGGAACAAACTGATTTGAGAGGAAGCTTGTCAGGAGACATCCTCCCTCGTGCTTTCCAGCCAGCAGGCTAAACCACCAGGGCTGGAGGCTTCATTCAGGGAGTGCCAGCCACTCCATGAGCCCTTCCCAGGGAGTAATTGGGAATTTTTTTTCACGAGCTCACAGGGAAGTTGGGGTTGGAAGGGACATGAGAGACTGCCTGGTACACCCACCCTATTCAGCCTGGAGCAGGCTGCCTAGGACAGCAACTCATCTGACATTTTATGTAAATTAAAGTGCTCTTCAGAGTGTGTGTTTCTTTTAGCTTGGAGAAAGACATAAGGTAGCTGGTGGGGGACACAGCTCATTTTCAATTTTCATTGAGGTCCCAGAAAGCAGAGGATGTTTGCAATGTTTAAGTCGAATGCTGTAGCACATTGTTTTTTCTTGGTTGTATTTTCAGCGAATCGTACTGGGTAAAGAATTCCCTTTACTGTGCGCCCCCAGAGCAACTACTGAAAAATAAATGGGGTTATTTAAAAAAATTAAATTCTCAGTGATAAAGAGACTGAACTTTGAAGCAGGCAGAGGTTTTGCCTTATGAATGTGCTAACTTGCACAAAGACATGATTTTTGCAGTTTTTCAAAGGCCTTCTTAGAATTAAAAAATCTTATTAGAATTCTCCTTAAAATTGTTTCTTGAGCAGCAGTGTTTTCTGCACTCGTTTTGTGGTTTCAACAAAGTTAGATCATGGGTCTTTGAAACTCTTATGGCAATTCTATCTAAACTGTGTCAGGAAGCAGTGGGCAGTTCAGGCAGAAGTCTTCTGCTGACTGGAGTATCATTTTTTGGAGAGATTAAAATGTGTTAGACTTATGACAGGAGAAAAACCATGGATGACTGCAATGGGTATTCATCTAATATGTGCAGAGACCGGAATGAAACTGTCCAGCTGACACAAGTGGACATGTCACTGCTACATCATAAATATTTAACCTGTCTCTTGAATAATATGCAGGCACTCTCCACTTGTTATTTGGATCTAGATGGCTGCAAAGAGGAACCTGTTTTTCCAGCTCTTTCAGATTTGTACTGTTTTTACTTCCAGCTCCTGAAGAGCTCTCTTCTGATCTTTGCTGGTGCATTTCCCCACCTCACCTAAGCCAGCATTTATTCCACGCTGGAGCAGCAGAGTTGGCAAAGCACTGAGAGACAGAGCTGCCTTCTCCTCTCTCACAACCCCCTACTGTGAAAATACCACAAATACCACACTGAATCTGTGTCTGAAGGTCAGTGAGGCTGTGAGGAGAAACACCAGAGTGCTTTTGGCAGGTACTTTGCCAAAGTCAGTCAGTTAGAGGTAAAAGAGGAACCTGATGAACACATTTGATGGTAATAGAGATATCACCCAGAAGACAGCAAAGGGATTCCAAAGGTGGCTTGCACAAGCATTAACAGATGAAGATAAATGAGGAGAGAGAATAGCTTGACTTCCACATTCAAGTTTCAAAAAGATATCTGTAATAAGATATTTCTTTTCTAAACAGCACACACGAACCAGAGCCCCAGCACAAATGGGAACCTGGGATGCTATTTTTATCAAGCCCACTGTCAGAACTGCATTTCTGCCTGATTAAATAATATGACAGCTCACAGAGAAAAAAAAGTCAAAGATATTTCAGTCAGATACTTGGTCTTAGTGCAAAAGTGTTGAGCGGACTACTGAGCTGGGAAACCATCTCGCCTTATTTTCCATAGTATCAGTCATATGTGTTTCTAGAATTATTTAACTCTATTCACTTCAATAAGGACTTAGTGAAAACAGAACTCAGGAGAGGCAGAAATATGTTTTTCAGAGGGTAAGGAATAAAGAAACACTAAAGAGTGGCACAGTTTCAAATCTGGAGTCAAGAGCAGAGAAGAGCACAGATACTGCTGAAGGGACCTGCCAAGCCAACAAGGTGGATTTAAAAAGAGGAGTAGAGAGGGAATCACAGATAACTACAGAAGGGATTCAAGACTGATACTGGCTGTCTCATACACATGGTTAGGGGGTGCATTTATACTAGCTCAAAAAATCCTGAAATTAAGTGAAAATATCTTTTTTGAGAATCAGCCAAAGTTTTTATTTCTAAGCTTGATCAGGACTGAATAGAGTGACCCATCTGACTTGGAAAACTTTTCCTGCAGAGAAATATCTCAAAGGGGTGTCAAGAGGATGGTGCCAGACTCTTTTCAGTGGTGTCCAGCAACAGGAAGAGGAGCAATGGCTAGAAACTAAAACAAGAAAAACACAAGAAGTTTAATCTCCACATGAGGAAGAATTTCTTTCCATGCAGGGTGGCAGAGCCCTGGAACAGCTGCCCAGGGAGGGAATGGAGTCTCTGTCTCGGGACATTCCAAACTCACCTGGACATGTTCCTGTGTCACCAACTCTTGATGGCCCTGCCTTGGCAGGGGGTTGGACTGGGTGACCTCCAGAAGTCCTATCCAAGCCCAGCTACTCTGTGATCCTGTGATTCTGGGAATGCTCTGCCAGAACTGTTGAATCAGCTCCAACCCTAATTCAGATCTCCACTGAAAAGCAACTCACCCTCTTAGCAAATATTGTCCTCTGGATTCAGATGTGCTGGTGGAGGCAGGAGCTCCCAGATGTAGTTTTTATCTCTTTGAGGCTGCCATCCCACAGATCTGCTGGCAGAGAACAGTGTGACTGCTCTCTGAAGCGCTGAAAAACAGTCAGCTGGTTCGCCACAGTCAACATGTTCAGACCCCACAAACAAAACTTTGGTGTAAAGGGGGATGTTTCCCAACAGCCCCAGTTCTATCTTGGGTTAAATGACTCATCATCTCATCTTCCTGAGTAATCAATATTTTTGGCTACTAACTTGCAGAAGTAACTTTTTTGTAATTACATTCCTGAAAATACCATAGAAATGTAATTAAATGAGAATTAAAACAAACAGGATCTTTCTTATCCCTTTTGTAGGCTGTTGCGTAGTTTTATTTTGGTCAAATAATCACTTGGAGAAAAAAGTTACTAGGTTGACTCAATGATCTGGAAGGTCTCTTGCAATCTTGGTGATTCTGTGATTCTCTTATCTGCGCATAATCTTGTAGAATACACGAAGGTCTCCAATTTATATGTATTTTAAGAGTTGTTATGGTAACTTAACTTTATTCAGTATAATTCAGAGTACCAGTGACAGATCATTGTACTAGCAGATGGGGAAGGAACTAGTAATGCTTAAAAAATTAAATAATTTAAGTAAGAGCTGTGAGACTACTTCAAAATGCCATTAGGAAATACATTCTAATGAAATCAGTTTAGTTTGGTGTTTGAAAGTTTATTTGCTGCCATGAATATTCATGCAAGCTCCAATTTTTTAGCAATAACATTAATTTAAGAACTTCAAATGAATCATGCCAATATGTGTTTGCCCTGAAAGTATTGTGAATTCTCAGATGACTCTGTTTGCATGAATTTTCCCATCTATAAAACTTATTCAAGTCCTTTTTCTTGCCCTTTTAAGTGGGATTGGATGGTGGAGACAACCAAATGAATATCCTGGGATTTAAAATGGTAGCAGCACTGTATAAACAGCAAATTATAAGTAAAGAATGACAAAGGCAAGTCCGGCCTGAGGCAGTTAATGAGAAAGTTGTGGGCAAGAACATGATCACATAAAATCCTTTCTAAACAATGTCAGCCAGCATATTTTGTAGAAATGAAATAAAATTATTCCTATGGCCAAGGAGCAAACACAGAGAGAGGAGGTTTATATTAAATTCATTTTTCAGCCACCTATGACTAAAAACTGAAATAGTGCCCGTTCCTCTTTCCCTACAAGGTTGTATCCCTGCCTTAAGATGATGACCTCTTTTGCTGTAGCGTGTGTAGTGTGAGCAACAGATTGTCTCACCACATTCCTAACAGACCTCAGGATATGGCTTTTAATAAACTTAATGCGTTTTTGACAATTACAATTCTGACAAAACCCCAGCACTGTATCCTAATATGTGATAAAGCCTTGATTCTGGGAAGCAGAATGCCTGGATCTAAGTGTCAATATTAGGTTACTCCCTTGCCTTGCTCTCAGGGCAGCAGCTCACAGACATGAAGTACAAAAATCAGAGCTGAACAAAACCATAGCCAGTATCTGAGCTGGGGGCCTCTGACCTGGGGAGATGCAAACACAGACCCAGCACCAGTGAAGGAAGAGTTGGCATATGAATTATTATCGATTATTACAGCCCTAAATTTTTGGGGAAAAATAGTTCATAACTCACTTCATGTGTAACTGAAGCCATTAATAGGAAGAGCACAAGGGCAGATCGTGCTTGAAAAACCCAGTTGCCACCTCTCACAAAGTATCCTGCTCAGCTGATGCGGGCATTGTCTACCTGGATTTCTCCAAAACTTTCAGTATGGTTTCCCTCAGCCTCCTCCTAGAGAAGCTGGTGTGTTTCAGTCTTCACAATGCTCCATGGTCCAGGTGACCTCATTGTGGCCTTCCAGGACCTAAAGGGAGCCTGCAGGAAAGCTGGAGAGAGACTCTTGACAAGAGCCTGGAGTGACAGGACAAGAGGGAACAGCTTCAAAATGACAAAGGGCAGGGTTAGATTGGATATTGGGAAGAAATTGTTCCCGTGAGGGTGCTGAGGCCCTGGCACAGGTTGCCCAGAGAAGCTGTGGCTGCCCCATCCCTGGCAGTGTCCAGGGCCAGGCTGGATGGGGCTCTGAGCAACCTGGTCAAGTGGAAGGTGTCCCTTCCCATGGCAAGGGATGGGAGGGGATGGGCATTAAGGTCCCTTCCAACCCAAACCATTCTGTGATTCTGTGATGCTTGCGGACACTTTCAACTTCACATTCTATGATTTTTCAGGAAGGTAATTGCTTCCTTAGCACAAACTAAATAAATAATCCTGGAGGAGAAAGAACAAAGGGGTTTTTCCCTCTTCTAGATCCTCAGAGTTACACATAGAATTATCCTAGACTCAAAGAAGAGCTTATATTCCCTTTGCTTTAAGGTGAACATCTCCCACTGTTCATGTTGTACCCCCAAACTCTAAAACTGGTTGCCTTTAATAGACCTCTCTGCTCTCAGCAGCTCTGCCCAGGCTGGACTCCCACCCATCACTGGCAGAGAGATCTCAAATCTACGTGAGCCAGGCCCTGACCTCCTGTCAGTGAGGAGGAGGAGGAAGGAGCAGGAATATCAGTTTTAAACACAGCACTGTTTAACCCCTAGTGCTCAGTCCGTCCTGACAGACTAGGAGGGCACAATCAGGTAAAAATATTAAGGGATTGACTCTCTATTTATCAGTCAGGAACATGGAATACTGGGAAAATTGAACCGTGGTTTGCAGATGGATTAAATTGTTTTTAAGTGTGAGATATCTTAAGATCTTGAAATTGCTTTTTTCAGAGCCCTCGCCTCTTGATAATATAGATGAATAATAAGAAGAATATGATGAGGACAGGTGAGCTCAAAATCACCCACTTTGTTTAGAACAGAGAAGTACCACATATTCCTGTCAGGTTTTTCATTTAGATGGAGATTTATTACAATGAAGAAATTGAATCATGTCCTCTGATACTGAATTATAGGAAACAGAATTCTGAAATTATGCTTACAAATGCCAAAAAAACCATTCCCCCGGAACATGGTGAAAAAGCAGAGCAAGTATGAGGCAGAAAAACCCACCAAAGAAATGCCTCTCAATCATGTCCATTAACTACTGAAATTTAGCCTTTTCCATTCCATGTAGTGCTCTCAAATGTAAAAATAATGCCGCAGTAGCACTGCGTGCTGAGCGGATAATGAAGTTTGGATTCCCACCCTCTTTCATCTCAAAGTCATCTAAATATCTAATGTTCTTCTAATGATATGTCCATTTAAAGCACAGCCAGGGCCTAAAAGCTCATAGACTTCCCACAAAGCACTTCATTTTTCCAGACCCATCAATACAGTCCCTGCCCAACTACCAGAACTGTAGGCTTCATTTCATTTAATTGGCAAGAAAGACAAAGAAGAGGCTCAGCTCAGGTGTTTTCTGTCAGCTTCCTCTTATGCAACCAGATAGAAAGGTGCATATCTAGATAGAGCACAGGTGATTTCAGGTCAGGTTTGGTATATTCAAAGGCCAATTCCTCTCAGGTTTCAACTGTTTTTCTTTGCAAGCAGTGACCAGGAGTTTGGCCAGAGAAGCAGGAACAAAAGTATGTAGAGTAAAATCAGCAACGTGCTTCGACACTTAAAAAGTTGTCTGATATTGGGGTAGGGGAACACATTCAGAAATTGTCAGAGGGTTGGTCATGCCTGGCTCTAGTCTGGAAAGGGAGGGAATGAGGAGGAACTATGCGCTTTGGACACTGTTTAGCATCTGGATGGGTGTGAAAGGGCTACTTGGCTTGGTTTGGTATTTCTTGGAAGTGTGTTCATATGGACGGGAAGGAATGAAGCACTGGTATAAAAAAAGCCCCTCTGGTTCAGAGACAGGGAGATTGGCTGTCCTGCTTGGGGCCAGCAGGAGGGAAGAGCCCTTCAAAGTAAGGAGAAGTAGAAACTTTTCAAAAGGCACAGTGCAGCTCCTCTGCATCTTGCCAGGTATGAGGAAGTCTCTCACCTTTTAACCTGCAGAGGTTCTTCACTTGGTTTCGAGATTTGGCCCAGTTCTCAAATACCTGCAAAAACCCCTCTTGGTTTGGATGATTCCACTTTGCATTTTGACGTTCAAGCAGCAGCATTTCAGCCTGGCCCTGCCAGTCACATGCAGCACAATGTAAAGTGACACCTTGCTTTGCCAGAAAGCCGAATGATTTTGGTATTGCCTTCCATCAGTCTGGAAAGACAGTAGCTTGTGTGACTCCTTCTCTGGGAAAAGTATTCTGTGTGGGAAGGGAGGGTGGGAACAGCATTTTGATCCTGGGGAAGAAATTTCTAGAACAGTCTTTAGAGGATTTGCTTTATCCTTGGGACGAAACACTTTGCTGCTGTCAAAAACTGCGCAAGTTACAGAATGTGTCGTATAAGCACATACACATTTTGTGCCTGCCCATGGGTGACCCACTGAGGAACCACTAGTGAGATTCTTCATGAAAAGCCTTTTAAACATGTCGTCATTCTGCTATCTTTTATGTAGATACCCTCATTTAGCCCCACAAGGGTGAGTTATCATAGCTTATTTAGACCTATGGTAGAAAGTCTCAGCCTTTCCTCAGTTTTTTCACCCCAATGTTCATTTTCTCAAGCAGTCATTTAGCCCACAGACTTGGATGCTGCAGGGTTTCTAATTCATCCACTGTAAGGCATTCAACACATGTTCACATGAAAATTCCTTAGTATATTCATGCCAGTAAAAAAAATCCAAACCCCAGTGTTCCATCCTGCACAATAGAATTAATGTGTTATTTTAAGTTGAGTAAAAGCCAATCAAACCACACTTCTTGAAGATAAAATTACTGAGGCTCTGAAAATTAATTTCCTGTTCAGCAGTGAAATAATTGAAAGACTGAAGGTGCTCATGAGATCAGAAGGCTGTCTACAGGTTCTGTCTGTGAACAGACTTTGATGCAAAACTCCCTGCAGAGACATTTTTTGTGACTTAGGCAGTTTCTTACAAACAGAGATGTAAATTAATCACTGCAAAATGCACACTAAATAATAGCATGATTGGTATAATTGCCTGAAAGTGGATGGCTAATTCTTAAGTGATCACAACATCGCAAACCCTGAAGCAGAACACTTCTGTATTTGTACTTTGTGTGCAGAGCTTGGAAAATGGTTTTTTCAACATTTTCACTGTCATCATCCACCATCTGTCCACTATCTAGAGCCTTCCCAAAGGACTGGGAGGCTTCAGGATACATGGGTATGATATCCTGCATTACTCTGTAGGGACATAAACACCAGAGCAACAGGAAATAAGTTCTGTAAAGCTAGAAAGGAGACACACCTGGTTTTTCAGAAATCTCTCCATTGCGCTTAGGGCTAATCCTGGGATGGTTGCAGCATGCTTAGATACTCTGTCTGTCTTGCCTCTCTAAAAATTATAATTTTCTGCAGTGATAGGCTCACTATTTGTGCTGTTGCAGGACATGAACCAGGTCTCATAAAGCGCTGAGTGGTTGCCTAGAAGAAGGGACAGGAAGCCAAGCCAGAGTATACAGGAGACTCAGAAAGAAATCTTGGTTTCATCTTTTACTTGCCAGATCTGAGACGGTGGTTTTTGGCATTTTTTATATTCTCCACTGTTACGATCCAGTTTAGACCCAGGAAAGCAAAGCAAGCTAAGTCTCTGAGCATAAACCAGAAAGAACTTAGAAGGTTCAAAATATCCCCAGAAATGAGATTAAAACCAAACGAGGTTAGATGTTGTTGCCAAAAAATGGATGTATTTTATTTAATAGTAAAAGAGGCAAAGAGAAGGGAAGAGAAAAGAAAGAGAGAAAGAAAAAGAAGTGTGCGTGGGGGGTGGGGGAACAGGGAGAGGTGACAGGGGTTAGATGGAAGCATATCACCCGTCTGAGGGTCCCAACGACGTCTCCTTGCTCCCCTCCATCTGCTCTGCTGCTGGTGAGGGTCCCCCGCTGCCGTAGCCACGCCACTACATGCTGCCACATGCCATGCCATGCCACCATACGCCAAAGAGGGCAGAATTCTGTGGATTAATATACACTTCGGGCCAGGTGGGAATGCCCACGTGCCTCTCTTGCAGGGGCTGGCTTGACACACTGTCCCTTGCAACACTGAGGGTCTGTTGCATCATCTCAGGGGCTCTGGTGCAGGGTCTGGGGACCCCTTTGGGGGGGGCCCCTGTGATGGGCCATGTCACCCCCTTCTGCTGTGGATAAGCTTCCTCCCCCCTGGTGAGGACCCCTCAGCTGGGCTCCTGGGCACAGTTGGAGGATGGGCAGTCACTGCACCTCTGACCAGAGGCTTTTCCAAGATACCCAGAGCCTCTCCTCCCTCCACCCTCTGGTGCAGGGTCTGTTCGAGCCTGGCAGCTGATAGCCCTGGGGCTGTGGTCCTCATCTTGGAGGTGTTAAGCCTGTGCTCAGTGAATGTCCCCAGCCCTGAGCTGTTACTTTATCTTCTCTTCATCAGCGAGCAGTGTCAGGCCTCAGGGCCCCATTCAGGGTTCGGTAGTGTTCTCTTCAGCTTTTGTAATACAGTTTTAAAAAGTCCTTTAAGAAAATGTTTAAGTCATAAAATATAATATTTCAGTCTCTGACATCCGCACCTCAATTTATGTACCAGAAATTTTCTTATATAATCAGTGAGGAAAGACAGAAGTTTCTCCAGTGGTAGTGCAGAACAGGATCCCAAACTTGAGTGTTTGCTCTGCCCTGTGGAAGAAAATCTGGCTCTCTGTGCTGAGCATTTAGGAAGACTAAGCAAGACAAACCACATCATAGCAACACCTATCTATCTCCTCTGGGTCCTGTATCCCTACTTGTGAAGTAGGAATTAATGTTCATTTTCCTCACAGAGAATAGACTAGGAAGTGCCCATATATATTCATGGTAGGACCACTGAAATATGGCTGTATATTGGTATATATACAAATATTTATATAATATATCACTGTATATTTGCTTTTCAGCATCTAAAATGAATTCCTTTACTGTGTATAAAAGGTATTATGATACTAGAACTGCTAAATTTAGACCTTTTTTTTTACTTTTCACGGGAAAAAAAAAATGAAGATTGAAATATTTTTCCTTGGGAAGAGTTGGAGACTTTAGAAGCAAAAAGATAATGTAGAAGAAATAGCATAACTGAGTCAGTCCAGGTTCCTAGATTATACTTATTTCTCTGTGCAGAGCAGGAACAATAAGAATGGATAAAGGAGTTCATCCATATTAACCAGAAAGTGGAGCTAACAGCAAATGGGAAAAAACAGATTATACTCAGCAGACTGTTGAAGACAAGCAAGAAAAAAATTCTGTGTTTTGTCATTGACTTCAAGGGGATTGACCAATGCTGCAGTTTGGTTATCTGTGAATAGCAGGGGTTGAGTGAAGGTGGTCATGGCTCTTGCAGATTCAGAACAGGCAGTGCCAAGAATGGCCAAGGAAATAATGAAATATGTAGCAACGAGACGTTTAATACACCTGAATATGCACAGTCCCTTATTTCATTGACAACCTGGGTGGCTTCAGCACAGTGAAAATATCTTTGAGGATCTGCTGCGGGACTGCATTTAAAAGAGATCTTACAGATGTTGTGAGTATTAATTACTCCTGGTGTTCTTGCTGACATTTTAGGTCAGTTCCTTTCCTAGTGGTAGCTGGAGCTCAAACTTACCCTGCTGAGCATCTGGTGACTCATGTGATAAAACACAACAGTCTGAGATGACTTGGCATTGGTACTTTACAATTATAGGAGACAAGTGTTCAAGTTTCCTTCATGGACAGGCAACAAGACAAATCCTAGATCGTGCTTTCAATACAGTGGGTGGGCCCAGCAAAGGGCAGAACCCGATCTTGTGCAGCAGAGGTTTGAAAGGTACCCCTTTAATACATTTATGATGTGTAGAAAATTATATCACAGCACACCTGTGAAAGAATTACAAGTCCTTTAGAATGTGTGATGGGTGTTAGGAAAGGCACGCTTGAACTTCATAAAAACAGATTTCCCACATCACTAAAAATGCACAGTATTTTCAGGCAGTCAACATTTCAGCTTGAAATGACTGAAAAATTATTAATTTTTTTGTGAGGTTTATGCTAAAAAAGGGAACTAGTGGTGATACACTATCTTGACTTTTGGCCACACAGTTTGTATTCAGTCCTCATCTTCCTCAAATATGCCTCAATTCTCTTCTCTACCTTTGCTAAAAAATAAGATTATTCAGGCATTGCCCCTTTCAATGGCCTCCATAGAAATAGCTTATCTGCACAATGAATTGCTTAGCCTGAGTGACAAGTTTGAGAGGCTGGGCAGAGCACCTTTCCATTCATTTCTTTAGCACAATCCTTTTTATCAGCACCCTCCAGGCTCACTCCACTCTGTTTGTGGGAGATAACAAATTGAGCAAATTTTTTTGAAGAATATTTTCTATTTAACAAACCGTGGTTTCTGTCTGTTGTTAACCTCCTGAGCAGTGGGGAAGACACGGTGACTTTCTAGGTGGTGAAATAGCCATTAAGCTGATAAACCAAACTTTTTTAGGACATTTCACATTTTCTTTTGTCGGCTGCCCAGGTTACTTTGAACTTCGACGTGGATTCTCTCACCAGCTGCCCACCACTCCCTAGCCCAGCCACAGGTAATATGATATATTTGAGGTAGTCTTGGCTCTTTCATGAAGCCAGCTCATGGGGTTTTGTGTGCTCCAAGAAAACTTTGGAGTTCAAAGCCTCAGTCTCTAATAACCCCCTTCAAAATCTTGAGGAAAAGTGAAGAAAATCTGTGTCTGGAATCACAACTCGCAGAGCCCAGTTTGTTTGTGGAAAGATTCTGTGAAATTCTTGTTGCAGAGAGATCTGACCACTGTTTTCATTTCCATATGCATATTCATTTATATGCACAAATAAAACCAATAGCCTACTCAGTTTATTTACACACAGTACTTGCCAGCTGATCAGTTGTTTTCTCCTCTGTTTTGAAGGCCTGCAAGGCTTGTTATTTGATCTCTAGGAGTTGTCTTCCTCAAGAAGGCAGCTTCGCTCTTCATCTCCTGGGAGGTATCGCTCAATTCAAATCAGATTACAAAAAATAGTAGCAACTTCCTGAAAAGAAGGAAAAGTAGCTATTAATGACTGGCAGGAAGAAGAGAGAACATCCTTTGAAGGCAATTTATTTTAATTCACAGACTAATGCACGTTTTCTTTAGCTGTGATGTATTTGAGATGTGGAGTTTCAGTTGGTGTGACACAGCTGTGTCACCTCCAGGTGTCAGGGACTGTGAGGGGGGATCCTGCTCAATTTATAGTTCAGGCAACTGCTGATGTGAAGCTGTCAAATATCCCAGCTATAAAATGTCTGCAAGCCAGTCAGTCTACCAAGTGCAGTTTCTTCCTCCTTTCACACATAAACATCACTTCACATTAGATTAGCAAGTGTAGAGCTAAGTGGATAATTTATAATGAACAATTAGTCTAATTATGTCTGCTTCTGTTATGAGCTGAGGATGAAGTGCTGAGACTGGATGTCTGAAATAATTTATATATTTCTTGGAAGCAATTTTTCCATGCGAATGTCCTGTGAGTAATTCATTGTGAATAGCTGAACTTCAGCCGTGGTGGTGGTTGCTAAGTTATAGAAGTCACTGGGATGGTTTGTGTTTCTCTAATTAGATTATTTGTGAGTCCAGACAAAACATGGTGAATTTAAATTTTTAGAACTGAAAACATCATGACAGCGGAATAATAGCTGGAAACTACCTGAACGTTTGAACTCAGTGTGTTTGGCATTAAAGCAAAGCCGTTTGAATAACTGGAAAATTAATACAAAAGACCCATACACATCATTATATTTACCTTTTTTTCCAATGAAAAGACTATTTAATGAAAATGTTTTCATTCCTCCAGATCTAACAGAACTTCTTTTAGCATCTGCATTTAATTTCTATGTTGCTCATGGAGGTATATTCCATTAATTAACTGTTCACTTTTGGAGTTTGCCAAGGTCCCAGACAGTGACATAAAACCCTGTCTGAAATGAAATTCAAATACCTCCACCAATGTCACCAGCACTGTGGTTTCATTCTTTGTTCGGGTTACCTTCATATCACAGAAGAATCATGTCTAGATCTAGGTTTGATGGTCCTATGCCAAATACTGGCATTTCTGAAAGTGAAAAGAGAAAAGCAGAGTGAGTAAAGGTCAGTGGAAGTGTTCCTAGAGGTCCCCGAGTGTCCTGCAGTGCCAGTGTGTTACAGTGCAGATACTGCAACACGCATATCAGACAACGAGGCCCGTGGAAAAGAAATATATATGGACAGATTCTGGGTAGATGTTTCAGAGATGTTTATTTCTCCAGCCACGTGGCCGGGATCTGCCGAGGAACTGCTCAATCACGGGACCCGAGGGTCCTTGCCTATGCAGGGGAACACAAACCAACAATGGGGAACGAGGCTGACCAGGGGCAGGGAAACGCCGTGTCTCCCCCCAGGGCCCCTTTCCCAGGGCTCCATGGCAGGGGAGGGACCCAACACCAGTATCAGGGGGCAATGATTGAATCACGCCTGGGTGGTGGCTCAAGCTGGTTGGAGACAGTAATTTATCCCACTGAAGACTTCAGACTGTACATCTGAGCCTGTCTGCTGCTTTACCACCTTCTCCTCAGTCAGTCTTTAAAAAGACTGACTTTCCTTCCCCTGATATTTCACACTGGCTGCTGTGTCGCCTGTGTCCCCAGATCATTAATAAGGCAGTTTTCCCTATGATGCTTCTTTTCTGCACATTTGTAGGGATGATAAAGGCTCTCTCAGCATTTGGGCATCCTTCCCCTGTGTAATGTGTCAAATCCATGGCAAGGAGACTTTTACCCAAAGGGTAAAAGGGTTTTGGGCGCACCCAAAACCTGTCATGGTCAGTTATTTACCTGTGCCATTGAGAGTGGATCACAATAAAGGGGTGTTTCAGCTCACAGATGTGCACTGGGCACCTGAGTAGATGGTTTTTTACCTTAATTAGCTGTGCCATTTTTTCCTCTTTTTTTTTTTTTCTTTTTTTTGTTATTTACTACTCAAACCCACCATTTTTTCTTATGTCACTGGTGTTTTGTAAAGCCCAATTAGCATTTGTGAATCCCAGCATTCTGGTAATAAAGGGCATCCATATGCTCAGAAAGAAATGAGTCTTTTTCCTTTGCTTTGGCCACAGCACTGTAGCAGTGGCATTTCTAAAAAGCTGTGGAATGCTAAGAGGGAAAGGAATGATAATTCACAGGTCCTCACAGCTCACGGGGAGGTTTCCATCAACCATTACCCCATGTTCTTCTCCCAGGGTTTCTCTGCCCAGGTCCCTCTGGATCCATCCCTTCCCTCCAGCCTGTGACTGCACCACACAGCTCGGTGTTGTCAGTGAAATTGCTGAGGATGCCTCGATCCTGCTGGTCATGTCACCAACAAAAACGTTGAACAGGGCCACATGGATCTTGTCCCAGACCTTTCAGGTTCATGTGCTGATTGGGGACATTAATTTCTCCTTCCTGGGCCAGCTCTGCATGTCAGTGATGAGATCAGGTTCCAAACCTGCACACAGTCATTAGCCCACCACACAAAGTGTCACACAGGATGGATGAATTTCATGAATTTCAAGAATTGAGCTACGGTTTAACTCAACTCCTGATTAGGCCTACCAAGCCAAATTCCATGTTAAACATAACCTTCAGGTGCATCTCCAAGGATTTTCTGTGCCAATTGTTAACTGTTTGAGCTTATGGTTTTATAAACCCAGCAGATAATTCAAGCTGCCAGGAGCTTCAGGAGTCCACTTTAACAGGAGCTGTTAGAAAGTCAGAAAGTGAATGTTGCTTTTCAGAGATAATTAAAACTTTTCAGCGCCCTTCATAAAATATTCAGGAGAGTCCAACAGAGATTTAAATTAAAACACATTTGCACAGATTTTAGTGGTTACCACCTGTGACCTGGCTGCCTGTGTCACTGATGTAATGGTGTTTTGGGGGATGCAACACCCTGGGGTTGCTCTGCAATTGGCTCCTTTCATCTTGTCCTGAACATGCTTCCAGCATGTTTTGGGCAGATGCAGACCCCCCTTAATCAAATCTTGTGCTGATAATGTAAGAAATATTGTCTTGTGACATGGGGACAGCAGACTGGCCTTGCTGCTGTGCTGCCCAGACTCCCCATGGGTGGTGGCACCCTTGTCCCCATGAGAGTGCACTGAGAGGGACCAAAGCTGCATCCAGGACCATGTAAGTGTTGTCACTCCTATCAGTTATTGAAGTCTTTCGTACAAAATCACAAAGGCAGTTTTAAATAAATGCCTAGAATACTGGAATCAGATGCTGGTTTGGGTTGGGAGGGACCTTAAAGCTCATCCAATTCTACCCTCTGCCATGGACAGAGACACTTCCCACTATCCCAGCTTGCTCTAAGCCCCATTCAGCCTGGCCTTGAACCCTTCCAGGGATAGAGCAGCCACAGTTTCTCTGGGCAACCTGTGCCAGGGCCTCACCACCCTCACGGGGAAGAATTTCTTACATATATCTTATCTAAATTTCCCCTCTTTCAGTGTGAAGTCATTTCCCCTTGCCCTGTCACACCAGTTCCTTATGAACAGTCCTTCTCCAGCTTTTCTGTAGTCCCTTCAGATCCTGGAATATGCTGTGAGGTCTCCACACAACCGTCTCCTCTCCAGGCTGAACAGCCCCAGCTGTCTCCACTGAGGAAGTGCTCCAGTCCTCTGATCAACTTTGTGGCCTCCTCTGGACTTGCTCCAGCATTAACATGTCCTTCTTATGTTGGGGGTACCAGAACTGGATGCAGTATTCCAGGTGAGGTCTTACCAGAGCAGAGTAGAGGGGGAGAATCACCTCCCTTGCTTAAAAATATATTTAAGTGGTACATTTTACCCAGAAATGGGCAGAACAAACATGCTTTTTCTGCACAGCAGGATTCAGGAGTGTGTCAAATGCTGTTTTGGAATACACATGGGTCTCCTCATAAGGATACCTGAATACTTCCCAATCCCTACAAAACTAAATCTCAACAAAGCCTGTGAGAATTAAGAAAGTTTAATTCATTTTCTACAGATGAGAAACACAGTAAGCTAACTGTAAATTCCCTGCAGCAAATTACCTCAAAATCATGCAGTAATGGATGTTATTTTCACTAACATCTTTATTACAGCATCTCTTTGAGTCCAGAGCGTAGCAGAGGCACCAGGAGATCCCATAATGAGTGTGCAGACACAATACACAGCTCCACAGGTAACTTTTTCTGTGTACTTCTGTCCCAGAGTCAGGAGAAAGATCATTCCTACCACAGCCTCTCAAGAAAAGTACCAGAGGGTATCTGCTGGCATTCTCTGATGGCAGCATGTGTCCAGTGGGGATCCATGGGCATCATTTCATGCTTCTATGTGGTTTTGTTGGTTCATGTCAAGGCTGAAGCTGTAGAGGCAGAAATTAAGTCAGCGTCCCCTTTTGGCTGTAGTTTATTTCTTTCACTTAATTGCTGGGAAGGTAAAACAACCACAGATGATTTGGGGTTTGGATTTTTTTTTCAGGTTGCTTCTATAACATCTTTCTGATGGTAAAATATCGATTTATGGGATGCAAAGTGATAGCCCGGTGCAAAGAAACAGCATTATTCTTTCATTGCAAAATCTATAAAAGCAAAAATCATTGATCTTCTGCTTCTAAAATGTGAGATAATTCCTTTGGTAAAAACATCAGGCTCTCATCAGGCTCCTGTTGCTTTCCCCATTCAATCTGAATTTCTAAGCACTAAAGAAATCTCATTATTGAGAAGTAAACTAGCAGCTGCCTGGAAAAATGGTCACAGCAGTGTGAAACAGAGCCTGTACCACATTCAGCAGCCAGTTCAAGAATATGCTCATCACTTATCCATGAGGTGCATGATGCTTAAATGCCACCTACAACAGAGCTCCTGCTCTGGCAGCCCTTCTACTTCCCCTTTCTGCCTTTAATAAAGCAAAGATTAAAAGGCTTACAAGAGCTATTACTTTGAAAGTCATGTTTCCCCCAAGTGTCCCTTGCAATGGCACAGGGAACATGAATTCTATGAGAATATTTAAGTCAGTGGGTTAGGATGTTTAGGTTTCAGCAACCTCAAGAATGTTTAAATAATTTCTCTGAACTCTGAGATTTTCTTCTTGATACCATGCCAGTAACTTTAGCTTTCCATCCATCCCGACCTCCCTTTCAGCCCAACTTACTAGTTTTTAATTCTTTTCCTGTTCTTTCTCTCAATTTCCCCAGTGTGCCTTTTAACCCATCTCACTCACCTCAGACTGCAATCAGATCTTCATTTTTTCCACATTCCAGCAACATCCCACAGTTATTTTGATCATTCAAATCAGAAGAATTCAAAGATCCTGCTTTGATTTTTCTCTCAGTCTAACAGTTTTAAATTAAGATTTGTAGAAGGGTTGTAAACAGTATTTAAAAAGGTTCTTTCAAGGCTTTTAGCTCTATTTCTTTTGAACAGAAATGTGTTACATAAGCAGTCTAGCATAAGGAGAATCAGAGAGTAAGTGGATGGGGAATTCCTGAGAACTGTAGAACAAAGGTATCTAATGGGAGGTTACTTCAAAGGAAATCTGGGAAAAAGAGAAAAACCAGGGGAATACCATGAGGAATACCTCGCCCAGTTTGTTCCTACATGTCTGCAATTCTCTACACAGAAGAATCCTGTACACAGGATTACACAACTGCAGTGTGCACATGGGGACACCCCCAAGCTAAGACTTTTTTGAAACTCCTGACAGGGAAGAGGAAGGAGTATGTTAAACATAGGTCAGGACTTTTGGATGCACAGAAATATCTGTATAAAATATTGAAGGGTATCTGTTGCACTGGTGGTGTGGCTCAGTGAGGGAGGTGATCATGGCTGTATTTTCAGACAAACTGAATTAAGCTGTAGGTCAGCAGTTGCTGAGAGGAGACTGGAAATGCTTTTTGCTCTGCGCAGTTACAGGTGTAAAAGCTCTGGGGATAACACAGAACAGGAGCCTCACCCAGTCCTCCATGCCAAATCCAGTTTTTGTTCCTGCAAGAGACATCTGAGATCTTTCCTGCTCTCTATCCCCCTCCATGGGAACATACATACACACACGCATGCACACACTCGCTCTCTCCCTTCCAGGCTCCCACAGATCTTTGAAGGCTTTACTTATCTGTGTACTTTCAGAACTGAAAGTAAAACAATTCTGACACCTGAGAACATATTCAGTTTGTTGCATTGTAATTTTTATCTTTTGCTGCTCAGTGCTGTTCACTGAAGAGCAGCATGCAAGTGCTTACCCCTTAAAAGATACACTCCTGCTAAGGATGTAGACATATTCAGGGGAAAACTTTGAGTTGTTAGTGACTAGTGGTGGGTTTCCCACTCTGTAAAGGTGTTTTTCCTGCAGGAGATGATGCAGTGACACCCTGCCTGTGTACTCCTTCCTGAAAAGTCTGTGCAAAGCCTATGTCTGTGTGTTCAGGGAAAGCACTGGCACACTTAGAAATCATGAACGAGTCCCAGGAGTTTTCCCTGAGGGTCAGTCAGGCTGAACTGGAAACACCACGCAGATACCTTCTAGGAGAGGAAAAAGGTGCCTTGAGGATGATGTTTGAATTCATTGTCTCCAAAAAGGGCTGAGGAAACACTTTGTTCTCTAGCCTGATATGCTAAAAGGCTTTTTAGCTCTTGGTAAAATTTGTCATTTATGCTTTGCTTTGCTTTTCTATTTATAGTGTCAGGGAGGGCCTTGTCTGCGCTCCCATTAGTGGGAAGGTGAACTAGATGGTCTCATAATTATTTTTTTTTAGCTCTGTTTGGGTTTTGATGTGAATATGTATATGAGATTTTACAGCACAAGTACTAACATACAGATAGAAATAAAAGCTTTGCCTGCATTCAGTTTTCTTATTTTTACACTGTAGTGAAATCACAAGGAGGTGATTTATTAAGCAGCCAGAATAAAGTTTCTAGATGATACTTGTCTTGTCCTCTAAAATGGGAGTAAATGCCTTTTGCCCTTTCTAGGAGTGAATAGGGCATATACATGTTGAAACAGTGCAAACCCCAAGCTGAGCAGCTGTTGACATTCTGTTCAAATCCCAGCTGATTAACTACATCTCCTCATCCAGCGCCAACTTCCGACAGGTTCCACAAGCTGGACAGTGATAAAAGGGGGGAAAAAGAAGCCTGATAACTTCTCCCATAATTGCCACCTGCAATCCCAGAGAGCAAAAGAGAAATGAAGCCATAAATAGCAGGAAAGATTTGTCAGACTGTGCAAGATCAGAGCATTGATTCAGCCTTGATTGGGCTCCCCACTGCTTTCCTGTCATTATTTATGTCAGGTTAACCTCTCCTTTTCAGCAGTGACATCTGTTCCCCATCTACTCCTTTCAGGGAACATACCGCGGTTTTCATTTTGTCAGCTGCTTTTCCATCTTCTGATTACTTTGGAGCAAAGCTGCTGGGGTGGGTTTTATTTGAATAACGCCTAATTCAAAAAGAATGTGCTTGCTTTGAGATAGGACACACGATAAGGTGCAGTACATTCCATAAAACATACCAAACACGTACAAGATGGAATCAAAACTGTCTGGACCTAACAGAGGAGGCAAAGACAGAGGAAAGAACAGCCTGAGCACCTGAGAGCACTGAGGTGGAAGCTCCTAGACCTGTGGGCAGGTCTGTTCCATACGAGGGAAAGGCGATCATGGAACACCATGGAGCTGCACAAAACAAGCAGGTGAAGTGTCACCCTCCGGTGTCTCAGCAGAATCCTACGTCCACTTGATGCTAGAACCTGCTTCTGGCCATCACTTAGTCCAGTGAGGTCTGACAGCTCTGTTTCTGAATTTAGGTTGGTTGTTCTCAGTGTGAATGGGGTCTGTTTTCAAAGGAAGCCTTTGTAAGACAGTTGGGTGATTCCTCTCCCTCTCCCTCTTCCTCTCCCTCTCCCTCTCCCTCTCCCTCTCCCTCTTCCTCTCCTCCCCCCCCTCTTGCATTTACAGCTTGCAGTGCTGTAAATTTAATTCTCGTGTTGAGTCTGGCCAAGGTCCCTTTAGCTCTTGATTCTGGCCTCCCCCAGGGCAGGTATTTCCTTTGTACATGATTTATGTAGTCTACCTATTCAAATTCCAAGCTGCATAGAACAGCGTGTCTCGTCTCAGGCCAAGCATATTGTTAAGGACTTAAAGAGCAATAGTAATGATCCTACCTGAAGGAGAAAAGAGCCATGTGAGCAAGGTAAGAGAATTAATTATCAGCAAAATCTTATCTCTGAAAGAATATGAAGCTGCTTCCTTGCCCAGAGAGATCCATAAAAAGCCAGAAAATCTGAATTGGGTTGATGTATGATCTCCATGCAGACCACTTTAACCATCTCCCAGACACTTCCCCACCTCCCAGTTTCTTGTGATGTTTGACTTTATCTCTCTCTTATTCCAGGTTTATTCTGCTGTTATAAACCATTGCTGCTTGGGGGAATTAACATTAGAAAAACAAAGACTAAAAAACTTTGTAGAATTTCTTTGACTCTTATCTTTAGAAGGGAAGATATGATAAACAACTGCTAGTATCCCATTGTGTATGTTGTTAGATCAACCAGGCCATGTGACAAACTCCCAAGCTGAAGGCTTTTAAAATAATCCCAACATCTCATAGCAAAGCTTGTCTCCAAAGTATTCAAATTTTACCCAAATCCTCACAACTTCCTTCATAAAAGGGTTTTAGCTCATTCAAAAATGAAATTAAAATGTACAATAGGTACCACACCTACAAATGGATCCTTCCCCGTGTGCATATTTCCAGCTGACGGACACTCTGAATTGAGCGACAGCTTAATGGCTGCCACTGAAACTACTGGAGCCATTTACTGTCTGATATTTCTCTACTGAGTTGTATCAGGTATTAAACATCACTGAATATATGTTAAGAAAAATGTGTTTAGGCATAATTACACAGAAAGATTTCTATGGAGGCTTCACATGGATGAGGAGTGTCTGTGCGTATTTATTTTAAAAGAACTTAATGAGAAGATGTGCTTATAGAAAATACTAAAGATCATTTTCTTGTTTGCCAGAACACGCTTTTCCCCCCAGCTCCTTCAATCTCTAGTACTTCCAGCTGCTCCTAATGATTTTCCCAATGAAACAGCTGTGTTTATGGGACTCTCTCATACTGTGATGTCTGGGTTACAAAATGTTCAACACGTTCACACGTTTCTCCCTGTGACAAACTCCAAAAAAAATATCCAGGCATTTTTGTCTTGTTTAGCTCTCCAGTTATACACTGAAATTAATGTTTGATTGAAAACTGATACGATTTTATCTGAGTACAGCTGAAAGAAGCACAGATAAACTTCAGTCAAGAATGAAATCCTTCTCTGTTTTCATGACATTCACACGTTCTGACTTCAGGTTTTCAGACTCACAGAGCAAGAAAAATCTTGACTGTGTTGGTACAAATCAGGGATAAACTGATCCCAAAACCATGTCACCCCACTACTGGCTGTCTTTAGGAGTGCACTACCTCCCCCAATTTCAGGATGCTGTACTATCTTAAAAGTCTTGAACCTTCAGCTTGGTCCCAGGCGCCTCCTGATTTCACTATTGCTTGTGTACTGTTTTCCAAAGTCAGAGAAAACAAGACACATGGGTCTTGCACAGTTTTTATTCCTCCTGTAGAGTTGTAAAAAAATTTTAAAAACCAATGCTACTAGATCAATGGTGGTGCTGCTGGAACCCAAATTAGCTTCAGCCCTGTGCAATATGCCAATTAGCAAAGACAAAAAGGGAAGCAATATCTGAGTATGCCAATCTTTGTGATCTCTTTTATGTGGAATTCCACTTCAAAGCACCTTTCTTGTTTGTTACCAGATCACTTATATAAGCATCTAGCAAATGTGACTAAAAATAAGTATTTTGTTATTCCTTCATGCCCCTGTCCTCAGCTGGTGAGAATCTTTCATTCCTATTGTCCCTGGCAGCTCTTCAGAACTATACAGTTCTCTCCTTGCTTTCAGCTCCTTATTTTTATTCATTTATTGCTTTAATTTTTCTCTTTCTCATCTTGTGCACCTTATTTTTTTAGTCAACTCCATCACCATTTTTAAGGAGTGAATGAAGGTGTCGAGGGGAGGACTGGGCAGGCAGGGGGGCCAAGAGGTTGGGTTTAAACTGCTTCTTTTATTCCTGGAAATGCTGTTTCTAAAAGCAAATTTGGATTGCTTTAGGGTAACTGAGAGTTCTTCAATCTACAGAGAAAGTCAAAACTGTCACTCTGGACAAGCTGCCTCCCACATTAGCAAGGGGCTGGGATTCTTCCTCCCTGCTCCTACATGCAGAACTTGATTTCTCTTTCCCAGGTGCCGCTGAGGATTAAATCCCCTGCATTGAGCAGTATTTTGCAGTTGTACACTACTGTGGGCACTGCTGCTAGGAGAAAGTAAGCCCTGGTAATTCTATCATACATCTTTGATTTGCTATGGCATTACTGAAACTGGTATGAAATACAGCACTAAAACAGAGGCAAAGTAAGGATTCTCCTAAACAAGATGCTTAGACGGCTGCCAAGAGAGCAGCTGAGATTAATCCAACTTTACCAAATGTAGGTATGCCTGTGAAGTACAAACACATATTCAAATGTCATCTTGTCCTTTAGTTTATTACTCTGATGGATTTGTCCTTGAATCCATCCACACATAACAGAAAAAGCAATTGCTGAGAGGGTGAAAAACTGCAAGTGCCTGTCTCTGCTTTGGATACTCAATCTGGGACCTTTTCAAGCAGTCAAGTTATCTGGAAACACTACCCAGATGAAGTGAATTGTCTACAAGAGCCTCTTCTGTAAATATGTGTCTGTCATCCTAAACCACTCCAAAGGATCAGAGGTGTGAAATTCAATATTCATTGGTGTACTGCAGGAGGCCCCACAAGGTCAGTTGTATTTATTTACAGCAGCCTGTCATTTATTGCACTGGCAACATTTTGCAAGAATAAACAAACTTGAAAAAAAAGCAGAATTTGTAAGAAGAACCTGCAGTGGAATTGATGTTCTGAATAGAACGGCAGGACTATGACACAATAAATCCTTCAGACTTCCATGGATGGAACCAATGAAACGTGAAAGTCGTTCTGTTGGAACATTCTAGTATGAAGCCTTGGACGGAATCCCAAGGTCCTGCTGGGTTAGGCGCTCTGCAGGAAAAAGGAACTGTGTCTGCCCTCAATAACAGTCAAGCTAAAGAGAAAATTAAACAGCAGGAAAAAGAAAAACCATGGCACAGTTTGTCTTAATTTCCAGACAAGGCTTGCAAGCTGCTGAAAAGCCTTCTGTCAGGGATTGGCCCTGGCCTGATGCCAGGCACCCATCGAAGCCTCTCGCTCACTGCCCTTCACAGCTGTCCAGGCAAAAGGAAATATAACCAAGGGTTCATGGGTTGAGATAAGGACTGGGAGAGAGATCTCTCATCAAATACCTTCATGGGCAAAACAGGCTTGAATTAGAGACATGCACTGAATTTATTATACTGACAAAATCAGACCAGGATAATGAGAAGTAAAATAAAACCTTAGAAACACCTTCCCCCCACCCCTCTCTCCTTCCCAGCTCTACCTCCTCGCCCAGTGGTACAGGGAGACAGGGAATGGGGGTTATGGTCAGTCCGTCACCCGCTGTTTCTCCCACTGCTCGGGGAGAGGAGTCATTCCCCTGTTCCACCATGGGGTCCCTCCCATGGGAGACAGTTTTCCATGAACTTCCCTGCCATGAATCCATCCCACGAGCACCAGCTCTCTGTGAACTGGACTTCCAAAACCAGGCCATGCAAACACAATACACCTTATTGTGTTACTTGTAGGAGCTCCTAGACTATATATTAGACACTTTTTTTAATAGAGACTCTCATTTACTTTGCTTAAACCCTCAAGCTGTCCAAGACAGAGGCCTTCAAATAAGTCTGAAATTTGTGAGATTTTCCCAGGGGGCAGCAGAAAAGTTGAGGTATTGATCCAGGCAATGAAAAACTAATCTGAAGGGAACTGTACATTTTAGTTTTTTGGTAAAATATTACTTAAACACTGTGCTTATGCCTTGGGATTCTGGGGAATTTTATGACCTTAATGAATTTTACCTTTCACCATCACTATTTTCTTTGAGACTACACATGTATTAATATAGTGGACAAAGTAAAAAGTAAATGAAAATATCTCGTATTGTAAAGTTTGGGAGATTTAACAAATCTACTTGAGAAACTGTTGGGGGTTCCTCTTTAAGTATATTCAGCACTGGGTGATTGATATTTCCTTTTGAACTGATGATTTCCATCTCTCCTCCAAAATGTGTGATGCTCTGAGATTCAGAAATCCTTTTCCTTAGCCTGCCAGTGATCCCCACTGTGACCTTGGTGAAATAGTTTAATTTTTGCTTTTTATATATATATATATATATATTTTTTTTTTTTTTTTTTAATGCTGTGGCTTTGAAAGACAAATGTGCCATATGAAACCAAGGTATTACTCCTGCTAGGTATTTTGATTGCACTAGATCAGACGGTACTAAGAAGAATAGGAAAATCAGAAATAAATTCAGTAAGTTTGTCTTTCTCTGTAGCTGCCAAGAATAATTTATCAAATTCTTTCTCTAACCCAGTAACAAATCTAGGATGCACTTAAGTGGGAGTAGAAGCCAAAGCACCAATTTGCCGTTGTTGACTGTGGAGTAGCAGATTTCCGAGCAAAGGACAAAAATAGTCAGTGAATAATTTGGAAATACATTTGGAGAAAAGGAAAATTATATCCTTCCCCAGGACAAGGCATGGCAATTTAATTAGTATTTCTCAAAAAGTGGCTTCAAACGTTGATGAAATTTCCCAAGAATTTTAGCTATTTAAATTCCAGATCATTTCCAGCTCCTCTGATTCCATCTCGATCAATTTGGTAAGCTCATAAAAATCTAAATATTGGATTTTAGCCCAATGCTAGATTTGACATTTCCCCACCTCACCCTGCTAGGAAGAACAGGTTTGGATATTTTTTTCTCCCCCCTCTTGTTACTTTATTAGCAGTCTGTCAGTCGTGTTCTCCAAGACTCCAGGAAATCTGGTAGTTGTCTCTGACCTATCTTCTGTTAATGAATAATCACAGAGATGACTTTCAAGGAGCAGTGGCTGCATGTTTTATGATGCTATAATCTTTTTCTGGGAATTGTATGAAGTAAGAGCTGTCCTGTAGCTCGGGAAGTTCTTGTTGTCATTTTTATTTCCCGAGCTATCTCAGTTCTTCAGCTTGTCTTTTAAAATATCAGCAGTCTGTGAGCCCGAGCCAGCCTTCTGTTTTTTAACACGTGATGCTCCCAAGCCATAAACAACATAACAAAAATGACAAAAGGGTTTCAAAAAAGGAAAAAAAACCTGCCAGCAGTGGTGAATGCTGGGTTTTCAACATTCCTAACACTGCAGGAAAAACTTTTTCCAAAAAATCCATGTAGCCATTGGCTGCAAAGCTGCCATGAAACCATTAATCAATATGTGGCAGAAGCTTTGATGGTATGTTTACACTTTTCACCATTAAAAATAGAGCCACACTCCAAATGATGACTGTGCACCACACAGTGAGGAAATGAACTGATGAGAACAACAGATATGAAGTACTAATTTCTTGATTATTTTTAATTACACTTAGGAGAAAACCAAGCAAATATTAATACCATCTGCTTTACCTTTTTTTTTAATAAGTTCTAATCAATCAGTCAGGTAGGTCTGTACTGGAGTCATATTTCATCTCTGTTAGTGTTAGTAATAAGGGCAATCACACATCTTTGGAAAATTATTTGCCTCAGCTGAAAAATTAATTTTGGTCAAAAGGCGTTCCAAATTAAAAAGTCATAATGGAAGCGATCTGAAGCAGAGGCTCTGCTCACAGACACGCCTTAAACAGGGTGGTGACACAAATACTGTTTTATACTTCATTAACAGTCAGTTAATAACCCATGGTGACCATGGTGTCTTGGAGTTAAGCTGTGAAATGAAGTGTTCCCTTTCATTTGGTTTGTCACCTTCTGTGAAAATGTAAAGGATTAATTAGGTCTTCTCTGACTCTTGTTGCTTGCACCTTTAATAAAGTAAGATCTCGGATTTCATGGAGCATGGAAACACCATTCCCTATAGGTTTCTTTTTCAACACCTTTTTTTTCTTTTTTGAAGAAAAAAAAGAGATTTTTCATCTCTTGACTCAAAGCCTTAAAGAATAACCATGCCGCTAAACATGAAATAAAAAAACATACCAGAAAAGCAAAGAATGTATGAGGAAACAAGTAGGTACCTCTGGCTTTATGCAGCAGCAGGTTAAACAAGAGAAACATTTGTGCTTACTTTTAGAATGATCAAGGTTTTCAGACACTCTGGTCATAGGTGTGCTTAGTGCCAAGAGACACAATTGCACAGTGATCCAGGTTGTGTACACAAAACTTTAGGATTCTAGGGAAAAAAAATTATTTTATCTCTCTCTTTATTGTTGGTTTAAATAAACAAAAAAAAAATCCCACAAGTATTTCATTCTTCCCTGTCAGAACATGGGAATGAAAGTGTTTACAGGAGAACCAGGGAGTGCTCTTTTCATTAACCCAGTGCACATCTAATTTCAGTGACAATAAACCTGCCCAGGTTACCAGAAAGGTACAAAATTAGAAGCCGAGAGAAATAGGAGCTCACTCAGTTTCTATTCCTCTTCTTTACAATCTGAAACTGCCTCTCTGTGGTGTGCTGAGAGAGAACATATCTAGGTGCGTATTTCATGTATTTATGAAAAGAAGATGAGACAGAAGCCACTGCTGTGTGCAGGGAGCTCATTCTGATGTCAGAGCACAAGTGAAATGCTTTTGATACAGGTGGGGCTGAGAGTTTAAGGTGACCCTTTCCATTAGCATATTGTTTCCTGTTGCTCAAAAAACTTCAAACATCGTGACTATTTGTGTCAAAATTACCAGCCTGGACTAAGTTCATGTGCAGGGCAAGGAAAGTGTGGGGACCCAGAATGTTTCAACCAGAACTATTGATCTTTTTCTGAGGAAAAATGTTGGTTTTCAGTCAAGGAATCAAGAGTTTCCTTTCAGACTTTCTACATTTTGGACTAAGTACATGCAATTTTTCTGTGACAGATAGTTACAAGTATAATGTGCACCCCAGCCCATGCATGGCCCACACTACCCGTCTTCTTAAAACACAAAATATGTCCTAAGTGCCTGAAATGGGTACCAAATCCTGTCCCATGCAGCCATTTCTGAACCTCTTCTCCCAACTATGTGCAAGTATTTTACATTTTTTTCACTTTTCCAATTCCTTTGACCATTTGCTTATTTAGTAAGTTTGTATTTCATTGCCTTAAACTTCCGTGAAGTCAAATTTTGTTAATTTCATGTTAATGTGTCTGCTGCTGGGAGCATGAATTAAACCAAAATGTGAAAGGCAGAAATGCTGATTTTAATCCTGGCTACATGGAAAGTTCTCTCAGTGTCTGGGTCCATTTGTTCCAGCTGGTAGTGTACAGCATGTCATAAACTTTCAAAATAATGTTTACCAAACAGTTTTGCGACACATATTAAAGCTAAAAAAAGCCCAGAAACCCAATTCTAATTTATAAAAATGTGCAATTTGTAATCTAGTAGCTTGTTCATACAAATTATTGCAGTAGAAAATTCATTAAGTACTTTAAGTATAGTGTGGTCCGAGGAAGCTTTATTATGGGAAGTGACAAGGATGGTTCTTAATGAGTTGAAATCTGAATATTTTTTCTGACGTTGCTCTCTTCTAATTAGAGCTTAAAGATTTTTCATGCAAATTGTCTCTGTTTTGTCTAAATAGAAACTTTGTGAGATTGTGACAAGCATCTTTAGATCTCATTTTCCCAAAAGGATTTTTGGACACAAGTACATCAATGCATTTGGGAAGTTTTTATGATTTGCTACCTGAATTATTTCAGAGTTTTCTCATTTGTTTTACCCTCCCTTCTGGGGTTCTAGAGGCTTCTGAGTTTCCCAGAAAGCTGAAGGGGGAGTTTGTGTGGCTCTAGTTCTGATGTACCACAAATGGTTCCTGTACCTGTGAAGGTGAAATCTGGGCTCTGCAGTTGGGGTTTTTTTTCTCACTGGTCCATAGCCTTAGTTTGTCTGTACTAGCAGATTTTGTATTTATCTGTGCTCAGTTCCCATTTTATTTATATCCCTATCCCTCAGCCAAGTGTCTTGCAAAGGCACATTAGGTGATTATGTCATCTGTTACTTAGAAATTTCTCCTTCTGCAGAACTTTGTTCTGTTTCTAAAAGTTCTCTACACATCAGAACTCTTCTAAATAGTACAAATGTGTTTTCCTTTGAGTAACTCAAACCTGTGAACCCTTTGGGAGCCCAGCCACCGAAGGATTATAAATGTGTTGCACTATCAATTATTTATAATACTGTGCATGTTGTAATATTCACATCAATGGAAATAAAGAGATGATACATGCTGAAGCATCAAATGGAGTTTTTCCTGAACTTTGACCACCTCCTCACACTCCCTTTAAGAGCTGCATCTTGAGATTTTCTGCAGCACTGAAAACCTGTGAAGAGTTTAAAAGTGGCTGGCATATTTGCCTGGTTAAAAAAGCAGCTTCTAAAGTAACACTCCTTCTCTCCATATGTCTCTTTGCTACGATGGCTGAATATTATGCTCAGCTTTCATGTATTTCCTGGGAATCCTCTAAAGCAAAAAATGGAAACAGACTACTGAGAAGGAATAGTGTCCATGGCTGCATTCATACAAATACACACAGTCTAGGTGTGTGCACTCATCCTGAGCAGCCTGAGGTGTCAGCCTGTCCTGCCTTCAGATTAAATAAGTAAGATTACTTCCTTGCAGATGTATTTGCCAAACTTCAGCTACAGGAAAGAGGTCACAGAATAAGCAGAGCTGGAAAGGATCAAGGATCACTGAGTCCAGCTCCTGGCCCTACACAGCACCATTTGTGTGTCCATGTCTGTCGCCCTCTTTGAGAGTCAGGCAGACACAAACTGTTGTAAGGGAAAACTTTCTTTTTGAGCTTTGTGTGCGTCTATTCTGTGGTAAGAGAGCAAGGGGTTATGAACATCAGTTTCCTCTGTTGTGTTCAGAGCTATTCCCTGAAACTGATTATTTTTGTCTCCCATGCATCAACACAAGCTACGTGGCACCTTAAGACTTGTTATCTTGTTGTATCCTGCTAGAGGCTTATTAAGAAATATGACCCCTTGGGGTGGTATGTAAGACAAACACAAGGGTCACCAAGGCTTTGTTTCAAATAGTTGCCCTTCCACTTCCCCTTCCACAGAAAAACTGCAGTTCTAGCAGCTCACTCTGACTCAGATCATTTGGCTACAAGCAAATCCCCTGCATGCATGGCCTTTTTCACAGAAAAAAGGGGAGTATTTAAGTACCTTGCTCTCCTAACAAGGTTCCAGATGTGGAAGCGATGGAAGCGATTTGATTTTGCTTCCTCTCAGTGCTGTGCTTCAGGCCAGCCTATTTCATTCCTATCTCTAGGGTTACAGAAGGAAGGTTTGTAGGCAGATGTTGCAATATTGAGGTTTTAAGCAATCAGTAGATACCAGAAAGGTTAACAGATCTTGTACCACAACCTCTCTATATTCTTTTCATTGGCCTGTACTTAGTTTTGCCTCTGCTTATTGAGGGGCTGCTTTCTTTGCTGCTGCAAGCTCAGAATTACCCCGAAAATAATGCATTTCCTACTCCTACCTCAGACAAAGAGGAGCTTGGAAAATTATGATTTATTTTCTTCCCCCTAAAATTTTCCTAACTGGGTGAAAATGGGAAAGAGGATGAGCAAGTCTTTATCTCTGAATGCAGCACCTAAAAGCCTCGATGCTCAGCAGAATTAGGGGAAAGAAAACAAATGCTTTGGACTCCCCTGCCTACCTTCCCCTCCACATACACCAAGGAAAAGCTCTGAAAACGGCCTGACCAGCAAAAGGCTTTGCAGGAGGTGAAAGCTCAGTCCCCTGCCTCTCTTGTTTTGGCAGCCCTGGCTGAAAGGGTCCCTGCTGAGTATGATTACTGCCCCAGCACACCGCAATTATCTCCTGATTGCCACCCTTCTCCCCACCAGAAAAGCTGTGAGAACAAAGAATACCTGTCCTGGCACACTACTACATAGTCCAGCTCACATTCTACTTTATGCTAATTTTACCAATTAGTTCCCTTTACAATCCAAGGCCCTTTTCAGCCTTCAGAGTATTGAATCTCTGAACATTAAGTGCAGGTAAAATCGACTGATTTGTCAATTGTCTGTCGTACTAATTTGTCAGTTGTCTGTCTTACTGTCAGCTGTGGTGAGCAGAGGATGTCTGTACTGCTTTATACGCTGAGGATATTTGTGCTGAAAGAACAAAACACCCTCTCCCACCAATCCCTTAAATGAAAGAAAGCAGAAAACATGTCTGACTCCACTAAATTTATAATAACATCTTTTATTCTCTGTTTGATAGCAAATATGTAAGATCTACTGTCAGAAGGGCCTAACAGCAAGGGAGTATTAGCTAAAAGGGATGTGTGCAACAAGACAAGGAAAGATTGATCTCTAAAGCAGAAAGGTGGGGGCACTGGCAGGACAGCAAAAGAGACTGTAGCTTTTGGGAGGCTTTATAGTTAAAAACCTAAGTGGTGAGAGACTTCTCTTTGGAAGTTTGATCTTTGATGTGAGAGAGTGTTTCAAAGCCTCAACCTTCCCCTGTCAAGGTATCTTCAGGCCAGAAACTTGGACATGCAGCAGCAGAAGTGCAAATTAAGTATAGGGTTAAGCTTTTGGCATTAATGCCTTGCTGAAAGTCAAGTGGAGACCTGACATGGATGTTACGTATAGAGGATAAGGCAGAGTCAGCCAAAGCTACTTCCCTACATGGCTAAAAAATGGTGGCTTGGAGAGATTTCACCCCTTTTTCAGACAGAACTAACCTCTTGTGGCACATCAAGAACATCACATATCTACTTCTGGGGGAAGAAACTTTGTCCCATGAACCTTGGCTTGATAGAGAAGAGAGGGAGTCTGTCTCCACAGAGGAAAGAGGAGACTTCAGAGAGGCTCTCACTGCAACCTGCTTGGAAGTGGAGAATGGAGTGGTGTTTTCTGAGAGATCACATGGAAAAATAATCATAACCAGAGCTGTGGCTGGATATATAATTGTCGCTTTTGTGTTTCATTATTCTGTGCACATATGTTCTTTTGAACCTCTTTTGATTTGGGGAGATACATGTTAAATTTCAAGCCTAAATCCTCTCATTTTTGCGAAGTTATGGTGATTAAATGATGTTCTAAGGTATCTGTGCCATACACTGAACAGCAAGTGAAGCCCATGAGAGCTCAGTAAGCCTAAAGGTCTTCCTTTATGAAGTAGGACATGGGACTTAGATTACCTACAGTGATTCACAGCCTTTTAGATGAGGATAATCAACAAACTTGGCAAGTAGCAATGGCAAGGTCTTGGTTTTGTTTAAATTGGGAGAAATTATAAAATCAGTGATGTGAGGGAAGAGTGTGGTGTGGGTATTATAGTGACTTACACAGAGCTCTTGTGGAAATTATGTGAGAAGGTGTAAGAATTGGTATTGTAACTTTTAAAATCAAAAATGAAGAATCCCAAACCTCTGGCTTCATGCCACTGCTGCCAGCACACAGCTTGCTCACCTGTGGCAGTGTGCAGTCCCATGAGTGAGTAATCTGAGGGGTGTCAAACCCAGCAGTGCCTTGCCAGCCTACCTGCACTTCTGTCCTCCAGCTGTCCGATACAACAGGCAAGCTGGGGATGCAGGCTCTGAAAGCATCACCGAGTTCTGTATCACGAAAAAGATCAGAAATACTGACTAAGTGTCACTGGCTTTGGGGAACTAAAAAGCTGCCTGCCAGTTTGGCAACAAACCCTCTCCTCTGAAAACAGGGAGCATGCTCTCTCAGGAGCATGCTGAAGGTACGCAGGACCATATGCTGTTTAATGTCATGAAAAATAGTGTATTGAGCACTTGACTTTTACAAAACCTAAAGCAATAAAAAGCAAGAGAAGACTGTGAGACATTTGGAAGAAGTCTGGCGTGTTCAGGAAGAAGAGGGGTGGGTTTGAAGGAAAAGCTGCTGAGCACCATCTTTTCCCTTGGCTCTCCCAAAGCAGTCAGCATGATCTACACCTCCCCATCACGAGTTGTGCAATCCATACAATTATGGAGAACATAACAGAGTCTGGAAAAGAAAATGATGCAAGTATCTAGTCTTAAAACAAGCATCTTCCTCTATTGTTTTATCCAGTATAAGCAGAATATTGCATGTAGGGATGATTCAAGAGGTAGAGGATAATTTTGGTGGAAAGGAGAAGTGAAATGACAGCTTGGAGTCTTCACCTATTGTGCAAACCTATGATGAAAAAATTAGGAAAATAAGTGAGGTATTAGAAGTTAACTGTACGATTTTCCTTTGCTGCAGGCTATTGTTTGTAGTCTTCGAATTTTCTTTAAATGTTCTTTGTGTCATAGATTAGTTCCATGCAGATAGCAAGTGCATACTGTGCTCTTCATCCATTAACAGTCTCATTTCTTCAGGTACCACGTTTGAACAGCCCTCAGGAATATATATAAATATATATGTATGTACTGCTTGTTAAAAAGGAGGCTTGTAGATACTGACTCTAATTTAAGTTAATCACTTCCCGCTTCATATTCCTAAGAAACCTCTCGTGATTAAATAGCCAGGAATGACAGTTGGGACCGTATTTATTTAAAGAGCAACTCTTAAATGGATGCTGGGTTTTTACATGCAGGAAGTGAGGCTTTCAATTTTATAGTTTCAACTTCTAATGAAAGCAGCACTAACAACACTGCACAGTGACAGGCTTGTGGTGGCTTTTCCCTTCCTATTGCATGTCATAAAAGAAACTGCTGAAGTTAGGTCAAACTACTGTATCAAATATGAATTTTCATTTGGTGCATGCTTCAATTCGGCGCAAAAATGTTTCCAAGGCAATAAGAATACTCAAGTCTGCACATACACCTCTGAGCACACAAAGCCAAAAAACAAACTTTGGAAATATCACCTTTAAATGAATGGTAGGTTCATCTCCTATTGCTTTAGCCCAGAAAGACCAGGTCTCCCAACTTTTTTTTTGAGCTATCATAATAAAAGTAAATAGCAAAACCTTAAACAGAGTCCTGGAAGGACTCTTGGACAAGGCAAAAGGGCAGGTGAAGGATGGATTTTTAAGCTTTGCTATAGAAGAATTGTGGACAGAGTCCAGCTGACCCTGTGAAGAGTCAGAAAACAAACTTTGATTGCCCAAGTCCCAGCACAGGACCTCTATCAGACCATTATTATCACCTGCCCTTTAAGGTGGATTTCCTGCAAGTTTACAGTTTGTTTCCAGGGGACATAAAGCCCTGTGTTATTCTTGACAAGCATTCTTAAGTTAGTATCAAATGAATATATCCTTTTGGACAAGGAAGGGTGGATTCAGTGGTTCCTTCATAAGGATTCAGCCTGAGAATAGTTTTGGTGGAGACTTGGTTTGAGGAGGAAGTGATTTTCTGGATGATTGACCCAATTCAGGACGTGAGTGGAGCTTTAAAGTAATGGATTTCCTCCGCCTTCCCACTGAAGGAGAATAACGAACAATCAGCCTTTTTTTAGCAATGCTAAGATTTCATTCATCTGGACTTTTGTTAGGGGACCCTTCTGAATCTTTGCAGAGCAGAGGCTATAGCACTTTTTTTCTGGGGATCCCTGACTTAATCAAGCCTGGTAAATTCTATCTATACTAGGACTTTGCTTAGAAAATCAGAGCCAGCTTTTAGCGATGGACTAAGCTTTCCCAGTTAGCTGTTAGTTGACTTAATCCAGCCATGCTCTTTCTCATTAGAACAAATGAGCATTCTAGGAGAATACCTGTTGGTTGCTTGTGTCAATGGATGATATTGTGATAACTGTAGCTGTTATAAATGTTGACAGTATTTTCAGAATTATCCCCTATGAACGAATACAGGCTTGCACTTGAAAAATATTGGGGATACATCATCACTGAGAGGACATCTGGGTTCTTTATGATCAGATTGGCCTTGGCAAACTGTGTTTCTGTCAGCTGGCTTTAGCTGCTCCTGGCACTTCAGATTCAGAGATAGGTGTTGAAAATGGATTTATTGTTCTGGGTACCAGCAGTCTGGATAACTAATACAGAGAAAACTAACTGCTGCTTTTAGCTAAGTTTCTCAGTGCAATTTCACTAACTTGGATATATTCCTGATGAGGACTGAAATTATTGTTTTATGATATAAATGTTCACTTGCCAAGCAAAGCTTCACTCACTATATTTGAGCTACATATACACTACTAAGGGATATCCTCTCAGAAGAGAATAAATCTTTTAACCTCTGTTCTCAAGGTAAGTATTTCTCAACAGCCTTTTCTTTTTGTTCATGTTATTTACTTCAAATGCCTTGACCACATGTAAGCTGCAGAGTGGTTAGGCTGAAAATAAACTACACATATTTTCATCGGGTTTTTCACAATCTTCAATCTTGCCCTCTTATCAATTCTAGCAATGCTGGGATAAAATGATGATCAGATGGCTGAAATAGCTCTCCTATGAGGAAAGGCTGAGAGAGCTGGGGTTGGTCAGCCTGGAGAAGAGAAGGTTTGCAGACACCTTACAGTGCCTGGAGGGAGCCTACAAGAAACCTGGAGGGTGGTTTTTTTATAAGGCATGTAATGATAGGACAAGGGAAAAGGGATTGAAGTGAAAGAAGGCAGGTTTGGATTAGGTATTAGATATTACTCAAAGAAATACAGGAGAGATTATGTAGTTTAAAGCTCTCATCAGACAAACATTGTGTCTAGTGGTCCTGGAAATACCAGAGTGAACTGGGAAGGTAGGATATCAACTGCTGCGCTCCAGAACCACTTATTCAGGCTTTGAAAAAACAGGCATCTTTTTGAGTTCCTCTTACATATTTATCTTCATTATGTGAAGCCTTTCTTGAAGCATACTTAATGGCTCATGCTTAAAATGCCCCATCCTATTGTGTGCTTGGGAGAAGCTCTTCTGCTCTCCGAGTTCCTGATTGGATCGACTGTCAAAATTCCCATGAGCTGATGAGCTGTGACCCATTTCTTGGTTTAAAAAATAAACATATCCATTGCTTGTCAACACTGGTGTTTTTAAAATTGCATGGAATTTTAGACAGCAGGGGTTGTTGAGTGATGTCATTGGGATGTCCAGGCTCTCCCTTGGAGCTGTCACCCTCTGTTGCTGTGCTCCATGGTGACGTGCATATTAGAGCCGCCTTTTCTCTCTGTCTCAGCATTGTAAATCTGATATCTGTTTTTTTCTGCTGCCTATCATTTAACATCAGCAAGAAGAAGAAGAAGAAAGAAGACTGCAACTCCCCCACACACCCACCCCCACAAATTCACAACTGGGCTCAGTGCTGTGTGAAGAAAAACTGACAGAGACTGCAATTCTGGATTTGAAAATCTTTGTAAAGCTCTCCTGTAATTCCTGTGTGGAAAGGGGTCGTGTGCTAAACATAAACCCTTTCAGAAAACCTAAGAAGGGAAACAGAGTGCTCATAGTCAGGAAAATTAGAACCATATGAACTGATAATCTGATGGCAGATTACCAAATGGTTTCTATCAATTCAACCTGGATTTGAGACATAATCTGGTTTTGAGTTGGAGTGGAGCTTCAGGTGATGCCAGAGGACATACAACACCTCCCTTTTGGTGGGGTGAGCGTGGAGAAGCACTTTATTTTGGACTGTGTTACAGAAATGGCATCCAAGGGAACCTTCTCTCGCATGCTCATTCAGAGCTGCAGTTCTGAATGTACGCAGAGCTTGGAATAAATTCATCAGTAGGCAGCCACTTTGAAACCCATTATTATTTGTTTTTCAAACCCATCAGTGGTGACAACTGACTTGCTAACAGGTAATGCTATTTATAGACCTTCTTGTAGGTATAAATTGCTTAGCTCTAATTTTGTTCATAGTTAAGGTGCTAATATTGCTCATTCTTAAATACCTGGCAAACCATTTTCTTTTGTTTTGTCAGCAATTATTTCATGTGTAACACTCTAGCCAGTGGTTGTTGCCAAAGAGAAGCCTTTTGACAGAATTTTGGAACTTGCATTAAAATAAAATGGGTTGAGTTGTTATTTTAGTGGCTTTTCACGGAAGCTTTAATACATGCCAAAAAAGAAAAAACTTCTAAGGCATATACAGAAAAGTTGCTGGTATATAGATTTAATTTTTTTTTTAATCTGACAGGCAAATTAATCTAGATTTTTCTGTCAGTATGCCATCTGCACAATCTCAAATTCTTCTGTCTTTTCAGAAAAAAAATCTTTGTAAATTGTCACTTCCATAGGATTTCTACTGCAATGTATTTCTAATCCACGCAGTTATACTATGTATATTTAAGAAACTGCTGCTAGTTTAAGATGTACTCTTCAGGAAACAACAGAAATCAACATGCAAGGTAACAAATTTCCAGCCTGACAAAACAGAAAATGTTGAAAGGTTAGAGTTTGTAAAAGAAGAATATTCAGAATACCAAATGTGAGCTCTTATAGAGTTTTAGCTCCCAGAGGAGCAGTACTCAGTTGACAACAAAAGGAATGCATAGACAAATGCAGTTTATACTTTGTCTGCACAGAGCTCTGGCAGGGTGTCAGGCAGGAAGGTGACCCCCTCCTGCCCCTCAGCTGAGGAGGAGAATGGTCAGGCTGTGGGTGATGGGAAATGGGCACCTTTGCCATGTCCCCGTGTTGTGTCTGATCCAGATCAGACCAAAACCTCCCCAGCTTCTGAAGGGAGTTGTCCCTGCAGGTGACAGTCATAGTCTGCATGAACTGTAAGCTGGCACAATTATTCTGTTAATTGTCTTTTTGTCTTTGTTGATGGAAATGATTCACTTTGTGCTTTGAGAACTTCTTCATCCTATGATATAGGGACATATCTGAATATTATTTACTGTCTAAATTGATCTTTTGCCTGCACAAAGGATGTTTAAGGCAAAAGCATTATTTTTGATCCGAATTACCTTGTGAAAGAGCAAATTGTTTTATTGAACTGCTTGGGGCACCCGGGATCATTTCTATACCTAGGTTGCAAATGTTAAATCCTTTTTCTCGGCTGAGCTACTCCCTGAATTGATGATGGCCAGATCAATTGCAAGCAGGTTCTTCTAACTCAGGATTGAACCACCTGGCTGTGAAGATGAAGAAAGAAAAATCATTATTGTGACAGCTGCACTAGTGAGATAACTCATAGCATGGACTCATTATGCCTTCTGAGTGTAACAGAGTATAAAGGCAAGGCTATTGTAAAAGTTTCTTTAGGCTTTGAGTTCCAGACAATTAAAAATGCGGGGTGCATTAGTCATGTGGCCTCTGTGAGGCTGTGAAGGACAGGCTAAATATGAAATCTGCATCCCACATTGTCTCCTTTGGACCTGCTTATTCCCCATTAGGATATCATGGCGGTTCATGAGCCAAGGCTGATGGTTGTGGTAAGAAGTAACTTTTGTCTGAGGTAGACAGTAGAAGAGGAGTGCAGCAGTGGGGCTGAGGAATTGAAAATCTCTGTCCTGAACCTCTCAGAGGGCTGCAAGGATGACAGCATTGAACCCCGTGAGTAAAATCAAACTCACCAAATGCTGGGTTGAAGCTGCTGTTCTACATCTCAAGCTGTCCTTCCCTGTGGAAAGCCTTTACTTTCTGTGTACCTAATTCTTGCCCTCAGTGGGTGATGTGCTTGAACAACTAAAAGCATGTTGAAGTAGTGCAGTAACACCAATGAAAACAAATTCCCTCTTCCCAGCCTTCTTGCCATACCAGCTGAGCAAACTGAATTGAGACTGGTGCTTCCTCCTTCTCATCCTTGGAGACATTGGTGAGCAGGCCTGGCCAGGAGTCTGTGTGCCCTGACTGGGGAGTCCAGGAACACAGGTTAGGAAATCATTGGTTTAATGCTGCAGGAAATGGTTCATTGGTGGCATGTAACTCAGCTCCATGAGAAACTACTTATGCGTTAGAAGATATGTTTCCATTTCTGTGTCAGCATTAATCTATCTTGGTTTTTTATGCTGATGAGACAATTTGCTAGTTTGTCCTGAAAGCAAATGGTCTTGCAGAACTCTAGCCAGAGAGAAAATTTTATTCTTGAATCAGGACTTTTTGGGATTTAATCCTTTCTTGTGCTTGATGATGATTTTTCTTATCAATGGCTGAGGATCCCAGCTCTGCCTTCTGCAGGCAGTGCAATCAAACACTTAAATATTGAAGCTGCCACTGACCAAGACCATTTCATTTCCACTTATCTTCATTAATTTTCCTATAACTCCCTGCTCCTGTGCTGAGAGAGGCTGTAAGGGTTATTGCTATGTGGTGTTTGCAGCTTCAGAAGCCTGATTTAAGGACCATGACACCATTAGAGTAGCTGCCCAAATAACACCACAACAACCACTGCAGTTCCTGCAGGAGGGGGTTTCTTCACTGCAGTGCGATGAAATGTAAATCTGCAGGGAAATATTTTAAAATCAGAGGATGTTTGACATTTTCATGGTGGTACAGTACATGTTTTTGAGTGGGTTTATAGTTGTTCCTCATATAGGGGTTTGGGGGGTTTTTTTCTGCTATCATTTGAAATGAAAGTTCAGAAGCAAGTGAATAATGCTGCTACCATAACATATTTCTGGCTGCATGGGTTGTCTTCAGAGATCTTTGACACCATGACCTGATCTAAATTTATGTTGTGCCAACTTTTACTGAGGTATCCTACAGCACAGGGGGCTAGCCTAGTTTTCTGTCTGTTCCTCTGTCTGGATTATAATCTGACTGAAATCCAAGGAACTGTGCTACGAGCAAGGACACAGCAAAGGTCAGTGCAGACCTCTGGACAAAGTTGGACCAGAGGCTTAGGAAAAGTGTACAAAAACAGCACCTGTAGAATGGTAATAAACTTTCCATATACCTGTTTTTCTGAAGTTGACCAAGACTAAAAATGTATGCTTGAAAGGGTTTTTAGACAATTATCAAAGGTCTAGATAATAGCTGTTTGATAAAACCATGAGTTGCAGTAACATTTCAGCCCATTAAACCTTAGGGTCACCTTACCCTCAGATAGAAAAATGTCTTGCAGAGTGTTACAGAACTTAATATCCAGCAGGAAGAGCCCTTCAAAAAAGATACAAGGAGACAGTAATTTTACACAACAGGTTTGTTGTGATCTTACTGATACCACAGTACTTTGCAGACCAGGAACTAAGGCATCTGAGGAGGAGAAAACAACATTCAGTATATATTTATCCCCATAATCTCTGTGTGTCAAGGTGCTTTAATAGGATTTAAACAGGTAGAGAACTGGGTAGTAGAAAGCAATTTAATGTGTACTTCATGTAGGAAGTATGTGAAGCTTTAGATCTGATAATCCACCAGAACAAAAGGGCTTTTACAGACCATGGGCTGAGAAAGGCTAGGGAATCTGCCTGTTTTTCTTCCAAACTGTCCTAAACCTAAACACAGCAATCTCAGCTAGATCTGAGTAGAATAGGTGGCAGGTAGAGTTGCTGAAGCAGGTTATCTTTGTAAAGCACTGGGAAACAGTGGATATTGTCCACGTTTTTCAATAAAGGTTCTGTTGTTATCCCTTCTCCTCCCTGAGTCCCAAAATTTAGACCCTGAAACGCATCCTTGAGAACAGAAATAAATATTGATGGTTGTTTGCATGGGAAGGTCTCATTGATTTTGATGGCATTCAGTGTCACCCTGTGCCATTAAACAGAGGCCATCTTTGAGGGACGTGACTACAGAATTTGGGGTTTGCATATAATTGGTGTACATTTCAGTAGCTAAGGGAAAATGTTATTTGAAATGAGCAGTAGCTTTACCAGGAGTGCTTATAAAATGTTGACTTCTTGGCTACCCAGAAGAAAGCATTTTGAAGATTGCTAATGTATGGGAAAGTTCAAAGAATTTGATATAAGCTGATGAAGAAAAGAGGATTTAGGCTGTGCCTTTGCAGGCTCAGTGGAAAGTAACATATTTGGGACTAAAGGAATTGCAGAGCCCATTTTCAGTGTTCAGCCCACTTGCACCATGATTTCCAAAGAGCTGCTGGAACTGAAAAGGAGCCTGGCTGCCTGGATTCCCTGAAAAAGGAAGCTCAGGGGTATGCAGGGAGCTGGAAGTGGTTGCAACTTTCAGGTACTGGCAGGATGAGACAATGGTTAGCAGAGGAAATAAGGATCACGTAAAAAGAAAAGAAGCAGATGGAAAATGCATTTTTGGGCAGTGGCTGAATAGCTGTGTAGCACAGGTATGGAAAATGGTTTACAGAACAAGTATATGGAAGACTAAATATAGAAAGGAGATGAGATTAATGTTCTGGAAACCAGCTGCAGATGATGTGATGTGCTCTGGACACTCTGTTCTCTGTTCTTGTATCATCCCCCTGGTATCCAGGCACTTAACTGGCAGATGACTCACTGTGTCTTTGTGCTGCAGCTTGCTTCTCGATCAGATAAAGGTAATTCTTTCCACTTTTGGAGTGATGCTGAAAAGGATTGATCTGTAAAGTGCTTTGAAGATACACTAACATTCACAGAGCCTCTGAAACCTAGGCTTTAATTGTGGAGCTGCAGATAATTTTAGTATATTATTGCAGCAACAAAAATGCCTAAGTGCAGTAATTCTAGTCTATGGTACATTATTTTTGGTGCTCCAGATACCTAAGATGATATGGAGGCTGGATAAATTGCTAACATAATACCACCGGCTTCACTTACACCTGTTCCACAATGGGGCTGAAAATTTTTTTCTGGTTGGGAATTAACTTTCTTCGTTTCCAGTGCAGCTTTCTGAATGCTCTGAAGATAACTTATTTTTTTGGCTGGTGTGCCACACAAAACTTCAAGGTTAACTTTGCTCCGAGTAACAAACAGTGAAGTAAAATGATTCCAAGTGAAATACAAATTCAAAGCTTCACTGTTTCATCCAGGATTGCAGAGCTCACACACCAAGCTCAAGTGTCGCTTCAGAGGAGCTTTGTCCACAGCTCTTAGCCCATGGTTGTATCAGATCTCATGGTGATTCATCTCACCTTTATTGACATTTTGATGTTATCGTTGGCACAGAAGATGGGTGTTGCCAGTGAAAAATCCACTAAATCCAGAGAAATTCTGGTAAATAGGGTTTTTATTGACCTCACACATGCTTGTGTTTAACCTGGACAAGGTGACTTTTCTGACCAGACAAAAAGTTATCTTTAACTAAGTTAGAGACAAGTTCAAAAAGTCCAGTGAATCACTACTGTTTACTGAAACTACATTTAACAGCTCTCTGTGTACCTGGTTTCTATCCAAAACAAATGCAAAATCAAAATAACTGAGTGGGACTGCTTGGAGAAAGCAGTCTTTTTACAAGAACCATTTCATTGTGCTTCTCTCTAACTTTTAGAGGTTGTGTGAAAGCACAAGGGCTGCAAACAAAGTGTATGAATCTTGTGACCTTTCTAACGGAAAGGCACTCTTCCTAGTCTCGATTCCCTTCCTGCTTGAAAATCTCTCATTGCCTATTTTACCAGTTTCTCCTTTCCCAGAGAAAATGATGCACAATTCTTCACCTTTTTCAATTGAAATTGAATTAACTCTCAAATTCTTTCTTGATATTTTCCAGTATTGCTGTCACTTACATGAACAATAACAGCCAAGTGGTGATGCTGCCTTTTTTGGCCCTAAGTGCTGTGATGGAAGCCTCAGCTATGTGAATTTGCTGGAGTACCTTTAAAGAGAAGGTTTGTCCCTTCCAATTTCTCTGTTTAGGTACTAGGTCTAAACAACAGGAACAGCCTCAAATCTCCTCACTTGTTTGGCCAAGAAAAAGGCAAAAAACACCCCCATAGGTGCATCTTAAGTGTTAGAATATGACACTTAAAGCAAGTTCAGATAACCAAGCCTGAGAGTAGATTATTAGGCAGCTGCTGCTAAATGTGATTTTATTGCTAATGTAGAAAGACCTTATTCAAAAAAGAACTGTCCCTCTTTCTAGACCTAGTGCTAAGTCTTCTAAAATTCCTTAAAAATGTTACTGAACATTTAGATTTTTCCCCCCTATTTTACAGATTTTTTAAAGGTAATCTGAAAAGTAATTCTGAAGGGATTTTTATTTCAAATGGCTTTTTCTCATTTTAGTATAGTATTGCTAGCTTAGAGCCTTTCTGATACTCCCTTCTCCTAAGATTTCTTGTTAATTAGGTTAAATCATTTATCTACCATAATTCCAGCATGCAGATTCCTCTTACAGGACTTGTCTACTCCATCATTCAGACTTTGAGGCAGCCAAAATTCCTAGAAACTGCTAAGAGCCTTGATCTTATCTTTCGTGTAGGCTGCTCTCATCTGTGACCTTTCTCATATACTCAAACCCTTGCCTTTTGCTCTCCGTATGTGCACACACTGAATAGAAAACAATAAATCAAATCTCAAATGTCACATTATCAATTTAAGGCAGGATCTCATCCATTAATATAGAGAGTGAATCCTTTTCTGTTGCATAACAGGTGAGTTAAAATAAGCAGGCTGTGTCTGAAGATACGTGGTACAAACACGGCACTCAGCTTTTTGCTGTTTGTCTTCCAGCTCCATCTATCAGAATTACTCTCTCATCAAACAAATGAGGCTTTTATGGGTATTAGCAGGGGATGTGCATCTGCTATAAGCCATGTAGAGTCACCTGATTTGATTAGTGTGTTGAGTAATGCTTACATGATCTTATTACCTAAATGTGCTGCGTCCTTTTTCCTGTACACATATGGTAGCAGCCCATTTTGGTCCTGACATTTATGTACAGCATGCTGTAGATAAATGATTTAAATAGTATAGAGTACCTCATTTTAGCAGGACCATTCTTCAGACATTAAATAAGTGTTAGGTATAGTGCTTCTGGGGTGTGCCTGTGAATTGCACTTTCCCATATTACAGAACATGGATCAAAGCTGTTCAAATACTGACAAAGTCTTGAATAATGGTCTTATTGCTAAAAAGTGACTTTTTCATCAAATTTTGTTTAAATTAATCATCTTTCATCTCTTTTTGTGGCTTCTTGACTGTTATACGGCAATCACCTTACAGCAATCACACCCTTATAATGAGAGTCATTTTAGTCCATATGTTAAATCAAAGCAGTTGGATTATTTAATTTCAAAGCCACTCAATTCCAGAGTTTAAGTAAATTGATATAATTTTTAAAATCCCATCTCCTTGCCCACTAAGACAAAGTTTTTCACCCGTTTGCTAAGTATTATCTACAACCTACCTGATTTGTACAGGCTCTGAGTGAGATAGCTCCACTGAAATTTAGCAAACTCAATTTTTAACGAAACCCATATTTTTCCAAATAGCAAAATGGTAAACACTAAAACACCTACCTTTTGAAATGTAGTCTGAAGCCTGCAGTGTCAGTGGCACAGTGCCTCACCCCTAGGAAGTTTTCTAGTGGTGTTGGACATACAACGATAACCAGTGTTTCTTAATACCTAGCACAGATTTCATCTTGCACCATCTCTTTGCAGCAGCAGATTCCTTCCCACATGAAATACCTGGTGTTGGGGTTTTAGGAGTTCTCCTAGTTTGTTTTTTTTTTTTTTTCTGTTAAAGGAATTTTCCCCATATGTGTTGCTAGGGGGACAAATTGCTGAGTAGTTGAGAAAAACAAAAGAGCTAGCCAGTGAGGGTGGGGGTGCATCTGGCTACTCTTCTGTTTCACCTGGGTGTGTGGGCAGTTCGGTCTCCTGCGTTCAGAGGAGAGAGGGAGTCTGCTTTCTTCAGCTGCTTTTTCATTTTGCTGGATAACCCCCGGGATCCCAAGCCCGCCTTCCCTGTCCCGCTGGGAGCCGGGCTGTGGCCGCCCTGCCCCGCCGTTGCTTTGAGCCTTCGCTGCGCTGTAGCCGTGCTCGTCCTGCCTGCCCAGACCTCCGGGGGTTCCCTGTTTGGATACATCCCACCGGCCACCCGGGATTTGTGCTCGTCCCTGCCGTTCCAGCCTGCTGTTCCCGAGGGTCCGGCCGGACACCGGGATCGGCTGCCCAGGGGTTTGTGAAGCCTTTGTCCCATCCCTTCCCGGGATCCCAGGGCACCGGTGCCGCGTGCTCCCCGAGCTCGCTCCGGAGCGCCCCCTGCAGCCGCGGGGGAACCATCGCACCTGCCCCGCTCACCGGGAGCCGCCAGCGCCCCTGCCGACTGCCAGCAGAGCTGCACCCGAGGGGAAAGGGCCCGACAGCCGAGAAGGCTGGCACTGGGTTTCTGGTGCCCTTGCCCACTTCCAGCAGAGCTGGTGTAGTGGGTTGACCCTGAGTTGATGGACAGTCTTTTAGACTAATGATGCTTCTCACAATTTACATATTTAAACCACACGGAAAGGCAGGAATTCCTTTTGTTCCAGCTCTCCTGCTGGAAGGTGGGGGGGCCTTGGAGCCTCCGGGCCCCGCCGGGCCGGGCCGGGGCCACTGCCCCTTTCCCCCTTTCCCAACGCTGCGGCACGGACCCTGGGTCGCTGGGGGGACTGTCCCAGAGCCGCAGGCAGCTAAAACCAGCCATGGGCTGCTCACAGCTAAACCCATCCAGCGCGGCTTCTGGGGACAGGCGGGTCCCTCTCCTCTCCATGCGGAGCCGGCAGAGTCAACGGGAGCCGGCAGAGCCTCCTGTCTGCAGCCAGCACACTTCATGCTAAACTGAAGAGGACACTACACAGCCAGCAGCACAGAGGGAGCGAGGCTTTCCCCACCGTAAAGCCTGAACAAGAACACTCTTCAACATGGCGGCGTCAGAGTCAGGGAGAAAGAGAAGTGAGTCACGTGGGACGGAGCTGAGCATGGCGACGGGAGAAAAGAGGGCGGTGCCGCGATTCTCGCGCGTAGCTTAAAAACCTTCTTGCATGCCGTGGTAAGAAACTGTAATACCACAAACTGTTTGTCTCTTTAACCCATTTGAAGAACATGGGGGGATGGAGAATCCTCGTGTGGCCTGTGAAGATTGTGAAGAGTGCCTATGCCAGGCTATATAGAAGTAGTAAGAGGCTGTTAGAGACTTGTGGCGAAGAAAAGCCTTTGTGTGCAGGCCAAAATAACTTATCCTTAAAAAGATGAATAACCCCATGTGATGGCCCATGTTTTGCAGTGTGAAGGAACTGTGAGATTTTTCATGGGAGAGATGTTCTACACACAGCAGATTGTTTGTTTCCGGGTGGGTCTGCTGTTGGTGGCAGTTTGGGAACCACATGCAACTGAAGGAAAACCCTTTTTTTTTCCTTAAGCATAGGAGAGAGACTTTTCAAGAACTGGAACACTGACTAACATCCCATGTTCTGTTATCCTTGTGCGAGCTGGGTAAAAGGAGAGAAGTGCTGGAAAGGGGGGGGGGATTTGCTTTAATTTTTTTTGTTATTTAAGGTTTGTGCCTGCTTTGCTTTTCTCCTAATTCTTATCTCACAGAAGGAAAATAAGTAAGTGATGAATATTTTGAACCAAAACCACTACACTTAATGATTGTTTGCTGTTACTGCCATAGTTATTGTTGTTTGTTTGACTTGTTATACACATATAGATATAAAATAGTAAAGAGCTGTTATTCCTATTTCCCATATCTTTGCCTAAAAGCCCCTTGATTTCAAAATTATAATAACTCGGAGGGAAGGGGGGTTGCATCTGCCATTCCAAGGGAGGTTCCTGCCTTCCCTAGCAGACATCTGTCTTTCAAACCAAGACACCTGGCTATGAACAATTTTGGACACAATACTTGGTGTATTTTTCTCCACCTAAAACACTCACTTCCTGTGTGTGACAATTTCTCTTGACAAAGCCACTGGGTTACTTGCCTCGCCAGTAGCTGAGGTTTAAGGAACAGGATATGTTGCATTTAAAAGAGGGGAAGATTTAGGATTGTAAATCACTGCCAATGAAATGCTTTGGTGGTAAAGAGGAGTTAAATATCTGCTGCAGTTGGTTCAACAGCTGTACTATATGAGAGGCTTACATTGCAAACAGTAATATTTGTGTCCACATATATTATATAATATTCTGTGCCATCAATAGCCTGCCTGAAAGGGGATTTAAAGGTTTCGTAACCTACAAATTTACCAGTTGGTTATACTAAAGGAAATGTCTCATTCCCTGTTACTAGGTCATTAATTCAATGTGTAATTGCCATATATAAGTACTCTAAATTCCTTCTCTATTAACTGGAAGAAAAAAATTAAATGAAAGCCTTTAAATGATGCCCAGCATCTTGATGAGAGTCGTGAAGCCAGGCTGCTCCAGTAAATTAAAAAATCCACATTCTCCAGCTTTCATTTTCTCTTTTTGACAGTGCAGCATGCCTTGGAGTCCACAGATATGGAAAACAGTCCTGAGCATAAGGAAGATGCCTGCTGGGATTGCGCTGTCCAGCTGGGCTTGGGTTTTCACTCCACACTTGCAGAGGTCTGAAAGTACATGAGGATTATGGATTTAGGAGCAATCCCTAAAGTATTTACTCAAAGTAAGTAATTCACAAGCTGAAAAAAATATTCAGGCCAAACACTGATGGGGCAAGAACAGTGAAAAACAACTTCTCTCTTCTGGTAGTGAAGAGGTGTTCAGGGAGGAACACATTACACAGGAACATCCACTACCAGCAAGGCAAAGGAATGCAAGCACCATCACACTTCTGCTTTTTCCACGTGGTATTATGCTAGAAATATCTATCTCCAAGTGGAATACAACCTGTAAAAATTCCAGTAGCTGTCACCTTTTGCCAGTAGTGTACTCTGACAGAAAAAGAGGGTAGGAAAACACCAGTAATAACTCAGGTCTAATATTGCCTTCACTAGAGTGAACTGCTGCTACTTTTTAATTTCTGACTCATAAATCAATTTTATTAAATTTATTCCCATACCTCTATAATTATTTGAAGTCTGATTGTTTCCTGAAAAAAAATGAATCACAAGTTTCTTCCCCTTTGATTGTGTCTGATGGCTGCTTCATACACACTTTTGAGAACAAGTTGTGAAGGGCTTTTAGATGGGAAGAAACTTCTCAGCATTATGCATTTAAGGTTTGGGGTTTTTTCCTCAATTCCAATGCAACAGCATCTCTCTTCCCTTCTTGCTTTTAGTCTATTTGTGTAGAGTTACACAACTCAAATTTCAATTTTTATGAGTTTTACTTCTCTGCCCCCTATTTATCTGGCAGAACATCATGCTTTTAGAAAGCTGATCTTTCATGGTTTCACCAAAAACAATTGGGCTCTAATAGCTAACTCTTTGCTAGTAATATTCTTTTACCATACTGATAAGTCCAATACTGTGGTGAGAAAGCATGGAAAGTTCAGTAGTTAATCCATGAAACTCTTGAATAATTCATTGCAGATAAGCCCTTTAAAATCCCATTTAAGTTGTTAATAATGATGAGTAGTTTGTTCTGAAGACCTCTGTTTCTAGTGTCTAATATAAAGTACAAGTAGGATAAACTCACTACAGTCGTTTCATCTGTAAAATTATTTCACTTACAGGAAAATGATTTTTTCTTATCTTCCAGTCTCTTTTCATCTGTTTCAGAAAGTACTGGATGTTTAAGAGTCACTACTGCTTTTACCATCCTACATGGGTATGTTACTGAAAAAAGACATTTGACAGAAGGGTGTTCACAATATTTAATTCAAAAAGCCAGTAGTATACAAAGTGCTTTCCTCATGATATTGCTGTTTTCCTCAAATAAACTGTTCTAAAATATTATGAACATAAACATCCAGCTCTGGGAAATACAGAGATCAGAGATCAGAAACAAGTAAATTTCTTAAAATTCTTCTTTAAGGAGAGACCTCCCCTACTAAAGTAATGAGGAGTAAAATATGGCCCTCAAATATGGAGAGCTCCAGGGTTCAAGGAAATTAGTAACCCCTTATATCCCTGGTACTGTTTGCAGCTCTGTGTGGGGATGAAATGGAAAATTATATTTGTAGGTTTTATTAATTACTGATAGAGGGAAGTGACCTTCAGCATCCTCAGCAGTGGACATGGGAGAGACAAAATTTTAATGAGGTAGAACTGGGTTCTAGAAAATTCCTGGAAAATTATTTCTTTAAAATTCATCCTGGAATGTGTTAAGCTTTTAATTATACTTTCTAAAATGTCAGAGTGAGATGGCCAAGGTGATAGTCACAGAAATGCTGGAGCAATACAGTGTTTATCCATGGCTCTGCTTCATAGCCTAGAGCTTGTATTTGCTCATCTGCATTACACTCAGGCTTACAGAACCGGTGCTATCCCATCATGGAATGCTCTAATAAACAATAAATCCTATCTTGGAAGTTAAATCTTTTGCTGTTCTTGTAACCTAGAATAATTCAGAGGGAAAGAGAACTCACAAGGACTCCAGTCCAAGCTCCTGCTCAAAACACTGTTGGCTTTGAGGTCAGAACTCTTTGGAGCTTAATCCAGTCAGATTTTGAAAGTCTACAAAGACTATACAGTCCAAAGTTTATATTAATAATTACTTCTGGTTGGTAAGGGACCAAAATTCGAGTGACTCAGCCACAGGTAAGGGTCTTAACTTTCTGATCAGGAAGTTGTCCTAGTGCTTTCAGGATAACACTTGTAGATACTTGCCTTATAAAGCAAAGTAGTTATGAAAAGAGGGCCTAAATTAGAGCTCTTCTCTGCAGAGATGGAAATACAGATGCTGGTCCTGAAGAGAGTGGAAGGCCGTGAGTAACAAGGGAGTGCCAGCTGGAGAGGTGCATACTCCAGCATTTTTGGGGTGTTTTTTAAACAACTTTCTACCCTCTCCTCTGCTCGTAAAAGTGCTCACAGGAATCTGTCTGAAAGGAACACTACATTGTGTGAAAACACTTCTACAGCGTGGCCCAGGAAGAAATAAAATAAATATTTCAGCACTTCTGCAAAGTGAATTTCAGATAACTGTGGGTTATATTTGAGAGGCTGAAAATAAGCAACAGCAGGCAGGGGAAGTGGAGCCCAGGCTCTGGGGTTTACCAAAGGTGAGCTGCCTTCAGGAACTTGCTGGCCACCCAGTGCTCACTGCTTGCAGAGGTCATGGCTCTTCCCTGGAATGTGCTGTGGGACTAACTGAGGGGTTACTGTGTAAATGCAGTGTGCATTCTAAAGAAACATGGCTATGGGTAATAACTTCAGAGTTCCTCATCTTTATGTTATCACAGGTGGTTTTGTTGATTTGATTTCTGCTTCAAGTGGGTTTCTGCGAGAAGCAAACTTTGTTTCCGGAATAATTTAAACTTCTGCAGGGCTTTACTTCACAATCTTTTTATCTCTCAAACACCCCTATGACATTTTAAAGGCCTAAAGATTTCTCTTTAATAGTTAAGGCTATTCCAGTCTGAATTCTCTAATGATAAAAATCAAACTTCTTTCTGACAGACACACCTGTGACAAATCGTTCTACACATGATGCTATAGAGAACAGTCAGAAGGAAATGATGTCAATGAGGGAACTGACCAGGCTCTACCAGACTATTTGGCTTTATTAAATGCTTAGTGTCATCAGGTATCAATTAAGGTGTCATCTTTCTTCTATGTAGTACATTTTTATGGCAACCATTACAAATAGTCCCAAGGAAATTTAGTGACCCCCAGCAGGAAACTGGAGTTGCCCATAAAATAGTCAGATTGGCAGGGGCAGAGGACAAACGAAGCAGAAGGAAATATTTGGTTATTCATAAGTCAAACGACTCCTGAAAGACAGCAGTAAAAACAGTAGAAGATGTTCTAAGACAATGTGAGGCTCCAGGCAATGTGACTTAGCATATTTTGCAGTGAGAACATGCTGGTTTATGAGCCCCTGGCTGTGTTTTGGCATGGGTCTGGGAGGCATTATCCAGCAGAGGCCTGCTCTGCACTGCTGAAGGACAGAGCATTTTGGTGTCTCATCTCTGAAGAGAGAATAAGAGAAAGATTTTTCCTCTCCCATTAGCATCTCACCTGTGTCACAAGTTAACTGTGGGGGAAGGAGGTCTGGCACCGTTTGTATTTTATTCTGTACCATGCCTGTTTTTCTTATGTGAGTCCTTTGGCCCAGCCACACCAAACCTCTATTTCTTTCCAAATAACTCTCAGGTGGATGAGCTGTTCTAGAGCATGGTTTGAAGCAAGCATGTGCAGGCAAGCTGGGGATAGTCCTTGTCTACCTTTTAACCCCTGAACTATATGCTTCACTGTCTTCAGAGCAGCACAAAGCACAGAAAAAAACCACTCCAGCAATTCCTGAGAAATAATATGTCAATTACTGGAAATAGCTTCGCTTGGAAGAGTAGAAAAACTGATATGTTAACGTAACTTGAATGAAATGAGTGATTTGTGACTTGTTCTCTGGGTGGCTTGTACTTTTCCATCCCAATGTTCAGTCTGTAATGCGAGTTTTAAGTTGTGCACTGTGTTGCTTTCATGGTTTTTTGTTGTTTGGAACAGCAGTCTGTTTGCCTTGCTCGGTTTAAAGCAGCACTATTTTTGTGTTTTGTCAAGTGCTGTACAAACACATGGAGAAGTCCCAGCCTTAAGGAGCCTTCTAACAGTACAGAGAACAGCCAATAATTGCTCTGCCAAGTCACTTTTGTAACCTCCATTTGTTAGCAAGTCTCAAACAGATGCTGCATGCTTATAATGAAATTGAAGCTACTTTGTTTCCTATTATCTTGGCCCTAATATTTAGGTTTATTTAGGTCTCTGGCTCTTAAGGTTTTACAGAAAGGCTGAAAAATGTGAATCAGATGCAACCAGTTCCTATGGTTAACAGTGGATACTAAGAGAATATCCCCCAGGGAATGTGAATTCCTTGTGCACCTATGAAAACTACAACTAAAACTGGCAAACATCCCAAATATAATCATTAGTTGTTCTAGGATTCAACGCATGGAAAGTATTTTAGCTTTAAGTTCACGAGCCAGTTCCAAAAGAAATAATTATATGGCTGCAGTGTGGACGTACTCTTTCCATTAAAAAGCTGTTATGGTGCAGGGAAGGGGGCATAATGGGCTCCCTTTATTTTTAATTTAAGGGTAGTAGAGGCATCCATATTCAAACACATGTTCAAAGTTCAATCTGCTGTTACGGGAAAGTGGTCTGCAGGTCTCTAACCTCTATATGATATCTGTATATGTATATGATATATCTGTATCATTATCCATAACTGTAGGCAAAAAAAGACCCAGGGAAGGTGGCAGTTTGGTATCTCACCTTGTTGGCATCAGTAAGAATTCTTTTTTTTTTGTTCTTCAGGAAGGAAGACAAGGAAAACAATTTATAGGTACATCCAGGAGTCTTTTTTCTATAAAAAGACTTTAGTATTCATAGCAAAAATCACTGAATTATAATCAGTCTTTACTACTTGTCTCTGTTTCAGACACTTTAACTGTAATAACACATCCTATAAAATGCAATATTTATTTAATTCAACACAATTATGTGTGGATAAAATTTAAACAGGACTGTTGTCATTTTAATTTAAAGTATTTGGCAGGCAATTCAGTTTAATGGTAGTTGATTAAAAAAAGAAAAATGTTCTCTAGATTCATAAATCAACCCAACGTTCAATTTATTCAAAACACTGAATTAGGCACTCAGCTAGGGCACTGGAGAAGAAAAAATTACATTGCTTTCACTAATAGCTTTTTTGAGTATGCAGATTTTTAGTCAGTTTTAAATGGCTTTGCAAAAAGGAGGCTGGTGTAGAAATTAAAAACATAAAAATCCAACATTGTTCAGGTAGCGAACAAATCTATCTCCACTCCTGCCTCTTTAGGTTTTGGTATAAAACAAATTATTCTGACACCTAGTGAGGAAAATTTCAAATTGCCCAGTCTAAAAGCAGAAGCATAACTACTGTTTGGTCTGAAATGATTACTTATTGAAATTAATGGGTGTTACTGGTGCATATCACATGGGAAAGGATTTCCTGGCATTTGTTACTGACTTCACCATGGCACCTACTAGCAAGCTTTTGCAGAATGAGCAAAAACAGTCTTCAGATTTAAAGCTGTTAAACTATTTTATGCTAGGCTTCAATCCCACAGGACTGGTTAGCCTATAAACCAGTGGGAAAAGTCTTGTAAGTTTGACAGAACTTTGATGTCAGTCTTATTGCTTGAGGTTCTGCTTCAGTCCTTGGGCTGGTGCACTCTGTTGTGCACCATGTGTAGAACACCTTGGTTCAGAAACACTCTTCACCTTGTGCCAAAATTCAGCTCTGCCTTATGGCCTCTGCTGTCCAGTCCGTGGAGTTTCCGCAGGGATCACATCCCCTGCCTTTTGGATGTTCCAGGAGCTCACAGCAGTGTGAGTGTTCCCCTGGTTGTTCCATGCAAACCTCAAAAGGACAAGGCACTGGCTTTTGGAACAGGCCCAGTTCCACCTGGAAGCTGAGTTTTCTGTAACCTGGCTGCCCTTACTGTGCTGGGAGGGGGTGTGCAGGATAATGCTCAGTCTGGCTGCTTCTCACTCAGGAGACCAGCGAGGCACTTGAGCCGAAAATGGAACCGTGCTGAGGACTTGCAGCTTTTTCAGACCCGTACACAAGGGCTGGGCAGAGGGTGAGGATGTGAGGGTTGTATTTAACCCTGTGGATGAACAAGAGCAAAACTCTTGCGTGTTCTCATCTCTTATTCCCTCTACCTGAGGTTTGGGGAGGGTGAAAGGAATCTGGCTCCTCATCCATGCAGGATGCCTGGCGATGGGCTCTGAGGAGCTGCTGGCAGGTCCAGGCAGAGCAAAATCACTGGCACAGCTCACTTCTGAATGCTGCAAAGGAGAAGGGAACTATTGCAAGAATGCAGCCAATCTCCCTTTTTCCAAATGGCACCTCTTAATAGACACAGGCTTTCATTGGAAACTGCTATTAGCGGTAAAACTTTGGATTCCCTCTGATTAGGTAATCTTTTCTCCTTGTCTTCTAAGACAAGGATAAGACCTCCACAGTGGTTTGTTTGGTACTTGCTGTCCCAGCTGGGACAGCCTCCTCTGCTAGACCAGGATGTGGAGAACAGAGAGATCCTTTAAATCTCCTGAAGATTTGTTTCAGCCTCTGAAAGCCTACAGAAATCTTCTGTGTGTGAAACAAATGTCGAGTGCTATTCTGAAGGCCCAGGCAGCACCAGATAAGCATAGCAGCATCTCCTGACAAGCTAAGCTTTAATCCTGCAGCACTTTCTGGAAATGTTGGAGAAAATCCATGTCGTGCCATGTCGTGGCACTTTGAGGATGTGCCTGGCCCTGCCGTGTGTGTCCTGGCTCTCTTGGCCATCCCCTCTTTAGCCCTCCAAAACAAGTTCAGAGTGGCCACAAGCCAGGTTTTCTTGCCTCTCAGATACTGAAACTTGTAAAAGTTAAAAAAAAGCCATACTTGGGTAAATGTATTGCAGTCCTGTACTAAGGCCAGGGTGCTGGAGTTATTAAGGTAATAAATGTGAATGGATGTTAATAAATGTAAATATTTCGTATCAATTTGGTGTTGTGCTGTGCAGAAAAATAATGCTGAAAATGGTTTGTCAGTTTGATTTATGTACCTGTTTCCTATACAGCAAACTCTGCAGGAGTTTGTATTCCTTTAGAGCAAGGTTATAGATGCAAGGGAGCTTAGGGAAAATCTCTGTTTTGCTGCTCAAACAAAGTAATATATTTAATATTATCAGAGGGTTGACAAGAAGAGCAGTCCCTTGATTAAATATTTACCTTTTGAGAGTTTATTGTAGAAAGCATCTTAAAGTAACATGCTATGAAAGGGCCCTGAAAGCACTCTGAAAACCCAGAAAAGAGTAACATTCATCTTGGATTAATCAAGAGATTTTAAAAACTACAGGTCACAAGATTTTTACAATGGAGTGTATTTTATAAAATGTTCCAAAAGCTATTTTAAATGAAGATTTGTACTATTTTTTTCTTACATTCTTCAATCAAAAATTCTGGTTAAACTGTTTTGCTGCACTGCAGCATTTTGAGGATTACACTGCATCTCAATTCTTCAGGGACAGATTTTTTTTCAGAATTTAACAATATCTTTATGTTCCCCACTTGCCTCATTGAGTCCAAGTGACACTGCATGGCCTTAAATGAGACTGTACTGCCAGTAAACAGAATTTTCACCCAGGATAGCTCTATAACAAACAATTATGTGATTTTAAATCCTTGAATTTTACATTTGTATTTTACTTTGTGTAAGTGTTTGACAACTAATGCAAAATACCTCCGTGGATTTATTTTGATGCAAAATCCTGTACACAATCCCCATTTAAACAGCACTGTTATACTGAATGTAGAACAGAGTTCAGGATGCTCCCTTTTGTGAGTTTTGTGGGAGAATTATCCACACAGCAGCTATGTCTGAAGCAACATACATCCCTTCCAGAGTTAGAGCTCTGTATCTAAGGAAAAGCCTGAAACGACTTTAAATAGGGACCAATTAAAGCAGATGACCTCTAGATCCAAATCCATGTGCTTAATGCCACTTGAAACTCAGCTTGACTTTTGAGAAGTTTGTGAAACTGGTAAGCAGGTGGTTCTGCTGAAAGCTTTGCCTTCCAAGTAACATAAGTAGTTCTGTAAGATGTGTCAATTTTCTTCCTCTGTGTGTGGGAAGCAGAACATTTAAAACCAATACATGCTATGCTCATGTTAATTTCCTGGAACAAAAGGATGTTAGTTGCCATTGCAGTGAAAAGAGACTAGGTCAATATCAAATAAAAGTACAAAATTCAAATTCGTCCTCTTAAAGGCTGAATGATCTATCCAGAGCAACTTACACAAACATAAATGCATGATAGCTGTCTTTTCCTTCAGGATTTGTTTGTGGTCCAAATCCTGTTGTAAAGGATAGCTGCAAGCCTGCTGAAACTAATTTGGAATCCGTGAGTTTACTGTCTGATTCCAATTTGATCTCCCACACAAAATCCTTGTAAGTCTCTTTTTCCTAAGAATTATTTTCTGAATGAAATTGTATTCAGTCACAATTATACGTGTTGAGAACACTGCAAAATGACATCTAGAAAGTGATGCACTCTTTGTTGTCAATATTTGTTGTATGCCAGGCTGACCTTTTGGATGATAATCTTAGTATTTGTGGAGTGAAGAGAGGCTGATTTTGTTGCTTTATTCTAATTACACTACAATGTAGCAGTACCACATGCTTTTGAAGGGTATTCAGGAACTGAAATGTCAGTAACACAAACAACTTTCCATCTGCTCCCAATTTAATCTGAATGCATTTGTGATTTTATAGAAGAAGGTCATTTCTGCAACTAGTGAAAGCTGATAATCAGTTAATCAAAATGCATTGATTGCTCTAATTACTGCATCATGAATAAGTTTTTTTGTGAACCTTACTCACCCGCAATTTAGTTTTGACATGTTTGGCTTTCTGTCCCGGGCAAATATATGGTTTTCAAAAAACTTTGACTTCATCAAGTATAACTTCTTCATTGGGAGTTAGAGCCAGACCCACCAGTGGGTGCTGACAATGTTAGACCATCCCATTTATGTTAATTGGCTGGAAACAAACCAGTAAAATCAGTTCGGGCAACCTTGTGCAGAGCCAAAGCTGCTGCGTGTTACCAGAGAGCTGGTCTTGAGATGGATGGGTCACAGCACAGAATGAATATTTCATATAAACTAGAAACTTCTTTGGCACTTGGACTCCAAGTTTGACCTTTGATTTTTGCACAGAAGAAATCGTAGTTTTGTTACAGTTTTGGTTCTTGCAGCAATACTTCATCTATATATTTGTATTTGATTCTGGGCCATGGAGTCTGAAATCTGCATTTGTTCATTATATTTTTATGTAAATAACATTGCTTCATTTCTACATGTCCAAGTTAAATACAAATGAAGGTGTTTTAGTTTCAAAAAACCCCAACAAACAAAAAACTCCCAAAACGGCAACAAGAGAAAAAAAACACAAACAAGGAAAAAAACAAACCAAAACAGACAGCAGCAAAAAAACAAAAACAAAAAAAAAAAAAAAAAAAAAAAAAAAAACAAACCAACCAAAACCACCTCTCACAGTACTAAGGAAATAGAATGCATACAATTCCAAGGGAAGTAAGGAAAAATTCAGTCAGGCTTTGCCTGAGTGCAACTGTAAGCCCAAAGGAAACTGATTCAAGGTTAAAAATATTGACTGTACTGGATAAGCGAGTACCTGAAAACAAATTAGTAAATGGTCGTGTATTCGTTCTGTGGATTGAAATCTAAGGTTAAGGATTAAATAGCTAAATAGCAATCACTTTCCAGGTATTGATATTAAGGAAGCACCATTTTCTAGGAAAAGAGCACATTTGCATAGTAGTTTAATTATGAATATGAATGTTTTTGCCCAGATGGGTTCAAAAGAAAAGAGCAGTGTCCTTTGGATGAAATCTTTAATGATGAAACCTTTTGTACTGAAACATGAATCTATCATTGTCTGACAAATACAAACCAGATCAAGTGTGCCCCATCTGAAATAATTATTGAGTCCTAAAAGCAGATCAAAATGAGTACTGAAACAATTAGCAGGAATAGAGATTAAACTGTTTTTCATTATGAAAGTACCCCTATAATTTAATCATTTATCCAGAAGTACCAACCACGCTGTCAGAAATTGGCTCAGCCATGAATTGGAGGGAGGACAGCATGAAACTCCACCTTGGGGAATGTTCCACAGTAATTGCACTATGAGTGTTTTGCTCTGGAAAGCATCAGCAAATGTCCCTGCTGGTGATGACAAGGGACCTCTGGTCTGACTGGACAGGACAGTTGGTGAGCACAAGGAACCAAAACTGATTTTCCTGATTTTAATAAAGCAATGTGCCCATTTATGCGATGTCCAAAAGCTGAAGCAGACTTAAGGCTGACAAATTTGCAAAGCTTCCTTTGTCCGTAGATTATTAATGAGCGAATACCAAAGCTATAGTTTCCACAGGATTTACCTCTACTGGAGATTAACCTGTTGGGATTTTGTCCAGAGAGAGCTCGAGGAAGGCACCTGGGGACTGAAGACTGCCTTGGCAGTCTGAGGAATTGCTGTGCCACTGCTTTCTTCCGTGGTGAGTGTGCCCATCCTGAGAAAAGGAAGAAAATCTCTGCTTTGAACAAGCATATCCTGAAGTTCAGACAGACTTCTGATTATTAGGCCAGTGACAAGAACTCCTCCAAAGGTCCAAGTGACTTCTTATGTTGGCAACTTGACAATTGGCTCCAGTCTTGCTGCTTAGTAGATCCTGTTGTGCCTGGATTCAAACTGCCTACAAGCAGAGAGCGGAGGACTAATTAGTAGAGTGCTAATTCTGCACTGCTCTGTCAAGTCATCCTGGAAGGGAACAGGACCATGGTACATATGGTCTGTCTCAAGCCGTGGGGGTACCAAATAAAAGTTTCTTCTGGCTTCATTAGCAGGCCCTGGATAAAATCTGGAAGAATTTCCAAATTTTGAAAGCAGAGAGCTAAAATTTCAAGTGCATTCCAATCTGGACCATGTGTCCTTTGAGCTGCAACATTTCTGCAAGACTGGCCAGCGAGATGAAGTCTTGAACCAGGGAAAAAGTGTGGAAGAGCAGTGAAATAGAAATTAGGTATTGAGTAACAGTAAAAAATTAAATACTTGATACGATTTGGAATTTCAAAGAAGCTTTCAAACAAGAAGTAGAATTATCTTTTAAACATTTGGAGTCCTGCATGAAAATACATAGGAAAACATTCTGAAGTGACAAGTGACTCGTTCAGATATGCTCTTGGAATAACATCAAATTCAAGGAAGTACAATTTTAAAATCAATCTGAGAGCAGAGCTCTAGAAGCTGAAGATTTGGAAATGAATTTTATAAACACCCCTTAAAATGTCCAGTGATGTGACATGGAAGTAGTTGTTGAAAACAATTTGGAAATTATAGTGGACTCTGACAGCTCTGATTTGATGTTGTTCCTGAGACTGGGATTCTGGTCTCAGAAAGAGGTGCATCATCTTGATTTTTCCAGTTTAGGAAGCGTGATTTCATGTGTGGCCAGACAGTCAAGAACTGCAGAAGTGTCCCACATTGAGCCCACGTGGATGGATGGTACCAAAAACTCCAGAGTCAAAAAAAGGTATTTTTTAAAGTTTCCTTTCAGCAAGTTATAAAAGTATAAATGTTTTTTTAGCTACAGTAATTATTGAGTGAGCTGGTTTAAAACTCCCCCTTCCTTTCTCCACCAAAAAACCAACCAACCAACCAACCAAACAAACAAACAAAACCAAACCCAAACAACAAAAAGATGGAAACACAACTGGCTTTAGATGTTTATTTTTGAGCTAGGAGAGCTAATCCTCTCCTGCTCTTGGTTCCAGCACGGATTCTACCTTGGACCACAGAAATTCCTCACTAAAAGACTTTTTGACATTTAGACATGAATTAGTTTCCCAGAAACACTTTTTCCTTTGTGCAGCTCACGAAAGACAAGCAGGTAGGGGGTTATTGAGAAGGGTAAGGCAGTTCTTGGTAGAACAAAAGGCTGGCAGTTGGCCTAATGCATTAAAGCCCATCTCAGTCCTTTTCCGTATAAAAACAGCATTGCCAAAAGATTTACTGTTCAGAAAGCCATGCTACTATTTATTGCACACTTTGCCAATTAAAAAGAACAAGCTTTATTCCTTGTTGCCTACAGAGGTAAATCTTTTCATCTGCCTGATACTAAATGCCTGTGCTAGCTCAAATATTGTCTGACATAAAACACATGTTTGTAAAATACTCACCTGCTCTCCAAACTTGCAGGAGGCCAGGATATTTCAGGGTAAGCAACGGAATCAGCAAAGGCTCTTTGTTGGGTCTTTTCTGAAGCCGAGGCACTGGGGGGAACTAAGCATTTTTCAACATGAAATCTCAAGGTGAGAACCCTCAAGCAACTCTTGACTGCCCTATTTTCCATTCCTCCTTTTATTAAATGATGGTTTAATAAAAGTTTTGAGTGAGGAATCAAACACTTTTCAATCCCATGCCTAAAACAAATGGCAGAGACGTTTTTGAAGAGCTGCAGTCCATCATTACTTCCTGCTAATAGATAACACAGTCCTACATCTTCAGCCAGGTCGAATTAGGAGAGGTAAAATATGTGAACCAGTTGTTTGCTGGTTGGCAACATCTGGACATGAGCCCAGGTGTGCCCAGGGGGCCAAGAGGCCAATGGCACCTGGGCTGTGCCAGCCATGGGGTGGCAGCAGGACCGGGGCAGTGACTGTCCCCTGTGCTGGGCACTGCTGGGGCCACACCTCAGATCCTGGGGCAGCTCTGGGCCCCTCCGGACAAGAAAGACATTGAGGGGCTGGAGCGTGTCCAGAGAAGGGAACTGAGCTGGGGAAGGGTCTGGAGCAGCAGGAGGGGCTGAGGGAGCTGGGAAAGGGGCTCAGCCTGGAGCAAAGGAGGCTCAGGGGGGACCTTGTGGCTCTGCACAACTCCCTGACAGGAGGGGGCAGCCGGGGGGAATCAGGCTCTGCTCCCAGGGAACAAGGGACAGGAGGAGAGGAAACAGCCTCAAGCTGTGCCAGGGGAGGTCCAGGTTGGATATTAGAGAAAATTTCTTCGCTGAAAGGGCAGTAAAGCACTGGAAAAGGGAAATGGTTGAGGCACCACTACCAAAGCGTTCAAAAAACGTCTGGATGTGGCACTTGAGGACACAGTTTAGTGGCGAACATGGTGGTGGTGCTGGGTTGACCATTTGCTTCAGTGTCCTTTGAGGTCTTTTTCAATCCTTCACCAGCCTCCCTTCTGCCTTCATCAGTTTTGTCAGTAACATGCTGTTGCTCACAGGACATTTGACAGAATTTAACATTTACCTGCTGGCAGGAGACTATCACAGCGACCAGATTTTCGTCTACCATATGTATGGATCACAATATTGACTGGCACTGAACATTTACAAATTAGTAGGATTGTGTTACAGCAAGAAAAATTCATTTTAATAGTTAAGACCTTCCCTTTAAGAAGTGTAACTCAGTCTAAATTCTTCTCTTTGTGTATGATCTGTGGTAAAATTACAGGGAGGGTTTTCCTCAATGATTTTGTGTTAGAAGGATACCAAGGTTTCCTGTAGCTGCAGATTTGTTTTGAGGTTTTATAAACGTTGCTTTTTAGAGTATTTTCAAGCATCTGCTCTCCTACTTTTTAAATTTATTAGCAAGCCGTAAAAATAAAGGAGGGGGGATTTAATCTCTGATACCCTTGGTATGAGCTTAGAGCACGGGTTTTGATATGAAGGTTTAATGAGTTCTGGCCCTGACCAAGAGAGGACTCAGAGATAAGCACCTATTTACCAGTAAGCTATTACAGAAGTATTGAAAAGAACACTTGAAAAGTGGACACAGACCTGTGAAGTTGTCCCGTTTATATGATTTTGAAATAAGTGCCAGTAAGGTACAAGTCTAGTTGGTCCTCACACTGGTATTTCTGACAAAATGGAGCAGAAGTAGCAGGACAAAACATCTCGTCCACATGGCTGTGGCTGCAGCATTCGGTTCCCATATATCCCCAGGGCTTTTAAACCACTGTTATGGTAGAGGGAATAAAACTATCCTCTGATACTTCCCTGGCTTAACAAGCTGACCTTGAAGCAAAGCCTAATTATTGTCCTTATCTCCCCCTCCTTAAAGCTTTGCATCAGCCTCACGGTGTTATCATTTCCACCTTCCATTTACTATGCTTTAAAGCCAATATACCAAATTTACCAGCATGCTCTTGTTTTGTGCAGCCTTGGTGATGCGTGAGGGCTGTAAACTTACACCAGCCCAAGCTAAGGCAGTTTTACAGCCTCTGAGTATGGCCAGAGAAAGGCAAAGCAACTGGAGCACGGCAATGGGTACATCCTACCATTTTATATTCTGAGCTGTTGAGAGTTCTCCTTAAGTGCACTGATATGTGCTGGTTAAAATAACTTATAATTAGTTGATATTCCTTCACCTACAAATAAGCCTTCTTCCCTGAAGAAAATGGTTTTCTTGAAGGTGAAAAATTGAACCAGTTTTGTAATAAAACTGACCTGGGAGGATTTGTGCGGGGAGACAGCAATTACAGCAATTAATTACTTGGAAAGACCAGTTCCTCTCTCCTGCATTTCCTCATCTAGCTGGTTCACAGTTCATTGTCTTTTTATCTCCTTTATTTAAGTCCTACCCATACATCACTGTTATCTTCCTCCCCTTGCCCACAAAACAAATGAGGGAGCTCCTGGCCTGTCTCTTAGCAGGAGCATAATTAAGTGCCATCCAAACAGCCCTTTTTTTAACAGCAGCATCAGAAATTGGCATTCAAAGGATTCAGTGAGAGGATTTGCTGCAAAAAAAGAGCTGGACTCGCCCTCTTTCCCTCCAGCTGCAATTCCCAGTGGTCATTGAGGGATGTCTCATTGGCTTGTCTAAGGCAGAAAAGCCTGTTTATACACCTTTGGGATTTGTTTCCCTGGGATCACAAGCACTAACTTACTTGAAAGATGAGCTTGGTCCTCAAGTCCCACCACACTGATGGGTTTGGAAATCATCCTGCATGGCTTGGTTCCTTGTTCTTTGCTTCCCTACAGCCTGCATGAGGTCCAGCCTTTCTGAGGGGAAAAAGTGGCCTTAAATTAATGTGCATGTTTTGGAAGAGTTGTCTCCTGAATTGTTCACCATGATGAAATCGGTGACCTTTACAGCTTTTCTGCCCCATTTCAATAGAGTTGCTCCACAGATAATTTTAAAAATAATGTTCTACATGAACTAGCCTGACTCTTAAGTCCCATTTCTTTTAAGTTTCACCTGAAGCACTTGATCTTTTCTAAATGACATTGGCTTTTAGCAGAACATTTTCCCAGCACAATCTTTGTCATGGCCCTTTTATAGTCAGCATTAGAAATGAAATTACCTGGAAAGCAATATTTCCTCTACTTCAGAGGCAAGCCATAAGCAATAAAATTACAAGCAATAAAATATAAATGTATCTTAAAGCAAAACACCTTGTGCTAGCTTGTTTCTACAGACAGAGAAAAAAAGCTGACCTTTAGGGAGATGAACACTTTGAAATTTCAGAATTCTTCAAATGTTTCTGTCTAATGCTCCTGCCCAAGTCAAATGCTGAGTTTATAGATTAAGTAGGAACAATAAGTCATTACACTTCTGCTACAGAATGAAGAGTGCTAAGGATTATTGGGGGGCTTTGGTGTGTGTTTGAGGAAAGGGTATCATAATTCAAGCTTTAAATTGGAAAGTCAATTGCTTTAAATTGGAAAGTCAATTTCTTTAAATTGGAAAACAGGAAGGTAGATGACTTTCTTAATAAATAAGCACATGCCAGCCAAAATATGAAAGAATATTCCAGGGCTATAGGGGTTTATGACAATAAGTTTAAAATTTCCAAATTGCCTCATCTATCAAGTAACTCAAAACTTCAGAGATTTAGAGTAATGCAGCGTTCTACTGTGAGATTAAGGTGATTTCTTTGTCATATGTGTTTCATTCAAAGACTTTAGACAAACTGAGATGCTCATAGCTCCATGCCTTCTATACATGTAAGTATTGTAGAAATTGTAGGCACCTCCCTTCTCAAAAAAAAAAACAAAAAAACAAAAAAAAACCTTAAAAATCAACAAGAAATTTACAGTTTTATCAATGGTTTAAAAAAATTTTAAAATTACTTTCTGGATTTGCAGAAATATATAAACAGATGAGACTAAGACTGTATCAAAGCTGATCTTAAATTCTGATAGGATTTAGCTGTGCTTGTAGTTCTGCTTCCATGTGTTGGACACAGTCTGTTCTATTAGAGTTGTTATTCAGCAGGCTTCTGAAATGCACTGGAACTCACAGTAAACTGTGTTTTGCTGTTTATAAATAACAACATTTCATTTAAACTGAATCTCTACAAAACCTCAACAAATCATTTGAGTCCGTGTTATGCAGAGCTTGAGAGAACAGACAAGAATACAACATTTTCCCCTGGCTCAGAGTGAGTGGTTCTGCTGCTGTAATGTTAATAGGCTCAAAGGCAGCCTGTGATTCCTGCCCCTGATCCTTTTGCCCTGTGGAAGAAGTTGGAAGGGGCTGCTTGACATCCCAGATGTGAGTCCTGCAGGGAGGTCAATTTTTTTTTCCTAGTTTTCCAGAATTCATAGCTGCAAACTGTCTGAATATGAGAGACTTGGACTGGTTCCTTCATTTTTTGCTTCCCTGTATAACTACCCGTGGTTAGGCCACAAACTCAGGGACAGAGGGTGCAAGAGGGATCTGTGCTGGGCTATGGGGCACAGCTGGTTCCATGAAAATTGTCACAGATCCATCTCCCCTCCACCTATAATTTTCTACTTAAATGAGCATGTCTGAGCCACTGAAGAGGCCAGACTTAACCTTGTACACCAAGTACTGAGGAATTACCCTGTTGGGAAGGATGGATCTGCCTTCTCCACCTCTCCAAACAAGGGTTCCTGGAATTCTTAAAGTGACCTGGGAGATGCCATTTTGGACAGTCCATCTATGATGATAACTGCCACCTGTGTCTGTGGCTGGGATCAGTGCTGACAGCAGTGATGGTAGCTGCAGCAAGACCCTCTGCTGCCCTCCAATCCCTCCCAATGCCTCTTCCCACTGTCCATGCTTCGTAAACATCTGCTTTCATTGAGCTCAGGTGGAGTCACAACTAAAAATTGTGGGATAATGAAGATCAATCCAAAATTCTTCGTACCTCTTTCTCCCCCCTGGGCTCAACATGTACTTCCCTCAGGGTTGCTCAGACTAAAATTAATCCTACGACTCTGCTGCCACGCAAACATTTCCACCTCCTCCATACATACACAGATGTTGCACCATGTGGGTCTCTGCACAGCCACAAAACCTACCAAACAAATTCCAACCTTTTACCAAAGTGAAATGGATTTGCAAGAGGTATCTTGGAGCAGTTGGAGGGTCTGTTTTGGCTGATGACTCTCTCTCTAGCTACAAGCAGTAGAAATAAACCCTCACTAAATTTCTTACCAGATTATGTCAGAACCCAAGAGCTTGGCAGTTCATGAAGATTTAATTAAACATGCTTAGTTGTTTTCCATAATGCATTAACACAGTGAACTCTGAATCCTCTTCCTTCTCCCAGTGGAAGCCTGGAGGATTCTATGTTTGCATCTTTTTCCTCCTCTGTTTGTCGGCAGATCAGCCTAGGTCAGCAATGCTATGTGACAAGCTGAATCAAATCTTGCCAGGAGAACTCCAGCTACATTTTTACTTCTTCCAGTGATCTCTAAAGCTACTTATTGATTATATTTTTCTGTTGGTGGAAAAATAACTACAATAATTCAATAAAGGAGAATTACTTTTTGATTCTTTGCATTTTCTCCATGTCTGTTGCTAGCCACCTCTTTTCCCAGCCAGAAACACTGTTGCTCTCATTTCTGTGCTGCTAGAAGATACTTGGGTGTATTTTCTAATACTGCTGGAATGCTCAGTTTGTCCACATTTGGCCAATCCTTGCCCAAATGGAGTCCCTTTGCCAGCACGTGGTTTTGTGACACGTGTGGTGAGGTAAGACAATTTTTGTCTTGGCTCCTGTTCCTGATCCAGCTCTGTAGGTTTTTAAAGTCTCATAAAAGCAGGTTCACAATTATTTAATGTTTCTAACTGTCTTTTTATTCCCTGCAGAAAGGGAGCAATTCTGCCTTGTGTTGACTTCTCCATGTTGCTATTGTATTCCCAGTAGCTTTCACAGAAATAGCCTTCCCTGAACAATATTAAGTAGTAGTGATTATGTGATAGTGTAATGTTGTATTTTGGGAATATCAACTCCCACAAGTCTCATCAAAAGATGATGGGCCTCATTATTCTAAGGAATGTGTGGAGTAAGGAATGGCAGGTATTGCAGGGATGAAGACACCAGGATTCATGCTGAGCCTATGCTTGCACAACTCTCCACAAAGCTGGAAGGGCAGATGTGTCTTTTTGATTTTGGGAGGCATTATGTGATGGTTATGGAAAATATTGGCATTTCATTTACTTGTACTGTGTTATTAGCTACTGTATAAAAAATGATGCTATAATTAATATCTGTGGTTATTATATTATCATCATCACCATTGTGTGACATCCAAAAAGCTGCAGCTTTGTCCTTTGTCCCCCTACCCCATGTGTGCAGTAATTCCCAAATGTGCTGTGGGAAGTCTGGATGAAAGCTTAGTTCCCAATGCCAGCAACAGGTAGCAGAAAACAGCCAGGCTACACAGGAAAGTTAATTTATTTCAATGCATTCATTAGCCTGCCTTTTTAAGTAAAGAAGAGGGATTTTGGTGCCCAGCCATACATTGGTATTTCTATTTTTGGTGCACCGGGCCTAGCCTCCTGCTGCAGCCCCAGAAAGACTTGTGTCTTCTGCAGCTCCTTCCCGTGGTCTGGAAGCCATTTGCAGAATTCTGGGGCACCCTAAGCACAGGCCATCTCAGAATCATCCCCTGAGGCTGCTAAGGAGCTAATTGTGCAAACTGGAATTAAGGCCTGAAGCCCTAATTATACTGTGGAGTCATTTAACATTCAGAGTTGGGCTCCCTCCTGCTCTGTGTCAGGACGGGACAGGAGGGGTTGGTGGGCACCTCCTCCTCCTATTATTCAGCATGTTCTGCACTCAGAGGGTGCTGCCCTCCAACCCAGATTCCAGAGGTATTGAATCCTTAGGGATGAAAATACAACACAAAAATAGGAAATTGCGCAACGGAGCTTTTATGTTGGTGGCACAAAAGTTCCAGCACGTCAAAGACACTGTTATTGCTATTTCTATCCTGTTCCTGGTGAGGCCAAACATGGATCTCCAGGGAGTTCCCAGATGAGGATGCTGGTGGAATATGTAGGAAGGTGTTGCCTTTATTCCCCCCTCTTTCTTCCTGCCTTTTTCTTCTTTCTTAAGCTAGCAGGAATGAAAAGAGTACACAGCCTTTCCTCAAAAAATGGACTTCACGAGGTGTTCCACAGGCAAACAATGATGAACACATAGAAAGACCTAAAAGAAAAACGACATTCCTTAAATTGACAAAAAAAAATTTTAAAGATGCTCTAAAATAATATTTAATTAGACCCACTAGAAGGTTTTTTTTTTTTTTTTTTTTTTTTTGCTTCAGCCTTTTGAGCAAAAAGTTGATATCCTTTGTATCAGGTAGCATATTTTCACAAAAAAATCCTGTGTTTTATGTGTAAAAATGAACAGCCTCCCCTGTTGGGATTCTGCAATCACAATGGCTGGTAGAGCACAGGTAATGTGAGGGCAGATTTCTGCCTGATTCCCATCTCTAATCCTGTGCAGCCTTTTCTCACCAACCCCAAAAGCTGTCTGCTTATGCTCTGCTTTTATTACTGGTATCTGAAGGTTTATTATCAAATTTAAGCTATTTAACAGCCATTCGCACATTTTGCACATTTTTAATCCATATAGAGGTCAGAGACGCTGAAATTTTAAAACAAAATAGAAAAGATTAATTAGAAAAATGTTTAAACAAGGTATTGTAAAAGTTTGGGCATAAAGATGTATTTTCCAGATGTTTTTGTTCAAGTCTGCTGCTTTCTAAAAAGTCTTGTCTTTGACAATTGGGCACTTTCTGCTGAAAAACATTTCTTAAAAGATTTCTTAGCAGATTTGTTTGTGTTAAGGACATTATGAAAAGCAAAACAATCATCTACCATCAATATTGAACACATCTTTCAAATAATATAAATGTCTAGCATTAGCCTGGGATAGCAATTTGCTTTGGAAAATATGATAGGTTTTCTTAGCATACCCACTCATTCTACATGGAATAAAAAATAAACCAATTTAACTGACTGAAAAGAATCCATGAAAGCATATTGCACTGTCTAATTCTAGTTTATCTATGAGATTCTCTCCTGTTCTGAGGACTGAAATGACCACATGAATTGACCCAAAAATACAAGTGAAACATCTGTGTCCAGTTTCACCCCAAACTTACTGAGCAAGTGAAATTGCAATGAAATGTTGATCCTTTTCTGGACAAACAAAAGAGCTTCCTCAGTTCCCATGAATAGAAAACACTAGAAACAGTTCAAGTCCTGTAAAGAATTTTTATAGCTTTTTCTACTTGAGCAATCTGAGGTTTCTATATAAGATCAGGACATAAGATCTGTAGTGAGATATTATCAGAGACTAGAGCCTAAATAATCTCAAAGTTTATCGAGCTTAAATAAACAGCACGTCCTAATATAGGCAACATTTTTTTACAGAAGTAGTATGTAGGCTTTTGATCAGTGACTTACTTGGTATGAATATTGCTGTAAGACAAAAAGCAAGAATGTTTTTCTATTCTCTCATACTACTATGTGTGTCAAAGTTTTAATATTTAATGTGAAGTTTTGTACAGAGTTTGTCCTTCCCTGGATTAACAAAGACTCAGGTGGAGCTTTCTCAGTCTTCCATTTTGGTTGCCTCTGTGAAAAAAAAGCCCCTAAAATAAAAAAAATGTGCTGCATCAACCTTAAAATATTCTGATTGCAGAGAGAGATTTCAGAAATGAATTGAAATATAAGTACTGTGAGCTTTAAGTGTATTGTTATCTTTGCTCTTACTGAAGTTGGTGACTCCCTGCCAGCACTGACCAGGCAGGACTAATTGTTAAAACTCTTCAAAATATCAACTTAATACTGACACAGTGCAGCCTCAACCTCCACAAATGACAGAATCCGTCTGGCACAAAGGAAGTGAACGATGCTGTACCTGCATGAGCTTCCTATACTGCCAAATAGTGGTGAAATGAAAACACAGGCACTTCAATGCCAGGCAACAGCAGCACTATTTTTTAACCTCCATATTTCGGTCCTGGGGTTGGGATTGGTGTGACCTGGGGTCTTTGGTTGCTGTTAATGACAAGTGCAGGCAGAGTTCAATGTCTTGAGGAGTGTGTGATGTGCGGAGTGCTCAAGCAGCACAAGGGTGACTGTGAAAACTTCCTTGTTCCTTTGGAAGCCGGCCCCCAGGCAGCACTGGACACTTAACTCTGGGCCCCTCCTTGGGAATCGTTCCTGGACAAAAGCAAATTTGCTTTTCCTGAGGATTAGGTGCTCTCTTTTGCCTGCATTGGTGTTCAAGGCTGACCTTAGTGGTGTAATGTGGTGCTGCTTAGCTCAAGTGGGTCAGCTGTGAGGGAAAATGCAAATGGCACAGATGGCTCCAGCACCCTAGGTGCATGATCCAAAATAAGAAGAGCCATTCAGCAACACTTTTATTAATTAGAAGTGTGATTTTGAACCATTTGGTCATTCCAATGAAACTCCAGGTGTTGACTAAACAAAGCACAGGACAGCGCTATCAGTGAAGGACAGCATTTGTGGTAGAGTGGTGAGCGATGTGGGCTTAAAAACACTAAAAAAAGATCTGAAGTAAAGCATCTCCCTGAGCTTAGCATCACTTTTGGCCAGCACAGAGAGAAGAGTCCCTCAGCCTTGGAAAATTATGCTGCTGTTTCAGCATTATTACAAGATGTGGGATCCCCAAGCTTTTTTCAGTAATCTTACCTGGGGGGAGGGTGCTCCTGAATTCAGGTCCCATCTTTACAATCAGAGATTCACCTTCTGGGTCCCCTCTGTATGCAGCCCTTCAGGTAGTGTCAGAACTTGACCCAAAAGAGGATGGTGAGGGGCTCCAGCCCGGTGAACATCCGGAGAGTTGTTGCACCCTGTCCCACACCAGCTGTCCCTCAGGGAAGACACAAGGGTGGAAGCAGCACATGGATGGAAAACCCCTCGAATCCTAGAAACAGAGAGAGGCTCAAACTAAAACCTTGGAACCAAACATGGGAAGACCAAAAAGAGAGTAGGGTGCCAATCTCTTGCATGAATTGGACTTGCCTCTACTAGCTGCTCCCATTTTCTGCTTTGTACTGGGAAGATTGGAAATCTCCGCTGGCAGAGCTGACGGAACCCCAGCACCTTACTGCAAAGTGATAACAGCAAAACTGTGATAGCAAAGATGAGCAGGAAAATTACTTTTCCTTTTTGGCCAGGGAGGAAGAATTATTTTTCAATTCTACAAAGAATATTGGTGTGATGTAGGAGTGTTTTGGGGATTAAGGTGGCAGGAGGGGGAAGAAGAGACGGAGGGAAGGAAGTATAAATAAACTTAATTAATGATGTCCACAGTTTTTTGAGTGCCTTGATGAAGCTGCTGATATAATTGACTTGAAGTCTGTCCCTTTTTTCTCATTTGAACTACATCAAAGCATCCCTTTCTATGGCATTCCTTGCTTACAAAGAACATAAATTATCACTGGCCAACTGCACTTTTATTAAGCAGCAAAGATTATTTCATACTGAAAGTCTTAACTATATTTAATGGAGGTTATGCCTAGCAACTAAAGACATAGATGCAATATTTCATTTTATTCAACAAAGTTGGGAGTGTATATAGGCATGTAAAGTCAACAACGGTAATAAATATTTTAAATGGCAATAATAAGTAGCAGTGTTAAACACGTATGTATAAGAGATAACATCAAAAAAAATTTTTTTTTTGCTAGGATTCACAAAGCCCATGTCTTTGATTCCAGATATTTGATTATGATCAAAGTTTAGGAAATCTAATAATGAATATCAATGTTGGGGTTTATTAGGCCTTAATTAACCTAAATCTCTCCCTTTGTCCATATTACTGAAGTTTACAACTCCTTATTGTAGTATTTTTTTATTTTCCCTGTCACCACACTTCACCATTGCTTTGTCTGCTGCCTTCTAGCCCTGTCTAACCATTCTTCAGCATTTATCCATTATTCTGAAGCATTTTGTGTGCTGGGCAGGAAAAGTAGTATTCAAAATTCAATTGTATGTGTAGAGAAGGACAGGGAGGAGAGTCAGGGTCTACCTCCAGCGCCACTGGTGTTTGGAATTTAGCCTTGCCAGCAGGTTCTTGATTTTGAGTCATGAGTAGGTTCAAGGTGTCAGTATCAGTGTGGTGTTCCTTGTACTTTTAGCAAGTATGGTTTAATCTGAGTAGGAGATGCATATAGTTACAGTTCTGGTCAGTGCCTCTCCTTGGAGAGTTATCAGTTCTCTTTGAAGAGGCTCTAATCCCATAAGATCTATTTTGGCTGCAATCCTAATGTTCCATGGACAGTGGACTCTAAATTAAATATTTCCATGGAGGAAAGAGATCACAGAGATGTTACACAACCCTTGGAACGTGACAGCTCAGAGACAATCAAAAACCGAAGAGAACTAGATGACCTGAGACAGGCAGGCATTTCTCCTGCAGTGCTACTGCTGCTTTCTCAGAGGTGCACAAAATACAAAAGCTGGGCAGTGTTCTTTGCATATTGCTCATTTAATCTCCTCTGTCTTCTGAAACTTTCTCTGGGATGGGTTCAAGGAGCCAAGAGCAATCCCCAGGCTTTCTGCAGAGCCAGAATGGCTTCCAAAGTGCTCAGACCCTTGCAGCCCAGATGACCTTGTGGAGCCACCTCACTGCAAAGCTCTTTGTTCTCCTCTCAGCTCTGGAACAGTCCTGTTCATCTTCTCTCTCCAGCATTTCCAATCCATCTTTTTGCTGTCAGCCTTTCCAGTCTTCCCTTTGTCAATTGTCTCATTTGGGGAATTTCAGAAGCTGGTGGCTTGTCAGCTTTTGGCTCTTTTCTAATGGTTTCTCAGAAATGTAAGAGCTATACCTAGATTTTTACAGGTCGCCCTGACCTTGTCACGGGTATTGGTTTAAGGTTGAGCACTTAAGATTCAAAAATGCTCACTGGTAGAAAGGAAGGAAAAATTCAGAGGGCCTGCAAACAGTCAGAAGGTTTTATTAGTAATAACACACTTGGCATGTTAGTTCCTGACCTATTGTATAGGCAGTGGGGTTTGGATAAAGGGGCAGGGTGAAGGGAAAAGAGAAATTAGAGGGGTTAATGAAAAAGGGAGAAATTAATTAAAGGAAAAGAGAAAAAGAGAGGAAGAGAAAGAGAAAAAAAGAGAGAAAAAGGGAAGCAGGCTGCAGGCCAAATTATTGCTTGCTGCTGAATGTGACAGTCTGTTCAGATCAAAAGAAGAATTGGATTTCTTTTTCCTTACTACTTAATTGTTAAAAGGGTCTTAACCTTTGGGTGGATTTTGCACAGAGCTCCTTTTAAAATGTTTTATGTTTATTCATGGAAGTCCCAAGGTTCTTACAAAAGAAGTCCTTTTCCACCCCCATACACCAGTGTCTTTTGTTTTACCTGCTGTAGAAAAGGGATGTTTGTCTTTGCATTCTTTTATTTCCAACATTTTTAATACATAGGTTTCGGTTTATATTGGCCTTTTCAGAGAGTTGTCTGATTCAATTCTGAAACTGTAGAATTCTAGACCTTAGTTTCCTCATGCTGCATCTCTATTAGAGAAATATTCTTTTCTAGGAAATTAACCTTTACTGTCGCTTTTCTGACTGAATCATCAGCAATTATTTTGTCCCTGTGGAGTGTTTTCATGGCTCTCCAGAAATTTATGGGTAACTGTCTTAGAGGAGCACAGTCACAGAAAGGGCTTTATTTCTACATTTTGAAAAGTATTTCAGGCGTGCATCACTTAGGAACAAGTTAATGAGCTTCCACGAGCTGGTACATGGTCACTGTCTGCAGGGGTAGGTAGGGCAGTGAGAGTCCTGTGACAGTGAAGGAAGACTTTGCAACCTGACATTGTTCTGTGGATCCCCTTCTGATAACTGGGAGGGAACTGTTTCCAAGTATGTTCTGCAGGCAGCTAAAAACCCGGGTGTAATTCTTCCTTTTGGCACTTGTGTCACTATGACTTAGTGCTTTCACGAAATTAAGCATCTGTGAGCCCTGTCTTGTGAGTCCTCAGGGAGCAACTTCTCTGTGATGGCAGGGGAGGATGTAGTCATAATCCCTTTTTTCAGATGAGGTTATAATTCCCATTCTGGTTGGGGGCCCAGCTAGATAGAGGCTTATAAAATTTGTGGAATAATTATCAAGACGTATATTCTATAGCTAGGAGACAGTAATTCCAAATCATAAAGCTCAAAGAGCATTTAATCCAGCTGTGTTAGACAAGAATGGGATTTATTGGCATAAAACCAGCAATCCCCTTTTTTCCATCCTCCAATTCAGTGCAGAAAAAAAGAGGAAAAGAAAGGAAAATGACTGATGAGCCCTGGCAAATCTTAGTGTTGACGTTGAAGATGTAATCCTGCTTTATCTCCAGTCTCACTGCCAGAGGTTGCCTGCTTTCTAGTAAAGGAATCTGCACCTTTAGCAAAGCAGTTTCTGGGCAGACTTCAATATTTTATTGGAAGCCAGTACCAGGTATGAGAATACCAAGCTCTTTACAGAAGCAGCTGGCTCCTTTCTGCTGAGTTTATCTTGAAGCAACTTCCACCAAGAGGGCTGGGCAGGAAGCTGGGATGAGTTGGTGGTACCCTGAACACATGCCTGTCCAAGCTCTGTGTGTGTGTGTGTGTCAAGAGGCTGCACCTTGCTTTTCTCTTGCACACCCACAGGCTTTGCCACCATGAAGAAATAGAACAGAAAAATGGGTTAGAAAAGAAAAACCAAGGTTAAACATCTCGCAAAAGTTTCACCTCTAATTACAGGTCTTGACAGAAACTCGGGGAGACTTGTTTGAGCTAAGGAAGTTAATGTATCCCTAATTGTGATCCCTCTGACTTTTCAAACTGGGAAAAGAAAATTAAGGACAGTTTGTCTTTACAAAGAGAAAAATTTTGCCCCTTTATGAAGTTCTGTTGCAGAGAGCAACTGATGTCAGCACAGCTGGAAGCAGCCATCACACACAGTGAGGACAAACACAGCATGCTATCCGTGACAGATTCATGAGATATAACCCATAACTATTTCAAGTAATTTCCTTTTGTTGATTTTACTGTAATTCCTCTGGTGAAGAGAGCCTGGGGTAAATTTTTGTTCGTTTGTTTCTAACTTCTTCAAAAATATTAACAATAATTTTCCTCCTTCACTCTTCCCAGAAGCAAGTGCTACATATTTGGACACTCAGTAAGGAATCCGGGTCCCATCTGATTTTCAGTGAGACTCAGTCATTTGAATGTCCAAACAAATCATGAAATAGGATTTGGGGCCCTGCTTCCATACCCACTGGATGGAAGGGTTTAACCCAACCACTTCGTTCTTCAGTACTGGATTATTATCTGCTGAAGTTCTGTAATCCTGGTATAAATATACATAACATTATTCAAACACATTTTTAAAGTATAGCTAACCACATTTCAAGAGCTTGGCCCAGAACTTGGTAATTTTAATCATTTTGAAAGGGCCCAGTCAGGACTCAATTAAATGATATTTTCTGGTTTTGTTACTTGCAAGAAAGATAATTTTGGGGGACTCATGGATATTGAACATTTGAGGCCTGTATGGTAGATTTTGGACATTTTCCCTTTTTGTGACAATAATATTTATAAATTCAAAACCCAACAAAGTGCTTAGATTGAATACAGCTGTACCTGATTAGTGACATAGGCCTTCGGCTGAGGTAATTAAAATTAGATGTCAGAGTCCCTATATGGAAAAATATAGATCTGGAAAAGCAAAATAACCTATCAGAAAATGATGATGACAGGCTGAAGATATATTTTATGACAGACTTTTCAGAAATTTGGTTATATAATTTTTATGCAATTTTCCTTCTTTTCCAACCCATGTGTTGAACCATCCATTTAAATGTAAAGCCTGACCCCCAAATTCACACTACCATGAATAAGGTTAAACCATGGAGCCACAAGATGATAACTTCTTCCTGTTTCAAAACTGTTGTCCTGGTGCAGTGTTAGATTTCTATCCATGCTGGGTACTGTGAGCCCAAATTTGATACACACAAGAAATAACCAAAATTTGTGATATCCGTATCATGAGGTGATATTAAGACAGTCAAAATTTTCAGATTACAATTGGTTTTTTTCCCCATAGAATTTGAATGTCAGGGAAATGTTTATTACCTTGAAAATACTAGGATTTTTGTGGAGTAACTGGCAAGATGCTCACCATGGCTTGGTGATGTTACATAGTGACAAGAGAAAACAAAAATAAACCCCAGTAATTGAATTCAAAGGCGTGCTTGCTCAAGATTTCCTTATTTGCCCTTCAATGTTTTAATGGGAATTATAAAGCATAAACAAGAAAATAAAGCCCGAAATGAAGAGAAATCAAACTGTCTTTTACCCTTGGCCTCTAGAAATTCCCTTTCTGGTTGCAAAGCACTTGTTTTCCTTTTTGTTTTGGTGTCACTTAAATAGGTAAAGTGTCTGCCTTTGTGTGTGGCACTGCTGGGATGCAGCTCTGTGTTACCAGGAGATGACAAATGCTGGGTAAGAGAGGAATGTGAGCTGACAGATCACCAAGGTTTCCACTCTGCCCATTCTGCTTAGGCACTCCTGGCTCATCTGCAACATGCTGCCTAGAAGAACACCGGGCAAATTTGTTTCTAAAGTATTATGAAGGAACAGCATGAAATAAAGAAACTAGGAAAACCGCTAGTTTAAATGTTTAATGCAACATATTTTATACACTCCTGTTATTTACTTGACCTTTATTCCGCCTGGCTCTTCATGTATTTTTAAAAGCTTTTAACAAGCTGCATAGAGGACTGGCTGTATCTGCCCACTGGTGACATAAATAGCATGCCTGGGAGTGATAAAATACAAGCTTTCTTTAAAAGCCTTGTAAATGGATGTGTGGCAGAAGCAAAAGTTACTATTAAGCAGCTTTTAAGGCCTTTCCAGAAGCCATCCTTTTTATGCAAGTTTAGTCTCAGTGTTGAAGGGAACCTTTTACAACCTTTTGTGCAGTATCATCTCTACACACTCCTTCAGCGTGTTATTTCTCAGATTGCTCATCCTACTAGAGGTAATAGTTTCAGTCTAAGAGCCTTTTGAGACTGAAATTCCTCCGGTAGGTTGCTTAGTGCTGCCGCTGTCCAGCAGTGTAGGACATAATTACAGCTCATCTTTCTGTATCCACCTTCCCTCTGCTGTGCAGCAGCTGCAAATGGTATGAAATGTGTGCAAGAGGTGCCAGGAGTTCCCCTTGTTCTGCCCTAAAAGAAGAGCTGAACAAGTATCTGGCATTTTTTTAAACAGCAGCAAAACATCCTGCCCCCAATGCTTGCAAAAATGACTGGAAGGATCTTTAAGCAGGAAGGTAACATTGCAGTGTATATATTGAATTTACCACCTCGATCCTTCTAATGCAGCTATTTATTTTTAAAAGAACTGTGTCTTTTGATATGTTGTATCTGCATCTTTTCATTTTCTGCGTGTCCCTAAATCTGCTGTGCATGGAGAGAAGGAATTAAAGACCATAGACACGGCGAGGGAATGCTCATTTGTGAGCTGGGAACGTTGTACTTTGCAGAACCAGAATTATAAGGGTTGAGCAGCTTTGACCCCAATAGTGAGGGGTGCCTGGCACCAACAACCCTCCCCTGGGAATGTGCCTTTTGGGTCTATATCACAAAGTGGAAGAATGCCATGACAACATACAAAAACCAGTTAAATAATCTAGCAAATTGATAAAGGAGTTGCTGAGAGCGCCTATAAATGAGGAGAAACTGATAATGGAGGTGGGAGGGGGATAGGGAGCTGAATGCTGCTGGGTTGAGAAGTTCTGTTTCAGAGGGGCATGGCAAAGAGTGTCTGCATTTCCTGTTTGCTAAATAGTTCTGGGATAACTCTTCTGGTGGCCCCAAACAGCAAAGAAACAGAGGATGTACGAAATAAACATGGCCTGTCTTGTTAGAAATTGCATTTGGCAATGCCTTCCCCCCATACCACCTTGGTGTTTCAAAGGTTTGATTGGTAGTAAGGGAAGAGTACCAGTGGATCACTTATTTACAGATCTCCATACTTTTAATCTGACAAAATCCATATCTATGTGGTTGGTTAAGGAGCGATGATTGTAAGACTGTGCTTCATGTGAAACATAAATAAATACAAATAAATGCAGTTAAGGTTCCCTGTGGTTATTACACACTGGCTTCATGTGAGGGAAGCTTGGATAGAGCTGAGCAGGGAAGAACCACCAACTTCCAAATGTATTTTCATTTCGGTTTATTGTAACAGAAGCTGAAACCAGCCTCAGCTCAGGTGCTGGCTGAGGAGCAGCCCAAGTTATCTCAGCTGGAGGATGGACAGCATCTTCCAGCAGGATGGGATGGGTGGTGGGGTCACCGGCAGCCACTGGGCCTCTGTGTAGGGCCTCCCTGTGCCTGGGAGCCTCTCTGAGCCCAGAATCCTTAAATCCTGCAGGGATTTAAGGATGTAAAACAAATATGCCTGGCTTCCTGTTTATTTATCCACTCATCATGAGCAGGGCAGTTGAGGGACACAATCAAAAAGGTTTTGAGTGCTGGGACTGAGTGCTGGTACCAAGTGCTGTGCTTTTCCCAGCTGGGGATGTTGGATAGATTGTGGGAACAGAGCCTAGGGCTGACAACAGCAGGGTGAAGAAAGTGCCCCTGGGTGCAGGATAAAGGAAATTATGATCCCCACAGTGGTGTCTACTGGAGAAAAATGAGTTGCGCATGTAGGAACTGGCACTGCAGAGAGAGACAAATGATAAGAAACTAAATTAAGTTGTCAGAATGATGATAGTGTACTAAAAGGAGAAACATCCACCATCTCTCTTTCTGCCTATAGCCTGGAGAATTATGTCTGAAAGGAATTTATATTAATGCTTGATGCTGGAAATGTCCAACTCAGATTTATGACATGAATCTGTCAGATTTACATTTGTTTACTGTAAAAGGGAAAACAGTGTGAAGGGGATATAATGTGATGCAAACATCTGAGAAGAGAAAAATACAAGGGGGAAATAACTTCACTCTTGGCAGCAATCATACAATAATGGCTAAATGATTGCCACATGAGTGCACCAGATTGGGACCCAGCAGGTGCCACTCGGTCCTGGCCTCTGCTGCGGAGATCTGCAGTAACCCACTTTGGCCCAAGCCTTAGAACAACACCTATTTTGGCATTTGACTGCCCTGGAATCAACTCCCAGATGAACAGAAATTTGGCACCTCCTTCCTGTGTGCCTCACTTCCCAGGAAACTGAGGATGATACTAGGACAGTCCCTCCAGCTGCTGAATTCTGAACCCTTGGGTGGGAGCTCTTCCATGAGGCCCTTTCCAGGCAGAACCGAGCTCAGGGAACTCCTCTGCCAGTCAGGGCCTCCTTCTGCTGTTTAAGGAATAAAAAGTTGTGTCATGATGCTGTGATCATGTTAACGTGCAAAAATATCCAGTACTAAGGACATTCTCAACCCTCTTCCTAATTAATGCCTCAATTAGTTTTCTACTTGCCACCCTCATCAGTCTTGCCTCACTAAGCAAATGACCATTTCATGTACTGATAGAAGGAAACTCGGATACAAACCCTGTTAGAATTTCATTGCTATTGGCATCTTTCACATTTCAAGTGTCTGTATCAACTTCAATTCCAAGGAAAAAATCCAGGTGGCATTTCAGTAGTTAAATGCTCTGACTTGCTAGAAATTCCTTCATTGCATTTGCTACATGGCTGGGTTGATAAAGGTAACATGTCTTGCTATCTTTACGCTTCAGCATCAAATAAACAAAAAGATTTTTCAGATTTTCAGACTTTTTAGTAACTGCTGTCACCAACACACACCTGTTGTGCCAGATGAAACAAAGCAATGCTGCTTTACAGGAGGAAAAGCTCTCCTGCAGGCCAGCTGGAGAGTTTGCTGATCTGTGAATCAAGGAGAGCCTTTTCCCCAGGCACAAGCTGAGCTGGCCACCAGTAATGTTGTTTCAACCCATATCAGCCGAGTGGCTGTCTTAAAACTCATGAATTTGAGAAGCCAGATCAGATGAAGCAAAATTGTTCCTAAGGTGTTATTGCATGAGAGAAAAATGGCAGTGTCCAGCTTCGATGACCTCCCTCAAGCACATTGCCTTGCAAAATCCTAAGCTGCACAGAAGAAACAGTTTAAAAATAATATCCTGCTGATGCCAGGCTGAGTCCTTTAAAAACTTAGTGCTTAGAGCAATTGAGAGGAGAGGAAGATTTCAATAAAAAGAAGGGAACACAGGCTGTTTAATAAGCAATGAGACAGGCCCTTGCCAAGGAAAATGGGTAGCCAGTAGCAAAATAAAAGAAGATAAGGAATATATTTCATTTGATGTCCTTTGACTGCAACTTCTCTTTGCTGTGGAATTATGTGCCTGGGATGTCCAGAGCTCCACCCCTCTTCAAGACCAGGTGAACCCAAACTGCCCCTGCATGGCCTATGCTACCTACCCATGGGTGCCCCCCGAATTCCCAAAATTCCTGTTGGAAAAGCCACCTGAGTAGAATACAGGGAGAACTGCAGCTCTCCCGTAGGTGCCATATTTTCTGATCATCAAGGTCCTCACCCACTCTGTGTGCTCTGGATGCCTTATGAAACATTAGTGCCAACGTGGACTTTGAAACCAGACTCAGAAGACTACTCTATGTACCTTAGTGGGATTCCCAAAAACAAGGGAATTTTGTCACCACAAAGCATATAAATGCATTAAATAAAAACCATGTATAAATATAAAAATAAAAACATAGGTATGTTAGAGGTTTCTAGTGATACAAATTTCTATATTGTCTTCCTAATATGATGAGGAATATAAAAAAACTAGTCACAGGCTGTAGGTGCAGCATATTCATGGTAGTAACACAGAACTGCAAAGACAAATGTGACACTCTTAAAATGGGATCACGAAACATAATAATAGGTTTTCACAACATAGGAACAATGCTATAATGTAAATGAAATTAGTATAATTGGACCGTTACATGAACTTGAAAGTGAACTTGAAAGTAGAGACTATTTTAAGCATCCCTATATCTTGGGAGCAATGATTTTTTTGGGAGCAGCTTTCAGTATTTTTTTTTAACAACATGAATAATACTGTATAAAATCCCGAGTAAAGAAAATCGGCCAATCATAAAGGTCTGTTGAAACTAAAGGCAACAAAAAATTCTGGAATTACATCTTGAATCAAAATGCAAGCCTTTGAGAAACACATAGATGATCCACTTCCTGGACTGATGAAAAAAAGGCCAAAAATAGATAATTATTTTTAAGTGACAAAGTTCCCAGAAGTTTTGTTTTCAGGTCAGCAGCTGCTCACTATTCACCAAAATATTTGCTTTTAAATATTTAAGGATTTTTCTTTCTCTTTTGCAAAATTAAAGTTCTCTCATTGAAGCATTCAACCTTGCATGAGCAGCTCTAATTTGTTACACCTGTTTACAGCTGTTTTACTAATGACTAGAGATACAGAAAATAACTTCCTAATGGGACATAATTTATTACAAGATCATCTACATGTGAAATTCTCTTGAAGGAACAGGGTCTCTGTGAGCTACTTGATATAGATTTAATAGAAAGCAAACTGTGAAAATGAGTTCTTAATCTATCTTTTTCTTTTTTTTGCCATCCTTGTTTAAGAAAGGCTAAAAAAATAAAGTCTGTGGAATGTTGACAATAACGTTGCAGTTGTTGTAAAGGCCATCCCACCTCTTACTCACAAAATCCAGACACAATCTGACATAAAAGCTTTGACTGTTGCCATTGATCTTGGCTAGAACACTTCTTGGTTGGCATAAGAATAGTTAACTCATTCCCAATTAAATGTCTCCCAAACACATAACAGTTTTCTTTTAGGAGGTCACAAATAGTAAGATTTAAAGAAATTACCAGTAAAATACATCAAGGTAGGCTTTCTTTCAGAAAGAGATCTCTCTGATTAGAAGACCTCTATGATTAGAAGAAATAATGAATTATTAAAGAGACTCCCTGAAAGCGAAAGTGGCATAGAGTGCACACTGGGGACACAAAAGGCCTTTAATCTCACCTGAAAGCCACAGCTCAGCATTTTGTCAGTGTGAGACTTCTCATCTGAGGATAAATAGATGTTCTGACAGCACACGTGTGTGCCTTGCTCGTTGGGAGCCACATCTGCAACCCCCTCTGGTTTGTTTGCTTGCTCTGAGAAAAAACAGCTGATTAGGAACTCTGCCAACCTAATGTAGTCTAACTTTCTAGTCTTGGAAAAATATGTTCTTTCAAGGCACTAACAGATGGACACCAAACATTATTGGTTACTTTGGGAAAACGATATTCCAAGCTTAAAAACCATATAAGGAGGAGCATACAGCCCTGTTTTTAGAGCACTTCCTAATTGAAAACTACCCTCAGCAAGACGTTCACACATCAGTGCGAGTGAAGAGCAGAACATCACACACAATAAATTGGAACCACAAGCAAAAAGACATCACTGCTCTTCTCTTCCTACAGTTTGTCCCTCTCAGAATGAGTGCATGCTTTCATTCTCCTCCACGAAGCAAAGGATGGAGTTCCCCGTAAGAGGCCAAGTGAGGACTGTCCCCCTGGGGGTTTTCATTAAAATAATGCAAACACACATTTATCTCAACCAAACACCTCTCATTTGAAAACTGGCGAGGAAAGGAGAGATCCCACAGTCCTTTAGCTGCCTAAAAAAGCAGAGTACAAAGGCACAGCTTTAATACCACAAACACAGAGCGAGCTTGGGAGCAGATGCTGCAGTGCAAGATAATTTTCCACAGCTTGGCATGAGGGTGTTAAAATGTTACTGAAAAACTGAAAACACCGAAGTGCTGCAGGATGAGAGAGCCATCTGAGATACAAGTCTTCTTTAATTACTATTTAGCATGGTGGGAATTGCATGGTAAATGCCTTCTAGCCTTCCCCTAGCACACCAAGCTAGTATTTAAAATGATTTAATTGTCACCTGTCTGCCTTGCAACCACCGCCTCCCTTTTTCCTTTTGTTCATAAGTACCTACAGCCTTTTACAGTGTCACCATATTGCTACAGCCAGGATGTCTGCTTGACTCGTTTTGAAGACATTCAGCAGTAACCAGACTTAGGGTACTTTTGATGCATAACCACCCGTTAACCCTCAAAAGGGGGGGGGGGGAAATCCTTGTTTCCTATGAAACAGAAACCGGTCTGTCAAACCCCAATGGTCAGTGTTGCTCTGCCTCTCCGCCCACGATGGACCGTGCCAGGGTAACCTGATCCAGCAGCTGCTTTTCCTCTGCCCTTGACTCTTCCCGACGAGGGCAGCAGCTATGAATAATGGGCTGCTGAGGACACGGTTTTGCTCCGTGCTGAGTTAAGGAGCCTTTTGCGGAATGCCCTCGTGTTGAATCATTTACCTTGCAGCAAAATAACCTGACAGAGCAGGACACAGGTTACACAGCTTAACCAAAACAGCAGTGGCAGCTGGGCGTTTTCAAACCCCTGCAGCAAAGTTCATCAGGTCAGACATATGAACTTCGGTGCTGGTTTCTCATAAGCCATACTTGCTCTTTGCTATTTCTTTCCTTTAGAATTATTTTTGTTTACAGGCAAATACTGAGTTCCACAAGTGAAACAAGGTTCACAGTTGTAAAAGAAATCTTTCAGGCATTGCTGCTCTGCCTGGTTCCTTATGATGCTTTGCCTGATTCGACTTTATGATGTCAGTGGTTCCCCTCAGCTAAGCTCTCTCTGCGCATCAGTCAGAGAAGAAAGAAGATTGTGCCTGACCAGTCCCTTTCAGAAGCTTGTGAAAATGAAGGGTTTCCTTTTCTACACACTTCAGTGGGCTGTGGCTCTGCCTCTCAATACCTGTGTATTAATGAATGCCATTAGCATTTATATGTACCAAGAAATGGCTTGCAAGCTCATTGCACTTCCAGCATATTAAGTGACAGAAGAAGCAATATCACCCCTAACAGTGTTTTCCCTTAGTTCACTATTCTGACCTAATACAGATTTTTCTGTATAATGGGTGTTTTACAGAGAAACGTACTTTAATGGAGAATAAAATACCCTGTGGATAGAAAGCCAAACTTGCCTTAAGAAGCATGAACTCTAATTCCTTGCACTGAGGTTGTCTGCTGAACAGCTTGATACACAACTACATCTCACCAGGTGCCCACTGCCCTGTCTGTAAAATGGAAACATTTATATGTTCCCCCTCTGCAGAACGTTCAGAGATAACACTCTAGGAACAGTAGGCTTTGCTTACATGCAGCAGACCCTGTTACCTACTTAATGTTATCATGAGCAGGGTTAAATAACAAGCATGTTTACATTAACCATAAACTTTACTCTCAAAACTTGTCAACTTTTTGTCACTTCTCGATCAGTACTCCACAGTGACTTCGTTAAGGGGCTGGGGACTGATTCCCCAATGGCAATGGTTCATGTTTACATTGAAACCTTTGCATTATCTGTGAGTGACACCCCTCAGAAAGCCTCTTCTCTCTATACAACATAGTGGGCATGGTGGCATTTGTTCAAAGGCTGGATTTGATGGTCTTGGAGGTCTTTTCCTACCTTAAAGATTCTATGATCACATTTGGTGCTGTTTATCCACCTTACGCAGTTAAGGAGCCCCAGAGGAACTGAACCAAGCCAGAGAGGTCAAAAAAGGAGAAATGGCCATTAGCAAGGCAGTCCCACTTAGGGGCTTTTTCCTGATGGATTTGTATCTCAGTATCTCTTTTATATTCTATATCAGTGAGCTGAAACGACTTCATGGCACAAAACTTCCTGAAAGTGGCCAAACTTCACTTTTTCTTATTTTGTCATGAACCTCAGTTAAAGCAAAAGACAAGAAACCAAGAACTTCAACTGAGTGTTTTCTCCAATCAGTACCTGGCCAAAGACCTCTGGCTTTGTGTACACAAGAGCTGCAAATGCCTGCACCTCGTTGTCCTGATGATTAATGCTTTCTCTCACTGCCTGCAGTCCCTGAGGTGGTTGGTGTCAGCAGAATAAGCCAACACCTCACCAAATAAATCACTGTTTTCTTTACAGGGGAGCAGTGGTTTGTACCCATTCCCTCCCTGGCCAGCTCAGCACAGTGAGCAATTTTCCACACCCTGTTTCAGATAAGTTCAGTGTGGTGATAAGTGGAAGCAATAACTGCAGTGTCACCACACCCTGGGGATCATGTTTGCTTCTTCTGGGTCAGCAGCTCAAGTCTCTTATCAGCAGAGAATCTGTAAAAGCAAGGCACTAATGGTAACTGCCCACAATCAAAAGTGAGCTACCAGCTGAGTAAACAACACAGCAAAAATGATGGCTTTTAAATTTTTACTCACTTTTCTGTTGTCATTGCTTAGAAATTTGCATATTATTTAAATGAATAACTTTGCAGTTCATACATCCAAAAAGTCCTCCTAAGCTGGAACTTTTGACAAATGGGAACTGCATTTTAACTGAAGCATTCAATGTCATTCAATGGAACCTTGTAACCATTTTTCATTTTCCTACACAAGTGACAAAAATGGTTTTGTCTATCTGGCTTTCAGTCCTTAGCATTTTAATTTTCTTCCTTCCCCACCTCTATTTTCTACACTTGAAAAAGGGAGAAGGTTAAGTGAAAGGAGGAAGAAATGTACAAATGTAAGATCTTTGGTTGGTCATTCTTGGCAGAAGTATGTAATAAATTATTCATTTTTTCTATATGGTTTTAAAAACCAAAAATTGTTATAAGAAATTATGAGAACTTAAACTAGCTCTGAGACCATTAAGAAAAGAACTTTAAAAAGGGAGAAAAGTCAAACTGCAGTAGATGGAACAAACCCCATGTTGTGACCAAGCATCCTCCTCCTGGGTTCTGCAGGCCAGGCGCTTTCCTCCGGCCCTGCTCACTGTCCACCAGCTTTCTGTGGCTCCTTAGGCCACAGCAAATTCACATTGTCACCTTCATGGATTCCTGGGGAAACATCTCTCCAAGGTGCCCCCTGTGACCTGCTCCTCTCCTGGTCTCTCCTCTTCCCAAGGGCTTGTCTGAGCTCCAGCGTATCTCCCTTCCCTCTCCAGAGACTCAGGCCACGTGGATCAAGTTGTTTCAATCAATATTACAGCAAGGAAAAGGATGCTTTGGGAAGGCAGAACAGAAGATAAAGTTTGGGATGTGTCAGATAAGGGAAAGGGACAAAAGAACATGATAAGAGTGAGTAGAAACATGCATGTGAGAGGCTTAGTTCATAATTTTATTTGGGTTATTTCCTTTGCCACTTTTTTTTTTACATGGTACTTCAGTGAAAAAGCTTTTTTAAGTGGTGCAGAAGTCTTGCATTCTGTTTTGACACATGACAATTTATAACTGCTTCCTATTCCTTGTAGATATACTGCTCCTCCATATTTCACTTTTATCAGTAGTTACTGAGGATAAAGGAACCTGGATAGTGTTGAGACATATTTTAAGCACAATGAAGGATTTCTTTTCAATGAAAAGCCATTTCTGTGTTTTAAAGACCAAAAATCTGTCTGTCTCATGACTTGGAAATTCTGTGACAAGTTTAGGAAGCTTTTTTCAAGATTTTCAACTCATATATGGCCCAACCGAAACCCATCAGAGCTGATGGGAGCCTTTGCACTGACATTAATGTGCTCTGAGTCAGGACCTGGGGCCTGAGATTACATCTCAGTTGTATCAACACCGTGCAGTGCTTAATTAAATGGAGACACTCAAATATGCAATGAGCCACCCACAGTGAGCGCAGCAATGAGGGTCTTGATACCAAAAAGGAACAATGATTTCAGCTCCAGCTTTCTCCAATGAGCTCTTTTAGGGTTTTCCCAAATCTGGGAAGTATTTTGTTCCTTGAAGTGCTGAGTGTTGTTTCAGTCTGGTGTTCAGACACACTACCTACAACTGTGTAATTCTTGAGGTTTCTTGTTTGTCTCCAGCATTCACTCTTATATTAAAAAGAGTTTAGAGAAGTAGAAGAAATGCTTCTTTCAGTCTCTGTTATCTGATATGGGTTGTACAAATTTAACTTTGCTGTGTAATGTAATCAAGTCTAATAGGAAAGCAAATAGTCTCACCACAATGAGTGACACTAATTTCAGTGACTGAATTTAAACATGCCTGGTGTGTTTCTGCAAGACCTTGCCTTTCCTAAGAATTCAGGCATTCACCATGTTCTAAAAACTCGTGGTCAGTAAAGAGGTCCTGGACCACACAATAAGTAGGAACATGTAAATTTGAATTTTTGCTTCTGAACAGGCCTCCTTCCACCAGAGAGCAGAGATTCATCTGGAGAAACCTAAGCTGACAGAGAAACTTCCAGGGTGGTTTCTTAAAAAGCTTCTGTGCTGTTCATTGTCACTGCAGAATATCCAACTCTACATATTCAAACCGCAATATATCCTCCTCATGCTGCCTTCTTTTCCTTATCTCCACGTACCTTACTTTTTTAATTCCAGCAAATCCCATTGTTTCTACTGGAAAATGTTCCTGGTAGTATAAATCACGGTCACTGCTTATATAAGCTTGCTTTCCAATTTGCATATTCGTAACAAGGCTGAGAAGTAAGGAGCCATTAAAGCCCAAGCTAAATGAAAATATTTCAAACTTATAGGCAAAACATTTTTCAGATCCCTAATAGTATGCAGTCCTTCTTAGCAAGCAGTGTTGGTAAATTAGAAATTTGCATTAACAGCCTTGCTAATAACTTAATTTCCCACCCTCTACCCGGGAGCTCTGAATCCATAGAGGGAGTTAATTACCTATTGACTGCAGACAGTAGTTTTGAAAAGGAACTTTGGTCTAGTCAACATCTTACTGGTTTTGTTTGCCAGTAATTATCAGTGGCAGAGCTTAAGAAGCAAGCACAGGTTACTGCTAAGATTCCCACAGAAAAGGAAAAAAAAAAAAAAGCATCTGGGTTTTTTTGATTTAAGTTCAATCTGTCAAGGAGAAATGTGAGCTGGAAACCACAAAATGTTATGCAATTAAAAAAGAAAAAACTCAAAAAACAGGAGACAGTTTACAACTGTGGAACATAAGTGGGTTGAATAGTAATTAAAGTACAATTATAATCTGAGAGGTGACTTCGGGAAAAGTCATGATCTGACTGAAGAGCTCTGCCATTCAGACTCATTTGAATCCTGTCCTGTTTTAGACCAAAATTAAGTGTAATTTTTGTGTCATTTTAAATAACTTTCTTTTCCTACCATATAATTCAAGAAATTTACTCCGTGTTTTAAAATGAATGCATTTATATTGATAAAAATTTATGAGTGTACCTAAATAAGTAGTGTCAGTTGAAGCCCTAATATTTTCCTGCTCTTTTATCTACCCTTGTATACATAAGTATTTATAAATATATATCTATATAATATGTAGTTTATAAATTGTGATAACTGAAGTGGTACAAAGGCCCACATATAAACTGTGCATCCATGAGAGCAATTTATAGCTTTTATCATATTGTCAGCAGAAATCTGAGCTTCATTCTTAGTTACAGACAGGTCTTTCTGCATAGCTGAAGCCAGCTGAGAGCACAGGCACTGCCAGCAGTGTGGGCAAGGACCTGCAGATTGCAGATTTCAGGGGGTGTGAGCCAGGAGAGACATACAGCTCACACTTGTCCTCCAGCAGAGGAGCCAAGCCACACACATGTTAAAATGGAGAACACAGGACCTGCATTAAACTGGGGAGGGTCATCCACACTCCTGAGGACAGTCTCAGATCCATACAATTTTTATAATTTTAATTAATCAATTAAATTAATTAATTTATATCTGAAAAGTATTGTCCAATTAGAAGAGCAGTTGGCTAGGTAATTTCTGCCCCATTGGAGCTCCCCCCAAATCTTTTAGCCCTACATTTTATTATGCCTGCCATGTATGGTGAAAAACAAAGTGTCCTTGCCAGGCTAAAAAGCAAAACTAAACAGAATTCCAAGAGGGCAGGATAATATGTGAGAAAGTGCAACTGCTATGCAAAAGTGACAAAGAGTTAGAAGCTATACAGCCATATATTAAAATCTGTAAAGCTACAGATACATATAAAAAGGAGAAAAAATCTTGGGGTATGCGTCATCCCAATGCTCTGGTGCTTTTGTGATGCCCTAGGCTGCCTGGGACATCATAATGGCAGGAGCTCTCCTGGGGTGGCAGCTGCTGCCCAGGCAGGTGGTCTGAGGTCATTCCAAGAACTTCACTGGGTTGAACTTTCTGTATCTGGAAAATTTCAATATTAGATTGAATTTTAAAAGTCCAATCTCCCATTCTTTTAACATAATCTTTGAAACAGGCTCTCCATGCTAAGCTTCAAACTTCTTTGGATGGGTTCAATTGGCATCGCTGAGCCTGTCCAAGCAGATGTGTTCAATATATCCCAGATTTAAAAATCCATGTGTAATAGATCATTTAAAAAAAAAAAAAAAAGCTGATACCCCTGAATGCAAACAAAACTAAAGGGTAAAGTCTTCATACTGCTGAATGTATTAAACACAATTATAAAGCTCTCACTAACACAAAGTAAGTACAGTTATTGGAATTTTTCTATCTTGCTTAAAGAATGTGTAGGCCTCTCCATCTCCTTTTTAACCAACAACCCAACACAGATGTGTTGGCTTAAACTTAATTTGGATGTAACAGATTCATCTGAGGAGTAGCTAAGGCAACCAACTAATTGCTCATGCCAAGAAACTGAATTAAATTTTACTTCCCAGAGATTCTCAAGTGTTTTAGTATCTTGAACTATCAGACAGCTACAAAAATGCTTCATAGATAGTACACATCTCTCAGTGTAGCCATTTAGCGCATTTGTAAGTTGGCACTGTTATTTTTGATGACAATGACATAACGATTGAGGGCTGTTCCAGTGCAACTTCTATCTAAAGTGCTGCAAAGGCTGTTTAAAGCCAGCAATGGAATGTGTCTAAGCATGATATCTCAAAATTCAAATAAATTAAGACACATTCAGCCAAGATAATTGAACCCTACTTTACATAAACAGTTTTATTTTTTTGAGAAGGCAACTTAAATCTGGCATATGTACGGCATGAAATGTTCTCCAGTAAGATATCTGCAGGACTCACATTGTGTCCAAAGTCTGGGAAGAACAATTAGCATTAAACAATTAGCACCAAGAAGGCTTGACTCATCACACAGGGCCTTTGGGCAGCTGTTCTCAAAACCACAACCCTGAGGCAAAGTACTTGCAAACCAAATAGAGGTGAGGCTGCCTCTGAGGCCTGCAGGGTCCCCTTCTCCAGTCACAGTGGTGGTGGCACAGGTGTCCTTTTGTGCCACTACAGCCTTCCCATGAAAGTTCCTCTGGAGGGACCACATGGGCAGGTTACCCTGACCATGTAGACCGAGGGAAGGGAAGGTTACCCACAGAGAATTACCAGAGTACTTCAGGCTTTCCAGTTTTGAACTGGCCAGCCACAGCAGTCCACTACCATCCTGTTCTTTCTTCCTTCATCCTTGTTTTGTTTTATCTCCTCTTCCTCACATTTCTTTGACACACCCATATCTCATCCTTACACATTAGCCTTTAAAAAAAAAAAAAAAAAGTCACCTCACTGTTGTACTAGTTTGAAAACAAAGCAGTGGGAGACACCAAGTCAGAACAACGATTTACTAGGGAAATTAAAAAAAAAAAAAAAAATAAAGGCAGAAAACACTGGGTTAAACTGACAGAGTCAGGATACAACCTGACACACTGCTAGTCAGGGTAGCAGTAGCAGTCCGATAAGATGGTGACTGCAGTCCTCCTGAAGTGGTGGATGTGGTTCTGTCAAAGCAGTGATCCTGTAGAAAGGGCCTGCTCTTCCTCAGAGGGTCCAGTGGTGGCTGTGTAGCTCCTATCCTCTGGGAAGCCCATGGAAAGAGGTGTCGGAATCTCAGATTATATCCAGGATGGAATGCTTGGTTCCTCCCTCTGGGTGGAGCATCTCACAATGGGGTAATGAGTCATGAGGCCAGGCGTTGATTAGGCTCATTAACAGAAGATAGTCCGGAGGGAGTTATCTCTGAGTCATGCGGCAGGACAATGATGGGCAATTAACAGAAAGATAGTCTGGGGGGAGGAGGCAAGGAAACACTGCCCCACCTGGTTTCAACAGCTCATGGGGATGGTAATAGAATACACTGCAACCCAGGACAATTGTTTAAAGCAGTTTAGAACTGTGATTTCTTGAGAGCTCTCTTGCCTCCTATCCGGACACATCTGTGGGACTGGGGCGCTTTGTGCCTACACTGTGCAGATATGGCCATAGTCATACTGGGACACAGGGGCAATGCAAGTGCTGGCCCTGTGGACTATAAATCAAGGGTGATTTACACTTGATCCATGCACTTCAGAGAGGTATTCCAGCTTCTTCAACTTGCAGTCCCATCTCAGAATAAGTTTATGCCAGCAAACAGTGAAGTGCTACCAATTAAATCACTTGTTGCACACCCAAATCTCCCACTTTGCTTCTTCCCACTTTCCACATAAAGGGAGGAATCACAGCTGAATTTCCAAATTTCCAAATGGAAGGCCACCTTGCAGGTGGCATCTTCTATAACAGGATTAACTGTGAGTAGGCTGAAGCCTCCCATTTATCTGTTAGCATAGCCAAGCACAGCTACACAAACTGTTATACTGGCTCATCCCATTTATATCCAGGTGCTTTTCCTTGTTTCTTCTGTAGACAAAGCCTGCTACTGTTCTTCCTGTTTATATATAGATTTAACTGGTAGCCCAGATAAGTGAAATAGCCAGAATGCAGAAAGAAAAGTCGGTGTAATCATGGGTTTATCAAGTCTTTTTCAAGCTAAGCACCACACGATCCACTCTCTGTTCTTACACCCATCCACACAGATCCATTATATCTGCTGGCAAATATCCTGAGCACTCAGGTTGTGTAAGCTTCTCCACAAATTTCTCTGCTTGACTCTGCAGCATTCCCAGCTTCTCCTGTGATCCTGTGTATTTGGAGTGTCAGATTCTGACCATTCTGACTCATGTATGGCAGTGGTAGCCATCAAGTCAAACTCTTCAGTGTTGGAGGAAGAAATGCTGCATAGACAGCTGGCATCTTTTCAAAAGAAGCACCCAGGAGAATTTGATGTTCTCAGTGGTGAATCTTTGTGCCTACTCTGCCTAGTTGGTTAGATGCTTCATACCCAAATTCTTCCCAGTGACCAAATTTGTCAGTTCAGGACTGGTCTGGATGAAGCCATCCTGTGACAAATTAGGCTGGGGAGTTAAAATACTGCTGGAATTGCAGTGGCTTAGTGTGGCAGGAACAGGCTGTGTTACCAGGAAGGGAATGTGCTTCCCTGTCCAGCCGAGTGACAGAACTGACCTGCACCCCTCCTGAACCACACCTGCCTTCACTTCTGCCTGTTCAGAAACACACAGGCAATAGTTACATACCTCTGTAATCCTCATTGTGCTGGAGTATCCCTCTTCCCTTCCTCTTCCCTTTCTGTTTTTTCCTTTTTATTCCTCTTTTTTCTTTTTCTTTCCTCTTGACATCTTCATGCTGTGCTTGTGACTGAGTGAACAGGCTGTGTGCAGGCTATTTTGTGTACACACTGCATCATTCCACACAACGACAACAGTGTAATTATAATGTTCAACAGAAAACATTGGCTGAGCAGACAAGGCTGTAATAACAGCCTGAGAGCCGAGTTTACCCACTCCCTCTGCTCCACCACCATATCTGGGTCTATTCCCAAGAGAAAAAATATCATGTTCACCCTTTCCCAAAGGCAAACAATCTCCTGTGATCCGTATCAGACATTTAACTCAACTCAGGAATCTACCAACATAAACAAAAATATTTTCAGCACTATTCCAAGAGTAAGGAAACAAATTTGTTCATCAGCATTGTTTTCAAAAGCCCCACCTGAGCTATATTGACCTTTAGATGCTTGTGCAGGTGTTGCACCATATGTTCTTATATCACTCTTTTAATTTAATTAATTTTTAATATATATTACTGTCCTTGATGGGTTTAAAGGTTCCAGCCCCTCTGGTGCTCTCAAGGAGTTAACAGATCTAGTTAACAGTTGCTGCAGTGCTCTATTACTTTATATAACAGAGGACTTTATGGCTATATTTAGTTTAATTGAAGAATGTCCTAGAAAAGGACTAATGACACTTTTCATTATAAATATACCAGTTCACACTCAGAAAAAAAATTTTACAAAGGAAGAATACAGGAAAAAAGTTGATTGGAACCAAAAATTACTTCTGGCAATTAAAATTCTGTAGCATTTTGTTGATCTGTAGCTTGTATCTAGTCTACTTGCTGATATGATCCATCACTAGATCTTTTTAATTTAGTCATTTTGAAACTAATGGTCAAAACTATGCTCACTTCCACTGGATAAGTATTATTTCCTTCAGTAATCCCACCAAAATGACATTAATTCCCCATGGAGGCAACGTGTTTACAGTATATTAAAAAATCTGACTTCTAGATAAAAAGGCTTTACATTGCCCTGAACCTGTGAGAAGACATGCTCTCTTCAGGGGAAAAAACCACAGCAGAAGTCAGGAACACCCTTTTTACTGGTAGGAAGTAACTTGCAATGTCACCACCACATTTCAAAATGGGTTGTTTGACAATATCATGGAGAAATTCAGAAGGTTTGTGGCCAGCCTCCTGCTCAGGGTCAGCTCTGAGACCTCAGGGCATATTTTGACTGCATAAAGGATCAGGCAAGCTTAATCTAACCCGTGGGGTGGGGGCTGAGTTAATGTGGTGCCTTGCCTAGGTTCATTAGCCCTGAAAAGGAGTATTTTGTTAATGTGGCTCTACTGCTCCTGACTCAGAGCTGGGCTAGGCATCTCAGCCTCTCCCTTCCTCATTTTCTGATTCCAGCAGCTGGGAAGAGGAATTCCAGGGAGATGCTGGTGGAGACACTGCTCAGCACATCTGACCCTGCGATATCTCCTCCCGGTAACCAACCCCACACACCTGGGTAAAATGCTTTGCTGCACCTTGGCTAGGAAAAGCTGGGACTGGCTGGTCTTCATAGGTTAGACACTTTTTATGTCTCCTATGGGTGGACATCTGCAAGTCTCCTAGGCCTTCTGGATACTCTGAACTTGTTGCTTTTATCTTTCTTATTTGTTTTCCCCTAGATAAGGGTCGATTTTCCAGCATTTTGTACACCTGGTGAACAACACATATTGCTTCCTTCCGTAATAGCCACGTTCCGGTTCGTGAACCTCATCAATCTTGGGAGAGCTGTGTTAGCAGAGTTTGTGCTGCAGGACCAGCTACAAGGTGCTCCTGTTGTCACCTGGTTTATGTGCCTCATGAATACAGTTCCTGCCCCTGCAGGTGCTCTGCTATTCTCATTTCACACACGGACGCAGCTCCTTCCCCCCACTGCTCTTTCTTAGCTGGGAATGGATGAGAGCATAATGAAAACTGTTTGGACACTTGGTGATTTAAGAGCCTGCTGGCTTGAAACTCACGCTGTGAAAATATCACACATCTTAATCCTTCAGTCTCCGGCATCCACAGCATCATAGCACAGGAAAGGAAGCACCGCTGCTTGAAACGCAGCATGGGAGGGCTACGAGTTGTCACCGGCGGTCTCACTGCCTCCCTGTCCCTCCCTGGGCTGCCTTACCCAGCTCAACATGTCCCTCTTTCTTAATGTCACTGCTCAGGTACCAACTAGATTTTATTTCACTGTCTAAATGATTAACACATCTAGTCCAGCACACAGAAGTCTGGTCACTCACATTTGTACTCAGTTGTGTCCAGCTTTAAAGCCCGTGCCTTCCACCTCTGAATTTTGGGCTCAGAAGTCTGTCTAGTCTTTGTACTCCTTGTTGGCACTGGCATTTCCATTGGGTGGAATCCATTTAACATTGCCTGAAAACAAAATTCTCACAGAATCACAGAGGCACTGAGGTTGGAAAAGACCTCCCAGGTCGTCGAGTCCAACCTGTGACCAATTCCCCCACCTTGTCACCCAGCCCAGAGCACTGAGTGCCACATCCAGTCATTCCTTGGACACCTGCGGGCATGGGACTCCAACACCTCCCTGGGCAGCCCCTTCCTGTGCCTGAGCAGCCTTTCCATGAAGAAATTCTTCCTGATGTCCAACCTGAACCTCTCCTGGCACAGCTTGAGGCCGTTTCCTCTCATCGTGTCACTGATTGCCTGGGAGAAATTCTCGGGTACAATTCCTGATCTCAGCAGGACAGGGAGCTTTGCTGCTCCTCACCAAGCCCCTGGCCCACTTAGTCAGGTACCTCATCTCTGGCACTGCTGCTGTCTAATGCTTCCAAGGAGCACCAAGACATTCCCTTCCTCCCTGCCCCTGCAGCAATCATGTCTGTGTCCTGAGATAGAAGGCCCTCACTCCCTAAGGAAAAAACCTAAATTGCTCTTAAAGTAGTGTTAGAGCTATTCATATATTTACCAAAAATATATTAAAAAATATAAGAATATACCAAAAACATACAAAAAAAGAAAAATCTGTCATCATTTAACTAAAACAACTGTTCTGTCTTTCCTGAAACAGGCTTTTGGAAGCCAAAGAGCCCTGTTTCCATTTTCAGTGTGGCATTGCTGAGCTGTGTTTTCACTTCCCCACTGAGGGTGGAGGTCACCACAGACTCTCACAGGAAACCCACCTGGCAGCAGGGGCATGTGCGGCTTTCAGAAACTCCTGACTGTAAACCTGAGCTTGTTCTCGCTCCAGGACTCAAGGTCTTCTCTTTGGAACCTTGAAGAGCAAGTGAGAGCAGTGTAACAATAGAATTATTGAGTATGGTCATGAGGCTCTGATTGTCAGCATATTCCCAGATTTGCATGGAGTTTTAATGCACTTCAGAAGCTGGAGATAAGCCTAGAACTTGTGTGAAAATAGTAATTTGCTTTGTGATTGTCAGTAAAACATGTTGCTTCTGTGTCAAACTAAATTTCTCAAGATTTAGCTCACACAAAGGTGTACATCATCTTCTTGCTGAAGGCTTCCTGGACCCCAGAAGAAGGGAAGAGAGCTGGGATTGAGTGGCATCTCTGTAGAAGCTATTTGGATCAGCTGCCTTTAAAAATCTTGAGGTGATAATAACCCTGATAGTCAGAATGCTCATCCAACTACATAAATATGACTGCGAGCCCTACATTCAGGCATAAATAACTCTCTATTCCTGGAGTTTTCTTCTGCATGTTTTCAGCTAGGAAATCAAATTATCCATTTATTTGTTTTGTGGTACTGAAGCAAAGCAAGCATGGGATGGTGAAGATGAGAATACAGAAACTAATTTTCCAAATTTGCTCTTCTTGAAGGATAATGGGCTTTAGCTGAAAACTCACCAAGAATTGAGTTATTCCAAGAGAATACAGGAATTTTTCTGTCTCTTTGTGGCAACCAAGTCCTCGCTGTGCTTCACAGGTGTTGGCTGTGAAGTTGTTATCTCCCAGAAAGTACCACAGGATAAGACTTCTGGCAATTAAAGCCCAATTCCCTGTCTCACCATGTTTGTGCTGGCAAGGCAGGGAGTGTTGTGTGTGAGTGGGTGGCAGGAAATGTGAAAGATGAGCTGTCAAGGAGTTTGGTGTGAGTAGGCTGCCTTCATGTCCCTGAATTTTGTCTGTCCACACAGCAGCTTTATTTGAAGCTGCAGCACTCTGCCAACCTTTGGCAACTGGCAGTGACCCCTCAAGGGAGCAGGAACAAGGTGGGTATAATCAGAGCAGTTTATATTTTCTATTTCCAGCTTACCCCATGCAGTGGAAGATTGTACTGTCGTGTATATGGTTCTTCTGGGGAATTATTTGCATCTGTTGGGGAATCTGTGGGGGTGCAGCCATTCTCTGCACCTTCTAAGGAATAAGGGAGGAAGACAGTCTGCTTTTAATTGTCCATGTGAAAACCTGTCCCAGAGAGGATCTTAGAATGCACACAAATAATAAGTCTTAATACACAGCAGGCTTTTCACGTAGCTATCAGCAGCACAACCTTTCTGTCTTACATTTCAAATAGCAAATGCAAACTAGTAGATTAAACAGTGATAAAGCAAAGGTGGATAATTTTAAAGTCATATGAATTGCTCTATAAATGTCTGTTATCCTCAGTGAGGCTTATGTGTCACTGCAAAATGCCACACAGTGTAGCAGTGTTTGTTTGTTTCATTCTGCAAAGGCCAATTCTCAAGTCAAGACAAATGACAGGTGAGTAGATCCTGGTGGCCAAATATTTGTCAAAAGGAAAATCAATCTTTTTTCCTTTTTCCTTCACCTTCCTCCCCCCTTTTCTGCAATAATTCGCCTCAAAGCTAAGCAGAAGCTCGAAGTAATGTCCCTTAATTCCTGTGCCCCTTTACCCCAGGCAGCATAATGCCTGCAGCAATAGGTCAGGCCCTCAGCTGTTCTAGGAACCCTTGTTGACTTATGTGGCCAATAATAAGTCCATAACAACTCCCCAGACACTGCTTTTGAACCATTATCAAAAGGTGAGTCATGGGAATCATGCTGTCCCTGACCTCCCCTCAGAGGGTGAGTCTCTTCCTTGGAAGAAGCAGGTTTTATCCCTTCAGCATCTCCATCTGCTCTCTCAGGTAACGTAGGACCCAACTCCAGATGCCTCCAGGCCAAGCAGAATGCTGGAGACTGCCTTTCACTGGCTCTGTGGCAAAGGGGTAGATGGTTCCAGAAGTCCTTCCCCCCCGCCCCTTCATTTTAGTGCTGCCCAATTCTCTAACCACTTTGCAGAAAGCAAAACACGAATTTGGTTTGGGCTGAGTTGGTCCAGACTGAGCTCTGCTGCACGTGCAGTGCCAGGCTGAGAGGCAGCTGGCTCTGTGGAGACTGAGGTGACCAGCTGGGAACACACCCAGCAGTGTCACCAGGCCCCTGGGGTCGGAGCTGGAGCAGTGGCCAAGAGCCAAGACCTTCACAAACCAAACTCGCTAGATTTGATAAGCCCAAAGGAAAATATGTGAGACTTTGCCCTTTTACTGCGCTGAGATCTCAAAATTAAAGCAACTGCTGCAGTTACTAGAAAGTGGTGGGAAAAGCAGCAAGCAGAAACCCCTGTAGCTTTGTCTAATTCCTGTGTTTCCTGGAAAGTCTGCTTAGCTTCCCTTCTTATAAAAGGCATCCAGTCCTATCACACAGGTTCACCTTGAAGACATTTTATTTCTGCCATTCTAAATTTCTTTTGAAAAGAAGGACAAGGGCAGAGATGTGCTTGCCAAATGCAGATTAATTCAAGATAGTAGCAGTACATCCAACCCATTTATAGTGAAATGGCTTAGTACTAATCCCATCATTAGTAGTGTACTTCGCTAAAAATGTATGAGAGAGGAGACAGTTAACTAGAGCAAACATCCAGGGTTTAGAAGTGAATCTTGTAAGCAGCAGTAGCCTTTCAAAGCTTTTGAAATTTAATCAGAAGGAGGCTGACAATCTCCCATCACCTGTAGAACTTGTGTCTCTCTGTATGAACTGAACATGGGTAGCAAATCCACCTGAGGGGAAATCACCTCTCTTGTCACCTCTTTGGAAATATCTGATTTACCCAGGTTGGATTGTTAATTAACCCTCAGCAAGATGCCTCTTCTATAAATAGGTAAAAAAAAAAGGAACAGAGCATCCTCTCTGGCTCCTAGATTTGCAAAGCTGTACAGACTCGACTGGAATGAGTGTTCTCTGTGCAGGTCTGGAGGTTATCTCCTGTTATCCCACCCAAATATGAGATATTTTGGAAAAAAAAAAAAAGAAGTTTTACACAATACATACTGAAAAATGTTTTCTGTGACGTAGCTTATATGAGAGGACATGTATCCCATACAGTAAAGGAAATTCAGTTCAATATCAGAAGCTTCTAACCTTAACAAGTGACTTAAGACCTTGCTAGCACAAAATCAAGGTATACTTTTGTTGCTTTGTTGCATTCAGAATCTATAATGCCTTTTTTTCAGGATTTTGACACTGGGTGAGTTGGATTCTTGGTTTGCCACTTTGAAATAATTTTTATACATTCCATGTCATGATTGCCAGAGAAGCTTCCCTCTCTCCCAAAACTCTGCCACACTCTTCCACTCTTCTCCTCCATTCCTGCTCGAGAAGAGCCATCTCTGAGCTGGAGGCAGAGGTCAGTGTGTGTGGCAGGGTATGAAAGGGACTTGGGCAGCAGCAATTCAGAATAAACCTTCCCTATGGTAGGCAGGGCACACACAGTTCTGTGGGGGGAAGGAGTATTTAAGCATGGCAGAAAAAGTAGTGTTGATAGATTTGCCTACCTGCAGATGCTGAAATCCTGCTGAGTTTCAGGGTCTTTTACAAGCTATTTAATTGCTTTACCAGTACCCTGTTCCATATTAAAATAATCTTTCTCAAGATCCTGGGTAATTGCCTTTCTCTGTTTTAATTCAGTGATTATTTATTACTGCAGTAAAGCAGGAGGCCTGACTTTGGCTTGGTGTATACCTCACTGCAAGGCCCTGTCCCTACCCCAGCAAGTCTGCAAAAGCAATCTTCTTTCTTTGGCACCAATGTCAACTCACCCCAGCCCTGACAGGATAAGAAAAGTGGGATATTTCTTTATGACTTGCAAATGTTAAATTACCACAGCTTTGCTGATTTCTATTTGCATTTATGTTCATGAACTTCTTAATCCATCCAAGAAGGAAAATCAGCTTAAAGAAATGAAGCTCTCAATCAGCATAGGTCAAAAAGGGCTATGAATTCTCCTGGTGCACAGCTGATGTGCAGCAACATACATTTCAGTGCTGGATTTGCTTTGGATTATGTGACCACAGGCTTAGAGCTGTTTTAGCAGTTCTGTGCTGGTGAAACAATTACAGGTCTCCATGGCTGTAACAGCAACAGGTGCTTTGTGTGGTTTTTATGAGGTCTAATTGTCTTTACACTGATGAATCCCACAGAACTCTCTTTCACCTAAAAATTACCAGATAAGCCCCATCTCTGCCTAACACACACTGTGACTGGGGGTTATCATGGACCAGTTCTGAACAGCAAAGCCAAGTTTACCCTCAGCTTTGTTCTCTCACCAGCTTTGACTGCTGCCATCCCAGCAGTAAATCCTGAGAGTGCCCAGAAACACTTTTGAAAGGGTCCCAGACACTTTCCTCCTTGTTTAGCATCACCATCTCAACTTCTGCATATCTCCTCTGGAAACTCGTTCACCTTTTTGGCAGCCCCTCTGCAAGCTACTTTATTAATAATGGATAATTTAATTTTTCTATTACTGACTTAAATAAAATTTTAAACACTGCATTAATGTGTGAAGTATGAGATGAAAGGTGCTCAGTGGAAATTCATTAAGACTCGCCATTAATTTTCCACTCTTCCCTGCTGCCTCCATTTTGTATCTGTGGTCAGAAGTAATACTGACCAAACTTTCTTTTACTGGATTTTGTCATCCCTGGCAGTGACAGGTACCACTGTCAGCAGTGGCAGCAGCTTTACAAGATGAGCAGAGGAAACCGTTTCATCCTGAGGTCTGTCTTTGGGCATAACATGGAGCTGAGACCTACCCCAACCCTGATTCACAGCACATCTTGCTCTTTCTTGGACACCTCCTGCAGGGCTGTGCAGCCTCACCAAGCTGCCTGAGCACTTCACTTGGTGCTGTTTAATGAATTCAATGGGATTCAATTCCAGCTACCACAGCTGCAGCATCATGCAGGCACAGCACCTGGAAATGGTTTGTATATCACAGTTTGAGAGCCCTTGACACAGTGCAAGATACAGTCAGAGGTGAAAGCTACTTCAGAGACTCTATTGATTCCTGGGTTTGTTTTGCAGGAATTGGGCCTGGTAGCTATTGAGCGCAATAGAAAAGATTCTTTTCTGCAGGCGGTACAGCAGGGTTTTCTGTGTGAGGACTCTGCCAAATTGATAGCTGTGCAAACCAAACTCTCTTTCATGGAGGAGTAACATTATGCACAAGTAGAGACAGTAGGAGCTCTTCCTTCTCCTGCCAATACACTGCATTTCACACCCAAAGGACATCATTTGCTGGGAGAGTAAATATTTTGCATGTATCCTAAATGCAGTCCTGAGTATTTTTACTGTTTGAGAAGCATAGAAAAAGACTTTGCTCTTTCCCTTAGTGTGATCCTTTGTTAGGTTTCGTGGTGGTGCATCCCCCTCCTCCTTGGTCTGCACTATGATCTGAGTGACTGAAACACTCATTCACAAGAGATTTTAAAAGGCATGTGCCTGGGTTTCTTTCCTGCAATTCCATGTGGTGTTATATAGTCCCTGAAAAACATCCTTTTTTCCCCTTCCACCAAATACATTTAAAGAAAACATTTTTTCAGCTCCTTATTCCATCAATGCTTGAGAAGAGGCCTTCAATCTTCCATGTCAGTAAGAACACAAACTTAATTACACTCCTCCTACTCTGACCAGCAGAGGTGAAGAGAACTCTTTAAGATATCTGGAGTATTTTTATTGAAATCAACAGCCTGAGATGAAATCTCAATTGGATCTCGAGTGTCCATCGGGCTACGAGGGACTGGAGAGTGTCTCATGGGTGTGTTGCTCTCCTATTGAATTCAAGCAGGTTTCCACCTTATATTTAATACAGAAGTTGAGGAAATTCGTAAATGCAAAGCAAGACAGAGAAGAATGTACAACATTTCCAGAGAAACTGAGCTTGCCCTGATCTCATTCCCAAGCTGTAACGCTGCTTCAGGCTCATAAATTCCAGCCCGGTTATGCTGAAAGTTTTATAAACTTTGTTCAGGCTGGGAATTAACTCAATTTTCAGCCAGATAACATACCTCGATAGACAGTGTGTGAGTGGGAGGATGGATGTGTGGCAATGACATAGGTTTTCATATCTGTTTGAAGTAATACTTTAGAAAACAAGAACATTAATAACAGCTGGAAAACTAACTTCAGAATCAATTTTGTTAAACATAGCTTGGGTCGAATATCTGCAGCCCAAAGCTGGTGGGAGTTTGTGTCTTTGATGCCACAGCCTGGAAACTGAAAGTGAATATTCTGAGTGCGTCCACAGAGCGATCTGCTTCTTGGCACTCAACTCTTTCTCAATAGCTGAAAATTCCACAAGAGAGATTGCACATTTTTGGCCAATTTATGTCTGAGAGAGGATGAAATCTCACTGTAAAAGACAATGAAAAAAAACCACTTATGTTTATCAAGGAAATAACCAGTACAGAAGCAAGGAAATGAAGGCTGTGGGAAGTCTCTCAGCCTGGTGCTGGTAGTGGAAAGCTCCAGATAGGCAAGGTGTTTCCAGCTTATACCTCACCTCTCACAGCTGCTCTGTCAGATTGCTCTTTCCTGATATTAATAATCAGATCAACTCTAGTTTAGGGCTGCATATTTACTCCTTTCTCCCTCTCTCTCTCTGCCTATACATGATGATAAAGAGAGTAGTGGTGCTGCTGTACTTGCCAAACCCCAAAGTAAAAGGACTTCTGGTCCCTTGGTGTGTTCCTGGGAACCTGGGCAGTGCTGCTTTGTGCTGTTTTCGAGCAGTGTCCATGGCCTGGGAGCCAGGGAACCCCTGGATAGATGGCATGGAAATGGCATGTCTGGAGTGCCATGACAGCTGACATACGTGGGCAGAACTCAGCCTGTGAAACAGGCTGTGCTTATGCATATTCAACTCCTGATTAAATGTAAACTCATTATGTAAATGCACAGTCTTCACAGAATATTTTCATTTGCTGGGTGTTTTCTTTGGTAGATCAAAAATCACTGCCATGTTAAAAATCAGTCAGTGTATAAACGATGTCAAATCCTTCACACAATGAAATAATTTCCAAAATTATATTCATTGTCATTAGGACAGTTTTTCCAGTAAGAAATCATTTTTTTAATGACATGACTCTACAGACAAAAGAAGCAGTTGCAACAATAAGGCATCATTCCTGTGCAAGAGCTGATTGGAAAGTTGGAAGACAAGAGCTCTGTGGTGTTTTAAATGATTGAATTTTGAATTACAGAAGAGACTGTAGCTATTTTTGACCACTACAAAACAAGCTGGTTGGTTTTTTCAGATATATTATCAAATTCTTTCCACAGTTCATGTGTAAAGTGTATTAAAACTCTTGCATCCTGATTGAAAGAGAACTGTAGCTTCTTTTAATTATTGCAGGAAGAAAGGTTGTCCTTCAGAGATTTTTTCCTAAAACTACAGAAATGTAAATTTACTTCCAAGTTCCCCTTCACTGCAATTTCCTGCAAAATGTTGGCTTTCAGTGTTCTTCAGAAACCATGTTGCAAAGCACACAGGAAATGCTGGTTTTCTTCCTTATAAAAGATCTGTGACTGTTTTGAAGTCTTTTTTTAACAGACTGGGACACAGGTGGATTTCCCTGAGAAGTGAAAGGGAGAAGCCAGGGAGAGGACTGTGACTGTGGCCCAGCTCTGGAGCAACCCTGTAGCACCCTGAGGATGGGAACTCATTGTTTTCGTCATTCATTCTCAGTATCTTGGGACACCTTGACTCACACCAAGGCACAGCTTAGTGTGGTTTCAGATGAAGAGCAAAAATAATATGTGGTGGGCAAAATGTTGTGGTTTTGTGGTTGGACCAATGGCTCAGGTTAAATGAGGGCTTTTTACACTTGAGAGTAATTTCAGATTCAAGTGTGAACACAAATGGGAAAGGCCCTTTTCTGAAGCAATGCCCATGCAGATGTTCTTGTTCTGTAACAGGTGTGCACAGTTTGGTATTGATTAATCCTTTTAGAAATTATGCTATATTTTGTGTGGAAAGAATGAGGGCATCCAAAAAATCTTAAGAAACAGCTCCAGCACAAGGGCTTATTTGGCTGGAGTCCTGCTGCAGATGGGCACATGAGGCTTTCCTGGGGTCTCTTCTGGAGGGCTGTTTGCTCTGTTTTTCCCTGTTCCCAGCACGCACCCGACACACAAGATAATTAATTGTCAGAGCCATTCCTGGGAAGTTGCTAAGCAACATCACCGGGCCCGGCATCAGCTGTGCCACCAGGCACTTCTGCTGCCACAGGATGCCTCTGGTGCAGCAGATGATTCTGCAGTCCAGCAGGAAAATGCTCAGAAAACTTAGCTCACCTCCTCAGATCCTACAGTCCAGTCAAGCTCACCTAACAAAAATAACAGTTTTGTAATTCAGCTCTGGCTGCTTAAAAATTATTCCCAGTATAAAATTTGTGTAGTAAAACCCAGTTTATTCTGTTAACAGCCAATCAGCTCAGATGTTTAAACCCATCACTCCTACTTGAGATGAGCTGATTGCCTTTATGATTTTAAAGTATTATTGTAGTAAGTGAACATATGTCTTGTCATCCCATGAGGCTGAAGCAGGGTGAACACCTATTCAGTCACTGCAGTTAGTGTTATTCTTTCCAGAACTGCGCCTGAGATTTTCCAAAAAATTATCACAGATTTTTTCAGCCTGGCATCCTAATCAAAGCCAAGGTTATTGGGGAATTGAAACCCTTGGGTAAGCCAACAAGTCTTACAATCATTAAAAACACAGGACTGTGTACTCCTGTCACCCCAGCCTGATTACAGATCAAGAATTCTGGGCCACACCATCTGCCCTTAATGGAGCATGTGCCCTGCGGATTTTGCCCTCTGTGTGGAAGGTTCAAGTCCTGAATACCCTTGAGACAGCAGCAAAACTCCTAATCACTAATACAGTCCATTGTTATATCTATTCTCAGAACAAATAATTCTAGGGCTGCCAGAGGTAATAGAAACGACATTTTTATGGGTTAGTGTCCTGCAGTGATTTTGAGGTCTGACTGAAGACAATGGCACTTAGTGGGTTTGCTTTCTGTGTGAATTCTCTGTCATCAAGCAAACCAAAAGCCACATTGGAGCTTCTCTGCCTCACCAAGGGGCTCATACTCTCTTGTTCTTTTTGCCTGACTGTGCTTAAAAACTTGTAGGAACTTAATTATTGGTCAAGTTTGGATGAACTTAGACCCCTCAGGAGTTACAGGTGGAAAGATAAGATAAACAGGCACTCAAAAGCTATGATTAAAGAAGCTTCTTCTCCTTAGGGAACCAGCCTTAGTAGCCAGTCTTAGCAACTCCAAAGAATCCATTCTTGTACATGTTTGCAGTCTATCAAAAGGACATGGATTTCAGCCTGAGGAAGGTACCATGAATGAATAGATTTGCATCCAAATCCTAGTCCCTTGTTAAAATGGTTTCCTACTTTTTTTTTGTTTTTATTATAAGTAGTATTTTGTATAAATATTGATAATTCTCATTTTCTATGTCCACTCATGACATCTTGTTATCAAGTTTAGTAATAACATTGTTTTAACATACTTGATTTTTCAACTTCTTTGAATTTTTGGATTCTCACAAATTCACATGGCCAGTGCAGGCATCAGCAGAGTGAATTTATGTTGACTGGCAATATTAATGTTTTATTTCCTTGTCTTTTCTAGGTTTTTAGGAGGAGTTTATGGTGCTGGAGCAGTTTGTAGGCTGCAGATAGAAATGGGTACTCTGAAGTCACCTTTTATTTCATTTGAGTTTATTGTGTTTATATTCAGCCACATCCTGAAACTATTCTCAGCTAAAGTCTGAACAACATTCTATAGTGTTAAGCCACAATTTTCTGTGTCTTTTGATTTTCAAGCATATCTATACTGCCTTAGTCTGAAAGAGATTATGTGTGCTGCTCTGGGAAGTGGAATCACATCTCAGTGAAAGCAAGAAGGGTAACAGTGAAAAAATCCCAGGGTCAATCACACTTATTTGATGCTTACAGCAGAGTTAAATAGTGACCAGCACATTGCACGGTGACAAGTACACTGGGAGAGTAATTCCAGTTATGTTTAGGTTAGCGGGAGTTTTATCGTTGACTTCAGTAGAATCAGGATTTACATTTTATTATTTGGGGGTCTAATATACTTACATCACTATACCCCATAGAAGGTTGAGAGAAATCCAGCATACTCTGCTCTTGTCAGTTTTGCTTTCCTCCTCTTTTTTCTCAGTGTTTGTTAAAATTCACTGTAACCTTCTTAGCTAGTCTTTAGTTTCTCATCTGTATTTGACAGACTCCATGCACCACTTTACTGTTCTCAGACTTTCTTCTGTTGAGCAGACAGAAAATACGTTGTTCTTCTTCTGCTTGGATGTGGAGTCTGGAGCAGCCCTGAGGCCACCCAAGATCCATGAAGGGGCAGCAATAGCACTGTGCCATGGCTGGCAGCTAAAAACTGTTCTGCATCAGCCTCCTTAGTGCACAAGTGGTTTACCTTGGGGGACTGGTAATGACATAAGGAGCCTTCTCCAGAAATATGCTGGAAGGGGCCTCACAAGAGCATCTTGTTAAAATTTCCCTTTTTAAAGTGGAAATTGCTTTGCCTCAAAGGTCACCCCCTTTTCACATATCATTTAATCATGACCATGAAAGATGACTTATCTCTGAGGCTAGAAAAATATTTTGCCTCCTGACGTACATTATATTATAATGTTTTGGGTTTTTTTAAAAAGATGAGAAAAATGAGATGATATGACACCTTAAAATTTCTAGCAAAAGGAATCCCATATTACCTAAGAACATGAACATTCCAGATTCCCAGATAAAGCTCCCTACCCCTTATGTCTAAAGCCCCAAATGGAATTATGAAGAACACCATCAAAATGAAGACCATTTTTCCCCATAAAATGACTGCAGATTGGTGGCCTTTTCTTCAGTGTTTGTGACAGGGAGGTGACAACAACTTTGTATTATTAAAGCTAGTAAACAGAGAAATCATTGTCACCATGGTTCTGCTTTCACCAAACAAATCAAATTTGTCCTGGTTAACCACTGATGGCACACTGAACATTAAACTAAGCAAAGAGAAGGTACAGGGTGAAATCCTGGTCCCTCTGGAACCACTGGACTTTGGAGCATGACTTGAACATCCCTATAAGGAAAGTTATTCAGTATCTTAGCAAAATCTCTTTTTTTTTTTTTCTTCTGTGCACTGTAGGAAAGCATCCTGATGATCAAAACTTCTGGGTTTTAAGTGTCTTTCATAGGCTTAGATGACCACTGCTGCTGGAATACTTAATATATCTTTTCCATAAGTATGAAGCAACAATCATTGTGGCAATGGGAAAATGTTGAAAGTACATGTAAAAATTGAGTCAATAAAGACAAAAAGGAGGATTAATGGAAGGCTAAATTGATCAAACCCCTTTAAAAGTAAGGTCAGTTTTCTAACACAATGATCATAAGTCAAAAAAGAAAATTTTCAGGTCAGCAGCTGAGTTGATCCTTGGTGGTTTTGTACAAATAGAAACCCTCATGTCTGTTCCTTAAAATTGAACTCAGATTGATTTGAAACTCCTGTGTTTTGAAAAGTGGCTGTCAACTTCCTTAGTGAGTATTTACTTAGTAAAACCTAACCTGCTATTTAAAGTGTTGCAAAAGTGGCTTAACTGAAGTCTTATTTTCAGTCTGTTTAAATCAGCGACTGCAGTCTTGTGCAGAAGCACTCAAATCAATGTACAGCTGCCATATCAAACTCCACCCTTTGAATCAAGCTAGATCAACAGAAGCCAGGTGCAAATCAATTGAACTGTGTCCACACGTGGATTTGCTTGATGTTTAATGAAATTGGTTTAAAGAAAAAATCCTACTGAAACCACTGCCACTTTCCTTTGCAGGCAACACCTATATTATGTTAATTTATTTGGAACTAGAACTCCTCTGGCAAACGTATTGAATAGCAGGGAGAGCTCTGCAGCTGAACTGCTGAATGCCAGCCTGAATTCTTGGTCATGTTATGGATTGGACTAATAAATTTTTCTGCATGAAGCCATGTTTCTCCCTCAGTGAGATTTATTTAACCCATGCATTTGTCTTCCCAAATGGGTTGGGACTTAACGCTGTCCGCATCACTGATCGTTGTCTTCCCTGACGGGGAAGACGTGTAGGTTTTTGCCAGGAGAAAAAAGGAGGCGAATGGGACTTCATGCTTCTCAGTCTCCAGATAGGTGTTTATTAATTCTTATCTAAGGAATACAAGCCACTGGCATGGCTTAGACATAGCACAGAGAAGAGAATGCAGCAAGAAAACAACTTATCAAGATTTCACAGCCTTTTTAAAGGTAAATTACCCAATGAAAGCTTAAAATGCAAGATATTTTCACTTTTTTACCAGTGTCCAACACGTTCCTAAATCACGTAGACAGGAACTGCAGAATTCTGTATCCAATCATCCCAGACCACTATTGCTGCAAAATATGGAGTTAGTGAAGAAAGAGAAAGAAGCTTTTAACTACAACTTATCCTCCATTTTGAGGTTTTCTACTTCTATCTATTTACTTTGCAAATAGACGTAAAAACTCTATATTTTTCACCCTGTGATAATCTCACATAGTATTCTATCACCTAATTCACACCATTGGAGATTCAAATTCTTCCCAGAGGCTAGGCAAATTTTCCCATGGACAAAGGTCAAAACCAGTACTGTCCAGGGGGGTAAAACCTTTCAAAACAGGCAGAGAAATATCCTCTGCATTCTAGGTTTCCACAGGACTGTTTTGTTGTAGAATAAAATGATTAACTAAATCCAAACAGGATTTCACCCTACATTTTTGTGCTGTCAGTAATTGCATGGGCTCCTCACATCTGCAGTTATGTTCTTAATGAAATAGCCTGGCCTTTCAGTTTGAGTTATGAATACAAACATGGAAAATTTTAAATTCAGTCAGAAAAAGTGTCCATGTATTTCTAGCCAGGATGTTCTGGTAGGGTTTCCTTTGCATCTAGGAAATTGATGCTGCCATGAATTTATGGCTTCTGATGGCAGCGATCTTCAGCTTGTTACTCATTAAATAACCTTAGTTCTAATTAAAGCTCCCACCTTTTGTACTTCTGGAAACTGTGTTAAGAATAATCATCCTTGTACATGTATCTATCCCTTAGTGAGCTGATATTTCTTTTCCTATCCAGAATTCATGGTATTTCTTCTATAAGTGACTCATTTTGGTGAGTACCTTCAAAAGGCAGCAAGAAAGAAAAAGTTTAGATTTGCACAACCCCAGTTCCTAATGTCTAATCTAAAAATCACAAATCTACTACCATGAGAGACATAAACATAAAAAGCCAAATGGGTCTCTACGGCTTTGTCTAGTTTTTTCCCCCCCAAAATATGGCTGTTATTCTGATAAAAGCCATTGCTGCTCCCTGCAGACTTTCCTGGCTGATAGGCAAAGGCAATTCCAGGTCCAGTCACAGCTATACAGCTACTTCTGTTGGTGTTGTTCTCATCCCCATCACGTGTCCTGCACAGCACTCAGAAATTCAGTAGGAGCATGAAAAATTAGTAGTGGTGTGGCCTTTTCACCTACTTGACCTGGAATAGTGTACACATCTAACAGCTCTTAATATTGTATATGCTCATTATTTCAGACCAGCACTGCAGGGCAGTATCAGATTTCCCAGTGCCAGAGCCTAAAGAATATTTTCTGTGTATTTAGGAATTATTTGCCTGTAGTGGTCTCTTTGTCGATCTTCTGACTTCTAGTTTTCTGTAGGCACTCTGAAGGGAACTTCAGTAAAAACACAGATATGGAAAGAAAACAGATGCCAGAGCCTCCACTCACACTGAAGATGTACCAAGGGCAAATCTCTCTGCCAGGCAGAGCCCTCTTAGGGCTGTTATTCCCAGCACAGTGTGAGCACACTGTTCTCAGTATAACACTGCTGCAAACATCCAAATGCTTGGAGATTTTTAAGGGGGAAAATTTAGAAAACCAGCTTGGATTTTCTGTGAGTACTTAAAACCTGTATTGGTATAGTTATCTTCAGTAAAATATCCATATACTGAAGGAATGCAACCAGGAGAATAAATAATCAGACTGGACATGTTTCATCACAAACATGAAAGTTCACAATGTCTTGTTTGTTGGCATCACCATGGAGATTCAGACCACTATAACCTCTGCAGACAGCCCTCCCTTATTTTGATGTTTTTCTGCCTCTTTCTCACCTAGACTCAGCTTTCCCCATCCCTTGTCTTTTGTACACATTTTTGTCCTGTCAGCTCAGTCTCTCAAATCAAAATATTTTCCCTTTTTCATCTTCCCTTCCTCATGTTTCTAGTCCCAGATCTTACCTTTCCTCTGACAGTGCTGAACATGTAAAATCTTCTTCAGAAAGGATGTTCTTTGTTGTTTGATACTTCCAAGCCTAATCAACAAGAATGGAGATTTAATTGGTGGAGCAGAGAGCAGCCAACAAGCTGTAAGTGATGCCCAGGTGTTAAAAAAATAAATTACTTGTGCCTTGTTAAGGTTTAGAGCTGGACACTATTCAGTGATCGCAGCCCAGGGGGAGGCTGACAAAGCTGGGGAAGAAGGATGTCCAGTGGTAAGGGACACAAAGAGGACAGAATTTACAGACCACAGGGACATCTGGCAGAACTCCCAAGGTAAGGAAATTCCTGCCCAGCTCCTGCTGCAACCTTTTCCTTCAGTCTTGTGCCCTCTAAAAATGCCTCCAAAAATGGTTTGATTCTCAAGCTACTGGTCCATGAGGCAATGGTAAATAGTCTAGGAAATAATTCAATTTTCAGATAAAATATGTTTTTAATTCAGATGGTGACCTACAAGGAATTCAGATGGTTGAGAGGCTTTACTGAGCAGCAGACTTAGGAACTCCTGCTCCAGAAAATGTTTCCATGGTTAATTTGACAATAAACTTTTTCTTGCCACATATGTGACTTTTGAGTATGTAGAAAGATTTTTTTTCAGTCTCAGATTTATAACCCGTTGGGTTGGCAAAATCTTTCACGAATTCCTTAACTGCGCACTTTGGCCTGACTTCATCTTCCATCCAAAGCATCAATTCTATTTCTGTTCCCCAAACCCATCTATTTTTACATGGGGGTTTTGTTTGTTACTCTCTGCGTGGTCCTGGCCGCCACACTCCCAGCCTTCGTTCAGTCCCACATTTTCCAGAGCATTGTCTTCCCAAAAACTCCTGTCTCCCATGACCCTGTTTCCAAGGAGCAGCTTCTCAGTTCCTACTATTGTCTTTAGTCTCCACCTGGCACTTATCCCACTGCTTCCAGGCACATACATCTTTTCCTTGTCTTTTCCTTTTGCTTTTCAGAGTATTCCTCCTCTTGTTGCTGCCAAACCCAGCTCCCTCCTGGTACAGGTTCTGCTGCTGAATCTGAGCTGAGCTCCCCTCTCTGCTCCAGACCCAGCCCTTGCCATGCTGCTTTTTTTATGCTGCTGTTCCCCATCATTTTCAGCAGAAGCAAAGGATTCCTCTGTGATGGCTGTGTAAGAGCATACACTGTTGTTTTTTTACTGATAAACAAGATTTATCACAATCTGTTTGAAGGACTTGTACTCTAGCATATTTGGGGAAGCCTTTTAAATTTTTTCAGAGGGACCTTTAGAAAGTACCTTTTTTCCCCTCCATGTTCCCGAATGCTGCCTGATTCCCAGGATCTCAGCTAGAAGGTTGCAATTAGGCAATCTGAAAGCTTGTCAAAGCTGCACACAATACGAGGCCAGACAATGCAGCTTAGACATAACACATTAGAGTGAGTGTTCCAGTTATAAAATAACAAGAGATGTGCATAATAGGGAAAGGAGTGAACAAGGGCAGAGGGGGAAGTGAAGGGCTCAAATTCCTTCCTCAGTCTCAGTGGTTCTTAAGCAATTGTGTGGAGCTGCACTCTCCAAGTGGGTTTGAATTTGTTTCATTACTCTCTAGGGTGGAAAGCTGCTCCTTCTGTTCTGTTCCTTCCCCAGACAAACACCCTTTTTTCTATTCTGGGCTCAAGCTTATTTCTCTGTTTCCTGTAAAATCATACTCTTCATGCAGGCACGATCCCTGCAGCTCTTAAAACCCAGAGTCACAGTGACCTGATGTGATGCAGTTCAGCAAATAAACAAAGCAAATGGGATTTTTTCACAGACATTTTTCTCCTGAAGACCATTTTTATTCTTGTGACTCTCTCGGCTCCTTCAGCTGCCTAACTGCTGGACAGTCCCAGGCAACACTTAACCACTGCCCTATTTTCTTTATTATGGCACTCTCAGGCACTGGAGAAAAAGGACTCTGCCAGCTCCAGCTCTGTAGTGTGTCTGATAAAATTGATATTTATATTTTTCTGCAAAGCCATCAGGGAGCCACAGAAACATCCCTTATTACAGCATGCTCTGCCACCAGGACCCTTTCATGGGGTGACCTCCTTCCATAAAGAGCCTCAGGCTGATGCACTTCTTCATTAGCAAAATGTTGAAGGGCCTTCTGGGACCTGGGGCTGTCCAGGGGTATCTGATCTAATTTCTTAATTTTAATTATTGCTACAGGAGTGAAGGCACAAATTCAGAACAGTGTTTAGCACTGGGAAAAGGAGAACACATTCCACTTCATCTGTAACTACTTGGATTTCTTTGAATGATAGACAGGGTGCCAACCAGCATTGCACAGGAGACCTCTACAAATGTCATTAATTTATTTTTAATATGGTAGGATAGTATATACAGGGGAGCAACAGAAAATACAGAGGCATTTATGCAGAATGTTCATTTTTTGTACTTAAAATTCTTTCTGCAGCAGCTCAGAGGCAGATGACACTCCCTATTCACCTCACTGGGAGAACTCAGGGTTTAAATAAGGCTTCTCTAACTCGTTAAAATTTCTTGGCAGTTTATTACCTCGGTCCTTAATTACATTCATTTCCCTGTGGAGATTCCTTTGAGAGAGGTTCTCCATCACATGACTGCTGGAAGATTTCTAGCAATTCGCATTATTTTGCCATTAATTTCAGACTCAAATATTGACTCATTTTGGGAATGAGGCGACAATAAGAATGAATTTCTTCAATAAGAATTTCTTCAATAAGAATGATTTGTAGAGCTGGATGTATGTGTCCTGGGGTATAGGATATACTATTAATTCATTCCCCCTTGGATGACTGAAAAGTCTGCTGTCTAGAGGAACTCTCAAAGTTTGTGCTTCAGCAGCAAATCAAAAGGAATAATGTGATGATGGCTTAATGCCTCTGAAGATAATGGAAGTGTCAGAGACCCTTTAGCTCATGATGTGAGAAGCTGGTGAGAGAGTACAAGACCTGAATGCTGGAATTAAGCACAGGCTGAAACACTAAAGTTTGTAGATGGTGGAAGATAAACCTCCTTTTCTCCGTGTAAGCCTAAATACCACATTGATCACTGGATTGCATGCAGCAGTACAAATAAGTGGAAGTTTTTTATGTATCCAATTGGATTTGGATGCAAAATCCAAAAATAAAAAGGCATTTTCAGACTCATGGTGCCCCTATCAGTTTCTAACCATCTGTCTGCCAGCACTGCTGAGAAGAGATCCCAGTCTGAAGTCACAGCACAGCATCCCTGCTCCACCCAGGGCTTTCCTCAGCCTCACTCTTCAAAAAAAAATTCCAAGCATCTCTTAAAAAAAGAAGTTTAAGGAATGCTATGTGGATTCCTGTGACAGGAAAAGTCCTCCAGGCTTCCCCTACTTTCAAATCCTTTACTGCCTTCTCATCTGGTGATGAAAGTGCCTGTGCTGTGTTACCACAGCTCCTGGCAATTTCTGAATAAGTAACCCCCCCATGGCAGTGGGGTCCAACCCAGCAGGTCCTTGTGTTCTGAGACTCGAAAAAAATTCTTTCATTTCCTCAGAAATCTTTGGATGATGTTAATAATTTACCATGTCTTATTATAGAGGGCTACTGTTCTACCCAAAAGGGCTGTTTAATCAGGCCTTTCAACCATAATCAGATGAGAAATGCCTGCTTTTCCAGCTAATTCCCAGAAATAATGCCTGTCCATAAAGAGGAATTGAGCCTGACATGAATGTACTTTTTGAAATCATATTGCTATTAGCCAGAGCTTGCTACATATCTGGAAATAGACCCTGCGATGCCAGATGGAACAGAGTCATTTGCTTTTATTTCTGAAGGCCTCCTAAAATTTCTCTATGCTAATTTAACTTTTTACTAGGACATATCTGGTAGTTTCTGTGTTATAGGAGGGGGTGCTTGTTCAGTTTTCACTGGCAAGTTCTTTTTTGCTCTGCAAAATTTTTGAAGTATGTCTCTAGCAGAAACGTTAAAATCCCCGGTGTCTGTTCCCTGCACGTGTTTCCATTCAGAGGGTTACAGACGCTCAATCACAGGAAACAGTCGTGGCAACACAAGAGACAGAGAAAATTAACGAGGCATTGCAAAGCAGAGAGAAATCTGCATGAGTACAGAACCCAGAAAATGGCAAAAGCACAGCTAATCTACATGGACTGGATATATGAACTTCCAGGTATTACTGACCTGTACATTTGCAGTGTAATTCCAGCACTGTTGTAGTTTGGCTGGTTTAGGAGTTTGGGGACAGATGCACCGTGAAAGGGAATCAAAGCACTAAAGAAATCACAACAACCATGCGTGTGATTTAATGTATCGATATAAAAAAGTCAATTAAAAAGGAAAAAGCTGGAAAGGCCTATCCATGATAAATGTGTGTATATAGACTTTTTGTTTTTTCCCTCATTATTCACGACGGAGGCAGGGCGGGGATATGGTGAGCAGAGGTGATGTCCTGGTCTGGAGCTTTTCCAACGCTCAGTACCTTCTCTGATCATTTGGCATTTCTCCTTGGAGAGCAAGGACTTAGGAGGGATTTGGGAAATGGAAACTTAGAAAGTTTGGTGGGTTTTAGGTGATGTCAAATTATTCCTATCAATTATTGTTTCCTCTTAATAAGTTTGCCAAATGCAAATGTAAGCGCAATGTAAGTGCTTGTAACAAACACTTAGACTTGAACTGAGGCATTTGACACTGTGGGATCTCTGTATCCTCACTAAGAGACTTTACATGCAGAGATGATTTCCTTTCCCATAAGAAATAACAGAATTTAAACAAGCCTATTGCCCTGAATCGTGAACTTTCCTATTAAGACTCCTGTCATGTGCCATGTCGTTATACTCAAGGTCTGAGTGCTTTTGAGGAGCTCTGACTATAAAATAGGGACAGGGAATCTCAAATTCTAGGCGAGAGAAGGTGGGAAAACATGGCAAGGGACTGAGCCTGTGAAAAAGAGGGGATGGGCAGGAGCAAAATGGGAGCATCTGAGACTGAAATGAAAGCTAAAGGTAGTAAAGAAAAAGAAAAGCTGTAGATGGGTAGAGATCACAGTACCCCATAGCTGTTACCTTTTAAATCTTTATTTCCTTTCTGCCTCCCCCCCCCCAACAGTGCATCATTCAGGTTATTCATGCATCACCTGGTGCCATTCTGCAAGAGCAGCTTGCTTTGATGAGTCCAGAATGTGGATTCACCAGCGCCTGTAGACTCTGAGAAACCAGAGAGGGTGGCACAGCAGGGTTTTCTGCAGGCACTCCTTCTCTAAAGCAAAGTGAGTGCTTTCCTGCAGAGAAACCATCTCTTTGGGGCACTTCAGTGTGCAGATAACAGTGTACTATCTGCAAACAAATTATCTCTATTGATCTGCCCAGTTAGGTGTGCCTGCCAACATGTCATTAACTCCCTGCTACGGCTGGAGGAACCTGAAACCGATAACAAGATTTAAATGCATCCTTCACGCCACGATTTCATTCCCTCAAGAAGAACCCCGTGGAATTCACCTTTTCTCTCTTGCTGGACCATTTCACATCCCAACTTGCTATACCTATTCCAGGAGATAATAAAGCATGTGCTTGGAGGGGAGAAGGTTTTGAGAGGTGTTAGTCATGGCCACTGGTTAAGCTTTTGTATACAAGTAGAGTAGAAAACTGTAACAACTAAAATGAGCTTGGTGGGAAACAAACAAACAAACCAGTACAAATATTAAAGCTTTTTTCTGGCTTCTGCAAAAGATGCACTTTGTAACTGAGTTGGAATTGCAGCTGGGCTGAAAAGTTCATTGAGATACATAGTCTTCACTGCTCAGCATATCTCCTTGAAAAATCTGAGCTGTCTTCTTGCTCGTCTTGTGCCTAAATTTTTAAAAATAATTGCCTTAATACACTGTGTTCCCTAACATAATTTCTTTTTTTAACACAGACTAACTGCATCCTCTTTTTTTTTTTTAACGGGAATTTGAAAAATGTTCCAGTCAGTTCCGGAGGTTTAGAATTCACTGTTGGTTTAGAAGACAGTAACCCATCGAAATTATTTCTGTTTTTATCCAACAGGGTAAAAACTTCCTCTGGCAGTGGGTAGAGGTGAAGATTCAGAGGCATAGATTCAGAGGCTGCTTTTCTCTGCCCTCTCAAGAACTCTGGCAGTTGCAGAATGACCTCTTTTGAAGTTCTCCAGTATGTTGCATTTAAGAAATCTATGTTAAATTTTCAGTTGCCTACAAAGCTCTTGCCCTTAATCCATCATCAGTGTTCTCCCTTCCATGTCATTCTTCCCTAATACTGGTGTTTACGAGCCTTTTGTGTTTTAGCAGCTTCTTCAAGCCAGGCAATTGTGTCCTCATGAGCCTGGAAAGAGAGAAAAAGGTGGCACCATTCCCAAAGCCTTTCAGTCACTCTGGAGTTTGCTCCAAGTAGTTACCTCCACACCTTTCAGAGGTTTTGAAGGGGAGAAGGGCCATCAAGGCTTCCTGGTGCTGATTGCAGAAGGAATGGGCACAGAAAACATCACAAGATCAGAAGAAACAAAGGCAAGGCCTAATGTGCAGCTCAGCAGTGCAGTTCCTTGCCCCAAGAAAGTGTGGGTGACAAGAGCTGGCCGAGTTTAGAGAGGGCATTTGGAAGGTCAGTGTAAGAGAAACACAGTTGAAGGCTGTTAACTACAAAGGATGTTTGTGAGCCACAGGCTCTTAGAAACTGGAAGAATATCACAGAAAGTTCCAAATTTGTGCTTCACCAGAGGGAAGTAGATCTGGCCTTTGTTGAAGAACTTTGGTCTGACCCAGGACAGGTGGTCTTACATTCCCAAGCAAGCAACCATCCTAACGAGAGCAGGAGGGTGGGGGGTTTATTTTCGGCTTGAGTTCTTTTCTAGAATGGAAGGTCAGAGTCCAAAACGGGACACAAAGAATGAGGGACCAAAGTTCTTCTTTGAGGTGTTTGATTTTTCTTCTTATCAAGACTTCAAATACCAAGTGTGCCTGGGTTCTTTAAACACAGCATGACTTCCCACTTCATCTTGCCTTTTTTCCCTCTCCAAACTAAACTTATCTATCTACCTAGAGAGTCCTGGATTCCTTTAAACTAACTTCAAGTACCTGGCTGAAGAATCTATATCTGGATCGAGGTCACTTGGCGGGTGCCTTTGCAGTCAGTGAACCTCCAGTGGGTGATTCATTTCCTAGGTGGGCTGCACCTCCCTCAGGAAACATGAATTAACTATGTGGGAAACCCAACATGACCTTGTTTCTAATTTAAGCACATCACCTAAGTGTCTAATTTGTCAGGGCCTCAAGTTAGGTAGGAACAGAATTTACTACCCTTGTACCTTCTATCCTTTCAGAGATTAATTATGATCATTTGTCCTGAAAGTTATCAGCTCTTTCCAATTCCTAATCCATAGAAACTACGGCACAGCTGTTGTGACGTGGGTATAAAATCAAAATCTGTGATAAATAAAGGATAGATGCTTGGGATCCTCCCTTTCCAGGTACTTTTCATATACAAAGAACATTATCAGGGTTAAAAGAGAACGAGTTTAATAGGCAGAATGGCGATATTTAGTTCCCCTTAAAATCCACAGTTTCGCACTATACTGCCAACAATGCAGGACCTGCCATAACATCTGGGTAATCTTTCTTAATTTTCTAAGCAGGGGAAGAAGGAGCCATCAGGATTTTATTTGCTAAACTATTGTTATATCTGTTTCTGTTGGAATTCTTGTCTGATTTAGTAATCGAGCTAATTTTGCGCACAATAAAATGTTGTCATGATGACTTAATTTGCATTTTCCTAGGAAAAAAAAAAAGCAGATCCATAAAAGAGGTTTTCTGTAAGAAATCTAACGGGCTGGGATTCTGAAAAATGAGCACTTAGCAATTCTTATTTGTAATACAGAGTACCACTATGGTTACCTCAGCTTTCCTTCTAGGAGCATGCAAGAACTTAGAAAATTAATCTACCACAGGCAGTAGAACTTTACAAAATACTGCTATGAATTTTAGTTTTCTCCTCAAGAATTTCATTAGATGAGCAAAAGCAGTTTTGAGTCTTCAGTTTTGGCAGCATCCACACAAACAGTGTGAGAGTTAAATGTCATTTCTCAGGATTTTACAGTTCAGTTTTCATTTGATGAAGGGATGATTCATATATACTTCATGTTTTCAGAGGAGGTTTATCCAAAAGGGATTTTTCTCAGCGAGGCTTTCATGCTTCCTTTGTCTGGAAGGTTCAAGTATCATCATTTCTCATATGAGAATACTCCTGTCTGAGAATCCTGAGGCTCATCCCTGTTTATTCACAGGTTATTTTCCCTTTCTCTTGAGATGGTCACAAAACACCAACCAGCACAGGTCTTCCTACAAATCCTGGCGGTCACATGTTTATGTTTTAGAATGACTGAAATCAGGGGTTTTATCCAGAAGCTGGAAGGATTTTGAAAACTCTTTCAGACCCTGGCTATTCTGAAGCTCCTCTCTCACCCAACTTTCTTCTCCTCTTTAGAAAACTTTGTGCTCTGTTGGAAACACCTAGAGAAACATTCCATGGGAAAGAAACCAGAGGAAAGGGAAAGGGAAAGGGAAAGGGAAAGGGAAAGGGAAAGGGAAAGGGGTTTTCCTGACCATTTCCTAAGGTTCTACTACTGTTGTAGTACTCAATGAGTATGCACCTTTTCACAAAGCATTGAAAAAGCTGGAAGCAAAGTTGATCAGTAGTGTCAAATATTAATTAATCAGACCAGTCTCCTGCTGTTTCCTGGGAAAAGGCTCTTGGTGACTGAAATGTGGCTGGAACTGCAGGTCTGGTTTTGTTAGTGAGGTGCATAAGTAAGTTGCTGCATAAGGTGTGAGATGCTGCCTAAAAGAGCAGTATCTGCCTCCTTGAAACAGCTTTCCACACACTTTCTCTGTGTCACTCTAGATGGGATATGGCTCAGCTCATTATCATGTACCAAAGACCATAAATATAGAGTAAAATTGCTATAGAGAGTAAAAGCTTGCTTAAGAAAGAGCAAAATATGTTGTAGTTAAAATTTATTTGCATACAATCCGTGCAGACAGCAACAATTCCAGGTATTTTTTGGGGAAGGGGGGCACAGTTCTTGGATTCACAATCTGAAGACCATTATTCTACCAGATTATTTCTTGTTAATTAAAATGAAAGATAAGAATTTAGCTAAATGTCCATCCCTTACTTTTTTCCTCATGATCTCTCATTTTTCCTTTTCTCATAAATAGCTGGATTACTTTTATCAAATAAATATTCTTAAAAACAACTATATCCATTCTATTTGAATGCCAGCTAGGAGAAAAATAGATTTTCTTTCTCTCATATTTCCATGTAATTTCTCTTTTTTGAAAATTTTTTTTTCTCCCTTTGTGAGTTTCTTCCTGGGAGTTTTATTGTAAATCAATACTTGAAATCTCCCAAAGAACACAACATTCCAAATAGGAAAAACAAAAAAAAGAAAATAAAAAAGAACTTATTGTGATAAGTGCCTTCCAAAGAGATTTCTTTTTTTTATGAGAATATAAATACAGACCCTTTCATCAGAATATTATAACTCAGATCCTCATATGCCTCTGAGCCTGTCATTATTTATAAAAGCAATGATGTGTCATTGCTATACACTCCTGATTTCAGCTGCAATTTAAGCACTCCAGGGAGGTACCAGTAGTGCCTAAATCATGAACTCTTTTTTCAAAGTGCTGTTTTATTTGGGCTGTTCGTCCTGTCCTGCGGCAGCCTCCAAAATCAACGCTGTGCCCATGGGGACAGAGGTGATCCTTGGCTCAGCAGCTTCCCCACATTGGGAGCTGGGAAAGGATGGAATAACAAGTGTGGTTTGCCTTGCCTTGCCAGGAAGGATTGTCCTGTTAGGCACCACAGAGGGCCCTGGGAGATGCTGGTTCAGTTTCTGATCTTTACAGATTTCTTGAGAAAATCATTCATTCTGCCTTTGTTTCAGCACTAAACTTCTGACAAAGCAGATCTTGGTGTTTTCTTCTTTAACTCTCATCTTTTTAAAGCACTCCTATTATGAGGGATTCCAGACAGGGAGATTAACTTTATGTGCCCAAAATTTAATCCAGTGGGAGCCTCATATCAGAGGGGATGTACTGTAGCAGCACTTGTGGAAATGTTAGTGGCTATTCATCAATTGCTTATGTAATTCAAGGTTAGATGTGCACTTTACAAACAGATGAATGTCAGCCATATTTCTAAACAAAGAATGACCTTAGGAAATTGCGACAAACAGTATCTAGAGTGGAGTGAATCAGAATCATAAATTTTACTAATTACTTATTTACCAAATATGCATTTGTTGGACAGTCACAACTCTTCACTGATTTGGCTGACGATTTAAAAATTGAAACTATGTTATAATAGAAATATGCTGAATTCAAACAAGATTTTTCAACTTTTGCCTTCAAAATCAGTCTGAAGTTGCCAACTTTTTTTTTTTAAAGGAGGAGATTAAAGAATGAAAGATAGTGCTTCTGTTCTGGTCAGTGAAAACATTCAATAATTTCCACTATTCCTTTTACAACCTGTGCTAGGGAAAAAAAATTTTAAAAAATGAATTTAGCCCAGTGAAAATGTGAAATAGCAGATATTCAGCTTATCTAGCTTAGACTAGGCAATTAGCAATAAATTTGGCATTTTTTGTTGGTTGGACTGTACAGCTGGCTGGATGTCCGTGGATTTTTTTGTAACCCAAACTACTAAGAAACTGTCTCTCCAGATTTCCAGAGCTTTAGTGCCTCGAATATAAGAGCAAATGTCAAGAACAGAGTCAATTTTCTCAAATAAACAACAGAGTGTCTCAAGATGTATAAGGAGCTGTGTTACTGTCTACAGTTATAACTCAGTGGAGGATTTCAACTTTTCTTTTGTATCAGGGATGAATTGGATTATCATTTATCATGGTATCATGCTCCTTATAAAAGTCAATGTGGTAATAACAGGATATTTTCACATTCCTTTTTCATTTAGTATTTCTCTTTCTGAGTCATTAATTATGTCTGACAGTGCCTGGTGTTTCAGGTCGTAGAGGTAAAATTGGCACACTTGGCTCAATTTGGCCAAAAATGAACCATTTCTACTGCCAAACAGAGTCCCACACATGTCAATGGCTCATACTGACCCTCAGGCAGGAGCCAGGAGTGAATGCTGGTCAGCAGAAATTGCAGAAAGGTTCTGGAGAAGGGAGGAGGGCCAGGGAATGATTCTCCCAGGACACCTTTCTGGTGTCTTATTTCCCAGGCAAGCATGAAGGTCTCATTCTCTGTGCCTTAAGGTAATGCCCCCTCTGTGCTGTGACAATGACACCTAAGATTGTCTCTCAGCATAAACCACCCTGTTGCTGACAGAGTCTGGGCAACTATGCACCTGCATCTTACATAAATGAGAGGGAATGAGGTTATTTTGTCTCTGTAAGAGGAAGGGAAGTCGCTCCATTCACGTGGAAGCATCCCCAACCCCACCTACCATCTTCCCTCTCCTCTCTGAGTGGTGTGACAGGGAAGAATGAAAATGGAAAGTTATTTGAAATACTGCCTGCCCACCTTGTGGTCTCAAAAAACCCCACATCTCTCCATCCCCTCTCCTTTAACTGCTGTTCATAAACCTTCACTGAGGTTTCTGTTTGCCTGCCAATACTTTTCTCCCAGTCTGTACTAGGGTTGATATTTTGGCAAAGCAACTATTTTTTTCCTGATGAGGGGATGAATTGGACACCGTAGCAGCTTTTTGTCATAGGTAGGCCAAGTGAACTACAAACTTGAATTTAGCACAAACAGCATGGACATTCTTCAGAGACCGAAAAGTCCAGCACTACCCATGGCTTTTTGTTGAATTCCCGTCTCAGTTTTCATGGTGATGCTAATTTAAGCTACTGCCAAGAGCAAAAGGAATGAGATCAGCAACGAGATTTGCCTCTAGATGAAGCACATGGTATAAGTCTCTCCTAGAAATAAACATCAGACTCACTGAACTATGAGTATGACTTATAAAAAATAATGATTTTGTATAGCCTCTAGGTCTTCCTGCTGCTTCTACATTAGTAATTGGATCTTCTCAAACTCAAATAGTATTTCAATTGGTGCTGCTCTGTAACAACTTTGTATGTGCATCTTCTATAGAAAGGAAAGAAATGAACCTTAGAAATACATTCTGTAATAAAGGACAGAAACCTCCTTCTTTCTGGTGTTATTGAAAATGTAGTTAGGAGAACTTATCATGAAGGGCAGATGGGGACATCATTTAGGGGAGACAAAGAGGGAGAAAATCCTACTAATGACAATTCAATACAGAAACCTCAAATTTAAAATATCATAATTTAGTCTGAAATCAAAATATTGACTTCAGTTTATGAATGCAGTAAGGGCGTGGGAGTATGGGGGAATCCTACTGCTAAAATACCACTTGTCAGGAAATTGAGGCACTCAAAATTTGGTTTGGCTTCATGATCCATACACTGTCATGCCATATCCCCTAAATTCAGCCAGAGGCAATCGTAAGTGGCAATGTGACATGTGCTGTGTGCGTCGACTTTATCACAGCAGCATAATCTGCTCACTTTAATCTGCAGCTCTGGTCATGTTATATCACTCAGACCCACGGATCTAGGCATATTAACATAAAACCTGGATTCTTGACCCCTTCCATTTTAAGTTTACAGCTCATCAAGCATAAAGTACAATATTGCTAACTTAAGGAAAAAAAGTAGCTGTTATCTCCTAGTTTGTCAAAGGAGAAGAGGGAAAATACAGGAATGGAAAGCAATTAAAGGACATTATTGCAGTGTTATTTATGTTGATATCAGGTTGCTTTGAAATGCTGTTCATAAAGCTGAGCAGAAAGCTAAAACTGCTAGGTCTTATTTCTGTACCATGAGGTTTCAATATCATCAAGGGGCCTTTTCCTTCTTTAGCACCTGTACAGCCACCCAGGCTCCTGCAACTTCAGCTCAAGGGACTGAAAACCCAACTTAGCCTTTGTTCCTTTTCCAGAAAAGGTTCACAGTGTTTGAACCAATGGGAAAAAATGCTTCGCATTCTCCCTGGAAGAAGCTTGGGAAAACTGTTTTTCCCACGTGGGACTTACCGTTTTTCACCTTTATCAGTGGCCTGTGTGAATTTGTTCTCTGCATGTTGGGGAGGCTTTTTTTTGTTCCTCTTGTACTGTTCCCATGACCATCTGGATCCTGGAGAAAGGATATTGCATTCTGGGGTTCAGGGACTTGGATGGTGTTTGTGGACTTGTGTTGACAAGGTTTACACTTTTCATTCAGACACTCTTTCTTGTTCCTTTTGGGGTGTAATGGACCACAGCAGGCAATCTCCTCATTTTGAGTTAGGTACGCTGGGAGAAGGGCAGGCAGCTGGAAAAACAGGAGAGGACGCAATTTCATTATAGGATCTTCCTCTTGAATTCATTTAATCATTTAAATTGCATGGGTGTCAGACAAGGCTGCTCTGAGTGCCCAGTCAAGGGGAACTTTCTTCAAGCACTGAAGTTCTTGCACAATACTCAGATGTTTCTTTCAAAAACTGTGATTGAACAGTTTTTCAGGGAAGTACATTAAATGTACTGCTCCTCCTTTCTTCCTCCCTCGTGGACACAGAGCTAGTTAAAAGGCACCTGAAAAACAGAATAAGCCCTCACAGCAACTGAAAACATTAGGAAGATATAGACACATATGCACATAAAATCCAGAGGAAGTGACTACCTTTAATAAATTCTTCCAGCATTTGCAATTCAAGTGTTATATTGGTGTGTGAGTGCCAGAGAGAGACCTAAAATGAAAATGACTGGGAAGTCACTATTTTTATTGCAAACAGAAAGAACGGTGCAAGGTAATCAAACAGCATACGCAATGAAAAGCAAATTAGATTTCTGAAACTCTTCCTATTTCTACTGATTCCCATGTGGCACTTGCAACACAAGCAAGCCAAACTGTTTATTTTGTAAGTAGCAGGCCAAATCCCTACACCCTTCTCGTTCCCCTCATGCCAATCTAACAGCACAGGTGATGATAAATTGATTTAACAGCTGCTTTCTCAGCTGGCCTGCAAAGGGATGTCAGCTCCCTTCAGCTGCTTCCAGTGAAGAGGGTAAGCTAGAGAAAGGAGGAGGGGTGGTCACAGGCAGAATATAATTTTCTTGTTTGAGCTGGGTAAGGGGCAAAATCAGGCACAGCCAGCTGTATTTGAAATGTCTGCGCTGCTCTGAGAAGTCAGCTGAAATTTGGGTAGTTGAAGAAAACAGAGATGAGGACCGCCTGGGATGTTAAGACATAATTATTTTCCTTTACAAAAGATAAGATACTCCCACATTTTGACCATAATACCCAATTAGATGTGAGAGAGGTGAGAAATATTGCATGGTTTATATCTTGGTAGCAATAAATAGGTAAATTGATCACCCCTGACAGATTGCCTGGGAGCCACTTCAACTAATGGTTCTCATTTCTCACTATTCTTCAGCCTTTCTGTCTTCTAAGTATTTTTGGCTTTTTAGCATCAAGGAACTTGGCAGTGACTCATGTAATCTGTGTTCTACCCCTGCCTCTCCCATCATTTCCCTGGGTGATCCTTGAACAAGTTACTTCATTAATTTTAATTGGATGCTGTCATGAGAAAAGACTTGTTGCTGGGCTGAGAGTCTGCACTTATTCAATCCTTGTTCACACAAATTCCTGTTAATTCTAGTGGGAATTTTCTCTGTGTGAAGACTGCAAGATTTGCCACGACTGCATGAGGTGCTTCAGAGGTGGCAACAGTTGGATAGGGTTTCTGGTCATGTGAAGGTTTCTTAGAATGTGCTATTAAGACTTGTCTTCTTGTTTGCCACTTGAACAAATTCAGGCCCTTCCCTGGCTGATTCCAACCACAGCAGGGACTGCCAAGTGAGACTGTACTCCTGTTAGCAGCTCTGCCCACTTCATTCAAACTTTGGGAAAGTCTCGGCCATGAAGGGAAAAGCACAAAATTATGTGTGCTTATTTTTTAACCTACCATTGTGAAGCAAAAATGAACAGCTAGATACAGTTCCCCTCTCTAAACGGGCTGTGAAGAGCCCAAGAGAAGGTGGTCAGGCTGACTTCAATTGCAGGAGAAATCCACTCAAATGTGATTCTTCTGCAGAAGAGACCAGAGACAGTTAAAACAGCTCTTGCAAGACTCTTAAGAATACTGCAAATAAATGTCATGTGGAAACACTAGATTAGAATGTGAGTGTGCCTTATTTACATACCTTTGTAGAGCAAATATTGCTATTATAATGAAAATAGTGACTCCTTCTGATTAAACAATATCCTTTTAAATACAGGAGTACTATAAAAATACAGGAGTCAGAAAAATTGGTTTTTTTATGTGTAAAATAAAGACAAAAATAATGATAATGATGCTTCTAATAATAACCATTAGTAGTAGTAGTATTCAATAATAATATTAATATTATGTTGCACTTGGACCCTCTGCAGCTCCTCCCACATTAATTTCTGATCCTCAGGAGTCTGGGACAAGGTCTTGATATGTGGGAAAGGGGGAGAAGAAATATTCTTGAATATTACCCTCAAAGCTGAGAAACAGCTGTGAAAATATTCATGACTTCTTTTTATTCACTCCTTTTCTTTGCAGATGTTTTTTGTCCCAAGAGAATGCCCAGAATTCCAGCAGGCATGACCAGTCATGCTGGTGGCATTCCCTGGCTGCCCTGAAAGGGCTTCACTGTGAGAGTCTGCGCAACAGGATTCGGAAACCATGACATGTAAATGCCACCAAGCATTTGGGTGAGAGGCAGCCACAGTCCCTGTCATCATGATTGGCATGAAAGACTTCCAGCCCTCTAATTATGCACATACATTACACAGGAGCCCTGAGATCCTTATAACTAGGACAGGACAAAAGGACACGGCCTCAAGCTGTGCCAGGGGAGGTTCAGGTTGGACATCAGGAGGAATTTCTTCACCAAAAAGTTGTCAAGCACTGACAGGGGCTGCCCAGGGATGTGTTTGGGTCCCCATCCCTGGAGGTGTTCAGGGAACAACGGGACATGGCACTCAGTGCTCTGGGCTGGTTGATGAGGTGTGAAAAAATGGCTGGAGGTAAAATCAGAGGAAAGTGAGAAGCTCTATTCACATCCTCACACAGCCTGTAACAGCACAGAAATTGTAGGGTAAAATACAGCTGCTGCTCCCTGGATGGAATGCAGTTGGAATGCTCACAAGCTATTCCACGATGATTCCCACAGCCACAGACTGCATCCACAGCACCTGCTGAGGGGGATGTTGTCGGTGTGTGTCCCTGAATAAGTCAGTCCAAGCACCCTCTGATCCAGCAGGACTGTTCAGGGAAAAGGTCCCCATAATGGGACAGGACAGACTGGTCAGGCACAAAGCATCTCGGCTTTCCTGGGCGCTGACAGATAAATTAAACACTAAGGGTCAAGGAAATATCCCCTTCTCACATGACACAAGGTGGTGGTGGCTCACAGTTGTGGATGCTAGGAAGGGCTGGCAGAGGAATTTTCCTGTGAAACTTTCCTTCCTCATGAGAGGGCAGTTAGAGAAATCCAGCTTCTCACAGCTTCTCTGTGAAAGATTTCGTTCTCATGTGAACTGGATGGACAACAGTTTGAGAGAATGTAAACATTTCTACACCTGCAGGTTGTTATGAGAACTGTGAAAATAATTTTCCTTCTTTAAGAAAAATATTTGGAAAGGGGTGTCTTACTGCTCAACCTATCACCTTGAGAGGTGGTGGGTCAATAGGCCAACCATGTAATTTCTCTTTTGCAAACCATGCTATAAAAGGTACGGGTGATTAAATGAGGTCACTTCAGCCATACGCATCTGACCTGGACCTATGTCGTGATTTTCGCCATCTCTCTGGGGATAACAGCAACACAAAGTTGGACTCCATGATCTTTGAGGTCTTTTTCACCTTTAATGATTCCGTGATTCCATGAACCACTAGTTTCTGTTTCCTCCCTTACTATTCCATGTGTGTTATTTGTTGAAGAGGAAAAAGAAATACTTTATCCAAGAGAAATCAAAATTTCCCCAAGAAGCAGCATGGAGAACAGTCTTCTATTTTTATGATGATTATGGAAATGCAAGCTTAATATTATGACACCAAATGGCTGGTGCCTACTACTTGCAGAGAGTGATATTGTTTAATGTATTTCATCCTGAAAAGGAATATCACCAGCCATGGTTCACAGAATATCATAGGTTTGCAACCATCCTTTAGTAAGGGACAGCAGGACCACAACATCCTATTAGGTTTGTGTGGAACAGAAAAGGACATTCATTTTAGAAGTCTCATGTACAATCCCTTCATTTTCCGTCAGTGATTTGTGGTGTCTTAATGTAGGTGTGCCACCCCTAAAGAGATATTATTTTCCTCAGAATAAAGAGGAATATTTATTATATTCCTCAGAATAAGAGGCCCAAAAATTCATGGTTAAGGGGCTGAGATACCAAGTAACCTATTTTTGTTTCTTTCACTAACAAAAAGGTTTCTGGTATAAATAAGCAGGAGGAAACGGAGCAGCAGGAAGCAAGCAGATTTGTATTGAAGTTGGACTTCAAAGTGAAGATAACATTTTCTAATTCATCTCTGACCCAGGTCCTTAAGGATATGGAGCAGTGTTACTCTGATGCTTAAATAACTTTAAGGGTATGGACAGAGATGCTTCAGGAGGATATGTAAATATGTGTCCTCCAATCTGCCCATGGCTGATGTCTCTGTTTTCACAAAGGAGAAAATGCTGAAGAGAGTATAACACAATGCATATCAGAGAAATGAAAACATTGTATGAGCTCATGAGACTTTCCAGAAAGTACCCAGACCTTGGTGAGCTCAGTGGTGCAGTTTGGTGTCCTGACTTGACACGTGATCCTGTGGCTGGTTGCCACAAATGAAGTGTAGAAGGGAGGATATAGCAGCACAGTGAGGGAGGAGCACACCATCATGGGGGAAGTGGCCATCCCAGTTTGCATTTCAGGCAGGAGAAGAATTTTACAGTGGAGTTAAAAATTTCCTTTTACAGTCCATCAGGAAGAAATCCTAAGCAGGAGGATGGAATACTGCTCTGGATGTTACCACTTATTAATACAGAGGGGATTTTCATTATAAGCCATGCCCATACAACAATGAAGGTGCATTTACTGTATGCAAATCCTAGCCCAAGGATGGCAATCTAAAACCTGTGACCATGGAATATTGTGCAAGAAAAACCTATTTACATTACAGTTTTACAGATTGTTTTCTCTTGTGTGTCTGTTCTGCACTGACAGAACCCATGGAGTTGAATATAAAGGAAATCATAAGCAACTCCGCAAACTACGCTTCAGTCTCAGGGTTCCACTGACATTAAAACCCCTTTCACCCAGTGTCTTGGGGTGACTTTATGATGTGTATCCCATATTGCTGCCCTATGCCCAGAAAGTAATTCTTGTGCCTTTCTGTGCCTTTAAACTGAGCCTGAGAGGGGGAAGGAAAAACTGAGCAAAACTTTTTCAAAGCAGTTTGCAGCTTGTTCAAGGTCACACAGAGATAGCGACTTTTTTTTTTTTCCCCAGCCAGCTTTCAGCCAGTTTTTCAGTTTCTTTTTCTCCAGAGAGAGACTGAGAGTTGAACTTTTTTTCCTTCCCTGGAATTTCAGATTTTTTCCCTTTTTCTGTGGACTGCTTCAATATCAGAACACATTGGGAGGACTTTCCACCGAGCACACCCAGCTTTTGCAGTTCATTCCTACACAGGAGAAAAATCCCTTTGCTGGCTGGCATGGTTCAATGGTACATGGCAAGTTTCTCATTCAAATACTTTCTCTTGTTTTATTCCTTTTTTCTTGTTTTTCTGTGCATACTAACTTCACGGACTATTTCCAGTGAATGGCCAAGGCATAAACGATGTAAATCTTTATTATAGTATAAAGAGTAGGGAGATCCAACATCTCGGCCTTTTCCATATAGAGGCATGTTTTGAAACTTTCCATGTTTGAGGTCCTCTCTGTAATAACAAGGATTAATATGATGCACCTACAAAGAGATTACGCCAACGAATTACACAGAGGATTAGAGGGAAATCTCATTTCGTACGCCCATCAAAATAAAACCTTTTCCAACTCATCGAAAAGCAGCCTCCCTTTCCTCCCTCATTGACTCAAATCCTTAAAAGTCCTACAGCTACAAGAGGACTGAAAGACCCAAAGCTAACCTATATTACCAGCAAACTTCTAACCAGTCTGTCCTGAAAAGGTCATCTATGGTGACAAACATGAACATGAGTCAGTCCCACGTGTCTCTCGTGTACCACCCTACAAAAACCCCCCAATGTGATGTCACTGTGGTGACAGAGATGGCTGTGGAAAAGTTCCTGCTGGTTTCTAGTAAGCGAAACGCAACAATTCAAATTCCTGCTCCTTTGGAGAACCTTAAAATACTTGACAAACAATATGTTCTGCAGCACATCTGGGAGACCAGATATTTTTGTGTTTGTGTCGTGGATAGCTAAACCAAAACACGTTCCACTTGTCAAAGACCCAGGAAGGAATAAAAAAAAGGATTCTCAAGAACCTTGTGCTGTGAGTACATGAAAACCCACCCTGCTGGCTCTCCTCCCTGCTTTGGTTAATATCTTCCAGCAAAATATAATCATCACATGTCTGCATAGCTTCTTCCATGTCAAGGATCTCAGAGTCCTTTAAAAATTGAGACAATTCAGCAATAACAATCCCTCCCCTGAAGTGCAGCCATATTTGGAATGAAATGTAGCCACTGTTCAACAATCCAACCCTGTGTAATAATCTCTGACAGAAAGTGAACAGTGACAAAATTGAACTTGTGGGAAAACCATTAGCTGATATGTATTGTACAATAATTTAAACCTTAAATTGTGGAGAATATAAAACTTGCCCCAGCATTTGCTCTCTTTTCTCTTCAAACTTCCCATTTGGTTTGCATAAATCTACTTACATTGCAATTGTTCTTCCACCACTTTTTTCTCTTATTCAGGATTCCACATCCAAGTCCAAATACTGCATCGAGCTGCATCTCTTTCTTTCATAACTGGAGGCTTTGGCTGGACACTGTGGCCACAAAGATCTACTTGGATTTTGTAGAGCCAAATCCTCTTTCTTTCTTTCTTTCCACTTCCTCCCTCCTCTCTTTACCAACACAAAGTTATCCAGTCCCATCCAACTCTGACTCTTTTGGAACTGATAACTCCTCTGCTGTGCACAGAATGACTCAGAAGTGTGGTTTGTCTTTTTACAGAGAACTGTGAAGGCACCTTTGCTTTTAATGTCAGACTGGGAGGCTACTCCAGCTATCCCTCTCTGCTTTACAAGTGCAGATAACACAGCCTAACAGCACAGGCCTGTTAACCTTTTGGGAGCAATCACACCTTTTCTCCCTGGCAATCAGACAAAGAGAAAAAGCAAAAAGCATCTAAAGGAGAGTGGGGAGAGGGATGGCCTTGCTGAGCTAGGGAGGGACAATCCACACGCTGTGTAATATTTCTGTGACAAGTGTGAATGCATTTTAAATGTCGGCTGTTGTAGCAGAACCCACTGTCCACACACAGAAGCAACCAATATTTTTGATTTGCTAACACAAAAACACCTCCCTTCCCCTCTTGCCCTTCTGAGCAGCAGCTGCCTGGAGTGCATATGAGGGGGAGAGAGGTGCTGCAGTCTGGCTTGCTTAGGATTCAAGTAGAGAAGAGAGCATTCTGAATTCATGGTAGGCTGCTCTGGGGGAGGAGGTATGAATGTCCTTCCCTCTGGGACAACAGGATTAACATTTGTGTGTGTTCTGAGGTGGATCTACCAGTACAAGCCCTTACCACCAGCTAGCATGGAGTGGCATCTGCACTGTGCAGTGTTGTGACCTACTCCTCTGGATGTGGGTTTGAAAATGAATGTGTACATTTATGTATATGTGCCTATATGTGTGCACAAATCACACAGGTAAATGTCCTTGCACTATTAAAATTAACTATTGTTTTGCCTCTGTGATTTTCTGGTTTTATCTTTTTGGAAACCCCAGCTAATTGAAACAATACCCAAGTATTTATGTTGTAGGTAGTCCTTTTCAAACTCACAGCTTCAAGAATGTTTACAGAAGTTAGAATGTGCTAGTGCTTGGTTCTCATCCACTTTTTAAATATAATTTTTTCCCTGAAAACAAAATATACAGAACATTTATATACACATATACAGCCTGGACAGCAACAGTGGGGCCTGCTCCCAAGTCATTTCTTTGACATTTAGCTCTGAAAAACCATCTTTAGCAATTTCCGAGGACCATGTGGTAGCCAGGGCCATATCCAAACCATCTGAGTTTGGACTGCCCTGTTTTCAGTCAGCACTTTGACTGTTAATTCACTCCAGATGCCAACACTTCTCATCTGGAAGGATCTAATGCACCTTGTCAGCATGCAAGTCCCTCACAAAAGAAAACCATGCAGGCTCCCCCTAGGTGACCTTTAAAGATGAGTTATGAAAGATGACTGAAACAATATTTGAAACACTGTCTTACTCATAGTATTTACCAAATGCTGCATGGAAACGGTGCATTTCATGTCATAATAGTCCAATGAAAACTATGAAGAACACTAGAAGGTGAATTAGCCTTTTCAAAAATGAATCTGATACTGACATGCTGTACTTCTGTGCTTACAATGCATTATCAAGATTTCCTGATGTTGCCAAGGAAAAACTTTATTTTAAACAGTCATACAGAGGATGAAAGTGCGTGGAATTCCCAGGATGGAACAATATGGCCTTGTTGGCTTTTGGCTTTTCATCTTTAGTGATGAGCACCTGAGAAATTTGGGGTCAGACCCACAAAGGCTTATCTTCATGTATAACTCATGCCTGCAGATCATTGCAGAATTTGGCCCCTGACACAGTTGTTTCAGCACAGGATCTGTACTGTAAAGCCCAGGATGTGAACCTGTCCTTGCTGCCGTCAGTGGAACGTTCCCTGGGAGAAAAGTTAGTTTATGTGAGCCAGCAGAGTTGGCCTGCAAGGGCTAAAATAGCAAATTAGCGGCTCAGATGTTGTGAACTTTAAAACAGTGCCTTTCTCTAACTTCAGAAGGGAGAAAATAAAGATTCTTTGAATAACAGCTTTATGCTATTTTTCATTATTGTGTTATTTACTGTGGTATCATCCCGAGGCCCAAATGAGGTTCCCATTCAAGGTTTCTTGATACCACACTAAGCAAATGATCACTGCTTGGATTCTAACCATCTTTTGTATTTTTATATAGAGCTTTAACTTCGAAACCTTGAAGCAGCATAGGCTTGATTTGGAACACTGCCACACTCAGTGGCATTGAATCCTAACACCAGTTCCAGCCCTGGTTTGGGCAGGAGTGATACTTAAATCACCCATCTTCTGTTTGGTGTCACCCTCCACACCAAGAGAAGTACTTGAAGTTTATACTGTGACAGAAGTCATGATTTTAAACAGAGTTTTTTATGAGACAGGAGTGCTAGAGCAGGAAGGCTTGAAGATATTTTTTTAAAAAGTGTCTACCAACTCGCTAAAATATAAGATTGGTTTTACTTTATATTTACTGCAAAAAGAGCCATACAACATTAAGCAGATGATGATGAGGCTGTTGGGACACAAGCATTTGGTAGCTGCAATCTGGCACTAGAATGGGATGACAGAATCATTGATCAGGATTTGATTTTAATTTCTTGTCCTAATTTGCATTTCCTATTACTGTTTGCTCTATTTCAGCCCTGTGGGTTTGGGATCTGACCAAAAGCCAGTTGAAAGCTCAAACCACTAAAAGCCCAGCATTTCCCTCTTTCCTTCAAAATATCGAACAAAAATAAACACCCTCCACCCTGGTCCTTCCACTCACACATTTATCCACTGGAAAATGTCTGCTCCTCACGAAATAGGCATGAGTAACACAGAATTGTTTGTGTCATATTTAGAGGAGACTCTGGCCATTGCTTTTCCTTTGGTCACCCACAACAATGAAATGGGTGAGGGTGATAGTGTGTCACTCTCAGAAAGAGAAGCACAGAACAAAAGGAGTAGCTGAAGCCTGAGTTCCTCACAGGAATGGCTTTGAATCTTTGTGTATGTGTGGGAAGAGCTTCCTTGATACCATCTGCTTGAAAAGAAAAAGAAAAAACAAATGAAGAATAGGGAACAGAACAGCTTGTTGCCCTTGTACTCTCAAGGTTTACTGAAATGGAGGAATCAGCAATAGTACAGGACCATAAGAAGGAAACAAACAGATGAACTTGTGGTCCACAATTTCTCTATTCTGTAATTATTTTATGAAAAAATAACAACAGCCTACCTAGCCATAAGGAGGTTTTTTTTGGTGTCTGGAACAGAATTAGTCCCAATGGGATGGTGAAGCCTAGTTTTACACAGCCATGTAATGAGACATCCCAGTATGAGAAATTGGCACAAGCTGACAGGGCATCTTCATTTCTGTTTGAAATTGTTGAACTTACAGTTCTTATCTGTTAAGGTGAAGAAAGCCGACTATGGCTTTTCTTATATTCCTGCTGGATCTGAGAAGTACATCTGTGATCATTCCTTTCCACGTGCAGGGCCTGTGCAGAAAGAGCACTCCACCTGCTCGAAAATTCAAAACATGTAGTTCCACACAAGACTATGAATTAAAATGTGTCAGGGAGACTAGGGTTAAGAAATGACGCTTTACTTTCTCCAGAACATAATTATAGGGAATCAGTTCAGAACATCCAGATTAGGTTATCAAGCAGCCTAATTTAAACACGGTCCCATCCTCAGACAATAAATAATGTACATGTGGTGGGCATGACTCATCACTCTTGCAATAGTGTCTGGAGCTCCCTACTTTGCATGATTTATGCATTAAAATGTAAATGAAAAATATTTTTTTCTTATAATCTGAATTCATGAGAGAAGTCATTTATAGACATTACTTCGATTAGCTTAGAACTTCTCTGAGGTCATAACCAACTGTCGGGCTCTGGAGGTGTGATGCCAAAGGAAGGAGGGGGAGAAGGGGAAGCTTTAGCCATTTTTTGAGGGTTGAGCCCTCAAATCAGCGTCCATCCTCCTCTTCCCATCTCGGAGTTGCTTTAGTCTTTGTCTTGGAGCCGCAGGTCTGCTCTTGCGGCAGCGAGGGGCAGCCGGGTGCGCAGGTGAGCTCGAGAATGGCACTGAGGCGCCAGGAGGGCTCGCATCGCGCTGCCTGTCCGTGTGGCCGCTGGCGTCACGCCGTATAAAAACCAGGCTCCCACTGCTCTAAAGACGTGCGCTTCCTCCAGGCTCCAAACTCCAGCTGCACGGCCAGCCCCTGCCCAGCCCGGGCTGGGCTAGTCTCTCGTGAGACGTGTGACTCAAAACTCTGGGGCTGTTTTCAGGCGGCGGCCGGGGTTCTCCCGGTGCTCCCTCCGTCCCTTCCGCCGGCACCTGTGCGCGCACCGCCTTCCCGGGCCGGGCAGGGCTCTCCCGTAAGGAATTTTCCTAAGAAACCCCACAGCAGGTGGGCGTTCGGCCGCGGCTCCCCGGGCAAGCCCTGCCGGAGGCACCGGAGGACGCGGCGCCCGCTCTGATCCCTCCGATTAAACCGTGCCTAGAGGGGATTGCTTCTTAACAGGCTGCCGGATGCTCGCAGAGTAATTTAAAATCACCGAATCTCTGTTTATTAATATAATGCTCTTAAAACTGAAAGTACACTTAATCCCCGGTGCCCTCGTAAACGACTGGGAGGGGAGGGCGGCGTGCGGGAAGGGGGAAGAAGAAGAAAGGAAGAGGGAAGCGGGCCCGGGTCGTAGCCGGGCAGGGACCAGCGCCGGGCTGGCAGCCCTGGGGAAGCCACCGCACTGTCGCCTCCTGGCCCGGCCTGCCCGGGGGAAGCCGATCCTTGTGCACCGCAGAGCGGCACCGCACGGCTCCGCTCCGCTCCGGCCGCACCCCGCCCTGCCAGCGCCCCCTCCCTCATCCATCCTTCCCCCCAGCCCGGGGGGGCGGGCGGTGGCCACCGCAGAGGCGGCAGTGCCGGCAGCGCCCGGGCGGCGCGTCCCTCCCCGGGAGCCCCGCAGCAGGAGCGGCACAGGGGAGAGCAGGGGGTGCGCCCCGCGCCCCCGCTAGGTTTCACCTCCATCGGTGATGCCACCAGCGCTGCGTCCACCCCCATCCCCGCAGGGTGCCGCCGGGGCTTTCCTGAGGTGAGTGGCCACCTCCGGGCGGCTCTGCCTGTCCCCGAGCCGGGACAGGGCTCCGTGCTGCGATGTCCCCGGCCGAGGCGAGCAGCCGGCTCCGTACAGGACAAGAGCGCCGGGGGCCGGCGAAGTTTCCGTGCGGGACAGCGGAAAGTGCACCCGCCCCGGAGCTCCAGCTGCTGTAGGGGACGCGTATGGGAGCAGGGAGGCACCTGGAGAGCCGGCCCAGGTGGAGCGAGAGCAGCTGGTTGGAGCAGGGGCGGGGGAGGAAGAGAGAAGGTGGAGAAGCGGGCGGGGACAGGAGGGGATGGGGGAGCCGTAGAGGGGGGAGATGGGGAAGGAGGTAGCAGCAGCTCCTTCTGTGCATCGGTGCCTCGTCCCCCCGCTCGCCGGCTGAAGCACCGCGCTCTGCTCCCCGAGGTCGGAGGTGCCTCCACCGCCCTGGGCACCGCTGCCGCACGCCGGAGCCGCGTTTCCCTTCGTGGTTTCGCCGTGCAACTGTTGGGAAAAGTGGCTGTGCGCGGGCAGCGACTCAGCGCAAGGTGAGGGTGGTCTGTCCGGGAGGGGTGTGCGGGGCCGGGCGGGGGTCGGTCGCGGATCGCGCTGCTCCGTTCGCTGCCGGAGACCTGCGGGCGCCGTGCCCGGCTCCCGGAGCGGCGCAGAGCACCTGGCCCGGCCCGGGCCGCGTTGTGCTGTGCGGCGGCCGCCGTCGCTCCCCGCGCAGCGCGGTGGCAGCAGCGCTCGGGAAACTTTGTGCGGTCCCCCTTTTGTGCGCAGGGAGCCGCGGCGTGTGCGCGCCGCGCTGCTGCTCGCCCCGATCCAGCGGCTGGCGGCAGGGTGCCTGTGTGTCTGCTTGGGTTCGGAATCAATATTTATTTACAAGGCTCGGGTGTTAATCACTCGTGCCGCGGAGAGCTCGTTAGTGGTGACTTGTTTCCATGACAACGGGACCCCTCGCAGCCTTCGGGGTTATCTATTTGCCCGATTTTCTCTCTCTTCATGTTCGTACTGGTGTTGTGTTTTGTCACCGGGGACGAAAACAAGCAAATAAACCCTGCGTGATCCTGTGGCCCCTGTTTGCTTTTCCTCCAACGCTCAGCGATTTCCCCAGACTTAGTTAACGATACGTGGATGTGATTAATCAAATGTGAGGGTTATACAAGGTTTCTGAGTAGTTGTTCTGCTGCATTACCTCGTTTAGCTATAAAGCTCAAACTAAGACGTGGTCTGACTTGTCTCATGTTCCAAGGACTCCTGAGACGTGTTAGTACTAAAAGCTGTGATGTTACTGATCTTTTTGCTTGTGTGTCATTTGGCCACACAAAACCCTTTGAGGAGCATCGTGTTGCAGTCTCTGCTACAGCTGAGCTGGGAATCCGTGGTGACTTCGTGTGTAACTTTGTCATCGTGCTGTGGTGTGACCTTGACAGGTCTCTTCAACTTCTTCCTACCCCACTCTGCTCAAGAAAAGGAAATGTCACAATGTCACTCACTTGCACCTGTGCTCTGAGCTAATCAAGCAAAACACTTCATCTAAGATGGAGCACTGTTAAAACTGAGTATATGAGTGTATTGTCTTCTGTTACAAGGAGTGAACATATGTTATACATTCCTTTTCCCTAATGGTAGAGGTAAAAATCCCCCTTTTTAACTCCAGCCTTTATTTAACATGACGCAGTCCTGCTGGTCTTCAAAAGATATGTACTGTTATTATCCAGCTGAAAACAGTGATTCTAATGCCATTTTTAACTGCTTTCCTGAGTTAAATTCATCAGTCAGGTAAAAACAAGAGTCTTTAGCTTTCTGAAATTTATAGGAGTAACCACTGTCACAAAGAGTACACATCCAGTGAGAAGATGCAAGAGTAAGGAAAGAAAATGCTGCAAAACTGAATGACAGTTGTAATCACTTGCCTCAGTATTGCAACCTGAGAGGGACTTAAAACCTTTTCTTAGAGAGAATGAGCAAACATACACTTCTAACTTAACTACATGTTAGGTTAAACATGTGAAACTCTTCTCCAAATGTTCATAGTTTTGCAAGAGACAGTTTAATATATGGTGTTATGTTGAGAAGCATCGTGAGTGTGTAAGGAATGTTTTAGAATATTCAGTTCTGAAATACTGCCCGAGAGATGTTCAGTTGTGACTGTTTCAGATTACAGGAGTAGGAAGTTATAATAGTAGGGGAACTTCTGTATGAAGCACACATTCTTTCTTTCTTGAAACACTCCTTCTGAGTGAATAAATTGTTATAAAATAACTGTCTCTTTCATATTGTGAGAAAGAGTCTATCCTCAGCTCAGTCCAGCAAAGTGCTAAAACATATGCGTCATTCCAAATGCATTAGAGTAGGCAAATCACACTTGAAGCTTTTACTGAAATACCCCTAAGGCCTGTGACCTTGACTTTTGTCTTCTGCTTCTTATCAATCCAGTAGCAAGATACCTGTCTGAAAATATTTCTTGTGAGTTGAGGACCATCACCAGCCATGCGTTACTAGTGGAGCAACTTTATGACAATCCCATAAATAGAAAGAAAGAAAAGAAATCTCAGTTGTCATCTTGTCTCCTCTGGATGTCATTGACTTAAATTTCCATGCTGAACAATTAAATTTTTACTACTTAGTGCTGCACAGTCAGTACAAGTAGAGAGAAGGTGATAGAGGTTTTACTCTCTGCTTTACATCCTCAGTAAAGCTCAGTCTTTTGTTATTGGTATTGGTGGTAGTAAGAACAACAGATACTCCAGCTCATTTTTCAGACCCTAGTTGCCGGGGGGGGGGGGGGGGGGGGAATTCTTAGTTTTATTTTTTAAGACTGGTAACAGGCATCAAGAAAGATAATTTGTAACAAGCCCTTATTTTATAGATCTTTTCAGAACAATAATCACTTAAGGTTGTGAGAAGACATCTGAGTATGCAGAGCTGTCACTGGTAAAGAGGTTTTGATTGAGGGGGTGGGGAAAAAAGTACACAGACATGAAGGCTAAGTCTATAAATAGGGATAATGATATTGGTTTGCATTGTGTTTTACTCAACATTATACCAAAGTAACTTGGCTATAATGTACACTGGTTTTCATAAACAAAAATGCTTCTAGTGGTGTTCATATTAAAGATATTCCAAACTGCTCAACCTGCCTATTGCTCAAACTTTGCTGTCATGTGGAAATAGATTTAATATTCTTTGTTTCTCTGGTGCTGGAAGTCCCACACCTGGGATGAATAAGATACTGGCCCAGTATTTAGAGGAGGTGGTTGAGCTCCTTTCTCTGTAACTGATCTACTCTGGACAGGTCCCTTTACCCCTCTATTTTAACTTTTCCCTACCCCCATTAATCATCATCATTCAGTGTTGCTTATTTGGAGTGTGGAGTCTTGCTATGGGCATATATTGTGCCCAGAGAGATCTCTGGGGAAGCAGCAAAGTGTTAGTGCAGCACAACAACAAATGGTAGCCAACATTTTTCCTGTCTCAGTCCTCTGTGCATCTGTGCACCAGTGATCTGAGAGGCAGTGAGATTGCTGGAGATCAGTGTGAAGATGTTGTGGAGGAATAACTTCAGTGCTAGTTCCTTAACATTCGTTTTGCTGAGCATATTTGAAGGAAACAGCTTTCAGAGAAGAAGTTCACAGATCTGTACTCCAAGGACTTGAAAACAAAAGAATGGCTCATCACTGCTTTTCCTGTTTGCTGTCAGGTTGAATGTACTGGTTTTCTGGATGGAAAAATAAGGCAGTTTTGAATTTAAAGTAGGCATATTGGCAGCAAGGGACTCGTGAAGGGCAGAGACCAGCACTGAACATCCAAAGTGAAACATTTTTGGGAATTTTTTTCTATGTTTCTAGGAAAAGGTTGGGCAGGTGAGTTTCCAGGTATTACTTTTGAGCTTATAAAAACATAACTTCATTTGACAGGAGCAAGTAATGGTGTTAGGTATGAGAGATGTTTCTGTTATTCCAGTTGGGAGCTCAATGATGTTCTTCATAAACTACTATAAAGTGTTTGTACTTCAAATGGTGATGTACTTGATTTAGCTATAGGGTTTTTTGTTTAGTCTTCATTTCCAAATCATGTTAATAATCAATACTTCTGATAAATCAGTCTTTTAGATTGAGGCAGAATTGCTTTGTGTGAAAGACTTGCAGATGAAAAACTGAATTCTAAAGTGATCTGTCTTATCTATGGTAGACTTACTTCTGCTTGTCCATCAGCATTTAATGGCCAAACTTAAGATAAAACAACTAATGTATTTTTACATACCAGTGGAAATTTAAAACTCTCCTGTTACTGTCATTTTATTCTTCTAAAAAATGAAACTTCTTAAATGTGAAGATGTAGAAAAGCTCCTTTTTGACCTTTCATTTACTCACCATATTCTTAATGAACTGTATATAATAATTTCAAAACTAGTTAGGCTTTTAAGGCCCAAATTTGAAACAACCCAAAGAAATCTGTGTTTTAAAAAATGCACTCTGCAGGGATACCTCTCCCCCGTCTCTAAGATGCCTGATCACACACATGCAAATTCACATGCTCAAACTCCCAAGTCATTTTGGAAGTTTTGGACCTGGGTGTGTTTCCTACTTGTAAAATAGAGACATCAGCTCAAATTACTTTGACATTCAAGCTCCTCCCAGACCTGTTTTGCTCAGAGTGACTGTGTTCAGCAGCACCTCAGCCATGAGATGCTGCTGCTGCTCTGCCTTTTCCCTTCAGCTCCGGGATGGACTGGCAGCTCCTCCTGGCTGTGCAGGGGGAAGAAGCCAAGGAGTGGATTTGGGGTGTTCTCTGGGGATAGGGCAGGGAGAGGTGCTGCAGCCTACCCGCTTATCCTGCAGCCTCTTGATTTGTAGGCTGACCTTTCCACACCAGTGAAGCTTAGCAGGCCCTCCCAATTTTCTCACTTTATGCCAAGATGTCTGATGTTGCAGACAGGGAGTCTGTTCCTGCTCTATTTGGAGGCAAGGGCAGAATTCTCTCTGATTTCCATAGGAACAAGCTGTATTCCTAAACATACTTCAGTAGCTAGAAAGAGACTTCCTAATAAAGAACCAGACTCCCATAACACGGAACATGAAGCATTGTTCTAAGCTTCAGAGCTCTTGGCAGTAACATGTCTGCAGACCAAGCACTGCAAGCAGCAAATCTCAGGGCATTTCTGGCAGCACTGTGGAGGATTACCCGCTCTCGTTCTGCCCAGAGAAACAACTGAGGCTTCAGCATGTTACTGATAAAATCTTACTTATTCTAATGGATGCCATTTGAGCCCCTCAGGTCATACTAGCAGTGGAACTCTAGGAGCTGTGAGGTGTGATGTAGTAGCTGTTGCACAAAGGATTTGCTACTTCAAGCAGAAAAGGCAGCGCGATTTCAATTTACCTGAAGAAGCAAAATGTCCTCTCCCACACTGATGTGAGACTCTTGGAAGTTACCAAGGAAAACTTCGGAATGCAATTCTGCTGCTCTGAGTTGCTGTACTCTAGCCAGACTGGTTCCTAACTAAAACTTTTTTTTCCTTTTCTTCCTTTGGATGTTATTTTTTTTAAGGTGGAGACATTCCAGCCCTTATTTTACTGACGTTCCTGTGTTGCTGTTTCACAACAGTGAATCCTCTCCAGTTACAGGCTTTTCCTTTAAGAGGGGTTAAAATGAATCACCTAAAGCCTGTTGGAGGCTAGGGTTTCCAAAATGTAACTCACAGATATCTGTGATTCCTTCCTTTCCCAAATCCATGTATTCCATTAATTTTGCCACTAGAAAGGCACTGTTCTGTCCAAATAGAGCTGTCAGGGTTCAAGGAAGTGGTGGGAAGATACAGATTAGAGCTTTTGCCATTTGTGTTGCATTCCCATACGTGAGAGCCTCAGGGCTGCTTCTTCACACAATTTTCAGCTTGTGGTAGTCATTTTCTCTGGTTGTCTCCCATCTTAGACTGGTTTCTTTTTGTGGTGAACCTTTGGGAAAATGCATTTTTTCCTCTGTGGTATCTTAACAGCATCAAGATTTGTTAAATTCTTCTTTACTTACTCCCCTGCCCAATAATTATTACAGTTTTTAAATTAAAAAAAGACCTTTGTCTTGTAAAGCATGTAGCTTACATGCTTTCCCCTTACGTCACTTTTCAGGTAATTACTATTTTAATGTGTGAAATGTAGACAAAATTCTAGAGAGAGAAACTTTTCCAAGGAAATTACATCTACTTCAGACACATTATCCTGAATGGCAAATATAAATGTTCAATATGCATTAAGATCCAGAGTTAAGTTTGGGTTCTTTGTTCATGTCTTGTTTTTTTCAGTATGACCATTGCATATCATTGGACAGAAAGCTGCCAAGATGATAGACCAAGCTTCCTATCCTCAAGATACAAAACATTTCTATTTCTAAGGGTACAAATATCCCAAAATGCAGACCTGGAACACAAGACTGCTCGAATGATTTACTTGAAAGCTGTAGCCCAAAATTTCACGGTCCTGAAGAACTTTTTATCCCAAAGGAGGGAGATGTCAAGCATGTGTGAACGGAAATGAATGGGAACTGAACAGCATCTTCACAGGATAGGTTTAATTTCTATTTTGTGGTGAGAAAAAGACATTCATTCTTGTAACATTCATACTGTCAATTGAATTCCCCTTATAGATTAGTGGTGAAGGAGCCCTGACCTGAATAAAACACTGGTTCAGTATCTGGCTTTTTGGGAGACAGTATCACTGACAGGGCTGAAATGTGAAAGTCATGGCAGAAATCAGTGAGTGGTTGTTCTCAGGACTGAAACCATTTTTAAGAGGCAAGTTCAGTATAATGCTCATTATCCCTTTCAACTGTGTGGAGTTTTAAGAGTAATTCATTGTGATCCTTCTGTAAAGTGTTGTGATGTGGCAACATTTTGTTGATTAAGATATTGCTGGAAATTAATTTTTAGAAATACTGTTGGCAGGGATTTAGAAACCTGGACTCCAGCCAGAAAGTGAACAATCACTGGAGCCAGCTATGCAAGGAGATTCTATACACGAGTTGGAGATTTGTTAATTATTACTTTGTGTTGGAGCCCCTCTCATCCCTGTTTGGGCAACTCTGTGAATTCCTGTGGGAAACCTTACACTTTTGTGTAAGGGGCTGGCAGAGGGACTGCTCTAGTGCAGGGACATTGGCCAGGGCCGTGGCACTGAGCCATGTCCTGTCCCGCAGCCCCTGAAGGGCAGGTGGCAAATGGAAAGGGTCCCATGGCCTTGCTGCTGTTCTGCTTCTACCCTGTGGTTTTTGACAGGCAGCTCTGCTGCTGGAAGAGCAGCAGGGTGCACAAATCACTGTGCTCACCTCTGCTTCAAAGATCAGGACCTGTCACTCTGCTTCCCATTTCCCTTCTTCCTTCTCACTGTCATCTCCCAACTAGGGTCGGTCAGGAGCTCCCTTGAAACTCCAGAGTGTTTTCCTCAGAAACAAATTTTACATAAGAAACCAGCTCACATCATGCATTGCTGGTGATAATTGCTTTTTAGGAGCCTCATACATAGAACTATATTGATAAATTACAACCTTGTCTTGCAACAATTCACCTTTATTTCAGAGTAGAAGGGCACAAATGAAGAATTACTGAACAGGGCTCGAATATTTCTTTAATATGAAATAACTCCTTCAAGACAGGTATTCTACTTTTGCAAGTCTGTGGACAAATTCCTATTTATTTGAATGGGAGCAGGGTCAAGCCCCATGTGCCTGAGGGCTGCTATTGTGAAAGAAAACCCTTGCTGAGTCCCCTCTGCAGGAATCGGGATGCAGTAAGCTTAATATAACAATGAGAAATTAATGAGGAAGGGAATTGGCAGCAATGGTACTACTTTTGCCTTTCTGCTCTTTATCATCAGGACCATGATCTCATTGCAGCCAGAGAGACATGGTGGGAATAGAGTCATGGATGGCTGCACTCCTTCTAGGAAAGCCAGGGCAGCAAGGCAAGGTGGCCAAGCTGCTGTTTATGTGAGAGAGCAACTGGAATGTGTTGAGCTCTGCTAAGGGTGAAGAACGAGTCAAGAGCTTATGGGTGTGTGAGGGTAACAGAGCACTGGAGCTGGCTTCACAGAGAGGCTGTGCAGTCTCCTTTTCTGGAGAGATTCAAAACCCACCTGGATGCAATTCTGGGGAACTTGCTTCAGGTGACCCTTGAACAGGGGGATTGGGCTGGATGACCTCCAGAGGTCCCTGCCAGCCCCATCCATTCCCTGTTTCTGTGATTAGATTTCCACACTTTTGTGTCATGCAGTCCATTAATTCAGTCTTTGTTAGACAGTCTCTCCTTTCTCATAGTATATTAATAGCAGGGAAAATTCTATCCATCATTAGTCACTTGAGCCCTAAGGCTGGAATCTGAAGTTTGCTGCTGGGTTGTTTTTAGTTTTTTTTTCTAGAATCTATTGAACATGAGAGAAATAAATATGGATCTACATGCACACATAGCTCTCCTTAAAATTAATTTGTGTTACATGTGTTCATTTTGTGCTTTTCTATTGGTCTGCTCTCTCTGTGATGAGAGCTGCAACAAGGCTAATGCTTATGGCAAATTTTGGTTCAGTTTTTAACCTTTATTACTATTCCCTAACTCCACCTAGCTTGTCCCTAAACCTTCTGAGTTTGGACTGCAGCAGGAAATTTTCAGTCATGTGAACATAAGTTCACGTGACTGAGAACTCTTAATCATGCAATTAATTACTTTGTGTTGAACATCAGTAACATTGCTCCAAACTTACTGCAGTGATGGAAATAAAGTACAGAATAAACACGTTCACAAGGCTTCACAGTTTGAAACATTTAAGACATTATTTTTCTCTTTTGATCACTGAAATATAAACCAATAGTCTTAAACCAATGATAATTATAGGCCAGCCTTAAAGCCTCAAGCCAGAGCTCCCACCATGGTTTTCTGAAGCGCCCTGTACTGTGCATGCGTCACAGAAAGCCCCAGTCACAGTTCTTGGTGCCAACTGCTTTTCAAGGAAAGATAAAAGAGGAGCAATATTCTCAAGGAAGTCAACACTTTTCTTAAGCAGGATGTGTTTATGTTACTGTCTTTTTTGATAATTAGGCTCAGAAAGCAAGGATTGTTTTTGCTACCTCCTGCATATTATAACAAACAATTAAAAACCCTGTGTAAAATAAATAATGTAAATGAAACTGTAGTGCGATCACTCATCATGATCAAAGCTAAAATTTCTCTTTTATTTCTGAATTTGCTCTGCCTTCCCTGTTGTGTTGTCAGCCCTTTATCCTTTTTTTGGGTGGGCTTAGGCAGACAGATGGAAATCTTGTAATTTGCTATAGTTGCCACAGTTGGGATTGACTGTGTTTTGCAGTTTACTGCTGGCATGGGCTGGCTGCCCAGTAGCTGCCAGCAAACTTCCAAAATGAGCCAGGCTTCTACCTCAAAAGTATTTGTTGGGGTCTTCTTCCTCTTTGTGTCTTCCATATGGAGTGGTGCTGGGGCTGGTAGCAATGGTTTTGTTTCAGGCAGTACTGATCGGATCTTGGAAAATCATTTTCCTGTTTCATGAACCTAATTCTCCTTTCCCTTGCTTTTTCCTTTCCTTTTCCTTTCTGCCTGCTATGAAGTAAATGTTCTGATGTTTTAGTTTCAAGCATCAAAACCAAACAAATGTTTATCCCACTTCAACATTAATTTCTTTTCTATTTTTCTTTCTATTCAGCTGCCATAACAACAAAAAGTGCCTGTCAGTTGCATGGCCCTTATGGAGAATTGTATCTGGCACAGAGTGGCCCTCCACAAGAACATGTTTTTTTCCTGTGAATTGCGATGCTGAGCACATGATATGATCAGCTTGTTTCCAGAGCTATCGTCATTGCAAGCCCTCAGAAGTCCTGTCCTCTTGCACAAGAGTGTTTTCCATGATTGAACAGCCAGAGACTTAGAGTTTGAAGAGTTTAGGAAAAAACACTAAAAACCCCCCGAAGCTTTGCTTAAGGGAGTAGATTACCTATGTCCTTTCCTTGAAAATAAAGCTAAGACATGGTCCTCAAGGAATTTGTTATCTTCAGTTCTTAAGCCCATAATGGCTCTGCTATCACAGAATCACAAATTTTTTAATCCTCTTTCAGTAAGTGTAAAAAGTATTTTGTGATAAATACCTCTTGGGTTGTAAGGTGGAATTATCTTGCATGTTGTTTCTGTATCCAAGCAGTGCAATCCATCAGAATGATGGTTTTATTCATTTGGGGGAGCAGGAAGAAGGTTGTAATCAAAATTAATTTGTTTAGCTATGAGTAGCAAAGCAGACCCAGTAAAGCAAGCTGTGTGTTCTGCTGCTAACAAGTGTAATGATATACCAAAAACAAACACAGTGACCCAGCAAGCGTTCATAGCAAGAACTCAAAAATTCAGAGCCTGAATTTTGAAGTACCAAGTGATGATGGATGCAATGGAAATTAATTGGGACGGCAGTTTCTCTGGCCTTCCTTCTTCCCCCGTGAAGGGGATCCGTAATTTCCAACAGGGCTAAGCAGAAAGGCCAATGCTTTAAAATACATAAACCGGCGCCTAAACCTGAAATTTGTTCTGTCACAAAAGTGAATGATCTTTGCAACAGTAATGATATGAGTGGTTAGGAGCAGTTCTGGCACATAAGGAGGATGAAATAATGTCTGAGGAACATATTGCTTTAAGAGAGAAGTAGCAAACTGCCACTTAAAATTTTAAAAATAAATTCTTCTGCATGGTCTGGCTTTTTAAATGGTGTGCTGCGGCAGCTTTTGGTCAAAACAGAAGATCACTAGAACACAAACCCTTCATTGTTTTGCACCATATAAAGTGCAATACAACAGAAGTAAAGCCATCAAAACACAAGTGATCAGCAGGATGGGGTAAGGCATAAATACAACATTAGAGTGTTTAAAAAAAAAAAAAAAGGTGAGATCTCATTCCTGTTTCATTGTGACAGCCAAAGGGAATAGCTGCTTTCCTAGAAACAATTTAAAGACCAGTGTGACTCTTGGATTGGGCAGATGACACAGGAGAAAGGTGTAAGAGTGGATGTTTGGGTCAGGTTAAGCATTATTCTCACTTGTTGATATTTGCTGGGCTAGGTATTTTTTTATCTAAGTATAGGGAAATTGTGTTTCTCCATATATACCCTCTCAGCTTCTGGCTGGCTGCATCACAGGTACATTCTGTCTGGCAGCAGAGTCACAGTTTTGTGTTCAATAGCTGTTGGTGGGAGTTTCTATCCATAGAATTTGTCTAATTGTTCTTGAATGATAAGTAAGCTTCTGTTATAAACAGAAATCCAGGTAAACTGCATGCTGTGTGGGAAAACCACCTTCTTTTGTTGTTTTTCAAAGTGCTATCTGGTAATTCTTGTATTATGAGAAGTGATGCAGGAGTGCTGTCTATTCAGTTTGTCAGTGCTTCTTGTAAATTTTTGTAGACTTTTATCAAATTCCTTCCCAGCTGAATCTTCCCAGTCTGTTCAAATGCTTTGCATACAGAAAACATTTTACACCTCTTACTGTCCTTGTCATTTCTGATCCCTTTCCAGCTCTAGAGATGTAGAAAAATCATACCATGATATAATGAGCTTTTCTTTCCCCCCCCCCTTTTTTTTTTCTCATCAGCTTCTGAAATTCTGCTACTGAGTACTAAATCACTACCTGCATAGAATTGATGTGCATTATTTCAATATAGTTTTCCTTTCTCTCTAAGATGCAGTAGCCTGCCCGGTGCTGAGGGAAAGGGATTTCCTCCCTGCATTACTTTGCATTTACTGGCATGAATTTCATTTACCATTTTATCCCCCAGTTCCTCAGTGAGTGATAGATCCTACTAAAAATTTCTGGGTGAAGGCAAAGAAGTGTTCTCCAAGCTGTGGATGCTTTGAGGAGGGAGTCAGCTCAGTGTAAGGGAAAGTGTGTCTTGGGACTTGCTGTAGTTTTGAGGAATTGGAACTCCTAAATTCTCTGAAATAAATTTGGTGAAGAAATTCTGTTAAGCCTGTGCATTTCTTTGCCTTCTGGCATAGAGTCCTTGAAGGGCTGAATGGGCAAAGCTTGTGAGAGGAGTAGTAACAGTGGGAATGTGGAAGCTCTGCCTTACTAGTTTTCAGCATCAAGGGCAGCAGTGGCACAGGAAAAGAGACCTGGAATCACAAAAAAGAGATTGAGGTTGGTCTTCACTAGAAATCCATTAACTCAGAAACAGCATCTTGATGGCAGGATGACACCGTGGTACTTGATCCGCTGACAGCAGAGACACGCATGGTTGGCTTTTCTCAGGTGGCAGCACTAAAGCTCTTTTCCACCATGGCTTTGGGCTGTGTTTCTTGTGCACATTTAAAGTTCCTGTGACAGAAAGGGCTTTTGGTTTTTGCTCCCTGTGCAGTGTTTTGGTCAGCAGTAGGAATTGGGTTCCTTGGTGCTGAGAGAAGGGACCTTCAATGTGATCAAATTCCCAGTGTTCATTCAGACTGCTTTAAAACTATGTGTTCTCAGGGGTGCAGTAGTTGGGTTCCTGATATAAAGTAGTTTTCAGATGTGTCTCCTCACCAAACAAGAAGAAAAACCTCTGAGGCTATCAAATTGTCCTTCTTCTATAAACCATAAGTTTTGTCCATGTGGACACTAACCATGTTTTCAGTGAGTCACCAGATACTGAGGGATTTTCCCTCCTAGTGTCCTTACTGTGGCTAGAGGCAGGGTAATCACCTCTTTGGGAAGGAAAGTTTCAATTACGGGTGTTGCAAAAGAGTTTGGTTTGTTGCGGAGTCACAGAGTGTGCTTAACCATTGTACTTAAAAGGACTGCTCTCCAGGTAGGCCTCATGTGAGTTTATCTCGAGGAGACAGAACCATCACTGAGCATTATAAACAACAAACAGTAGCAACTCAGATCAGATATGGAAGGAAATTGAGGTTTTTTTGCAACAGCCCTTTGTTGTAACATCTTTGTGGTCATCTGAACAGTTCGGGGTGCCTCCATTTGCAAATGTGGTATTAATGTTGGTTTTATTTTTAGGGAATTTACCTTATTTCTTTGATTTACTCTGTAAATTCTAGTTCTTCCTGGAGTTGTTCAGACTCATGTTTAGTCATGCTATTTCTTTTAGGTTAAGACATAAGCTTTACTAGTATTAACCTTTTATATCATCAAAATATCTATGCTTTTTCTTTATTTGCCTTCTTTGCTGGGAAAGTAATCTACAGAATACATTTGCTTAATGGGTACCATAAAGGTATTCTGAGCTTCCAACCAACAGCTTTATACATAACTTTGTGCTGTCTTAAGATACAGGGAATATTTGGAGTCATTTATCTCTCCAGGTTTTTCCCCCTCATTCTCTTTTTACATATTTGATTGGTTCATTTCAGCCAGTATTTAAGTTCTTCCTCCTTTTGTGCTGTAGGGGCATTCACTCTCTGCTTGTAACAGGTTGTTCCAACACCTATATGACAGAAGAACTTTGGTCTGTGTCTTAAGGCACAGACTTCTGAGTGCTTGAAGTCTTGAGATCTGTTCTGTTATCACGTAAATATTGTCCTTGGAGCCTGGGTTAGCAATTTGATGTATGCAGGAGTGTCCTGGCTAGTGAGCAGCTAGTTAATCCTCCATTATGTGCTACACCTTGCTCATTTCATTTACTGCAGCATTTTATTCTGTATTCTGCCATGGCAAAAGCAAAGTGCTCTTGAACCTCAGTTTAACTTCTTTCTTTTCCTTTAAGTTTGGAGGTCACGATTTGGCTAACCATGCTGACTTGGGTATGCCAAACACAAATGTATTAAGCAGCCTGTTTAATTTCAGGCTGATAGCCTTGCTTATCTTCTCCTAAAACCTTGTACGTAACTCTGAAGTAGAAGACTTTTAAATTAATTCTCCTCCTGACATGGTTCTCAGTGATGTTATGCAAGCTCTGGTTCTCACGTGCTCTTGTTAAGCGCTGTAATCCTCTTGTACTCCCTGCATCTGTCCTTCACATGGCAGGAAGTTATTGTGCTCCCAGTTCTCCAGAGGTCCACAGGCAACTTTCAGCATCAGAATTCTTCTGCTGGTAATAGTCTGGGCTCTTTGCAGTTTGCGTAGTTGCTGTCCACTGTGTATAGTTGGATTTTCTTCACTTGGCACATCCTCATTTCCTCAAGAAAGTTCAAGGCTGCATCTTCCAGTGGTCTTGCTGTGTTTCCCTGGTCTCTTGTCACTGCAGTATTCCTTACTTATCTGTAATGATGAGGCCAACCCTCTCTGTCACATTTGACTAAAAGACAATCAACTGCTGCCAGAAATAAGGTTTCCTAAGGCTGTCTCACCTTTGGCTGGTGCCCAGTGCTAGTAGATAGGACATGACTCTGACTCTTTGGACTTGATGTATTCATACGCAAGGGAGTTCTCTCCACCCAGGGGAGTCAGCAGTACCTCCTTGGTCTTCTAAATGGAGATGTTCATATTGATTTGCATGTGGAAAGCCCCTCTCCACTGAACTGAGAATAGATACAGATCTGTGTGCTGCAGAATGTTTCTAAAGATAGGTGAGAGGTGTCCCAGGAATGTCTGAGTATCTGCCAGGGGAATTCTGCTTAGGGACCCTTAACTCACCCCTCTTCTACAAGAGGCATTGAGTGGGCAGCAGATTCCTTGTCCTGGTGCAATTTTGGTGTGGTTTGGATAGTTTTGTTTCTCTTCCTAGAATACCATTCTGTGCTTGATTTTGAAAGCAAAGCACAGGGTGCAGCAGTCTGTCCCCCAGAGCTGGGCCCTTCAGAGGGCTGTGTCTACACATGGGAAACAAGAGTGACCACACATGATCAGTCCATCAGCATGGGCCAGTAGGCAGCTCCTGCTTTAGGTAATGTGAGCTTATCCAGAAGTTTTGTTCCCACCATCCCTCTCTTATTAGTGTCAATTATTGGATAAATACTCATCCCATCCTTTGATGAAGTTGATCTTGGACAAGGAAAGAAAATGAAACAACAGAGCTCTAGTACCCAGAAAACCTGAGCCTTGTGTATTCATTATGGCCTGACAGTAGCAAGGCTGACATTTCAAATAAGGCCCTTCGCAGGTATGTGCAGCATTGTTTAACTCTTCAATTTCAAACATTAAATTTTTGATACATTGATTGGTCATGGTTGTTTAACCTTTGAATTCTCTGGAGATGAGAGACTGGGGGGAGAGGATATGTACACCATGGCAGTGTCCAAAAACACCTGCCCCATACCTGGTAGTCCAGTTGCCAGTAGTAAGTGCTAATGTTTTTTAACTAAGTACTTTTTCCTAAACATGTGTAAGAAATGCTCTTTTATTACTCAAAGGCAGATCCTTGTTCAGTTGTACTCTAGCCTGTGTTTTGCATAAATTTGCTTCCTGTGTGCAGCATCCTTTTCATTTCTGCACCCTTCTCGTTGCTAAGCGGCTTTCTCAGTTGTTGATCCATCTTCCCACTCCTCATTTTTATTAATATCCTATCTTTTATTAGATTCTTGCTTCCATTTATACAGTGCACTGTGATTCAGCATAGTTAATAGGTGATTTTTACTGAAAGGCAGTAAAAGGGCTTTTGGACTAGATTTTGAAACATATTGTAGTAGGTTTGAAAATTAGATTTGTCACAGTTAGTATCTTGAGACAATGTAGCTTAATCCAGGCAGATTGCAGAAAATCCAGCTATTAAGTGGAGAACTTACATGATATTTAAAGTTTTTACTGAACATGAAGTGGGCATTGTGGTAATGAAAATCATTGCTTTCCTGATCATTCAGGGTTCAGGACTGCACAAGGTTGTGACTCATCTGGTTTTTTCTAAATTCGTTCCTTCTTCAAATACACAAAAAATCCAGAAAATGGGTGAGCTTAGTCTGGTGGAACATGTTCTTATGAGGATCCCTCAAAAAAAAAAAAAAAGTCCTGTTATGTCTCATATCTCTCTCTCATATATATAAGCCATATATCCTATCACATATATGTGCCATTAATAATATATATCACATTTATTTCATATATAACACAAATTGCATTTGCCATGTGCCATTATATAACATATGATTTGTGTAATCATATTGTCATATCTAAGATGTCATGTATCACGTGTCATATGATGTCATATGTGTCATCTGATACACATCACAGGCATCATATCCTATGTATCATGTCACATAGATCACATCATTTTCAATCATTTTTGCACAAAAAACTGAGGACAGTTAAAGCAGAAAAGTCCAAAATGCCATTTCCATTTTAGTGTGAAGTACAGTGGAAGAAGAAACTTTCGAGGCAAGTTTTCTGTAATGCAGTTAAACCCAGGAATGTTTCAAAATTTTTGGAATCAGTTTCTGATCCCAGGTGTTGCTTCCATGATGTATTCTGGCTTTGTCCAATACAGAATCCTTCTGGGTTGACCAAAAGGACTGACACAGTGATAACTTTGCAAAATCCAAAGGGTTAAAGTCAAGCTGCTGCACACACATGAGGAGTCTTTTTGTTAAGGCGCTATGAATATACCTGTCAGTTTTTAAAACCCTTCAGAAATACTTCCAAGGAAAAAAGAATATCCAAGAATATTTCTTGTAAGATGAATGCCTGAAAGTATATTATCTGAAAACACAACAGAAACCTTTCAAATAACGAAGGAAATCACTTTCACACCACTTGTTCTCCAAAAGTAAAACTTGTGGTCATACTGCTTGTAATTAGTGGCAGAGTAATTCTTTCTTCTTTAGAAAGCTTCATCTTAGAAGAGCGAGGCATCAAAGAGGTCCAAGTCCATTAAGAGAAGGAGGATCTTTGGTTTTTTTGCAGTCTGGCTCTTACTCTGCAAAGAAGAGAGGGGATTGCATTGATACTCTAGGATTGCAATCCTGTGCCAGAGCTGTGCTTGTGCAGGGGAGGGTGTGCCTGCAGTGGCATGTCAGCACTGTGGTGGTTATTAGATAACTCTGTTATGCTGATTAGCCTGCTTTAGACCCAAATTGTTGGTTGCTTGTGAAGTGCTGAGCAACTGGATAGAAATTTTAGCCAGTGCACAGCTGAGTAATAAAGTACTACTCCAGGCTGTTGGGTGCTGTCTGCAGACTGGGCTTAAATAGATGGAAATTACCTGTATGCACACATTCAAATTGAATCATATTTGTAACAATGAAGAAAATGCTAATGTTTGTACCAGTAGTTATTTTTTGTTGTAAAGCTGCTGATTTTTCTGATGAAAATCAGCTCTCTTTAGTTATCAGATTACCTCTTCCCAGTAAGAAGGCTCTGAAGGATTTAAATATTCATTTTTTGAGTTATATTATGGGTAACTTTTGAGTGAATTAAGTTTCTCATAGCACTGAGTCAGTGGGAGAATAAACATATTTTTCTTGATGTGAATGAGCAATCTGAGCCATATGTTTGCATGATAGAACAATATGAATTATACAGAATATACAAAGAGTTTTTATTTTCAATAACAAATTTTATTAAAAGCAAAAGAGCTTTAATGTAGCTTTTAGTGGTAAAAATAGGTGACATTAATATATATACAGTGCAATATAAATACTTAATGCTCATGATTATTTCTTTTCCTTTGGGCACAACAAACCTCTCCAGAATGTTTTTCATGCTCCAAATGCAAAAGCAAATTGAAACACAATGCAGCTCTTTTCCTGGCTGGAGAAAAGCTGGATAATCTAGATGCTTTTCCCTGGTTGTGAGAACAAAATGGAAGTTTCCACTAAACTTCCTGGTGGTTCTGGTGTTTGCTCCGTGAGTAGCCTCAGAGAGCCACTGATGTGCTCCTTTCAGGAGGAAGGCTGAACTCAGCTGGTTCTTGCTCCCTTCCACCTCTAAGACAAACAACAAAATAAACACCTTACTCAGGTTAACTGGTACCACTTCCAAGCACTGATATGCTCTGAAATCTTACTGTGTGTACTTCTGTGGGAGTTCTCCCTTTTTAATAGCAATATTTGCTTTCAAAACCATGCTGATCACTGGAAAGTTGGAAGATGTCTGTGGGTGGTTACACCAGTCCGGCTGCCCTGAATTTTGAAATTAATTGTTTTAGTTGCAGATGCTTTGTTTGTCCTTCACAGGGACATTCTCCTGAGCTGACCGTGTTGCACAGTTGCAGCTGAGACGGTTCAGTTCAAACTGTTTCTAGTTCACTGCGCTGATATCCCCACGGGCCTCTTCTTAGTGCCTGCATCTCTCTGTCTTGTATTTCAGGCGTTTAGCAGCCAGTCAGAGACCTTCAGAAGCCAAGGTGTTGCTGCTGAATGGCGTTGTGTGGTCGGTTTTACCTGGCTGGACCCCAGGCACCCACCAAAGCCTCTCTATTACTGCCTTTCTTAGCTGGACAGAGGAGAGAAGAGATAATGAAAGGCTCTGGAGTTCAGATAGGGGCAGGGAGAGATCCCTCCCCCATCACTGTCGTGGGAAAACCAGACTCGACCTGGGGAAATGGGTTGAATTCATTAACAAAGAACAGGATAATGAAAAGTAAAACAAATCTTAAAACACTTGCCCCCCACCACTCCCTCCTTCACAGGCTTAACTTCATTCCCAATTCTCTCCCTCCTCTCCTCCCAGCAGCACAGGGAGTTGGGAATGGAGGTTAAGGGCAGTTCATCACATCTCACTCCACTCTTCTCTGCACCCAGTTACAGCTGTGCAAGAACTTTTCTTTTGTTCTTAAGTCCATTATCCCCAAGGTGTCACCACCATCTCTGTCGGGCTCAGCTTTGGCCAGTGGCAGGTCTGTCCTGGAGCCAGCTGGCATTGGCTCTGCTGGACATGGGTGAGCCTTCTGGGAGCTCCTCACAAAAGCCACCCCTGTAGCCCTCCCGAAACCAGAACTTTGCCAGGCAAACCCAATATCTGTATGGTGGGTGCTCACCCAGCTACTCTATCACTCCTTAGCTGGACAGGGTAGAGAAAACATGATGGAAAACAAGGAGGATGAGATAAAGTTTATTAAAGCAAAAGTGAAGGCTGGATATGCACGACCAAAGGAAAAAGCCCAAAGATTTTATTCTCTACTTCCCATCAGCAGGCAGCATCCAAGGGAAGTAGGGCTCCAGCACACAGTGGTTGCTCTGGAAGGCCAACATGGTAAATAATCAGTGATCTCCCTTCTTCCTCCTTTTCTTAGGTTTTGTATGAGTCAACGTCACATGGTTGGGAATATCCCTTTGGTCAGTTTGGGTCACTGGCCTGGCTGTGTCCCCTGGTGGGACCTTGCCCACCCCCAGCCCACTGCTGGGGGAATGTTGGATGCTGTGCCAGCCCTGCCCAGCAGCACCAACAATTAAGGTTACCTTTAATTGTCTTATTTGTCTCCATTCCTAGTCAGTTTTCCTTTCTGCTTGCTTTAAGAAACAATGCTTTCTGGGTTTCTTGATGGCTTGCTTCATGTGTTTGAAAATGCCAGGTATTTTCATGCTAGAGAAGCAAAGGGGCTCACTTTTTCATATGCAGCAGGGATTCTTAGCACACTGTGATGTGTCAGTTCTGGTTGCCACCTCTTGGCTTCCCTGAAGAAAATTACCACTTCTCCACACGACTCTTGCTCTCCTCTCTGAGCATATTTTACAGTCATCTTCAGTTGAAGAGCCCTTTTTTGACAAGGAGGGAATTTGGAAGGCAGGCGCAGTGCAGATGCCAAGCGTGGTTATGAACCTTGTTGAGAAGGGTGATGCAGAATTTGGTGCCCACAATGTTGCACTTTCAAGCTAAAGGCCTGACTAACTGAGAAATGCTTCCCTAAGTGTGATTTTTCTTTAATTCTTTTTTAATCAGTGCTGTGCTTCAAGGTGAGTTTTCTTTTTAGACCGAGAGAGATTTCTGTAGTTTAGAATGGCCTTCCCAATTGCTGTTAATTACCTTGTAATACAAGGAAGATGATTGATTGCATGACTTGCTTTGGAAATTCATTGTTCAAAATGGCCTTCAGAAGCTGCTATGCTTAGCTCTTACAAGAATGATGAAATTGCAGGTTTGCCCTTTTGGTTTAATGTAAAATATTTTCTTGCTTCTTCAAATTAATGGGTGTTTCAATATTTCATTTTCTGAGTGCTTCTTTGAAATAAGGATTATGATCCAAGCTTAATTTCCTAATCAAAGACTATTGAGTTTCTCCCATATTTCTCACAGGACAAGTGATACTTTTTCCAAAGAGGACGCTGAGAAATGAAACTTTATTGGGAAGTGGGATGCAAAAGCAGTGATACAGCCAGGGCAAATCAGCCCTTTTGTAAAGCAAGAATAAGAGAATATTAAACTGGCCCAGTAGCATTTACTATTTATTTACAGCTGATCAATAGAAGTCATTGAATTAAGATATCCATGCTGATAAGAGCTTTGGAGAATAACAGACATTTATATAAATAATGTAATAATTTATTGCTATGATAATTACATAAAGACTTTTCAGGAATGAATTTTTTCCTTCAAAACATTTTCAGCCTCATTAGAGGAATATAGAAGAAATTTATCTATAAGACAAACTTCTCCTCATGCCCGCATATCTTGAAGTCAGTTCTGCAGGAGGAAGACTGGACTAATAGGATCTTCTAACCTACTGAACTAGAGTACAGCCATCTGGTCGTTCTACCAGTCAGCAGAAAACTAGGATGATGAACTAAAGTTCTAGCAGCTGTAAGGAGTAATTCTGCCAACCAAAAAGCCCTGTTGCAGTTCCAGTGATTACTCCAATGTTTCGAGTCTCGTGCAGGTGGAATTTCTGGCCTTTGAAAACTATGTAAACCATTTTTTGGGCAGATGACTTCCTTTAATTGGTCAGCTTACAATGTTTTTTCCTAACCTTTCATTGTGGCCAGGACAATCAAATTTCTGCATTGTATTATTGCAGAATGTGTAAGATGCTAAAGAAAAATGAATTATGTCTTTGCATGAAAGACCTTGGATTGGCTAAGCCTTCTTAGGAGGGCTGTGTTTACTTGCTACATTTTGCTGCAACTGTAAGGCCAGATTATGTTCTTAAAGTAGAGTTTACTGACAGTGTAAAGTTTGTTTTACTTGAGGTTACATTTTGGATCTACAGCAGCTCCAACAGCTGATGCACTGGCTCTTCAAGAGCCCTTGGGCAAGCCTCATTTGCCACTGTTTTGGTTGCTGAAAAGGACACTAATCCTAGATGGTGATTACATGATAGAAATTACACCAAACCATGCTGCAGCCTGTGCCTGCCCTTTTAACTGATGTTGAAGCCCAGATATTAAAACATGAGGATTCAGGGATAAGGGGTTTACCCAATAGAAGGATTTATTTGAAGAGGAAAAAAAATAGGACAACAAGGAGAATAGAGAGTGACATATGAGCTTTGCTGAAATGCCACAAAGCAGAGCAGTATGTTTAATAGTGGAGAAGACAGCTGATTCCCAAGGAAGCTGAGGAATGGACTGCTGACTTTGATTTTTAGTAAAATAATTATTCAGAATAAAATTCAAGAACAGGAAGGGCTTTTCAGATCTGGTAATTTCTGTTCACACCATTTTTGCTGGAGGGACTAAATAATGATTTAAGCAGCTGAAAGAAGTAGAGGATGGGAAGGAATAGAATAAGGTTATCTGGCTACCATTCCCTTACTTGGAGAACTCTGTTCCCCATTACGCTGTCATTCAGTTTCTATCTCATTTATATGAGATAGAAATTAGATATTTCTATCATTTGCCTCTTAAAATAATAGCTGTCTTTTCCCCTACAGTTGTCCAGAGATGTCTTTGAGAGTTGTCATTCCAGGTAAAATAAGGAAGGCAGATTCCAGTCCTTTTTTCTCCATATCAGGCCTCTTTATGTGGGGAATTCTGCTTTGTAACCTGTAAGAAGTGAGTTAATTTTAAATATAAAAAGCTTCTGTGCTCTTCACAGAGTCCATTAGATTCAGTTCAGTTACACTGAAGTTCTAAGGATTTCACAATTTAATATATTTTGGATGTAGTTTACTGTGCCAAGACACAAAATTGATTGTCTGGGCTATGTGACTTCATCCATACTGGTGAGTATATTACAAAGTGGGCGTAAAAGCCCTTATGGTTAGTGAAAAGAAAATCATTGCAGAATGAGCATCTGTGGCAGCTGCCAAAAGAATTATATTTTTAATAGGCAAGAGGCTAAAATAAGTGTTGTTACAATAGATATAATATTTTGGGAACAGACCTTGAAAATGCCTTGAGATACCAGGATTAAAATAACACTCTGCTCATAAAATTTGCAAGCATATTGTGCCCTCCCTGCTTTAGATGCTGTAGTTCCAGCTTTTTGTTTGTTTGGGCTTTTTTTAGTATGTTTTATGATCAGTTTTCTGTGCTTCCCATTTAAGGGAAATAGCTAAAACCACCTGTATTATATGGTAATAAAATTGCTGCTTACCAAACGTAACTAATTTCATGTTGCTAAAATACCCCAAAGAATGGGTCATTAGGAGACTCTGAGAAACTGTTCCCTGTATAAATAAGGGCTTTTTAATGTCGACTTTGATGAGGTAATGCATGTGATGTAGTGTTATTGCAGAGAGGAAATGCAGTTGTTCAGCCAAAATTTCCAGAAATAAAACATCTAATTTTTTAAATAATTCTTGGGATTTAAAACTCTGCATTCTTATTTTACTTCTTTACCTAATTTTGAGCTGTTCCTCACTATCTGAGGAGATTAAGTATGATCCTTCAAAGACATCTAAGGTTGTTTTCTGCAAGGATGCTTTTAAGGGATGTTGGTATCCCTGTATCTTTTCACCACAACCTCTCATTAAGCTGAGCTGTGTATTTAATTATACAGAGGTATAATTAAACTTTCAGTTCTTTGGGTCAGAGGCTTTGTAAGTGCATTTCAAAGATGCAGTGGCTGGTATCTGGTTCCCATCAGAAAGTTATCAACCTCTGACTGCCACTTTTCAGCTTTACTAATCCAGAGGCATCATTACACCTTGCAGTGACTTGAAAGTTGACTAGTTGACCATTACTAAGTTGGGTGCAGCAGAATTCCCAAGCCATGCTGGGAATTCTGTACATAAACTTCATGAAAATCTTTTAAGCATCGAGTGAGTTTGTATTCTCATAGGTGATGTTTCTTTTTCCCACCCCGACCACTTTCCGCACGGCTTTTTAAATCCGTGTTTCGTGTTTAAAGCATTAGGTCTAGAAACTTGATGTACAGTCCTCAATTCTGTTGTAGTCCTCCTTTATGACTGTAGCTGCTCTGAGCATCAGCTTCTTTTCTGTAAACTAGAAATAGTGCCACCCTTCCACTTGTTTTTTTTTTTTTTTTTTTTTTGTTTTTTTTTTTTTTTTTCCCATTTGTTTGGACTCCAAAATATCTGAGAGAAGGAACAGACTTCATGACTGCAGTATTGCTTGCTGGTAAATAACTTTGCTGGGTTATGTATGTGATGCATGCTGGACTTTCTTCCTTACTTTACCAAATATTTGGACATAAGAGGTTCTGTTGGTGGTATTCTATATATTGGTTTCTAAGGAAAATGGGAAATCAATGTCACTTTTCACTTTCAGAGGAACCATTTCAGAAAGTTCTGGCAAATTGTTCTCTGTGTATTGTTGTAGTTAGACACCTATAAATGGGAAGTGTTTCAGATGGAAGCCACTTTTAAGGATGGGACTGTTTGGAGCCAAAATGTGGTAGTGATTGTAGTAGCTGGAATACCCTGGATTATGCTGTGTGTGAGGGATGTAAACCTGCCCACCGAGCATATCCAAATCAATATTAAATGTCTGTGGCTTCAATCTGCAGCTGATGCTTCTGGTATATTCCATTTTGCTCAGCACCCCTGGGCTCAGTGATGAGAGGGGTGTTTGATGCTCAATCCATGGGAGGCCAAGAATCAGAATCTCTGTGGAATTCTGTACAAGCCTTTGGATGCAGCTCCTCTCGCACCCACCTCTGTGCACAGCATAAAATCTGTAGATACCCCAAGCTAGGCAGAAAATAAGCAGTTTTTACATCTTGTAAAACAAAGGGTGTGAAACAAAGTTTGGGGGCGTGTGATGTCACCACCAACAGCACAGCTTTGTTTTACCTGGTTTTTCAGTTCCAAAAATTGCACGCTTAAAAAAAGAAGAAAAAGAGAAATTGTTGAAAGCCACTTTTCTGTTGCTCTGCACGCTTTTTCTCCTTCTGCTTGGCAACCTCCACACCTGCTGTTCTGACTACTAAAAATTGTCCTTTCTTCTGTCCTGCAGGTATTTCTGCTTAAGAGGAGAGGACAAAGGATTCACTAGCATTTTCCTTGGTTCCTCTGCATTGTTACTTTCAAAATTAAGTTTTTGTTAACAATCCGGTGTTCTTGGGGTTGAAAATTTGGGGGTTTTAATTAGAACGGCTGTGAGCTAGGATGGTTGCAGTAGTACAGCCACATACTGCCCTTAAAACCAGCTTTTTAATATGTTTGTTATGTGTACAGCAGTGAAAAATGGCATTTTCTGCTGCAGTGTGAGGCTGGTGTGTTCAGTCAGAACGAGGCAAAAGAACAGGTGAAAAGGAAGTTACTCCCACCTTCTACTGTGCATTTTTTCTTTCCAACATTCCTTGGTTAAGGCTCCCACACAGTTTCCTTTTTCCTTAGCTGGTGCAGTGACAGCTCCTTTTCCTGTTGGAGTCTGCTTTAGGAACAGCCTTCATCTGTGGTGTTACTGAGAAGCATTTCAGCATATGAAACATTTGCAGATGTTTTGAGGGGAGAGGCAAATTCTTTTGGAGTTGGACTTGCTGATGCTTGTGGGTCCCTTTCATCTTGATTCTGTGATTTCTCAGTTTACTTCAGTGGATGGTTTTCATCATTTTCTTTAATGAGAGGGTAAGGAAGATTTGACCAAAATGTTTGCAGGAATTCAGAGTTGTTTTCCTCTTAAGGAAACTCTGAGTAGTTTCAGATTTACAAAATGAAGAAGTCCTACCTTTTGCACATTGAAGTGTTATCCTTAGGAAAGTTGGAATAATACTGCCAAAATACTTGTAGGGCAGATCCATCTATGTCAGACAAGCTATGCTTTGTGTTGGTGTGGTTAAATGATCCTTAGGAGGGGGAAAAAAAAGAAGTACTTTTTTTGCATTTTGAAATGTTTAATTAGATTGTAAAGGAATGGAGTAATAATTTGTATTTGTAAAAGGAAACATCCTTTCTAAAGTTGACGGAAAGAGGAAAAAAGTATTTATGAGAATTCTGATTTCCTTTGTATTTGACATGATTAATGTTTTTTGGAGTTGACTTCAATTTTTGTTTAACTTGCTCTTCATATTTTTTCACTTTTGAACAAAATAACATTTGAAAATGTCTACAGGCCCAGAGTGACAGAAGGTTAGAAACCCATCTGATTAGATGCAGATGTTGATAATTGATGTTCAAGAATGTGAGAATGAAATAAAATTTAGGTGGCACAGACTTTGCACAGGAAGGTTTATTTTTCAGAAGAGGCCATTTTGAAAGAAAAACATGTCAAAAAATGTTCCCAGAGAGACTGTAGGTAGTTTTTGGTTTCTGTATATATACAGCTGACAGCATATTGGAGAAACTGAAAATATGCTCACATTTTTCCCTAGATAAACTGCTGATATATTACTTTTTTCTCAAATGGATATTAAAAATACACTAGCCAGGTTTACTGCCATTTTTACAGGTACACACATTCTCAAGTTTTTGAGCTATACTGTAAAGCAGAGATGAGGGATTAGATCTGGGAGTTTTTTTTAAAACCTAGCTGTTATAAAACCTCTAATCTTACCATCAAAACTCATTTTATTTTTTAGTAATATCCTTAAAATTACTTGGACAAACTGTTTCACATAAACTAGTAGAAATGGTATTACTGCTTTAAGACTTGGTAATATTTTAAATTAAAGCACATTTTCTCTGGTTCCATACCGAAAGTAACTCAAAAAACACAAGTAGAAGTTTCCTTGCATTTCTTTAAAAACCCAAACTTGATTAACAGTAGATATTTGTAATCACTTAAAAATGTATCCCACGGCTTTCTTAAACTCTCTTAGAATATTATTACACAACAGTGTGTATTTCCTTCCCATTCCTGCCTCATGGGACACCGAGACCATTCATAATTTCAGAGTGAAAATTCAGTTTCCTGGGATTACTGTGTTGTTTCGTGCATAGTTTGATAGTCTCACCCCGCCAGATTTATGAATTCATTAACAGAGCACTCGGTTGAGCTCCCACAGATCATAGATGTTGAGTTGTACAAAATCCCCTCAGCTGACTCAGTAATCCAGGTGTACATCTGAACTGACTTATTTCACTAAAAATAAGGATTCTGGATGACTACAACAAACCTTTACCAGCTGCCTACGCTCAGGCTGATAAAGTACATGCAAATGAGAAAATACAAATATTTTAGTCTCAGTGTTTTCAGAGCATTAAGGAAGGTTGCTGCTCTTGGCTGCAGAATGAATCTTGTTTAATGACAAGTGAGAAAGTTGCCACTAACTTGTAGCTGAAGTTAGCTGTCAGTGTCAGTAAATCATCACAACTGCAGCTGTTATTTTTACAAAGCTGACTGTCTCCACAAAGTAATTCAGGTATTTTTCCCCAAAATGAGGTCTAATGTATAAAGTGGAGGGCCAGTTGTAGGAAAGACAACAGTCTAAAATTTTCTGACCTTTATCAGCAGTAAATCTAGGAAATCAAACATTTATTCTACCAAATGCAAATATGCAATGAATCACTTATTTGCACTACAGCTACATTATGGTATTGTCTTTAATACCTTTAGATGTGCTATGGAGACAGTTTGGACTTTGGCTGTCAATAAAGTTTGCGCTCTCTTGTGGAACTTTCTCGTCAGTTAAATTTTGTGGTTATAAGGTCTGAATGCACCACTGACTGTCTGAAATTAATTCTCTTGTAATAAAGGGACCCTTTAACTTCTGTATCAGATTCTACTGTGCATCGTGCTTAGGGTGGGAATTGCTAAAACCTGTTTCCAACTTGGATGTTTCTCTCAGGGTGTGGTGTGGGACAGTTCCCAACGACCAACTAAATGTGTTGGTGAAAAGGGGAAAGGGTTAAAAGAGAGGTAAAAGAAGGTGAATGAGTGCCTTTGACAGCTGGCACTTGTGGCAGGTACAGGTTTCTTGGCCTCATCACGTTAATAACAGCTTGAAGTTCTCAAGATGGCCTTCAGGCTGTACTTCAGAGCTCTATTTTTAGGATTCATGTATGTTGTCTCTTCATAACTGTTTGGAGAACAGCTGTGGAAATAATAAACATTGGGGGGGTGAAAAGCAGTTCATATTTTCAATTATAAAATTCATAAAATAAGGGGGAAGAATTTCATGGCCTAGGTAGTGTAATATACATTTGCTCACCTTTAGCAGTGCTAAAGCCCTGACTGCAAATGCTTTATCTGCTGTTGGATAGAGACTGACACATGCCTAACTTCCAGCATATGTGTAGTGAGATGTTTTTAGGGAAGAGGCACTGAGTCATGTTAATGCTGCATTATAATCCAGAAGGTTTTCTACCAGCAGCTCCTTTTCATAGGCTGTTTCAAGACAACTGTCGATTGAAAACTAGTATCTGTTTTTCATAAACATTTTCTTGAGGTTGCTGCAGTGTGAAACCACGTTTTCTTAATAATCAGGTTTTCTTTCATGCCAGTTATATGGCTTCCTTTGAAATAAGCCTGTAATTCCATTGTAATAGCATTTATGAGCGCACACTGGATGCATTTTTAAGGCCTATTTAATGTGAGAAGTGAACAGAGCTGGACTAGGAGTTAGGTTTGGATCACAGCCTCTTCTTTTCTATCTAATTTTAAACAGCTTTCTCAACCACTGTGATGCCCTGGTCATGTTCCTCATCCCCTTACTGCTTCCACAATGAACCAGCATTGTCTGTCATGTACCCTGATGTATTTTTACCCACGTAGTTTTTTGTAGATGTGCCTCTCTTGGTTTAAAAGGGATTTACCTGTGTGTCTCTTGAGTAACTGAGAATTAGCAGAAGCTCCATGGCTCTCTGCCTTCGGTAATGCTGTGTTTTTATTTACCTTGGAAGACCTGGCAGCTGTTGGGATGTTTATTAGGACTTTCAGGGCACTAAGAAAATGCAAGCAACTGAAAACAAAATGATACCAAAGTTATTTGCACAACCTTGCTGTAAGGGATAGAGGCAGATAAAAGAGGGGGCATAGAAGGTGTAACAAGGATGTTTTCTTAGGAAAGATTGCAAGAAGTGTGAGCTGTTAGCCTAAGAAAAGGCTGAGTGAAGATACAATAGCACTACTTGTATGTATTAATTCAAAGATTGATGCCAAGAGCTGTAACCAGGGTGTCTGTAGGTAAATCACTCTCCGGCTCCACCGCTGATAGAGACGGCTTAAAGCAGAGCAAAGGAGCTGCAAGCTGGGCATAGGGAAACCTTTCTAGGGTAGAGAAACACTCTAGGGAACTGCCTGAGAAGCTTAGAAAACCACTGGTGGTGGGAATCCTGTGAACTTCTGCTAAGAATGGTTTAGATGTTCTTAATCCTATGACAGGAAAAAGGAATTAAATGATCTCCCGAATTGCCCTATTTTCTGTTCTATGCAGAGAGGACTTGTCAGGCAGTGCTGATGCATTTAATAAACTCCCTTGCTAGCTCCTTTTGTTCTTCCTACTAACCAAGAAATGCAAAATGTGCATTGTTTTACAGACATCTCTTCTAAACATAACTTTTCTTTTCCTTCAAAGTCAGGGGAAGATAATTTCTTCATCAGAATCTTCCCTCATGAAATGGTTGTTTCTCTTGGCAGCTTTTCTTTGCAGTGATTCACTGATTCCCTTCAAGAAAAGACAGCTAGATAAAACTATGAGGATAACCAAAGCAGCGTACGTAGGAACAGAGTGAGAGCTAAAATGTCATGGAAAAGTAAAGTGTGGCACAATGAGCTGATACATTTCTATAGTCTCCTTGATGATAACATTACAGCACCTTTCCTTTGAGTGTGGCTCTCTTTGGATCATGCATGGCTGGGTCTGCTGCAAGGGAAAGCAATATTCTGAACAGAATCCTTATCCATGAGAAGATAGCAAAATCATGAGTGAGGGCCATTTCTTCCATTCCAGATTAGACATGTCATCGTTTAACCCCAGCCTGCACCTAAGTGCCATGCAGCTGCTTGCTTAAAAATAATAATGATAATAATGATAATTAAGGGGAATAAGGACAAGATGTGGAAACACAGTGAGAAAAGGCCTCTAAAAATGCAATTCCTCAACCATTTCTTTAGTCTGCTTTCTGGTGTAGCTGCAGAGACAATTGTGATTTCCAGCAGAAAGGAGGAGGTAGTGTGAAGGTACGAATCTCAAAGGAGAAGGAAAAGGATGGGCAGCATCATTACCTCCACAGTGATCACAGATAAGCTTCAAATGGTGCATTAAAAATGAAAACTGGTGCATTAGACCACCCTTCTAATTGATGGTTTTCTGAACTAGAAGAAAAACCTAATCACACAGCCTGCAGGGCCTCAAATTTTATTTAAAAAATACAAAAAAAGAAATTGCAACTAAATCCTCCTTTCCTCTGTCCTTTGGATGTAATGCTCTGATGATCATATCAGTCTTCAATCAATAATAAATAATAATTTATTTATCCAGATCACTGATAATTACCATGTTTCCGCCCTCTCTATTGTGGCCTGACATCAGGAAGCACTTTTTATGATTTAGGCTCTTCCTTGTAGCATATCACCTGTTGTCCTCCACATCTCTTCCAGTGGCTGATTGGGCTCTAATAGCTCAGAGATGTCATCATGGTACTGCATGAAATACGATGGCTTTAGCCAGACAGGAGCATGTAAAAAACTCAAAAAAGGAGTGAACAGTTATTTGTATTTCTGACCCCTGAAAAATGGTCTTACTCTGTTTAATGATCACTGAAGCAATAAAATTATTGCTTATTAATTAAGGTATAAAATTGGAGCATTTCCCTACTGCCACAAATATACACCTAGATGTATGTGTGTTTTCATTTACACAGGTTCTGTCACTCTGCTGGCTCTCAATGTGCAGCTCTCGCTGTTCTAGTCCCCCACTCTGATCCTCCCAGCTGACACTCAATAAAATACAAGCATTGCATGATTTGGATTAAAATGCCAATTTCATTGTTGCCCTTTCTGTTGGATATAATTGAGTAAAATTTCCCTCCCCAAAAAGCTTCCAGATTTTTACCTCCAGTGCTGTTTAAGAAATTACCAGTGAGGTTGTACTCAGTTAGTACAGGATTGTACTTTCCAAGACGTGCACCTGATTTCCAGACTGAGTTACTCTTCCACAGCTGATAGGAAGCTTTTTTTGGTCATTCTCACTGCCTGCTCAAATTGCATGCTACTAAAGTGAGATATTTTACAAGCATCTACTGCATTATGACTGTCTTTAAGCTACTTTAGTACACAACCCTGAGAGAAATAAAATTAACTTTGCCATAAGCCCACAGTAATCACATTAATTATATTTATTTCCTTAATTATTTACTTATTGGAATGTATATTAACCATGCCATTAATTTTGTCTGGATCAACATCACACTCACAAGCTTGTGATTACCTGGATTATGTCACTTCTAAAAATGTTCTTATATTTCTTCAGGTCATCTGAAAGTTGCCATTGTTTTCCAGCAAACTGAAAAAATTATATACACATCCCCCAGCCAGCTCTGCTGAAATAACTAGGTACAAATTGCACAGAATAGCCAATATTAAATTACAAACCTTAGTATCAATTCAATAATGTCATCCTGAATTATTCTTGGTATGGAAATATTTAATAGTCTCAGCTATACCAAACATCTTTGTCGTCCCAGATACACAACGGGAGTGTTTATTGATCTCTTTTTAATTAACTGTTATGAAGGCCAAGATTTCCCTTAGTAATGAATCACCACCAGAATTCCTGCAGCTTTGGTTTACTCAGGAAAATATCAAGTTCCTTTTATTCCTGTCAATATTGGCAATAACTTGTTCTTTGTAGCTGTTTTTCTTGATTAAACTCCTCCATTCTCAACCTCTGGTTTATATTAATTATTATTCTTTTTTTAAATACAATTCCAACTTTTAAGTCTGCTTAGTTTTCTAATTAATATGATATTCCTTGTGAAAAAAAGGAGGCAGCTTTTTCAAACAGTATTGATGAGAAATATTCTTACTTAGCATTCCTAGTTTACTGCACTTTTATTTTCTTTTTAGGGTTACAGTTTCAAATTATTTTCCTCCGGAGGAACTGGCTTATTTTAAAGATACAAATACAGTGGTTTGGGTGTTAATCATGCTTGCAGAAAACAGTGCAAACTGTCATGATGTCTTCTAAAAGTTACACTGACTTTTAGGTTTGTGAGTTGTTGTTTTTTATGTAAGATGGTTTTTGGTGAATCTGCTTGCACCACACACAGCATTTTGTGTTTGTGAGAAATCTTTTGCCTCTCAACATGTTGTAGGTAGCACTGTGTCTCCCCTCCAGTGCCCACGTCTGTTACTCAGAATTCAGTTACTCATGGTGTGTTAATTTTCACCCCCTCCTCCTTTTGTTACATGCAGGTGCAATTGTTTGGGGATTTAACTTGATTCAGTAGGTTGTAGCAGACACTAACTAGTAAACCACATAATATTTATAGGATACAGCACTTATTTCATAAGGATTTGGCAAAATGTGTCTCTTGAGGTGTCAGGAGCAGCATAATTTTTACAGAAATTGCTATTTCCCTTTTTTTCCCCAAGCTGCTCCATTGTAAACACCTTAGAAGAATTTTAGCAGCGCAGGAGTTGGACTCACCTCACCAGCTTGCTGCAGCACCACCTGGGCCATCCTGCCTGGGGCCCAAGCTCCCAATGTTCGTGTACAAAGGCAGAAATTGCCTCTTTGTTGTGCCCTGAAGTCAGTGTGAGTCCAGGATGCTGAAAACCTCCAAGGCCCAGCGTTAGAAGGGTTTATCAGTGACAGCAGGACCAGGTACCACCCGCTCCTGCTCACCTTGGTGGTGACACGTGGGACAGTCTCTGCTGCAGCTGCTGTTGTTGAATCAACATGAAGAGGAGTTTGGACTCGCCCTGTCTGGGAAACACCAAGGAGAGCCTTTGTAGGAGGGCTGCCAGTCAAACCAAAATGCATCACTTCTCACTCCCCGTCCTAGGAAAACAACAAGTAATGATCCCGTGAGAGGCTCTAACGAAAAGACTTTTTTGAAGTGTTTCCAACCATCTCAGTTGCTTGACCCACTTTCTGAGCGACTGCACCCTCTAATGGGGTAAAAGAGATTGACTTTCAAAGCAGCCAATTTATTTTTCTGTTGTTTATTCCTTTCCAGCCACTACACATATAATACAATAGCCTGTTCGTGTGACAGTAAAACAAGCACAGTTCTGCTGGATGCAGGTTACAGGGGACGTATGAATATTCAGTAAAGACTTCATATGATTCATCTCTACTCTGGGTTAATGAAAAGTATGTAAACAGCTGTATATATCCATGGTGAAATGAGAAAGGAATTTTAATCATAGAAAGGAGAATTTATTTCACTTGTAAGTCCAGAAAAAAGTATGATATTTTTCCTACTGTTTGAAGCCATCTCATTTTACCAAAGTTTTGTGGGGAAGTGAATATTTGAACGACGAGAGGAGATGAAGCAGACACTTAATCACGATGTTGCATCTTGTCCCACAGGTAATTCTCTAATGGACCAATGAAAGCCAACGATGACAAGTTGTGGTCAACAGTCCTTGAATGTGCTGATGGTTCTGCTCTCATTACTCCTGTCAGCAGGTAACTTGCGTAATTCATCTTGTACTGATGTGTGCCACAGGGAAAATATAGTTGCAATTTAATACCGTCTTCTTACAAAACAAACAAGACCAAATGATTGTTAGTTGCATAATAAATAAATCATAGAGTGGTTAGGGCTGGAAGGGACCTTCAAGATCATCTAGTTAAGAACTGGAAGCTGGAATTTGAAATGGAATTGAAAATCCACTTTAAGAAGAAAGCAGACTGGAAAGTTGAAAGAGTAGCTTAATTTCTTTTGATGTGCTATTTTTTCAGCTCACCTAAAAGAAAAGAATAATTTCTCTAACACCACAAAATACATCCATTTTGCCAAGTAACCATCCAGTGGAAGCAGAGCAAGTCAGGTTCCAGTTGTGTGTTTTTCTACGTGCACACCAGAGAATCTGAAGGATTGAACTTGCAATCCATGTAATTTTCCTGAATCTAAAGAATTGACTGGAACAGAGATGTTTCTCCTGATGCTTGGTAGTTCTGCTCTAGATGTTTGCTATTAGCACACAGAAAAAGGTGTGTGTGGAAATGTGCCAGCTGTTAGACTGAGAATCAGCTGAGTGCTCTGATTATTGGTTGTATTTGTTCTTCAGAAGTTATTTATGGCATTAGGGTTTTCTGTAATTGTGATTGAATGTTTAAAATACAATTTGAAAAGGTTCTCAGTCTAAGTAGATTTGGTCCTACAGGTGTTTAACTTGCAGTTCAATCTCTTTTATCCTCCATTCTTGAAGCAGTTTTTAGTACAAAAAGACTTCTTTTTTTTCAATCACTGCTCCTTATTCCCTTGTAGTACATTGCATCCCCAGCCATCACAGTAAAAACTTTACCAGGCACCATGTTTCTTAAAGTATCTTTGTGCTCCAGCCAAAATTGTTACTACTCAGTCTAGGTCTTTAATATTCATAAAACATTAATATTCATATCCTCACCAGTCAGTTCAAGCATGTGTTTTGTTGCCCACGGTCTCATCACTTGTTTGCAGTGTTCAAGCTGATTCTTGCTAATGATAGCTCATTATTTAGTTCTGACACAGCCCTTTTGCTAACAGTGTTATAATATCATCAATTAGACCACTCCTCTGTTCGTGTTAAATTGTTCTTTTCCTTTAGAGCCCTTCCCCTGACATCCCCATGTTTGGCACTACATTCCTAATTATGGAACTGCCCTCCTCTTCTGATGGACTGGCATCAGGCACAGGGGCTGGAGGTGCTTCTTTGTTGTCTTCTAGGCTAAAGAAATTTCAAAAATCTACCTCCCTGGTGTAGGAATGAAGTCAGTTACCAAAAAGTCTTCAATGAAGTGGTCAAACAGGGGTCAAACATCACAAAAATTTCCAGCTGCTCCAGCCTCTTCTGTTGATTTTTAAGGTTTCATACCTTTGCCACTCTTTATAGGGGACTTCTACTAGAGCTGTCCTGAGATCCCACTCTTCCAACCCATTTCCTCAAGATGATAGGAATACTTATGTTGGAGTTGAGTGGGACACTCTGATTGCACTGTGTATGCAAACAGCTGTGTTCAGCCACTGGTGTATTCCCTCAAACCCAGATATAAAACTACTGTTACGACTTTTTTCTCTCTCTCTTAAGAGTACTGCCTCTGAAGTGCAATGTTTTTATTTGAAACCAATTACACACAGCTTTTACTTCTTACATAATTTATCGTTGATAACTATCGGCTTTGTACATGTGTTTCTTATCATTTTGTTACTCCTTGGCTATTGGAATTTTATCATCTGATGGCCATTATTAGCATGTAGAGTCCAGGCTTAATTTGAAATCATCACAAGCCTTTCATGCCAGCCAAACTCTGCTCCCTCCTTGTGGAATTTTGCCACTGTCATCTGTAGGAATGGGTTTAGGTCATTGGTAACTCACAACACATTTTGCAGGAGGAAATTTATTATTATTTTTCAGCCAGCCAATGTAATTTTTCTGTCCAAGACAGATCAGTTTCCATAAAGAAGAAGTACTGGCTTTATGTAGGGAAGGACAGGGGGAGGAAAAAAAGGATGCTACTCTCACTGGAATGATAGGAACATCATTTTTAACCTGAGCTGAAATGAAAATCTAATGGCAAGACTTCCTCCGAGTGCCCCAGATTTACAGGCTTCCATCTGTAAGATCTTGCTTTACTTCCAAGTCTTTGGTATACTAAGATTCACAATCTTAGTAATCAATTTCTGGGTTGAGAATACTGAAACTTGAGGTATTTTATTTCAGTGCCAGCAAGATCACAATGACATTTTAGGGGTTGTGAACACTTACTGGTTGTACTGGGCATACAAGGTATGCATAATAAAGGGAGGAGCACCATGCAGTCATGCTGAAAGAATGACTTTCTGACCACTAACTCTTAGACTGGCTTTGCAAATGTTGATGCTTATTCATTTAAAAGATTGAAACATATTTATAAAATCGGTGATGACAACAAGACTTATATTAACAAGCAAAAATTGTCAGATTATTTGCACATTACAGCATTTTTTTCTTTGAAGTAGGAAATGAACATCCATACTGCAAGTTAACATGTGGTAAAATGCATACTTATGAATATTTCTGTGGTTCCATATGGAAAGCTCATAAACACCAGCCATTCGGAGAGTCTTGGGGCTTTAAAAATTTAGTATCTAAATTAAAAATGTGCATTAGGCAGATCTCTAACTGTGACCAGATAGGGAAGAAACAGTTTGATGTTTCCTGGCTGTGTTGTTTTTAAGGTAAAGTAGGCAAGTCTTGTGATGATGAAGCATGACAGACTATTCTCTTGAAATCAGTTGGAGCAGAGAGAGGAGTATCTGTGTCAACTGTTCAATAACAGTTTTCAAAAATAGCATGAGAATTGCACTTGCAACTCCACTTCAGACACAGCTGCACCTTTGCAACAGACAACTTAAGGCTTTTCCAGGTACAATACTTTTATCTGAAGTATTTCTATAGAAATAAGGTCCTTTGAAGCTGGGGATTTAAGCAAAGTTATTTTCAGAAAAAAAATACTTGGAAGAAAATAAATCCCACTTTTTTTATTGGCTCTCTGATCCACAGAGAAGCAAAGACAGCAATTGAAATTACACAGATTACAATAAATTGATGAAGTGTTTTCACTGTGTGCTAGGTCTGGCTGGGATGGGGTCAAGGCTGTGTTTTAGGCTGGTGACCAAAGCACTGCTGGTATCACACCACTCTTGTGGCTGGTGACAGGCTGGCACTGCTGACCCAGACTGGCCAAGGTGGTTTCTATACCATGGGGTGGATGCTCAGCAATAAAACTGGGGTGGGAGTTTATCCAAAAATTGCTCATGGACTGGCTGGCCACCAGTCTGCTGGTAACAAGTGATTGTTTTAGCATCACTTGTGCTTTGTTTTTTGTTGTTGATGGTGTTGTGAGGTTTTTTCTTATTTATTATACAGTGTTTATCTCAACCCTTGAATTTTCTCTTTGCTCTTCTGATTCCCTGGCCCATCCCACTGGAGGGGGGAGTGAGCAAGCAGCTGTGTGGTGTCAGCTGCCCGGCAGGGGTAACCTACCACACACTGACTTCTGAGTTGAGAATGTGATTCAGTCCCACATCATGCATTTATTTCATCACCAACACATTTTGCTATTTAAGGATTTGCTTAGGACCTGATGTTATCTTAGTTCTCCCTTCCTTCTGTAATGATGTTTTCATTCTCAGAGAAGTTTGGCGATTGTTTTCTTTTTAAAAAGTGCAAAGGACCACATAGGGATCAGAGGACGCTTCCACATGTGCAGTTAAATAAAGCACTTGGCAGTGCTTAACCTCGGAGGGGTAGTGACAGGACCAGAGGCCGTGGGCACAAACTGCAACCCAGAAGGCTCCCTCCAAACATCAAGAAATGCTTTTTCACTGTGAGGGGGACTGAGCACTGCCATGGGTTGCTCGTGGAGGATGTGGAGTCTCCATCCTTGGACGTACTGAAAAGCCATTTGGATGCGGTTCTGGGCAACAGGCTGCAGGTGGCCCTGCCTGAGCAGAGGATTTGCATGAGATAACCTCCAGAGGTCCCTTCCAACTGCAAACATTGAGGTTTTTCACAACATAATCCAACCTGGCACACTTTCATTATTGCTGTGTTAATTAAGGAGGGGTGCAGCAAAGCACTTGTTCAAACAAACTCATCTCTATGCAATTACATCCTTTGTGGATTTGTGACAGAATTTGAACATGCAGATTTGTTACAAGAGTTGCAGAGGATGTTGAAAACCTATGTCTAAACACGTGTTTTTCCCAGGTAGGGCAAGAACAGGTAGGTAATTCTTTTTCTCAATATATGTATTCCTTTAGAAATGGCTGTCTTCCAGCACTTTCAGTTCCTGACTGAATTAATCTACAAAAATGATTTCTTCTTTCATGAAAGTAGAGATGCCAGCTATGTGTGTGCATACATAAATGTTTACAGTGGGCTTTGTTGACTCAAAGTGCAGTACAAATTACCTTGTTGTCAGTTTAATACTTTGGGGTTTTTTTCTAGGCTCTCTCTCTACACACAAATAAAGAAGTGATCTTCACTGTCATAATCCTTAAAATTTGTCTTGAAATTAATATATTTTATAAAATTGATAAAAGTGTTAGGAATAGGCTTTTGTTTTTCAAGCAAGGTAGAAAAAAAAGAGAATTAGACAGATAAGGTGCACAGATGCAATTGCAGATTAACAGGGGCTCTGTGCAGAGGGATACAGCGCAGTTCAGCTAAATCCGTGCAAGTCATCATGTGTAACCTCTTGGACTGGTAAACTGACAGAAAACTCATGCACCAAATTACAAGGGTTAATTCTGTCAGTCCAAAGTGACACAGCATTTATTAATTACTGTAACCTTATGAACTGCAGCTGCCCACAGCATTGCTGAGCCTCAGTTCTGCAAAGGAAAAACATTTTGGTGCTAGGAGGATTCAGACGCTACTTCTACATTTCACTTCCCTCAGAGCTTTAAGCCTTTTGGGGTGTCTGTGGGGTACATGTACCCTTGAATGACGCTGTAAGGCCTACCATGACAAAAACTGTGAATATGGAACCAAATATTGTCTCCTAAAAGGCTTTCAGGATGCTGCATGTGGTTGCTTATGGCCATTTTGGAAGGGATCTCTATCCTGCCTCTCTGCACAATTGAGAAACTCAGGGAAACTAAGATGATAAAAGTATATCTATGGACAGCTTCTTCTTTCCCCAAGTGAAAGTGATGCTGAAATCAGTGTAAAAAAGAAAAATGTTCTCAGAGCTGTAATAAACATGTTACATGAGAACTTCTTAAAGCGGAAACATAAGAACTCCCAGGAGCACCTGTACTTTATTAGTTCTATTTACAATTCAGAGTTGTTCGGATTTGTTATGCTGTTTGTAATGACTGTTTCTGATAAAATATTCCTGATCAGAGATTGACCTTTAGAGAAGAAGAAAAGATAACAGGAACAGTAAACCAAGTGCCATCAAACTTTTATTGCTGTTTCTACATAGACTTTTTGTTTTTATTAAGTCGTCCCAGGAGAATCAAACATGAATGTTGTTGTGTGTTATGGATATCCCTATATTTAGAACAGCAGCATGAAAACATTTCCCTAACTACTTCTGTGCCTCTTAAAGTGGAGGGCATTTTTTCCCTTCCCTTAAAACAACAAACAATGGTAATCAGAAACATAGAAACAACAAAATTCAAAATACAACGGAAGTCTGAACATTATTACCTTTAAGTACTAAATGTTACAACATTGAAAGTTCTGAAATATTAATGTTTTTCAAAAACCAACCAACAATTGTTTAGCCTTGAAAACTGAGAATTGATAACATCCAGATAACAGAAGTGACTGACAAAGCCAATGTTGTTTTTGTTTTACAGTGCTGTCCGCGCATTTTCGGGTCTGCGAGCCGTACACGGACTACAAAGGTCGCTACCACTTTGGTTTTCACTGCCCCCGTCTCTCTGACAACAAATCTTACATCTTTTGCTGTCACCATAACAACACAGTGTTTAAATATTGCTGCAATGAGACAGAATTTCAGACTGTTATGCAGATGAACTTAACAGGGAATGCAGATGGATATATGCATAAGTAAGTAAATGAGTTTTAACATACTCTTCCCCAAACTGTTCCTGGTCTAATAAGATAGTCTGAGGTGCACTTACTGATGGAAGCAATTAGAATAATTGCATATACAGAAAACCATTACTAAAAGATTTTTTTGTTGTTGCAGGGCTCCTAAAAGAAATAATATTTCAGCTTTGCTTTCTTTGCTTTGACGTGGGTTGTAAACGTTGCAAGGAGAGTAAAAGTTGCATATAAATGTGACAAATAAAAGGTTACATACAAAAGTTAGAAAAGTCTCTTCCCTGACCCTAATTTGATCCAAACTATGTTTAAATGTGCATCAGTAAAAATAAATCCTGGAGCTGTTCGTAGGTGAGAGGGAGTGAGCTGACATTTTCTGTATCAACCCAAATGCATTATTTGGAATCCCTGATGTTTTTGGATCTAAATCTCTTGTAGCAAATCACTGGCCTTGGGGAACAGAACGTATTTGCTTTTATACCAACACTGTGTGGTCTCCTTGCCTGTTACCTGGGATACTTCCATGTTCTGCTGAGGGCTGTCCCCCAAGAAAAATGTCAGTAAGGTTTTTTTTATAAAGAACTAGGAAGTAGCAAGTAGATCTTTCTTACTGATTGCCTATTTACTGGGACAAAATCTTCACTTGGGGTCAGTTTCCTATTTAGTATTTGACATCCTGGCCACCCTAATCTGCTGTGATTTCCCTTGGCGTAATCCCCAAGGCTGAATTCCGGTCAATGTGCTTTCCCTGTCATTTTATTCTGGTATTCAGCCCCTCCAGGACAAGGAAGGGGCAGATTAAAGACAAGAGGAATCACAGTGTATGGATTTCTGTTTGCAGCAGGGATTTTGGTGTTTCCTGTGGTGCCAGTCGGTTGGGGTGTTGTATTCATCCCTATGGAAGCAGGTGCAGGGCTGTTAGGAGACGATGGTGCTGGAATACTGATGCTGGCTGGTCTAACTCACTGTGTGCAGCTGTGCTCAGCTTGTGGAGCCAGCAAAGCACTGCCTTCCCTAACAACCACTCCTCACATAGACCTGCCCAGAGAAATCTCAGTCTTGCATAGATGTAGAAGTTGCATTCTCTAAATTTACAGGTGTTAAGTGTCAATCACCCACAAAAATGGACAAAAATAGACTAGACCCTTAATAAGATAGCTTTAAATCAATGTGGATCTATACTGTCTCGTTACTTTATGTGCAGTTATGTCCTTCAGGTGAAATTTGCCTTGACTTTGTAGTGCGCCTGGGAACATCATGATGAGAACAGATCACACAGAACACTAGGAAGATAGTGTAGTACCAAGTCGATTAAAGACCATCCACTTTCTCCACCTTTTGTGCAGTCCAGACAATCCAGCAACTGGCAGCACCCTCACCTGGAGCTCCCCAGTTCTGGCACATAAATAGCTCCAGGCAACCTGGCAGAGTTTATAGCCCCAGTGCTCCCACACAATGTGTACTCTGCACATGCTAAAAAACCAGGATATGCTGCCCCTTTGAGTAGTGGGCTGACCCTGCTCCCTCAGCAGCCCTGGATGTCGGAGAGGTTCTCACAGGACTCTCAGAGCATAAGGGCTCTGCAGGTAGTCACAGACAGAACCAGAATCTGCTGCACAATTAGAGTGGTAAAAAGAGCCTCAAGAATGGCCTCATGTGGCTGCTGCCCCGCACACTTTTCCAGGTCTTTGTCCTGCACACAGCAAACTTGTTTTATTCCCCTGTAAACTCTGCACCAGCAGTGCTGACCAACCTGTCTCACAGAGGTCAGGATGTTACCATCAAAGGCAGTTCAGACAAGCACAAAGACAGTGCTTCAGGCTTTTCTCAGTGTCTCAGCAGCTACTCCGTGTAGTCATGACCAGAGCTTACTCAGGTAAGGCTCTTCTGCCCTTCCTTTCACCAGCAACCTGGAATGTGGAGGGCAACCAGCCCCTTTCCAAGGCAGAGGAACAGATCCAGGCTGACTGCAAAAGATGCCCTGAGACACAGTGCACCTGCACATGTGCACACACCACCAGAGAAATAAATCCAGGGCTCATCATATCACAGGGCTGTTGTGTATGTGAGCAGTTTGGAAAAAAAAGGAGTTTGATATTCTGTGAACTACAGCATTTATTTCGATAAAAATATTTAGAGCAAAAGGTATTATATTAGTTTTCATGTAGAACTGTTTTTTAAAAGTCACCTTATTCAGCTGTGATGGTGAAAGAGGTACCTGTGTAGTTTTTGTTGGTAAGATTTGTGGTTGAGAACCACCTGCAGACTATTTACCACCCAGTCCAGGATTTCCTGGGGACATCAGCTGTGTGTGAACTTTTGCAAAGGTGTGTGACATCATACTGGATACAATAAAAAGCCTCTGGGGCTGTAGCGTAGAGAAGCTCAGGAATGGAACTGGTATTGCCTTGTTCCTCAAACATCACTTCTGATAAATCTGTCAGGACCGGGAAAATGAAGAGATGCTGCTTCCTACGTAAAACTCCACCAATGGAGTGAGGCAGACAGGAGAGAGATCTCCTCACCCTGAGCTCAGTAACTTTGGTAGAAAACTTCCTGGTATTTTTAGAAGGAGCAGAAAGAAGTGAACCCTACATGCCTACATTAAAAACATTGCAAAAAGCTTCTTACTTAATACTCTGACTTTATTTAATGTACACGATAGTTTGGATTCTGATGCATCCAGGGTTCAGTTTACAGTGACAAAGTCAGCTCTTTGTTTAGATCTAATTTCACACACCACTGAAAAAAATTCTGATGAAATTGTACTGTGGCTGGGGAGAATAAGATATGGGAATAGCAATGAACTGAAAAAAAGGATTATAGTTTTCAGGGAAGACTGATTCAATATTATTGCTTGGTTTATTTCAGTATTATTATTTGGTTTATTTTTCCCCTTAGCCATTCTTGTGATCACCAAAACAAATTTCTGGTTTTATAACACAGTTGGGGGAAAAAGTTAATGAAGTGACTTGTGACTTCTTTGTTACAGCACAGCTGAAAAGGCACGTTTGTCTTCACCAGTCCCACAGTGCAAATATAACCATGTTTATTTACGTTTTTCCATTACTGTAACACAATATTTCTATGTTTTTATAAGAGCAAAAGATGGGAGTATTATATCCTTGTAACCATGCAGATTAATCAGTCTATAATCTTTTTGAATGTGAATGATTCATTTAGTATTAAATATAGAAATACAAGCTATGTCTAACAGACAGAAAAAACTCTGTAATCCAAAGTATTTTCCCTCAGAACCGTCTAAGAAATTGTTTAACTATTCTTAAACTAGATTCAAGTGAATACTATTTTTATCTAGTTTTCAGAGTCAGGTTTTCTGTTGTGCATGTTTAGGTGGATTATCAGCAGTACTGCTATGATAGGGGTCCTTAATCTGATACTGGAACAATGTTCTGGTAGTCTGTGGTGTGTGTATCTGTGTTTTTCCTTATCTCTTAGTCCAGTTTTGCATAGTGGAATGGCTTTTGCACACCTCATTCCAAGCAATGGGAGAACAGCATAGCACCATGGTACCGAATACTATTTGCTTAGATACCACTCAGAGCATCATCTTTACAAGAATGAGGGGAAAAAAAAAAACAACAAACCAAACATCAATCCCACTACCAACTGTTGCAAAAATATGTAATTTGGCAGGGAAGACCTCTTAGGTAGAGCAGTAACAGATTCCTCAGGAAAATTCAGGATTGGACAAAGGCCTGGAGACAATTATAAAAGAAAAATAAGGCAGGGGGAAATCTCATTTAAAGTGTAGATGCAAAAACTGCACTGGTCTCCTCAGTAGCCAGGATGTAACTTTGCATTTCCTAGGGGCAACACTTACTGTTACTCCTCCAAGGAACAGCTCCTTTTAGGGAGAACGGGAAGAAACCATTTCAGTGACCATGTGCCCACATTTAAACTCTGCAGCTGTAGAATTCAGCCCACAATTGTTTAGATTTGTTGGTTTTTTTCAAACCTGAATTGCCAAATGAGTTATTTTTTGTTCATGTGCTGCACATAAAACTCAAGAAAATCTACTAAAAAGATATAGGCTAGTCCATAACCAGCTTGTCATCTGTCTCAAAAAGTGAATGAATGAGATAGATGCAACTTGATCCACCCTGTAATGGAACAAACCCCTTTAATTTGAATCTCAGCAAATTTGGAATCTGTTCACACTTTAGTTTTGATAAAATTTGAACTTGTGCCTAAAAGAAGAGGAAAACCAGATTGCAAGAATAAACTTTGACAATTAAATCATTCAGGTCAGTGAAATGAGAGCAAGTCCTAGAAGTTTTTGGATTCCGAGTTCTGTGTTTCTGGCCTTACTGGTTTTCTGTGTAAATAAGATTGTTTGTTTTCTAATGAGGACATCTTGATTTGCAGGAGAGTTTTAAATTTTACTAAAATTAGTAGCCATCAGAAAAATTAATGTTTTCTACCACCTTAATAGTTGGAGAAACAGAAAACATCCAAGTATGGAATATCCTTCCGTGTACTGAACATACTACTTACTATTTTTGCTTGTGATTTTTCACAAGGCCCTTTTGATAGTGCTGTTGTGCCATTGTTAGTTACTGTGAAGCAGCCTTTCATTTTTGTACTTGTGAGGAACAGCTGTTATTTAGGAGGAGTAGATGAGTAACTTACATATTGGCATGATTAAAAAAGCACTGCTTTTAATTGGAACCCTCAAAATAGCTCTAATTTTCACTAATCAAAATTTTGGTGGATGAAATTAAATACCTAAAATACAAACAAATTCTTTTGAGTTCCTGATAAGGAACATGATAAGAGGTTTCTGCCTCTCACCTTGTTGCTGAAACAAATGTTTTCTTAGTGTGGGTCAAATACAGCTCACCTGTATACAAAATGGATCCTGTTGGCATTAATGATGAGCGAGAATGGGATTTGTCCAAGTGCATTCCTTCCTGACTTTTCCAGCCTTCACTTCCCTGTTTGTTTAATATTAACAGAAAACAGAAGAGTTTACCCCGATAGGAATAAATTTACTGGAAGTCAAGAGCAGCACTGCTGAGAAACCTGGATTAACCAGATCATGTTCTACTTTCAAGTGCCTGAACTGCAGATTTTAGTGCATTACATTAAGGTCTACCCTCTGTTGTGTGAAGTTAGGCTTGCATGTGTAAGTCTTCAGCAGAGGCAAAGAACCTGGAGTTAAGGGTTTTCAGAAGCATTATATTTTGCCTACTTCCAATCCTCCTGGAAATTTACTGATTCATTTTTTTTTTAATTCTAATTCTAGGCTTGTATAGTCATAAAGTTATACAGGAAGAGAGCCATTAATAACTTGGACGTTCTTCTTGTTACTTAGTTATTTGAAATGGAACCTCATTTAATGTAAGGGCATTATAGCCGTGTAGTGGAAAAATCATTCCCTGGAGGGAAGAATCAGTCTCTTGAAGTCCTGACAGACAGCAACTCAGAAAGTAAAATTCTGATTTCTTGTTTCAAATCCTGATTTTTTTTTAAGTATAAAATGGAAGAGTCATACAGTAGTTTAAATAGAAATGAAAGTTCAAAGCAGAGTCTTGAAATCTTTTGATGCAGCAAGGCTGGGGGCCATGTTTTTAAAATATCAAAATATCCTTCTGGCTTGCATGTATAATGTCTTCTCATCCTTCTTTTCTTCTTGCAGCACTTCCATTGTGATCAATGTCCTGCTAAAATATGACTGGTTTCTCTGATTGGCTGTGAAAGGAGAGCATGGTTGAGTGTGTGTTCAGTTTTGAGTTCAGCTCCATGGAGATGTGGGTTGCCCACCGATTACTCCGATATATTTTTTCTCTGAGACTGCCTTCCTAATGACATTTTTACTAACATCCCTTCAGCTTCCTCTTGGTTTTACAGTCTCCAGTACATGTACTTCCACATCAGCTCATGGGTCTAAATCAGCCTTTTTTTGCTTTCTACCTAACAATCTCATTTTTATACATTTCTTTCCTTCTCACTTCTGACCTCATCCTCCCCACTCACACAGTTTCCAATCCAAACTGCATTTACTCCTGACAGTCATTTTTCTTTTAATAATACTTCATCTCCAGCAGGGTATTAGCACTTCCTCCCCTTTTTGATTTCCAGATTTTTGACCCCTTATACCTTTTCCTCCTGTTCCTCCCCCTTTCTTTTAGTATCTTGAGTCACCTGTCACAGCTTTACAGCTCTCTGCACCATATAATTTTCATGGCCTTTATATATATATACACATTATAACTACACTGACACACACATTTCAGTGAGTACTTCCTGTGAAATGCATTGTCTAACACGATTTTGCCAATGTTCTTCCTTCCTAAATTTATTACCTGCTTATTAAGAGGTCTTTAGCAGCCACTCTGGAAAGCCTGTACACAGATGAGAAGGACAAATAAAAATCCTTGTAAGAGAGGTGGCCTTAGTTTTTTTAAAATCATGCCTATAGCAGTATTCATATTGAAAAAAATAACTCATTTTAAAAGACATGTGCTTAGAACAAGATTTTGTTTCAGCCATCTATATATAATTAATGAAACAAACAACCTTCATGAACTAATACAGTGACCACTACTGAGAGAACTTTTTTGTTGTCCCTTTTCTTCCTTTCACAGCAACTACAGCGCACTGTTAGGAGTGTGGATCTATGGCTTTTTTGTGGTGATCTTACTGATACTGGACCTTTTATATTACTCTTCAATGAACTATGACATTTGCAAATTTTACCTGGCCCGCTGGGGAATCCAGGGAAAGTGGATGACACAGGGACAGAGACGATGGATTAACCCTGCTCAGGACCCAAGACAGACACAGCCTCAGCCAGAGACACAGCCTCAAACTCAGCCCCAGCCCCGAACATCACAGACAGTACACACTTTAAAAGGAGATGCTTTAAGCCCACCCCTGGTGTCTTTTCAGAGTACATCTGCCTGGTAAGTAAGCTAAGCCATACTGACACATATTCTTTTGCTGTTTTGGAGTGTGAACAATTACCTGTGTTGGGAAGTGCCTGTGAATTCAGGCTCAGCAGCACCATTTCTAGCACATAATTCTTTATTATATCATGACCTGTCCTACAGAATTACTGCTTAGGAGTAATGTCTGACTCTGGACTATATTAAGACATCTTTTAATCCTTTTAGAGAAACAGGTGCTGCCATCTTTCAGCGCTAAACAGTTTTACTACTCTGTAGTGCAAATAAACTACAAATCTGCATCAACCATTATAAAAGCCATTTTAATCTGGTTTCAAAGACTGATTGCTATGTGTATCTGTTGCTCTGGTTTTAAAAGACTGTAAAAATAGCGACGTTGGAATAGCTCCAACGTGAGATGTCACAAATCCACTCTATTCGTGGCATAAGACACAGAAACATAAAAACCAGGTTAGTTTTTTATATGCATAGCCAAAAAAGCTTTGCTTGATCTCATTTGACAGAGTGACACAAGTAGGCTACTGTAAGGTTAAATGCTATGAAACCAAGACAAAACCTCCCAAAAAAAACCCCTCAGACCAAAAGGGAGAAAGATCTGTGGGAGCAAGCAGAACCTGCAGTATAAATAGAAGAAATTAAACACAGATAGCCATGGGAAAAAATGACATGGAATTATTTTGGACTGGTTTTGCTGTAGAAAAGGAAAGCAAAGGGAGAGAGCTGAGTTAAACATTTCTCTGAAAAAGGTGTCAAGAAAGGCAGGGACTTTTTTCTTGGCAAGAAAGCATTAGGATTTGGAAGGATGCAGAGAGAGTACCAAGTCACCAGTGTATTTTAGAGGAGTTCCAGAAGGCTGAGCTTTGAGTTTTGGCAAAATAAAGTGATCTAAGAATGTGCAGGGTGAAAAAGATGATGACAGTTCCTGGAGATGTGGAGCACATACAGCCTCAGCACTGATCTCAGTCTGAAACCTCTGTGTATTGCTGTGTTGCAGATGGGACGATAACAGTGATGGTCCTTTGATTTCATCATTTGCCCCTTAATTTTAAGTGTAAATCCAGAGCAAATAGAGTTGCAGATTTGTTGCAATAGAGAAAGAAGTGATGGTTAATTTGGTGAAAGAGGAGGTTGCTTGGCACTGGAGGCAGTGCTGGATGTATCCCGTGGAGATCAGACTTAAGGGCCATTCCAGCAGCTCTTGCTCAAACAGAAGAGTTTGAGGCTGCTACTTAAGAGAGAGAATTGCTTGTGCTTTGTTGTAAGCATCCTTCTTTTCACTTCCTCTTTCCTTTTTCTTTCCTCTAAGTCTTCCAGCTTTTTTGCACACTGATTTCCCAGTCTCCAGCTGAAATTGCCATGTATGTTAAGAACTACATTTGTAGTAAAGTAATCGTATCCTGGCTTAATACGTGTATGTGTACATGTACAAAAATGACTGCATCTGCAAATTTATATACTATTAGTCTGCCATAACATTGTAAATTGAAACCATTCAATGTTCTTGAAGGCTTGATTGCTGGTTACTTCACATGACTGACTCCTGTTGTTCTGTTTCTTTGCTTTTCCCGAAGCGTTAAGCGGGCAATGTATGTTAGGATCAGGTGAGCGCATCCCATATGCTCCTTGTCCTGTATTGGCAGGAGATGAGCATTGATAAGTCACTCCAGTAACACTCACTTCTTCCCCAGTGAGCTGTTTGTGCTCTCCTCAGTTCCCATAAAATTGTTCCTTTTTTTTCCCCTAGTCCTCTCCTTGCTCAGTGGAAGAAAAAAGTAGATGTTTCCCTGTCAAAACCCTATTTATCCCCTGTATTTTAGCATGTAAAACACTAGAGGAGGTGCCACATTTTCATTCTTGTAACCTGCAACTTTTGGAACTCAGAGCCCATGAACCAAGAGCACAGATGATTCAGTCTGAGTTGGATACAGAAAAAATAGCAATAGGCACTGGTGATCACAGGCAAGATGTTTAGCATGCAAAAGAGGATTTTGAGTAAACAGCTCCCTCAGAAAATGACAGATTTGTGTACTACAGCAATTGCTAAAAGAGTGGGGAGTGGGTTGCCTGGCTATTTATTTCTCTGTTAGATAATCTGCAGGTTATATAGATGAAAATATGGTAATTTTGACCTACAGAAATTAAGCTTTGTTTCAGAGTCTGATTTTCTGCAGCAGTCTATATTTGATGAATGACCTCAGTACAGTCTTCTCAAAATGTAACTATACTATCAGTGATGAAGTGCAGTGGACCTACTGGATTTATAATTTCAATCACCATTTTCAAAATTATTGAATCTGTTAAAATACTGGTTTTAAATTTTCTATCTGAATTTCCATTATGCTAGATGATGACACCTGCTTTGTTAACACACCGGGTTTCCAGTCTAAAAAAATCAACTTTTCAGTTTATGTTGCCATTTTAATGTGTCCTAAACTTATCCCAGATTTTCAGTCTGAAAGAGAAAATAAGCATTTTTCTTTAGCATCTCACAAACACCGTATGTGTGTGTGTGTGTATATATATATATATAATATATATATATATATATACAGGTGATATCATACCATAAGAATGGTTCCTGTGGACAGATGAGCATTTTGAAAATGCAGAATAGATCTTTTAATCCTGAGAGGTATGAATATACCCCCAGGCATAAAAAACTTAAATACTGTTAAAGACATTTTCCGAAACAGTTTTCCAGTTTCCGTGATGACAGATGTTGTTGAAGTTGTTAACTTCCTGTACTACATTCATCTGAGCACAATTAAAAATATGCCCATTCTAGAAGACACTACATGATGATAATAGGAAAGTGATTCTTGCAAATGCCTTGAGTACTGCAGAGAACTGACAGTGTAAGAAGCTGTCCCAAGAAGGATGTCAGGATTAACCTATAGTTTGTAAAGCAATTTTCAGATCTCCCTGGGTTTTAAAAATTATGTAACTGCTTTTTATTTCAGCATTTCGTTCCTTGCCCTAGTTTTAAGTGCCATGACTTGGCAATGAATTGGGTATGTCAGAGAGAAAAATCAAGCAAGTAGTAGTATAGAGTGGGTAGAACCATCCCTATGATGTTCAAACATTTTGTCACAGTGGATCACTTCATTGTTTACTTGACACAAAGAGAGCCATGTATAGCCATAATATTATTATAAGTAAAGAGGTCTGGAATCCATTAGGCAAAGCTGCTGCCTGCTCTCACAGTGTTGTGCAAGGACAGGAAGGAAAATCATTAATCTCAGGAGCATACAACCCCGTTTGGACTAATGTTGCTTCGTCCTGTAGTGTGTGGATTGTGCAGCCCAACTAATGCTGATTTCTTCTTTAGTATGAAAAGCATCTGAGGGCTGCCCAAGGCCTGTGTGGGCTGAAGGTCCTGGTGGACGTACCTTCTGAAACCCCAACGCCGTCACAGCCCGCGCGTGCCCGAGCTCACACAGCGCTGGCTTCCCTCGTGGGCTGAGGGGCACGAGCTGGGCTCTTCCACACTCGCTGGCCTGAGGGAGAACCTGCAGCCTGGTTACCTGAGCAAGCTGTAACAGCTGGAGATGGAACTGCAACAAGCAGCAGGCAAATTATTTCTACTGCTCAGCAAAGTAAAAGCCAGGGCGGTGATAAAACGAAACATCGCAAGTTGGGGAATCGAAATTCTGGCTGCTGAAGCAACTTGTTCTCACAACTGTGGGAATATTGTTAATTAATAGTAATTAAAATGGTCAGACTAGAAAGGAAGATCACATTAAGAAGCGTGAGAGGGAGACCTGATCACTCTGCCTTGCTCTGATGATGTCAAACTCCTCCCACCCTCCATCAAGGATGCAAATCACAGGGAATAAATACTGTCTCCGAGTCCAACACCTGCCTCTGTGTTCCCTGCCTTTCTGCACCACAGCAGGCAGAGGCAATGCCTGTGATCACACACGTGCTCTGTGACTCCCAGTTTCAGAAACCTGCTGCTTGTGTAGAATCAGGAAAGGTAGCAGCCCAGCAGGGTTAGCCCGTGTTACTTCCTTTACACAGCTGGAATGGATTAGGCAAAGGCAAGTCTATTTTACTTTCCCTAATAAAATGCTGGAATCTGCTTTTGCTGTGAATTCCTCTGGGGCACTTTGTCTTTTGGACAACAAATGGAATAGTTTTTAGCTTGCTGCTATTCACCTGCTTCTTGACACCTCTTCAGATGACTACCAAAGCACCTGAGAGAATAAAGCCTATAAAAATACTGGCAGAGTTTAGGAGCCAGAGTTTAGGTAACTGAGCCATGTCCACAGCAGCTGTACTAAAAACACATAAATATTTTGCCGGTGGCTAAAAAGACTGTGTGAAAGAATTTGCTTTGATACCAAATTTTGAAAGAGGATCTAGACTATCACTTCAGTGCTTCCTTCAGTGGTTTCTAAGAGCGCAATCTTACCTGTGTCATGGGACACTGGTGCTGCAGTGGGTCACTGTAAACACAGTCCACCACAATCATGAGTCATTGTGGTGACAGAGGAGTCTGTGCAGGGGCTGCTCTTGATTCAAGTTATTTGCAGTAACCAAGGGGAAAAAAGCTGCCTCTTTCCATTTTAAGTAAATAAGAAAGATCTCAACTTTACATTTGCAAAATCACTGAACAGGAATAGAATGGTGCTGTTTTAAAGACGCAAAATTTTGCATCATAGGGCCAAGCACACTTTTTATGTAGAGCCCCCACCTAGACTTTTATGTTATACTCAGACTAAATATGGCAAATCAGAGCACCAGTACTTGTTTGGGTTTTTTAAAAAGATGTAAAGAAATAAAATTGAATACTTACGTGCTTTTATGAAAGAACTGTCTGGGAATTGACATCAGCTGGAAAATCTGTTTACAAAGATTAGGTGAGGCAGTATCTACCATTATCTGTGCGCCTCCAGTCCCCTTGGAATCGATTGGGTTAGAATAACAGATACATTCAGCAGTATCTTCTTTTAAATATTCTTACCTTGCTTGCTGGGAACTACATAACTGTAAAAATAGAAATTAGCTCTACCCCAACCCAAACCAGCACATCAGGGCAGGAAATCACAAACACACAGTGGGCTTGGAAGCAAACACCTCAAAATCCGCAGTGCTCCGAGTCTTGTTTGCTTGCCTCGATACTACAACATGCAAATTATTGGGTGATTTTGGTTCTATCATTTGCATTTAAATAGTTCAAGTTACTGAGTGCCTGCTTGCTTCCTTCCTTGTGTTTAGAAATTAACTGTTACCATGTGAAGTTAAGCCAAGATGCAAGGTTTTTTGTCTGCTTCAATCTAAATCTTTGTGTACATTGATATGCACAAACTGCATCTTTTGTTGATACATATGTAGTACATATTGTTCATTTCATGCCATATTCTCCTTTTCCTTTGGCTCCATAAATTATAGACCCCACACTGATTTCTCTGTATTCCTAACTTCAGCTTCATGGGATGCAGGCTGATTGATACTCCCTATTTTAGCTGTTTCTCAGCCTTTTCATCGAGTTGGGACTATTGCATTCATCAGCTTCAAGGAAGACTTTCTTTTAAATGGACTGTACAGTTGAAGCAGTTTAACTTAAATATGGTAATGAATTGTGAGAAAATAGTAACTAGGCCAAAAGGTTATCTGAATATAATTGCTGAATGAACTCTGCACACTGAGAAATGAAATCTAGTAAAATTACTGGAAACCAGATCTGAACATCTTCCATATTTGAATTTTCTCATCCACTCAAGACAGAATTTTTTGCAGTGAGAGCATTACCTCATCTCCATGATACAGATCTGGAATGACACCACTGAAGTGTCAGATAGCAGCATAAAATTTATGTGAAATCAGAAGGCTCCAATTAAACCCACAATTTCACTGCATAATGTCACAACACTGTACCATCACACAGGAAGGAGTGTGACAACCCAAATTTTATCAACCAATTCCATCTCCTCTGTCCCAGTAGAAACCAGTAAACTTGAAAAGACTCTAGAAATATTTTGGTAGTTATAGAAGTCCTGCCCCTTGCATCCTCTTAGGTGCCAGATGCTCAATAGCAATTTTAACAGCCTGTACCTGTTTTACATATTTTAAATATGCACAGAAAAGTAAAATAACCTCCTCACTTGGGTTCTGAAGTATGACAGAGAAACTTTAGCATCAGCCAAAGATATTTCCAGTGGTAGAAAGAATTAAAGGGGAGGTGTTGAGGAGCTGGAGTTAATGATCTAAATGGACAAGCCTTATTTTATGCAAAGTGGCAACAGGATTTTTGAGTAGGAGATTTAGTGTAATTCATTGTTCTGAACTGAAAGAAAGCACTTTTCAAAAAGAAAAAAGGAAAAATATATAGTCAGGATATTGCTCATCATGAGTAGTTTAAGCCCCAGAGAACGACTTAAAATACCTGCAAAACAACTATCTATGTACACTTTGTGCTTTTAACAGAAGTGAGAAGGGAGAAGGAAAAACAAGATAAGAGTCTCTGAAGTAAGATGCCATTGCTTTCACCTTGGAGAATGAACTCCCAATGTATATTTTGGATGTCAAAAAAACAAGTAACTCCCTAAACTTGAGGAGGAACAAACGGGTAATAGAGCTGAAGATCCTGTGCTGACCTATTTATTATTCTCAGAGTTATTATTAAACAAAAAGCCATATGTAATAAATAACCCTTCTATGGGGTAGCAAAAGATCTTCTAAGTAAGCTAAAATTTCCGTGTGAAACGATGGCATATTATGGGATACCAGGCATTAATGAAAACATCAGAAACTTACGTGATTATGCTCAAGGCAGGACCATAAATGGTAACAATGTCAGACAATTAATTTCAGTGAGAGCTGAGGTCAGGAATCTACCACATCATTACTTTTATTGTCCCTGTCCCCTGATGAGATCATGATGAAAACAACCACAGCAGTCATTTCATCAGAGAAGTGCTGAAACATGTCTGTATGACCTTGGTTTTATAATTATGTTTCACTGAACAACCAGAAATTAGACACAGTTTTTCATTATTAGCAAGATATCAGATATATCTTGGCTGTTTCAGTCTCAAAAGCAAAAAAAAATCAAGACACATTGAGATCTGAGTCATTTTACTCTTCATTGAGACATGAGAGAATGCTGTTGTCAATCAGGAAACAATTTTCAGGAACTTAAAGTGTTTTGGGGAAGTTACATGATCAACACTGTCATAAATACATACGGCACAGGCGTCTACAATTCACTGCAGACAAAAAACACCTCTGAGGAGAGTTTGAAATCCACATCAAAAGTTTCTCAAAAGTGTGCAATGCTGAGGAGATAAAACCAGCTTAGGACATGAAATGGCAGGAATGTGACACGTCACTGGAACACAGTAAGAAATGCTGCTAAAGTTAGTCCCCCGTCAGGTGATAACATGATCCCAAAGCAGAACAGGTGAGGTACATTCCTTCAAAGTGGAAATGAGTTTAATCAGCACAACATCCTGTAGCCTCCAGAGAACAGCAGCAGAGGAATAACTGGTTGAAACTTGGCACCCATCATAATATACAGGACGGTAAAAAAGACGTGTAAAAAGTGGTTATGCGTGGAAATAGGCTACTTTACTTCCCAGTAGCAAGTAGGATTATCTGTTTTCTGGTGTTTCTAGGTAGTGGGAAACTTTGCTTAGGCTCCACGGAATCTCAGAGGTGGAATTATGGGGGAGACAGACCTGTTGACAGGAAATGTTAAAGGCAGCAATGGAAAGGTGTTTGCACAGTGGTTCACAGCAGAAAAATGACTGTGGGGCTCAAATCTGGAAGGGAACAAGCTCCACCTACAATTTTTCTTCGTGAAGGACTGGTGCTCTAGTACATCAGGGAGGATTTTATGCACAAAGGAGTCGTCCTAGTTACAGGAATTGTGTGTATTAATGAGCTGATCATATCCCTGAGCTGAGCTGTGCTGAGCACACGGCACACAGGCTCCCTCCTGTCTGCTGGAAATCATGGCTGTCACGTGGAAAAGGAACTGCTTCATCAAGAATTACAGTAAATTAATTAAACAGTCATTAACTATATTCTGCATTGATTAGTGATACAGATTTTAATCACTCACGCAGAGGCAAAGTAATTTTCTATGGCGTTCAGTCTTTGGAAAGTGGTGAGTCACAGGGAGCTGCTGAACCCAGCACCTGTTACCTGCTCATCTCCAGCACTGCTTCACCAAAAACATTCTGAAGAAATTGTGACTGGAAGGCAGCCAGAGATCAGCCTTTCACTCACCAGAAGCCTCCCAAACTTCTCTTATGCTGCTGAAGTTAACAGCAACCAGAAGAACACCTGCTTAATTTGCATTTTAAGACATTTTAAAGGAAATTACATGACGAACTGAGAGTTGACTCCATTTTTTTTTTTAATATTCACTGAAACCTCTCAGAGCATAACAAAAATAGGCATCTCAAAAAGACCCCCAGTGTTTGCATGAACAACTAAAAGAAGACAAAAAACTGTCAATGTGTTTTTGTAGGTGTTTTAAAAATATTACCTAGCTGACATGCTCCTGAAGAAAAAAATGGAAGGTTGGTTCAGCCTTGGGTTGACTCTTCCTGTCTTTTCCTTGGCAATACATAAAGCAAAAGTAGAAATACCTGAAGCAGTCCAACAATCATACTTGGCTGCAAGGGGTGGGTTTTGAAGGAGTTAAGAGACAAGTGAGATAATAGGAAAAGAACACCTTAAGCATCAGGATGATGAGGAATAATCCCCATCTTCCCATTCTGAGTCCTAACCTTGCAGTGTTTGTTACAACAATAAATTTCACCTGTGAGGGCAATAGCTGCCTCCATTTAATTTTTCTCCTTTTATTCTAGTTAAATAAGTGCAGACATGGTCTGGAATGTTTAAAAAACTTAGTAAAAATGAGCTAGGGGATTGTCTGGCTTTATTGTTCTCAGAGGCTGCTGGCTGGAGCTGGAGCTAGTGCTGTTGTTACCACAGGAGTCTGTGACTCCTTAGTAGGTTGTGGTGTGTTTATCTACACCGTGCTTGGGTGACCCAGTCAGCTCCTGGTGCTTCCATTTGGCAGAGGAAATGGAGAACTTACCTGGTTTTATCTGTGAGGGCCGCACTGAAAATATTTGGCAATACTGCCATTGTTCTAGTATGTGTACAATTTTGTGATGGTTTGGGTAACAGCACAGCTCCCTCTCCAGTGCTCTGTTGTAGGCACTGCTGATAGAGAATATCCTGGAACTATTTGAAATACCCAGTGATACAGCAGGTAACTCCTCACCATCAGTTTCTTACACAGTATGATGGCTAAACCAGAAAATAGAATTCTGGAGTGCACAGAGAGGAGATGCCAATTCGAAGTAGGGAGCTGTTGTCTCACGAGTAGTGGGGAGATTGCTAGAGGGAAACACCACCTTCCCTAAGGCCTGTAGCAGGAAAAATCCTAGTGACAGATGGGACAGCATTCTGAAAGAGCTGTGGAGCTTACATGACTTCTCAAAAGTTGGTCAAACTAAGAAGTTTAAGAAGCTCAAGGCTAAAAGGCAATTTTAACTCAGTCTGTAAATTCTTCGTGGTAAGGAGATTTAAGATAGCAGAGGGCTGTAGCAAACAAAGACAGAAAAAGATCCAATACCTGGATGATCTAATTATACAAATCTTTACTGGTGATAAAGAGCAGGATTAAACTCAGTCAATGTAGCCATCTAAAAGTCCTGTATGTACTAGTTATCCTCACTAACACATCGAAAGAGGCATTTCCAGGGGGTTATTCGTTCCACCTATCTTAAGATGGATGAAATTGCTTGGAAGCCTGGCTTGATTTATTTGTTTGACATTACGCTGGAAGATGAGTTTAGAGAAGTCGTTTATCCAGCTGAAATTTGCCAGTGAGACTCATCTCCTCCAAACAGGCATTTCTTCTAAAGTTGGCAGTTGGTCAAGGAAGTGTCTTGAGATGCAGCAGAACACCCATTACTTGTAAATTTAAAATTGGCAAGGGAGCTTGTGGAATATAAGCAACAGTGGGAAGAACAGGAAGCTAGATCTGCACAGCTGGCCAAACTGAGCACCCTAAGAGAATGGCTCTTCAAAAATCTGACTTGTCTGGGGAACAGGTGAGGCTGCAGTCCCAGAAGACTCACACCAACATCAGTTTTCATAGAATCATTGGACTGGAAAAGACTCTTTAAGGTCCAACCGTTGCAGCAGCACTGCCAAACCCACGTTCCCAAGTGCCACATCCACGTGGCTTTGAAATCCCACCAGGGATGGGGACTTCACCACTGCCCTGGGTAGCCTCTGCCAGTGCTTGACAGCTCTTCCAGTGAAGAAATTTCTCCTAATATCCAACCTAAACCTTCCCTAGTACCACTTGAGGCTGTTTCCTCTTACCCTATTGCTTATTACCTGGGATAAGAAACTGACCCCCACCTGTTTTCAGCCCCCTTTCAGATAGTCGTAAAGAGCAACAAGGTTTCCCCTGAGCCTCCTTTGCTCCAGGCTGAGCCCCTTTCCCAGCTCCCTCAGCCCCTCCTGCTGCTCCAGCCCCTTCCCCAGCTCAGTTCCCTTCTCTGGACACGCTCCAGCCCCTCAATGCCTTTCTTGTCCTGAGGGGCCCAGAGCTGCCCCAGGATCTGAGGTGTGGCCCCAGCAGTGCCCAGCACAGGGGACAGTCACTGCCCCGGCCCTGCTGCCACCCCATGGCTGGCACAGCCCAGGTGCCATTGGCCTCTTGGCCCCCTGGGCACACCTGGGCTCATGTCCAGCCGCTGTCCCCAGCAGCCCCAGGGCCTTTCCCAGCTTTCCAGCCCCTCTGCCCCAGCCTGGAGCTGCAGGGGGTTGGTGAGACCCAAGCATCCCATTTTCCCAGCATGGCAAGCTCATCATGCTTACTGAGCAGTCAGAAAACACAAACCAACAGCTGCACATCAAAACTCACACAATGTTTTTCTTCAGTTGTATCACCCTCTGCCATTCAGGACTGCAGGGGACAAACATGTGGCCTTCTTCCTCCCCACCTCTTTCTAATAAATGCCTGATTATGCAGCTGCTGCATAATAGCTGCTGATGCCAGTGCAACTGTGCAGTGATTGCATAATCACTCCAGAGAATGGGAATCTCTGGGCAAAGCCTCATCCCAGCACCACCTGCCCAGTACTCATCTGTCAGGTTCTGGGGGTGCAGGGAGCCACTGGTGGTAAAGATTATTTTTGTATGTAACAGGCTACCAAATTTTCATGTGGAAGTGCTGTGAGATTATAGTGGACACAGGAGCATCCAGCAGTGGGGTCTGTTACAGCATGTGCATGTAAAAGCTGTTGTGGAACTAATCATCCTGAATTATTGCAGCCTTTCTGTTTCTCCTCTAATGTCAAAGTGCACACATGATAGCTGCAGTTATCACTGGGCAGCTGTAAGAAGCTTAAATTCTTGTCATGAAAAAATGAGCGTACAATAGATCCACAATAGGAGATGTGCACACAGATGCAAAAAAAAAGGGCAAATAATGAAAAGTAATGTAGAACAAAACGAGAATAACTCACCAGCTGGCAGTCATAATGGTTCACAACAAAAAATTTCCATGCTTCAGAAATTATCATTCAAACCATGCCATACCAAGTGGAATTCCTCAGTCCTGTGACACCAGCCAAGCACCATTTTTCTTTCTCTGTGACTCTAGAAATGCTGCTCTGCAGGGGTCATACACTGTCACTGAGCCATACACAAAGTTCCTGTTGCAGCCAAAGGACATTTGATACCCTAGCAGACGCATATCTAGATGCGGCTGTGAGACAGTATAAAAATAATAAACCAGTCACAGTTCCAGCACTGGCGTCAAAACACGTTTCTGTGTAAAACCAGCCAGATAACCACGGAACAGAAGTTGTTTCCTTGTCTTTTGCACTCTGCTGAAATTGCCCAAGGTCCTTGGCCTCTTCTCTTTCCACATCACAACACAGCTCAATTTCTACTATCACTTTTTTACATAGGAAAGGCGGGGAGGAAAGAGGGAAGAAGCATTTGTGCATAAAACCGCCTTTCTGCCTCCAGTGTGCAGTGCTGTAACCAACAATGGTGTTGTGGCTGTTATCCTTCTGCTTCTGACTGCAAAGAAACAAAGTTAAAAATTATTTATTGCTTGGATGATTATGTGCAAGGAAACACATACTGGATCTACAACAGGAAGCCAAACAGGAACCAGGTTAAATTTCAAAGGCTGTACTCCTATTGGTTTTAGCTGTTGATACTTTTGTTAACGTTAAAAAGCAGTTCAGTGTTGTTTTTTGAAATATCTTCAGAAACTTATTTTAAAAGAAATAGTTCAAATTTTCCTGCTGTTAGAAAAGCCACACAAATCCAGTTGTGAAAAGAAAAACATACACCGAAAGAACAGTTGCAGGAAACACGACTGGTTTCATCCTACAATGAAAGCTCTCAACACAGTAATTACTACATATTTTCTCTTGAACTCTGAGTCAGAAGACTAGCCAGCCCTCTTAATACTGAAAAGTGAGAGCATAAAATAAAGCTCTTTGGTAAAAGGAATAACTAATTCAAAAGTACTTTTTCTCACGTCATTAATATGCATTTTCTTCCCAGAAACGACAGAATCTCCTGTATTGCGCAGGGGTAAATAAAAAAGCTAGTTTAACTTGGAGTAAATACGCAACTCTGGACTAAACCACAGGTTTGGTATTCAAAGTTCAAGTGCTGAAACTGATTCTTCCCTCCTAAATAGATGGTTGTGCTGCAGCTGGAGCAATTTGAGCCTCTGGCGAGGCAGAGGGAAGCAGCACATGCATCTTGTCTCAGAAGACTGTTCATACTTGGGAGAGAAAAATGGAAATGGAAGAAAGAAAGGGGGAATAACTTCCTTAGTCAGATGAAGTGCAGAGGCTGAGGAGCAGTTCCAGCACCCAGAGGGGCTCCCTGGTTATTGGAGGCCAGCACAGGAATTGGGCACCTTCCTTCTCCTCCGCTGTTCTACCCCCCTGCCCCTGCAGCACCCACCTTCCTACCAGGGGAACAAGAGCCTGGAGTATTTCTTAGTGATCCAGCTGGGATCCAGTTCAAGCAATATATTAATTTGATCTGCTTTGTAAACCAACACTGCTGCCTTCTTTCAAATAGAGTCTGGGAGAAACTCTTGTCCCCTGAACATCTTGTCCCCTTCTAACATAAGTCCCCTGACGTCTCAGTGGCTTTCAGTTTTATTGACTTCTGTGGGCCTCGAAAGAAGTCAGCACCTCAAAGCTTTGCAAATGGTACCAGAACAGTCCAATCTAATATTTGGCTGACCCCTTTTCCCCTTGCAGTATGTTTCAGCAGTGCAATTTCCACAAAAGTGGTTGGGTTCAGCCTCTGTTTGACATCAGGACATGCTAGGCAGCAATTTCAATAGCTTGAATTTTGCTAATGCCAAGATGGCAGAGACTGTTAGGGCAAAAAGAGCAGGATATTCACCTGATGTAGGCTGGCCTGGGCTGTTGTTTAGCTCAGTAGATTATTCTTGAATTTTACAAAGAAGCTAAGCTATACCTATATATAAAATGTCAGAGATTAAATACAGAAACTGTGGGCCAGATAAATAGATACATAAATAAACAATAATAAATATTCCTTACATCTGGCCACATTTCTCCTGCACTCACTAACTTTTCTGTACATTTAATGCCAAGGTACAAACCACATTGTCCTGTATAACTGAGCTGCATTTACCCTCAGCTGTAACTTGCAAAGACCTGTTACAACACTTAGAATTGACCATCCCCATAAGCAAAGATACTCTGAGCTATACTGAGTATAGCTTACACAAACAGCCTTTTCAATTATGACCTTCATTTATAAATAAATTGGCGTAAAAAATTAAAAGTTACCAGGCTGCTCTGTAAGTGCCCTTCTTTCTGAATCAGGTAATACTGTTAAACCAAAGTTTTGGTGTTTGTGGGTGTTAAAAATATCCCTGTCAGTATTTTCAGTGCATTAGGGGACTGTGTAAGCAGGGGAAGGCAGTGTCCTATAAGCTACATTAAAAACCACATGGCAAGTTTTACTGCTTTTTATTCTTTATACCTCACTTTCAATTTCTAGTGGATCTGTTAAATTGAAATTGTCAGTCAGCATGAAAAGAGGCCTTTTTCTCCTATCATGTACCTGAATTTTAACACAGAAGGGCACACTCTTGTAAAGCCTCCTGTGCTTTCCACTGTGCTCTCCTGGATCCAAGATACATGGTTTGGCACTGCTGTATAAGAGCTCAGCAAACATGGAGAATATTTGAGTATCTGGGGTATGTCAGAGCCACTCTCTAGGAACAGATTTTGAAAGCTGGTGACAGCAGCTTTTGGGAAATTGGGATGAGCTGAAACCAGAGATAGCTCAGTCCTTACCACAGATGCAGAAATATTCAAGTTCACAGATTTTTTGGAAAGCTTTTACAGCAGTACCAAGAACAAATGGAGGATCAAGCCCTGCTCCAGAAAGTGCCCATCTATTACCCCACCCACAGGAACATGCAGCATCTCTTGACACGTCCTGAGCCTCAGGGATTCATCCTTACTGCCACTGAGTTTGTGAGATAGGGGGAAGAATACATCTAGGACTGCACATGTAGATGTAGGACAAGAATCTGCTTCTCTTTCCAGAGGTAGCTGTGTTTGAGGAAATACCTACAGGCCTTGGGTTCTCCATCAGAATCTTTTAGGATGTTATGGGTCTGTTATACATGTTAATCAAATCTGATGGTGAATAAACATGAGGGAAGAAGGTTTCTAACCAGAACATGGAGACTACAGAAACCCTTCCACTTAGTGGTACTGGACTGTAAAACAGAGTTGCATACATTTACATACAAAATTGTATATTTGCATGTGGCAATATGGGAGTGAAGATGGTGTTAAGAGAAATCTGTACTAGTGCTGCACATTTTATAATTCAGTTTTTGGGGGTAGTAGGGCTTCTCATTTCCTAAGTTAGGCTTGGGACTCTTAGGCTCCTGCACTATTGGTTTCTTTTGGAGCCTGAGGAGGAGTAGAGCAGCTCTGCAGAGGTGCCTGTTGCTTTCTGTTTCTAAAGGACCCTGAGGTGCCTCTCCAAAATTAAGCCATCTTACCATTCTGATGTCTGCAGTTAGGTGGGATGAAACCCACTTGGAGTATCTATGCCATTAAATTACACTACACACAGCAATAAATCTCCTTTCCAAAACAACGTGCTTGGACCTTAAAGAAGTAGACAAAACAATACTCTCTTGCCTCTAGCAATAGTTCCTCTCTTTTAAAATATCTTTCTCTATGACAGGAGTGCAATTAAAGCTATTTGGTCACTCCAGCTACCTGAAAAATATGTGAAAATGAGCACATTCTCAAGTGGAATAGAAAGTCTAGAGTTCCTTACATGATACCCACATTCAGTTTGGCATTATGATGCCTTGGGGTCTTGAAAAAAATTGAAGGCAGCTCAAACTGTTTACATAGCAAAATCGGGATTGGGGTTTTCTTTGTGAATCATACAAAGAAATTTTGGTTCAGGTTTTATCAGCTGTTTAATGGCTGCCACATGTTAGCAGGAAAATTGATCAACAATCAACCAGACTGAATTCCAGCCTCAGGCAATACATCTGATTGAGGCAGCCTAGTGACACAAGGGTTTCATAAATATCTGGAGAATTAGTAAGTCCAGCTAATTTTCAGTTTTACTTGTAATTGGTCATCCACTCTTTTAAGACTCTTTGGAAGGTCTGGGGTGTTTTGAGTATTTTTCTGAAATAACCTTAAGAGGAGGAAGAAAACCTTAGGAGGAAGAATTTCAGATCATGAAAAGTCAGCCTGCAGCTCTTCAGTGAGGAAAAAGACAGCTTTTCAGTGATTATCTTTCCGTTTATGTCCTGAAACCTTCATCTGTTCCTCCATTCAAAACTTGTAAATCAAATTTTGAATGCTTCATGTTTCCATTTAAAATAAAAACAAACGTCAGAAATTCTCCTGGATGTTTTTACTTTCCAGAAGAGTGTTCAGGAGTATCAACCAATTCAGGAAGTACCAAATGAAAAACGTTGCTACTAATTGAAAAATACTTGACTTTCAGGAGCATAGGATTACTTCAGAAACCATTATTTACAATAGGTAATATTTATTTATGTTAGCAACCCAGCTGTTTTCAAATCACTGCTCTTTGCAAGTGAGTATTGTAAAAGATGGCCATTAGTAAAAAAGAGAGAAAATTGTATCCTGTGTGGTTTCATTCCTCTCCCACCCAACCCAGCTGATGGGACAAAAGATGTATTTAATTCGTACAATTATAGATATTCCAGAGACTCTAGAGGAAACCAGTTTTCCCTCTTAGCTTTGGTCTGTTGGCCAGGCAGCCATATTAATAACAAAAGTTAAGCCAGCTGCTGTTTTAATACCCGCAGTTCAGGGGAAAGAGCTGGAGGAAGCCAGTCCTCGCCTGCAGCAGCTCTCCAGGCTCCCCTCCAAGTGCCAGACCTCCTCCTGCATCCGTTTGTGGGACAGGCCTTGGATCCAAGCAGATCTCAAGCCTCACTTACTGAAAGAGCAGCCAGATCTTTGGTAGTGTGACCAGAAGGCTGTACCAAAACCAGGCTGATCAAAACCAGTTCCTGGCTGGTTGAAATTTGTTTCCCAGCTCTCTGGCTTCCAGATCACAGTACTGTCCTAGACACAAGTCCAAACCTGTGGGCCTACCAGTGTGAAGCCCAAACACATGTGTATGCAAAGTGTTCCTCTGAAAACCATCTCTGAACTCAGTACTAGCAATAAAAAGTCATGGAATTGAATTAAAAAGTAATTTAAAGAGGCAAACAAAGCTCCTCCACTGGTGTGATAACCTAATCTCATGGGTAACTGCACACGGGGGGGACACAGCTGTTACTAATTAGAAGGTCTCAATATTAGGTTTAGATTTATCTGGAAAATAAGCAGCAGTGGAGTTTAAATCTTTCAAGTTCTTGTCTTTCCCTCTGGCACAGAGACCAGCACTGCACCTCCCTTGACCCATCAACCTTCCTCTGCAGGGCAGCAGCATGACCTAGCGAGCAGGTACCTGCCTGACATCTGCCAGCAGCTCTCTCTGCCCAAGCCAGCCTGTCCCTTAGGAGCACAAAATATTCCCAAAGTTTCTAAAGTTCCTCTAAATCCAGAGAGCAGCTCTCAGAAGTGATGTGATGCAATCTGCTGTTTGGTTTATATCCCCCGAGCCCTTATGGGAGTTGCACAAGCTGAAATTGGTCTGTTAGAGTTGAGATTCTTAGGAAATGTAGAGAGCAATTTAAAAAGCAGACTTAACAGCACTCACAACAAACTGTTCAGATGGAAAGTTCTTTAAAATTGCGCTGCTTCACAGGTTGATCTTTTCACAGGCTGATCTTTTCTAGCAAGCCCTTCTAGTAATCCATTGGAAGCAGTCTTTGCGACTGTTGAATACATTCTGCAGTGCTCCAATGTCTGAGACAGCTGACAGCAATCACCCTTTTAACACGTGATGCCCTTAGGTGATAATTAACACAGACAAGCGATTCTGCTGTGAAAGAGAACTGTAAGTAAGCAGGTGCCTGTTTCCCACCTGCATTTTCCAGGTGGAAGGGAGAACAGCCTGACAGGTGACCTGCACACCTTGTGTCTGACCTCACAGGCGTTGTGCTGATGTTAGCTGGTTGCAGCGTGAGCAAATACACTGCTGTAAGCATAATGCAAGGGAAATTCAAATAATCCAAATGGTTTCTCTCCACCTGCAGAGCAACATTGTTTAACTCTGGTGAATCAGGCATGTATTGCACATTCATTCCATTTAAACCTTACCACCATGCTGAGGTATTCGCTTTCAAACATATTTTGACATTTCTCTCCGTTCTTGCAGAACTGTCAGCTATGGTAGGAACAGCACTGGAGTTGAAATTTCAGTCTGTTTTTCAAGTTGAACATTTCCAGTGCCTGAATTTTGTTTAAACTCTTAAGCACCAGATGTCTGTCTTCCCCGAGCCAGCTATTAGTCAGAAATATTAGTGGTAGCTATCAGTGATGGTGGTCATTTTACACAGTGGCTGTGACAAAATTAATTTGTCACGACTTAAGGTCCTCCTCTCATCTGAACCTCATGCAGGTGCCAGGATGCATTGCACAGCTAGACCAGATGAGAATTTGTGATCCATCAAAAGTGAGGTTATTCAGCCTGGGGATGAAAATAGAGGCAAATCTAATGCTCTTTTATTGAAGATGGCAGCACCCAGGGCCACTGCTTAATGCTGAATTGTTCCTTGTCAATTCAAAAAGACCTAAACATTCAATCTCTTCGGTACTGAGCCAACCTGAAGCAATTTTTTCTTGTTGAAGTTTCCTCTGCATTGGAAAAACCTGAATCATTCAGCTATTTTGATGTTCTCCCAAAAAAAAAAAAAAAAAGATGAGCCCCACCTAAAAAGTCTCAGACTTTCCACTTTCTTTCATGCAAATAAGATGGCCAAATTGAGCTTGAACCAGCAGCATTCATTTTGGAATTTTGTAACTTTAAGAATTAATTTTGGTAACCCAAGCAACCTTTCAGTATCTATTTTGGATATAATGTTACATGCTCTGTATAACATAGCCATAGGAGTCTACAGATGCCAAACTATGGAAATTATTTCCCTGCTCTTTGGCAGACTCCGCAGGCACAGGGGTTAGATTATATTCTATTTCTTTCTGGTCTGAAATATATTTAGACAACTGAATGGCTTTTCAATTAATGGTTGTCCTGCAATTAATTTCTCATATCCTTCCTTTCAATCTGGTGGGGCTTTTACAAAGCCTAGTGCTTTGTGCTTTGTCCTCCCTTGTCCTTTCATTTCTGGGGAAGGAGGGCGCATTCCTATTTCCTGTAACAACTGGTGTAGCCACCAAAGGCTTCTTATTGCAGAAAGCTGTTTGTTAGCCTGGCATCCCAGCTCTTCCTGTGACCAAAGAGAGCAAAAGCTTTTCTCCCACTGACCAGATTGGAAGGCACTGCAGCAGAACCTCAACGGGTGCAGATCACAGCAGGTCTGCTCAGATCAGTGTAGTGCCATTTTATGCCAGAGTAAAACCTGAATAGTTGCAGATACCGGTCGCTTTCGTGGGAGCTGTGAGCCACAACTTGTGTAAGTCATGGATCCAGGGTGTATCTGAGGCCTGAAGGGACTGCGGTGATCAATGGCGCTTTTATGTCAACACCAACTTAACCAGAGGCCTTGTAATGGTGAATGTGGCAACTGTTTACCTCATTTGTCAGAAAAATGGCAGAAATCTCTGAAAAAACTTTCCTCCAGAGGCTCTGAATCATTCCTTCATTTCATTCCAGCAGAACTGAGCCACCAAGCAGTTATTGCTGTCAAAGAGGAGGCAATCTTTTAGTTGGCTGCTGCCTTGTCAGGCAACGAAAATCATAGAACTACAGAATGATTTGGGTTGGAACAGACCTTAAAGCTTATCCAGTTCTACCCCCTGCCATGGCAGGGATACCTTCCACTAGACCAGGTTGCTCCAAGCCCTGTCCAACCTGGCCTTGGACACTTCCAGGGATGGGCCAGCCACAGCTCCTCTGGGAAGAGCAGCAGTGGCAGCCTGGGGTGCTGTACAGTGACAATAACCTCTGCAAAGGAAAAAAGGAGCAACCTGAGCCACCTCCAGAGTACTGCCTTCAGCTCTACATGCATTAAAATCCTGTAGAAGTGACCAGAAGTGACAAACACAGGGTTTCTGTTGCCAAGCACACTGTGCTGGGAGACTGGAATATAGCATATGGAATATTCCCTTGCTCACAGAAATTAGCATTCATCCTTCTTAGGAAAATGCAGGTGTTTTTTATGGGATCCTGCTATTGCAAAATGATCTGAAGCAGTTCCTCCCAACCTTACTGGTCCAGCCACCAGTCAATCAATCAAGCACATGCCCCACTTAGCTTTTTGTAGGGGAAGAGGACCTTTTAGTAGCAACTGTCCTGTCAGGATTTAGTATCAGGGAGAGGCTGTGGACTCGGCATCAGACTCATCCAGCTTGGAAAAGGCAGGGTGATAACTTCCTACTTGCTGCAAGAGGCTTTCAGAGCTGAGTGGGGTCTATGTGTTGCTGGCTCTGCTGTTCACATCCTCCCACTCATTCTCCCATAGCTTAAGACAGATGAGAGGAATTGGCAGGAAATCCAAGCTACTTACAGGAGTGTTATTTTAGCTTCTGTGCTGCAGACAAATATTCATGAACTTTGCTATGGTATTTGGGTCCAGGAACTCCAGTAACTCACTTTACACCACCTTGGTGACACTCTTGATTTTGCATTAACCTGAAGAAGGACCTGGCCAGCAGCAACTTTGGGACACTCAGGTAGAGGAAAAGAGGCTGATAGGTCCAACACGTTTAAAATTGCATTTTGTCCCGGAACACACAAATGCCTGCTCTGCTTCATCTCTAAACATCTATTTAAAAGCAAGTAGATAACTAAAAGAAACTGCATCCTGTCAAACGGTCTAGTGATTTAGATTATGCAGATAGCAGATTAGTAAAGCATTTCATAGGAGGTGAACCACACGTGGCAATCTACAGAAGAGTGGGAAGAAACAGCTGAAGGTGCTGTGAAGGACAGAGGTGCCTGCAAGCCAAGATATGTGCTCATACTCTTCAGTTTCTCTCTCCCCAGGTGTTTTTTTAATTAGTTATAGCTAAGTCTCCTGAGACTCTCTTCTTGATATGAACAACTCATTTTAAACTTCATCTGTGTGCAGACCTCATAAGAGGCCTTGCATGTTGTGTTAATATGCATTTCTACCAATATCAGAAAAGGACAGTGACAGAACAAAACAACTTTTTTTTTTTTTTCTTTTTTTCTTTTTTTTTTTTTTTTTTATTATGAATAAGGCTGTTTAGGCTATTTGATTTTTAGAAAGGAATTAGCTGTCAAACCTTAGCAGGTTTGTGACTGAGTTTTGGGTGAAAGCTTAAAAACCCTCAGAGTTGTAAGAAAATCGCATATTTCTGTCTGGAGGTCCTCCCTGGATGACAGTACTGCAAAAAATGCCTAAATCTGAATTAAAATAAACCTACAATTGAGAATACTACAAGTTTTTCTTCACAGAAATACTTCGGTGTTGCATGTTCCTGAAACATTATGGAAACTATTTGTGCTTTATGTCTTCCAGAAAATTATATTGATGTGCCTCAAGATGGGAGAGGTAAGACCAGACTTCAAGGAGCAGCTTTCAAGAAAGTCAACTAAATTATAAGAGCTGAAAAAATTATGGATAAGGAGGAGAGAGAAAGACTACAAGAGGGAGATTGAGCAAGTCACCTGAAGACAAGACACCATTCAAACAACTTGTACAGGCAAATGATATAGAAAGAGTCTCCAGGATAAAGTAGTCTGTAAGCAATATTTTAATTCTAGACTGACACTATTATTATCTCTGAAAGGAAGCATCATATTTGAGAAAATGCTCAGTAGGAAGAAAATTAAGTTGCTCTGGCAAATCCACACAAAGGTGGAAAACAACCACAAGACAAACCTTTGGTAGATAACTTTTCTTTGCCTCCCCATCCATCAATTGCCATTTGAGCCTAATCTAAGTGTCAGAATCCTGAATGTGAGTTTTTCCAAAGTTCTCTGGTGAACATTTTATCACAATAGGGTAGATGCTGGTGATTCACATCACTGTTAACTGTATTGTCCTATGCATTGCAAGGTAAGCAGAGCCCTTTCATTGAGTTAGACTGCAGGGTAGCAATCATTTTAACCATAATGCACAGTTTTAGATTGCTGGCAATGATTTTGCTAAGACATCAAACATCTGAGCCCATCTTAAATTCAGGTTCTTGAAGAGGGCAACTTTATTAGGATGCAACACCATTCCACCCCCATACTCCTTGAAGCTGAAAGAGAAACAGAAGAAAAATCAACAAACTGTATATTTCAAACGCAATAATACCATTGTCCCTCTGCTTTACAAAGCAATAGTCCAATTCCCTCAGCCACTGACTGGTTGCAGAGTTTACCCCACTCAAATCTCAGAATCCATTTGGCAGCCAGAAAGGCAAGGACTCTGCCACAGAAGGATGTGGAGCACTTGGTCACTAGGTTGCAATAAGTTGGCTTAACTTTCCACGGGATGGGGTTATTTTAAAATCATACAGTATCAATTACATAAGCAAATCCTGTGAAATTCAGTTCTTTAAGATATATACATGGAGAACCTGGCAGTGACAAGCAAACAGAGGACTTCATCTGGAAGTCATAACACAAAGCCATGATAATGCCAATTTAATCCTTCATGTCTAATATTCTGTCCTGCAAATCTGAGTAACTTTAAAATAATTATGTATTTTACCATGTAACCACAACATGAGGAGTACCTTGTTAAAGAGTAATCAAATGTTCCTTTTGTACCTCTTTGGCTGAATAAATTTTAGTCTTCTGTTGAAGAACTCAAAAGGGGCACTCTTGTCAGTGATTTAATTTGTGACTGCTGAGTTCAGGATGGCACATGACTAAAACCATGCAGGAATAAATAGCGTTGGAGGACCCAACAAAGCTGGAAACCACAGGAGCGGAAGTCCAGTCTTCAAATAAAGCCCAATTTCAGTAGGATATGAACATGCACGTGCCCCTTTTCTCTGCAAACCAGCAACTAAACATGCTGGGTATCACTGAGTAGTGGCAGGCAGAACAAATTCATGGGTGGGACTGCCACCTTGCAGGCATTAGACTCCATCCTGTCCCGGGAAAGTGTGAAGCCTGGCCCATTCTCACTCATCACAGAAGCTCCTGCACACACTCCCAGCTTGTAGAGACCTAAGGGAGCTGCCACAGTGCACGTTATAACGCAGCACCTCAAATAAAACAGAGTCAAGATTCTTTAGATTCATGCTGAACCTGAGAGATTCGCCTCATTTCCTAGAAAGAATATGTCATTAGCACTGCTAAAGTTCAAAGCACTTTAGCTGGGAACACAAAGGCCCTCCAGCAAAGACATGCTGTAAGTAGCTTGCAGATGCTGGCAGACAGTCCAAGCTGCCCTCTCCTTGAAGAGGAGAGCTCGATGGGGACAGGATCCATGCTCCTGGTGGTGGGAGACATGAGCTGTAAGGCAGTGCTGGGAAGAACTCCCAAGAAAAGCAAAGGAAACCGCATAGCTGGAGGTGATGCCATCCATGCCAACATTATGCCTCCTCCACACTTCCTCGTTGGCTCCAAGATCCATAACCCCTGCAGACACCCAAAAAAGTATCCACAGTAACCAGTGTGGCGCTCTGCAGTAACTGCTTGGTCCTTTTACCTTCTCCCAGCACCTGCTTTCATTGTGAGGTAATGACTGCCACAAGAGAGCTTTGGAAAAAGCTTATGTTCATAAAGGAATTTGTATTAGATACTGGTTTGTGTGACTTACTGTATTTTTGTAAGGGTTTTTTTCCCTTTGGGAATTGTGCGTTATTAATGAGCAGTTTTATGCTTTACTTCTAGTACACCTATACCTGGTAATGGATGTGCTTTTTGTTTGTTTGTATTCTTTTGTTCTCTATACAGAGCCAGTTAATATAAGGTAGATACTCTCTGGCTGAAAATCTGATTCTGCCTACCAATTAATTTAGGGAGAAATCCATGTCATAGCTAGTGAACAATTTTTCATCAATTGTGTTGTTATAATCACCTGATAGTCTCTCTATTTTAGCAGAATAAAAGATCCTGAATAAGACTGATGCTAGTTGGGCCTTAAATTAAAGGGAAATAGTGCACCACGAATTTCCCTACCACCATTTCTCTCAGCCCTTCTCTCTTGGTGTTGGGACACTGGAGAAGAGCACTGGCTGCAGAAACAGCCACCTGAACACCTCAGCCACCTCTGTAGCTGTGCTCTGGTATCCCCCGGCATCTACTTGATCAAAATTACGGTGAACCAGATAAACTGCAATGAATTTTTCAGTTACTTCTGCCAAAAGAGACTGGTTCAAACACAATCTTCCTCTAAAAGAAACGATCTGGACTAAAATAGTTGTATTTTCCTCCATGTCCATCCTGATCTGGTTGGAAAAATAAGGGATCTAAAATTAAGACTTACAAAAGTGTGTAAGTTATAACCCCTTATGCGACAATGGCAGCTGTCTATCTCAGTGGCTATTAGTGACCTTCCTGCTCCAGAAGCCTCCTCCCCTGTCCAACTAACTTCCTCTCTTCTGTTTCACTGAGATCTGTGTCCAACCTCTTAGTAATTGCTGTGTATAACGTAGGACATAAAAAGATAAGTTATAAAGCTTGTGCAGGACTTGGTGTTGTACTTTAACCATCTTTTGTGCCTGGTTATCGATTTTACAAAAAACCAGAGTGAAAATAATCTGGCCTCTTAATGTATAATTCAGCATATTGTAGCAGCTATTTTAGAGACCTGTTTTTTATAGTTTTACTACGGCTGTAATTTCTGTATGAGGACTGTCCACTTGAAAAAGCAGCGAAGTTAACACGTCAAAATGATTTTCTAAAGTCAGTTCTGTTCCACACCTGTGATTGTGTACAAAAAGTAAAGCAACAAAAACAAAACCTCAACCACTGGCCGGGAAGAAACACCTTTTCTTAGCCTCAAAAGTTCTCTTCTGTAAAACAGACATTTCTTCTAGTCCTCCTTTTACAAAAGTAGTAAATTACTAAGAAGGTAATATATATACAGTACAATAGTCTATTTCGATAGTCAGCGGACTATTTTAGGCTAATTAAGCTAACTAGAAATTCTAGGGTTGCAGTGATTTCTCTTTATTGATACATTGACAATAATACTGTTTACATAACACTTGATGTTTGAAATCAATACGTGCCAGTGTCCAGTGATTTGCTAATCTAGTTTCTGGTCTAATCCTGTCCTATTTTTTGCAGCATTCTCTGACTTCATATTATGAACCATGTTGTCTTTCTAAAGTGATTGCCAAGTAAACCAAAAATGTGTTTTACACTGCTATTGCACTGCTCTCGTCTTTATACACAGTAGTTTTTATAAAGATGTCCTTAGGTTTTAATAAATGAGTGTAACGTAAACTAATCTCTGTAATAAAACTTGCTTTAGTGTTTCAAATGCTGTGTGGAATAGCTGTAGAGATTTGAGCTTCCAAGTGTTTCAATAGCTTCAAAACTCATGGCTTCCTTTCCATCTGCAGGAAATCCCCAGATACCAGAATTCCAAAGTCTGTACAAGGGTAAAATGAAGAGAGTGTACAAAGACTGGATTTAGAAATGGGGGGGAAGGGGCCCAAGAACCAAACCACACCTCAAGAAAACCACTAAGGCCATTGCATAAATCAATACATGTTCCATTTAGTCTGCATCACATTTCCAGCAGTTGTTAATACCAGATGTTTAAGAGGGGAGTGAGGGATACTGAACAGAGACTGTTAAGAAATAAACATAATCTTTCCACTACTCAAGGTAAGCTAAGAAGGACAAACTGCAACTGAGCAGAAAAAAAGCAACATTTTGACTTTCAGACTTAAAGTACTCTGTCCCACACGGCTCTTGTAGTAGGTCCACCCCCCCCCCCCAGCTGAAGCAAACACAGTTTAACGTGCTCTGTACAAAAAGGCAGGACCAACAATTCACAGAGAAAAGAGATTTAATTTGCTTTTGGCTTCCAGGCTGAAGAATTTGGACAGTTTCCCCAGAAAGGTTTAGATTTTGTAAACAGTCTCTCGAGTCCTTTTGTCACCTATTGTTTAGGAGGCATCATTGCCTACGTTCCCAAAATACTGAGGGTACTGAGCTGAAATTTCCACTGTCCCATTAGTAAAAAAGAGTGCTTTTGACAACGTCACCTCTTGAGACAGATTGCTTCCCTTGACAGAAACAGTTCTTGCTCTGTCCTGCTGCTCCCAAGCTTAAGTTTTCCCCTGTTGTCCTGTCCAGCACTTGCTGTCATCTGTCCTCATCCCAAATCCTTGATATCTGACTGAAGTTCTGGCATTTATACACAGCAGGTACCTTTTCACATTAGAAATTATCCTTTCAGCATCAGATCACTAGCCTCAGACTGGAGACTGTGCTGTAGGAATAGACCTAAACAGTCACAAATAGAGAAATTTTAAAGCCAAATTTTAAAGGAAGGATGGGAAATCCTTTGCAATGTCACTCACTTTGTGTGCCAGGGTTTATTTCTGGAGTTTCCATAACAAAGCACATCAGCTCTAAAGTAGAAAAGGATCCTTTTCATTAAAGCAACACTTCAGTAATTCTTAGGGGGTTTGTGACTGTAGGAGACTACAATTGCATCCCACTGTGCTGAAATTTATGGAACATACTGCAGAAAGAAAGAGGACAAAAAGCAGCTTTAAAAATACATAAATATGTAAAATTAGAAATAATTGCAACCCAGTCCCCTTCTCAAACTGCACTAGCAATTGTGAAAACATCTAAATACACAAGACAAAGGAAGTAAATCGACAGATTGGGTCTATTACAGCTCCCTTACCAAGTTTCAACAATTGTTATGATGTGCTTCTAGTAATTGAGTAAGAATTATATTAACCACATTATGCTCAGCAGGAACAGCTTTTATATACCAAGGAGAAAATTAAATATCTCTGGAATTTCCACAGAAGATGTTAAAACGCTGCTAGTGACTTACAGACTGCCATTATCACCAAGTCAAAACCAAACAGGAGCCTCACAGCCAGTTCCTTTAAACTGTTTATTCTTACTAGAAAGCAGAGACCTCGTTGATTTGCTGGTTGTTCACACATACAGAAGGACAGGGAGAGAAAAGAGAGCTAAGATTTGATCTTTGTTTCCAAGAAAGCAACGCCCTGTCACTCTCACCCAAGCTCTTCCCAACAATTAATTTAATTTGGAAAATGGAAAATCATTACAGGGGGGAAAAACATACCAATACATTAGATATGAATAACTACTGCTGCTGCTTTTTTGTAGTGAGAACTAGCAATGACAGCTGGGTTTAAATCCTTGGCTTTGACAGCACACAAACAAAAAAAGCTTGATCTAGGTAACATTTGAGAATAGTCTCCCCTTAGCCAGCTACACAGATTTAATTTAAGGCATTTTTGTGAAATACATGGGTTTTGTTTCTTTTGACTGCCTTAAGGTTGCTGCTTAACAATGCCATTTTTTCATGTAGGACTATTGAAAACAGTTGAAAGCTTTGAAATATCTGAAAAGCTGTGTTCCATTTGACCTCAAGGTTTTTGCTCCCCAGCACAGGACCTACCTCCTCTGCTCTCCAGTATTTGCTGCCCTGGGAATTCAGAATATTGCATCATTAATACTAGTACTGTGCAACATCCAACTGTTCCCTACACAGCCACTTTCCTCAAGCATGCCTGGCTTTTGTTGGAAGAATTTATGTTGCAAAACGCTGCTGGGGTGGGTGGGGAGCACAGTAGGAAGTGCCACCTCCAGTGAGTTAGTGATAGCTGGGGTGTGCTGTATAAACTCCATTATCATTTTAACCACACAGTCCACCTCCTATTTCCGTGGATGAATGTACTTCCAGCAGCCACCAGAAAAAGCCGGTTGGGAATTCATCTAGCAAGGAGACACAGCCATCCCTGTGCTGTATCTGCTATTATTATGCAGATAGAGGAGCTCAAAGACATTTCACAACCTCTCTCTCTTTTCTTTGCTAGCTTCGTGAATGTTTGTTAAAGAAATCATCTCCAGCTGATAAAAAACCTTAAAAGCCCCAAACCCTAAGGAAAGAAATCATGCAGTACTGTGAGTCTCACAGATTTCATGTTTTGTTATACTACCCACGCAAATGCCACATAAATAAAAGGCACTGCTTAAGCTACAGTCGCATTTTTGTGGAGTTTCTAGGCGGTAGCCCAGTGGCACACGAGGTGTCTTCTGTTTGTACCGTGCAGTCATCGTTCCTCCTTTTCACATCTTCTCCCGCCCTGCCCATAAACAACGAGCACTCTGAGCATGGCAGGCAATGTTCTTACACTACTGGAGGTGCTCCCACCCTCCCTGAGATCCAGCCATGCCTCATGGCCCTCAGCAAGCAAAGGCTTATCTGCAAGGAGCAAAGGCTTCACCTTCTAAGGCATTGCCCCTCCCAGTCTGTGCACGGAGGCTTCTCTGCTCAGGCAAGGCATCACTGACTGCTGCCTTTGGCTGGGGACCTGCTCCTTTGCCTCAAGTCCTTCAGCCTTACACTGACAAAAGGGGAACCACAAACATTCAGAAAAAGCGCCCAGAGGTGGAACTGATTCAGGACAGAAATAAAGCGAGAAGACTTGGACTACTTGAACATTCTTTCAACTCCTTCTCCCATTTTCCTCTTTCAACTCCTCCCAATTTCCAGTGTTCAGACAAGAGGAAAGCAGGCCATGGGAGAACCACTGGAATTAAGAAATCTCCTTTCTTCTCGACCATGACATGGATACGTAGGCACTAAAGCTTCCAGCAACCTTTTGCAGAGACACACGTTCCTTGCTGGCAGGAATGGACAATTTGGGCAAATCCAGTTTTCCATTTCACTTCTCCTTCACAGCACTTAAAGACGGAATATTTTGGCTGGACTGTGGTCTTTCCTCACCAGCTGCAAAATGCCATTCCCTGCTGCAAGTAGTAACCTGTGTAATCACTAGAGGCTCCCAAACACAATTCTAACACCAGCCCACACTGGAGGTCCAGCGTGCCCTGTTCCAAGCCTTGTTCCTGAAAGAGACTCTGTCGGAGCTGTGTAAAACTTGCAACCTGATGCTATGAGCAGATTTTTACATGGCTGCTTCCCAAGGTTTGACCCAGGGTCCCTCGTGCTGTCCTTTCCTCCAGGCACAATCCCTGGAACACTGCCCTTGCCTTTGCCAGATCTCCGTATGTTGCAGGTGTGGTTTTCCAGCCCCACCACTGCCCATCTGCCTCACTGCATCATCAGGCAATGAGGCATTTCCCTCTCTTTTCTGGGGAGCCAGGAACATCTGCATGCCCTAAGGGTCGGAAGCAGTTTTTTATAACACTTTTAAGTGTGAGCTTTGCATCTGTGATTCAAACCCACACTCTGCTGTCCCAGTGCTACCCAGTTTGCACCACAGGGTTGGGCTTTGGCTTTGCTGCTGACATGAATTGAGGAGACAAACCTCGGCAAACTGGCAAGTGGCAAATAAATTTGTAGCAGAGTAGGGTAAAACCAGCAGGGTCTGAAGGAAGGCCAAGGCTGTGCCTGGTGACCGTGAGCAGGGACCCCCCTAAGCTAGAGGGAACCCCAACCCGCCTTACCAGCCCAGCTGTTTGCACATACCGAAGCAGCAGCCTCCGACCTCAGCCAGGCTCCTTTCCCAGGCAAAGTCAAACATCCAGAGATCACCTCGGATCAAAAGGAGCCGCCACTGGCCCAGTGCATGCGAGCACATACCAAGGATGTGTCTCCAAGCATGAAGAATGGCCTGGCCCAGGCCCAGAAAGTTTCAGCCTGCTTGGCTGAGGGACTCTGGCTCTCCTTCACTGTGCCATGTCCCAGCTCGAGCCACTGGCTTGGGCATCCCCTTCAAGCCTGTGTAACTTACATCATTAGTTCTCCCAGAGCTGCTATAGGAAAACGAGTGTTACAAATGGCACTGAAAGACACACAGAAAACATCAGAACTAACAGGAAAATATAAAACTGGGTGGCCAGTGGCAAGGGGCTTCTGCAAAAACATGAAGCCTTTGCCAAAGCAATTGCAGGATTTTTTTTTTTTTGCCATTTCATCCAGAAGTTTCTTATCCAAATAAACCCACCCTGGCATACCCAAAGCCATTGGCTTTAGTTGAACTGCTCATGGGTTTCCATGGGCTTTGTAGCTCCAAGGTGCAGGTCACAGAGGTTGGGTGGAATACTTTGGTGGCAGCCAGGCCTTAGCAGGTCAGCGTCACACCTGGAGCTTGTAGGGCATTCAGAGAAGGGAGTATGAAGCAAAAGGTTGGGCTATTTCTTGCCATATACTGCATCAGAGAGAAGACACCAATAAAATTGCCCAGCCTGCAGAATATTGCACAGTCTTTTCTTCTGGCCCTCCTTGTAGGGACTTCTTGGTTGTAAATATGAGGGGTTTCTTCTAATGCCTTCATCTGATCTCTAGGTCAACAGAACAGCAAAGCTTTATGAAAACTGCTGTGGCTGATGCATTCCCAGCATCTGCTGCTTTAATCCTCCCTTGTTGGAAAAGAAAGGAACTCAGTAACAGTCTGCTAATTAATTCTGCAACAATACTCAATAAGGAAAAGTTTGGTTTTAATAAACAGAACAGAACTCCTGATTTAATGCAAACATATTTGGTCAGAAGGACATCTCAAAAATATTTATGTTAGAAGCAAGAACAAAGCAATAATAACCGCACTCCACAGGAAGTATTGCTTGCTGTCTGGTGATTAATAAACCCCAGGAAAGAATAAAATGGATGGTCTAAATTTTTATTCCCTGTTTCCCATAAACTAAAACACACAAAAGAAATAAATGCCTATGGTGAAACCAAAGCCAAAATTTTGTTGTGAACTTACGTTATTACAGGAATGTCTTGAGATGCCCCTCCCCAAGGAGCTCAAGTGATTTCTTATAATGGTGATAAAGAAACAATGGGAAGACTTCTGAAATAGCGAAGACTTACCCAGTTTTTATAAACTGTCTGTCAAGCAGAGGAACATTTCCTCCCCTGCTGGCCTCTGTGGTCACAGCTCCAGCAGAAAGCAGTGGGAGCTCAGGCATATGCATCCTCAGCCAGCAGCAGCAGTTAGTCCCTATCACAACATGCTGAAGAATGTGCTAAAATTCAATTGCAATATTTCTCATCAAAACATTTTGCTCAACAGGATATACAATGTCATATGGGCAGTAAAAGTTTCAATTTTTTTTCATTATCCTTTGTTTTTCAATAAACTGTTGGAAAACAAACCACAGAACACCCCTGGATGTTCATCTCAGAATCTTTCTTTTATCTAAAATATCCTCTCTCCAAATCTGCCTGACAATATGCTCTGAGAAATCAATCTGTCATCGAGAATGTGCCAGACGCATTTTACGACCCCAACGCCAGACCACAACTAGAGGCTGTGTGGGTTTTTGGCTGTCAGAAGCTTTCTCTGAGCCCTTGGGCTGCACAGTTCAGCTCTCACCATCTCAGGCCTGTTGTGGTCTAACCCCAGCCAGCAACCAAACACCACAGTCACTCCCCGACCAGTGGGATCGGAGAGAGAATTGGAAGGATAAAACCTGGGATACTCGTGGGTGAAAATAAAGACAGTTTAATAGGGAAAGCAAAGGCTGCCCACACAAGCAAAGCAAAACAAGGAATTGATGCCCTGCTTCCCATGGGCAGGCAGGTGTTCAGCACCTCCAGGAGAGCAGTGCCCCATCCCCTGGAAGGGTGACTTGGGAAGACAAACACCGTTGCTCCAAATGTCCCCGCCCTTCCTCCTTCTTCCTCCCCCCTAATGTACTGAGCATGATGTCACAGGGTCTGGAACATCCCTTGGGTCAGCTGGGGTCACCTGTCTCAGCTGTGTCTCCTCCCAACCACCCAGACACCCCCAGCCCCTCCGCAGTGTGGCCCTTGAGGGGCAGGAAAGGCCATGGCTCTGTGCAGTCCCCGCTCAGTACTAACAACATCTCTGTGTTATCAGCCCTGTGTGCAGCACAGATCCAAAACACAGCCCCATTCCAGCCCCTGGGAAGCAAACCAGCTCCAGCACAGGACCCTCAAAAGAGGCATGTGTCCAAGTCTGGCATTGCAAGGCAACAACCTGGAAACCTCTATGAAGTTTTCACTTGCTATGACAAAGATGACAGAGAAAGATAGAGTCCATATGAATTTGCAGTCAGACACTGGTTTAAAAACAAACAAAAATATTGCAGTAATTTAAATATGTTTGTCCAGACCTCTCTTCCACACACTATGGATACAAATCTGACCCTTGCACCACATCAGGAAGTTTTGAAAGGAGTCATTGAGTCATCTCTGTTGCTGATGTGCTCTTTTTGAGTGTCAGCTTCCTTTCCACAGGCAAAATCCCCCAAGCCCAGCTGTGACATTTGGGTGCTGCACCCATCAGTCACTGCAGACACTGCTCCTTTCTTGCACCACAGCAGCTGGAACATGGAATCCTCAGCTGGCATGTGAAAACTGCCTTTTCTACACAACTGGAATTGCTGTAACAGCCTCCTCTGCAGCGATCTTTTCTGGAGGCTGGCTGAAGTGTAGAAGTCACAAATATATAAAAGAGGAGGTGGAAACATGCAGGATCAAAGCAATGGGCAGAGGGGGGTGTTTGCTTTTTAGTTCCTTGGTGTTTTGCTTTGTTTTGCTTTGGTTTTTGAACAGCACAGGGACAGTGGAGTCTGTCTGGCATGACTCAAAGGCAAAAGAGTTGGCAAAGCACTGAGAGGTCCCAAGTGCCAGGAGAGGGAGGGGGAGGTTGGAGCACGTGGCAGTCGCAGCAGAGCTGCAAACTCCCTCGTGCCCATTGATCTCACTCAAGCAAGTTGTTCACCTGTCCCACACACGGCTCTGCTTATTATTAGCACTGGCCATGCTGCAAGTTTCTGTGCCAGAGTCCGTGGTGTGAAATGCCCAAAGGAAGCTCCACTCTGTGGCAGAGGAACTACTGGCACACCAGTGGATGCCTGCACAACATCATGACAGCAAAAGACTTCGCTCCAAGTCCAAGATGAAAAGGTTTTTTAACTCACTTTACTCTTCCTTTTTTCAGTTTGTGCCTCTAAAATGAAACGCTGACTCTTCATTTCTCATTCTTTAGGTGCTGGATGCTCAGTAGTTACCCCTCATACCCCCGTGAGGGCTTTGGCTGCCCTCCAGGACCATACAGCAATAGATGGAAACTACAGGACACAACAGGAACACTGTGTGGCACAAACACCAAACTATACACGTCCCGCGCTCCCTGATTTTCGTCTTAGCTCTAATGAATTCCCAGAAAATTTGCCATAAACAGATAAAATCCCTAAGAAATCAGAGTTACCAATGGTAGTCCAGGAGAGGGATAGGAAGGTTTTGGGCAATATATTTCATCAACTCAACAGAAAGAGAGGTATACAGTAAGTTACTCTTGTGACACTTAAAAAGGCAAGTCTGAAAAAAAGCAGGAGGAGATCATTTTGTCATTCTCAGTGTGAATCCCCAAAACAAAGAGTTTTATTCTTTGAAATAGAAAACAATCATTTATTCCAGCTGTGTTCACATCCTTTTTGCCTTGCAGGGTTAATCTGCTGAAAAGCTTTTAGCTAAGATTAATGTATATCCAGCTGTCTCTGGACTTTTCTGTTTTATCCAAAAATTAACACACAGCAAACAAACAAACAAATATTGGCAATAACATATTAGCAAGAAAAGGAATATTTCAATTCAAACACAATTCCCACAACGTTGCCTTTTATTCTGGAAGAATAAAGTGAATTGAATTTGTTTGCTAAAGGGAAAAAAAAATTGAGATGGGGTGAAAAAAGGTACTCTGCTAATTTATAGCATTGCTCAGAAGACAAGGAGATTAAAGGGATTAAGAACTGAGAGCTTAAGGTTGCTGGCTGCCTGCATGGTACAGCTAGAGATAACGTCGGGGGAAAGCTGAGGCTACTAATGCCAGCAATGGTTTCACCTCATACCAGCAAACCCCTTAAAACCTTCTCCAGAAGAATACAACCTTCACTTCAGTGTGTTCAATCACTTCACAATGTGTTCAATTGCCCCAGCCAATTCCTGTTCTCCTGCACAGGAGGTTAATGGAGCAGTTGTTTGCCCCCAGATAGCTGTTAAGGTCCAATCACTAAAATTTTTAGAGGTGCCTCTGCCCAAATTCAGGTGCAAATGAGACCATATGCCAAAGTCAATAGTATGGACTTTATTTAACAGTAAATCAGAAAGAGAGAGAGAAAAATAGAAAAGAGGTTGGGGAAGAGAGAGATAGAGACAGATTAAGTAGAAAATATCACTACTCGGTGGATCCCAACAGTGTCCCCTTGATCCTCCCTATCTGGTCTATATGGTGGTGAGGGTGCCCCAAAATAACATAGGGTTCAGTGGATTAATATACATTTGGAGCAGGTGGGAACACCCAGGTACCTTGCCTGGGGGGTCAAGTTTGACACAGTCTCTTGCAACAGACCCTGGATCTGTTGCATCACTTTGCATCATGTGCGGTGCTTTGCTGCAAGGCCTCAGGAATTGTCCTGAGGGTGCTTCAGGGGTCTTTGATGCATCATGACCACCTTAGCAGCTAGTTTTGCTAAAGAAATTCTTTGTCAAAACACCACAAAACAAAAAATAAACCATCATGGAAATGCACTTATCAAAGCTGAGAAGTTAAGCATGAACATCCTTAACCAGAACAGAGAGAAAAAGCCTACCAAGACAGCACCAACAAGCATAATTTGATCTGGCCTCAACATTCCAGTTTTTAAGGTATCTTTGAAGTCCTGCTGGATTCCTTGATACACTGTCAAATACAACCTGTGTGTATTTGGCTTACTATTTTTTACCTGTAGCTCTACATTTACTTGGTCACCATATGGAAATTTTTTCAGGGCAAAGTTGCTGTCATTTCACAGCTGACACTCTTAAGTATCACCCTTCCTTACAAAAAAGGAAATTTTATACTTTTTAAAGCACAGTTATTGTTCCTCTACGTTTAATAAACCACCAGCAACAGGCCCTGTGATGGTTTTCTTTCTGAGATTATGAGGGACCCATTTCCAACTCTATAGAAAAAATGCAAACAGAGGCAAGGGCAACTTTCCAGAGGAGCACAACAGAATAGTGGAGAAAGTCTGTGTTGTGGTGGGAGGTTAAATAAAGGCTATGCAGAAATGCTGGCCAGTCTGAGTAGTGGGGATAAGGTCAAGCCCATAGGGACTAAAGAGAATTCAACTTTTTTAACTGAGAGTTTTTTCAGTGAAAAATGCTGCTTCAATTCTACCAAAATTTGAAGAAAAAAATCTCATTAAAATGAAGTTGGACCTTATTCTATCACAAATGCTTCAGAAAGACACATTGCAAAATGGATTTGAAAAAAAAAAACCCTCCAATCTTTCAGGCTGTATGTACCACATTAAATTTTCCTCTAAAGCTTAAAATGGAAATAAAATTAATTCTTGCGCACAGACTCTGCAAATACTGAACTTGGTGTGAGGAGGGGGAGCTTCCCCAAAATCCCAGCTTTTTTTCAGAGTGAACCAAGCTGTTCTCTGATCAGCACTGCAAGCGGATATATAACTTTAGATACTACTCAAGTCCTTGTCTGTGGTGATCCACAGAAAATGTGCATCTGTTACAGCAAAAGGGAAGTTTGATTGGGACTGAAGAAGCTCAAGGTTTCAGGCTGGGTGTTCCTTCTGTCAGCAGCTACTGCAAGAACCAGGGTGAACAGATATTTTCCATCACCTTCCCTTTGTGGGGCCATAAAAAGATCAGTCTTAAGTGTTATAACATACAAAACTTTTGCTAGTGTTTTTTCTAAACAAAGATAGGAAAGATTTTTTCAACATCAACTTACTAGGAAAATCTTTCAGGATGATTGATTCTAAAAAGGTGTAAATGCTGATAAGGAACAGGAAATTCAAACTTCATAGAAGCTGTGGAATTATTCCCCTAATGTGCAAGAACAGTTATCAGAGGAACTCTAAAACATGAATCTGTTTACTTTTTGGGGGGCCCTGACTGTGTTTCCCTGTGAGAGCACAAACCTTCCCACATCCAAACCAACCACCCTAAGGAGCTATTGAAAAATTGTACACAAAGAGGGAAACACATTCCAAACTGTGCCAGGGCACTGCAATAGCCAAGCAGTTCCAAATGGCCTGATAAAGGTACTAGGGCTGAGTTATAACAGACATGTTTTAGACTGTACCAAAATATCCAATTAAAAAAATAAAATAAAATAAAGACAATGACAGAGTGAAGGACCTTAAAATGTGAATGTCACGGACAAAATAATATGTAAACAAAGCTAAAACTAGTAACAACATGACATTGTTTGAATTTGAATGCAGGTATAGTGCATGTGGAAAGCAGCACATCACCTTTAAATAGCATTTCACTTCTAAAGGGAAATAAATACAAGAACGAAAGAGAGACCACAAAAACCCCTTTCTCACAGACATCCAGGTTGAAAAGAGGCTCAGATATTGGTGCTATTCCTGGATCACTGCTACAATACCACTTCTACCTCCTCCTTTTTTGTTCATTAATAGTTGCTGTTGGTTTTGCTTGAGAGTGCAGCAGTTCAGCAACATATCAGACACACGTATCCAAAACCCTGAGGGTTTAAGATGGATTAAATCAATGAATGTCTCGTTAATAACGCCAAAGTCTGGCAAGTATCAGCAGACCAATGAGAATAAGAGTATTTGTAATCTTCTAGCCTTCCTCCCAAATCTGTCGAGGCTCTTCTGTACCCTCTGAAGTGCTGTAAAATTTATCCTCAGGAAGAATCCCAGGCTGATGGTTCATCTTTTCTTACTTCCAGAAAGCTGAGCCTACCCTGAAGCTGTGGGGTTTCCATTACAGCACCCTCCCCTGCAACTGGCCTACTCCTCACAACATCTTCTAGCAATTTTTTCTTGGCAGGTTTTCTGCAAGGAAGCAGACTGCAAGAAGCAGACTTGCTCTCCTAAAACACATCTATATAAAAAAATAGTTGGGGTCCTGTGAGTTCAAACAAATACTCCTCGACTGTTTGTCTTTGCATGGAAAGCTCAATAACTGGCTCCTCTGAAAAGCCAGAGTGCAGATGTTGAGGTGTTGCTTGAAAAATTCAGCTTCTGCTGTTTCTCAGCATTGGGTGCACACCCTTCCCAGCACATGCGGCCTCACGGCAGCACACACCCAGCCGAGGCTTCAGCAGCTTCACAGGTCAAAATAAACACAATAAACCACAGAAAATTCAATATCTGCTGCATGAAATACTTGCCTTTTCTTCAAGGGAAGCTCTGTTTAACAGACTTTCTGCTTTATTTTTTATGACAGCATCTGTCTCGTTTTATCAGGCTTTTTTTTCCAGCAACATACAGAGCCTTCTGCGGCTCGCTTTCGAGTCGGATTTGGTGCTCACTTGCGCAGTTAAAACAACAAATCATGAAAATAAGATGCTGGCAAGCAAGCAAGGGATGGAAACTGTCCATGTCTGCAGAGCTGACAGGGTATGGTTCCATCATCTCTATCCACCAAGGACTTACTGGTCGCATGGCAACACACTGGAATCACTTGGATGGGAAGCAATACCCCAGATCAATGGAATTCCCAAAACCTGGAAGAGATGCAGAGATGCCCTGCAGTCTGCTGCTTCCTCCATGGGGCCCAAGGATTTCCATTGGTAGCATCGTCATTATCATTGCCACCTTCTCTGCTGCTTCATCTTCTCATCCCAGATTGCTGACAGTATTAGGAAATGGTAATCTCTATTTGCTGCCCACTTTATTTCTCACTTACTTTGTTTTATTTTTACTTTGTCTTTTCCTTCTTCCTCCCTTTATTGCCTTTTTTCTCAACTGTGTAACTGCATCAATATTTAAAGCTCTTTAAAGGTTAAATTACATGTATAAAGAAAAGCAAGGCAGCAGGCTAAAGATATATCAATTAATATTGCCTCACGATAACAGTAATGACAAAATACAGATCAGCTGCAACTTCTAAAACATTTCCCCAAAAAGGATGGGTTTTTCCTCTATCAGCATTAAAGGAGAATTTCATGCCCCCATTGTGGCCTGTTTGCTTTCTTCTGTTTCCACTGTAACACAGAGCCCAACAAGCTTGTGTGCCCAAAGAGCCACAGACAAAAGCCCCTGCTCTGTCCCTCTGTCCATCTACTGTACATGCCCAGATTTCCTGGAGCATTAATGAGCTCTCAGCTCAGGACTTGCTATAATAGCATAACTTTGTGAGGGCTATGGGTGATTAATTAAATACAGCTCAAAGCCAAACACACTTCTGCCTATACTTTCCAAAATTTTAATGCAGGTACATGACATGTGGAAAGCAGCACGTCACCTTTAAATAGCATTTCACTTCCAAAGGGAAATAAATACAAGAGCAAAAAAGCAAACAAACAAACAACAACAAAAAATGCCCTTTCTTACAGACAGTTTTCCACCAGCATAGAGAAAGCAAAATGGAAGAAAGAAAGCCAATGCCCTGGACTGAAATCCATCCCATGCAGCAAACAAGTTGAAATGTAAATACAGCAGTTCCAGACCCACAGTGCTGGCAGGAACCCTGGGGGGTCACCTCATCTATGCCCAGGGCACAAGACAGGACCAAGTCCACCCCAACAGACTGGCCTGACCCACACAGACCAAACCCCAGCCAGGGAGAAGCCTCCATCCCCCAAGGCCAGATGCTCCTGCGCTCCCCCAGCCCTGCACACACTGCCCAGGGATGTTTTCTGAGCCTGTGAGATTCTTCAGAAAGTCATTTACCACTCCTCAGGTCTGTACTTGGGGTATGAAAGGACAGCTAACTTATTCCTTTTTCATACAACACCGCTAAGCTGATCCCCCTGCCAGCCTGGGGATGATACCATCCCACTGCCTGACGCTTTACCATTGAGGAACTGGTCACACTTTCACTTAAGATGCTAACAGGCCTTGTGCAGAAAAAAGAGAGCAATCGTCTACATTTATTAACATTGGCTCTTTACATATTCTCACTAAACAGTTTTTAAACATCACTGAGCAGCTGCCACCCAGGACTCACCTTTCAAAAAGTGAAATCCTGCCACACCCTGTCTTTCCAAGCCACTTAATCCCTCTGCCCAGGTTCAGAGAATCCACCCAGCCATCCATGTTTATCAGCCAGTCACCAAACAGGAGGGAAAGGTTCGGTGTAGGGGATGGAAGTTTTCCCCAGCAGACACCGAACAGCATCTGTGCCAAGCCAAGTAATCAATGGAATGGTGTGGAAATGTCATTCCAGACTGGTTTCGTCTGGAAGTATAAATTCACATTAAAGCGGAGCCTCAATTCAAATACCCTGCTATTTTCAGAAACGCAGTTTGTGTTTGCAGGTGGCTGGTGCTGTCCATGCCAACCTGCTCTACTCCTCCCAACAGCTCTTCACTCCTCACATCTCCACTGTGCTGCCCAGGGATGAGAGATGCCTTTTGAAAGTCACTATCACAGGGAGAAGAGACAGCCACGAAGATAAAACATGCATGAGAATGGGCAAGCTATGCAGAATTTTTCCCAAAGGTGCAGAAATAGGAAGCTGGGAATAATTTACTTGGAGGCTAAGCCTAGCGTGAAGTTTGAAGACAAAAAAGGGCCAAATGCCAGTGAGAAAATTTATTGAAGGCTTCTCTTGGACCACTGTGGTTGCAGTCTGGTGCCTCCTCGTGGTCACCTGCAGCTGCAATGACGGCCAGTGTTTTCCCAATATTGTGTTACAAAATGTTGTCAGACGAGATTCACGCCAGCCATGGGGCACCACACAGCTGTAGAGGCAAAGGGACACGGGCAGGACACAGAAGCTCACAACAGACACAGGATAATTGCTGCATTTCAGTGAGCTGGGCAAAACAAAGGCTCTTTGGTAGAGTGAAATTACTGATGTCACTAGCAGAGGTAAAATGCAAGTGGGTAGGAAAGAAAGAAATCCTCTCCAGACAGGATTTTCAGTGGTTTTGAGGTTAAAAGAAAGGTAGGTGGAAAAAAAGAGGTCTAAAATTGTAAGAATCAATGTATTCAGTATACTTACATATTCAGCTGGGAAGGCTTTGTAGCTCTGTGTCCTGGAATTATATTGGAAAAATTTAAGAAGAAGGAGCTTTTTACAGCTAAAAGATGGGATGTGAATCAGCAATGCAGCCAGCCACAGATATAAAAAGTAGGAAGACAACATAACATCCGTGTATTTTGGTTTACCTGCCACAGCAGTGTGGGGGAAGGAGTCTCTGTAGCTTCTTGGCCTCCAGGGTTTCACAAGGTTAAAGCTTTTTGCCCTAACCTCTGAGTTAAAAGAAAATCTACACTGCAGCCTCCAGCCTTCCAGAGCTCCTGAGGGAAAAAAGGCCACTGAGTTCTCCAGTCTTCCCCAGGATTTGCTTCTGAGAGCTTAGAAACTGCAGGTTTGTGTGCCTGGTTTGCACTAGAGCACAAGGAGCCAAGTGCAGGGGTAATGCTCTGCAGATGGTGCCAGATGGATGCCAGACAAACTCTTCATTTACTGCCCAGGACAACTGCTAAGCTTTTGCTTCCTGGTCAAACTTCCAAGGCATCCAACAAGAGCAATTTACTAGCTAGAGGGATGTGTTTTTTAAGTGCCAATTCAGGTCTTAAGTTTGCTTATTCTCCTCACGTAGCACAACTGGCAGAAGTAACAGAGCGAGATCAAAAGGAAAAGAAGCTACATGAGAAAAGACGAAGTATGAAATAATGCTGGTAACAGACAAGCTGCAATTCATGATCAAAGGAATGAATCTGGCCAATAAAGAAGTATCTTCCCCCATTTCTGAAAGGAAGAATTTGTTGTTTGCCCTCATATCACGCAATCCTTTCAAGTGCAGCTATACTTGGGTAGCTGAAAGGAAAAGAAAAATAACAGAGCACCTCAAATTTTGTCTATTTTGCTTTAATCACTATGAAAGAGGGTTCTCCTGGGATCTCACTGCTTTCCCATTCGTGTTATGTATAATCCACAAAACAAATAATCAAACCCCAGAGAGAGCATTTTCCATTCCAGCTGAACAAGGAGAGTGTCAAAACAATGTCTCCTGACCATTACCAGCTCAAAGCAAAGGGTCCTCAGCAGCCTGATCATCCCTGTGTGCCCCACACATTTCCCCTCCACAGTCACAGAGTGGATCTGTGAGACAGAAAACTTCCCATCACCCTCTCCCAGGGAAGGCAGCACCCACCCCATGGGGCTTCCTGGTCCTTTGAATTCAGCTGGAGCAAGAGGCTCAGAGAGGGCTTGATGAGCAGGTGGTGGAAGCACATGGAAAGAAGTGGTTTTTCACCCATACAAACTGACCTCAAAGCCTGAGAAAGGAAAAGTGCCTCAAGCCTCTCGGCCTCTGACACATGAGCAGCTCTGCAATGAGAAGGTTGCCTCCAGGTCTGCTGCTGATGCTCAGGTGAGCAAAAGAGATCGCCCCACTGGACTCCTGCAGCACCTCCACCTAGGAATGGACTTTTGGGCCCCAGGGAAAAGAAGAAATCTTCACTGCTTGAAAAAAAACCAAACCAAACCAAGCAAACAAAAAAGAAAACAAACAACAACAAAACAAAAATTTGATATTTTACTGTTCAGACAAAGGCAAATCAAACCAGATATCTAGAAATCTTCACCTTGAGTTTTAAAGTCTCAAACACCATTCACCTCCCACCTTATTTCTTAAGAGTGATAGAGTGCACCCCTCTGGCCACAGGGCACTGTGGAGACTGGCAGCATCAGGGGGAAATCTAGACTGCCATGGCAAAGACCAGGCAGCAGCAGAGTTTCTGTGACACATGCCAGGCCGCAATGAGTTGTTGATTTCCCCTTTTCCCTCTACCCCGTGGCAGAAACGGGTCCAGGCCCATCTCCCAACTTCAGGCGAGGTTAATGCCAGAAGCAGCACCAGCACTGCCTTCCTTGGTGTGTGCAGCTCTCTTGTGCTCTGACCTTTTGTGTCAGAGTCAGAAAAATGTTACAGCATTTCCTGCTGAAATGGATGGTCTCCCAGCACACCTGAGCACGGAGATTTTGCACAGAGAAGTGCATCAGCCTGACATCAGCAATGACTAATGGGCACTCTGCAAACCTGAGCTTTCAAAGGCTTCATGTTCCCATGGGAAGGACCAATTTTTGCAAAACCTGGGCTCATACTTCTGTTTTACCACAACCCAATGTGCAGAAAACTTTCAAAATCCGAAAGAAAAGGCTGAGAACTTTAGATTTGGTTTTGTTTTTCAGTGTCAACTTTGAAATACACAGGATGTCCTTGTGGAACAGAAATTTCCAAGTAATTTGATGTTTGCATGCCAAGAATTTTCAGTGTGATTGTTCCTGAACAGAAGGTGAATGTTAGTAAGCACATTAAAGGGAAATATGCCAGAACCATTGGAATTAGTTCCTCTGCTCCTGCTGACAATGGCCAAGACACCCCCACAGAAACCCGAACTTCTTGATGCTGCACCTCCAGAAAGAAAACAGCTCCTCTGACAATCTCTGCTGTGCTCCCAGATCAAACAGCTCATTTTAGCTCTTCTTCCCTCATATATGAGCTCTAACCTATTTAAATAAACCACTCTGAGGCATCTACTATTCTTTGGGGTTGCACTTGACTTCAGGGGAGCTCCCACCTCTGTACAAGCCCCTTGTACAGCTATTGTAGCACCAATCATTCCAGTGTAAATTTGGACTGAAAATGTTTTTATAAATGCTTCCTTTATGTACATTGGCCACCTGATAAATAATCAGCAAACAACAAGTGACTCCTGGTACCCAGGCTGGTGGTTCCTGTCAGGTTTGGGGTTTGTTTCCTAGGACAGACTGCAGTTACTGCTGTAGGATAATATTTTAAAAAATCATTTCATACTTGACAGGATTGAAGAGAAAATACTGTTCAAGCTCAGGCAGGGAGCCTGCCATTGTGAGACAGGGCAGGGTTTACACTGGAGAAAGGACAGCATGGAGGCAGAAGGTGGGAAATGGAATAAAGAAAAAACAGAACCCCCATGTTTTCCCTTTCTGTGTGCCGAAATACAAGGCACTCCTTTTTCCTTTAATAATAAAGGTTTGTACTTCACAGCATCTACTTCTACTAATGAATATTTTTAAACTAAACATCCTCATTTGTTGAAAAGGTTTTTGTTCCTATCTAGGGTTTTTTGTTGTCAATCAGTTTTTCTTTAAAAGTACCACCAAAGAGAAGTACCACCAAAAATAGGTCTTTAGGGGAAGAAGGCCCTCAGTGCTTGATTATTGAGGCCCTTTGGTTAGAACAGCATTTGCACACTTCAGTAATACCCTCCCAAGTCGTGTAAAACATTGATAAGACACATTACTCTAAAAAATTATCCTAGAGACAACTTTCTTTTTTCGTTCAATAGAAGTTTAATGTGCTTTCTTTAAGAAGCAGCAGAAGAATAATTTTTATTCATGCTCTTGTTTCTTTACCAATTCCTATTAAAAGTCTGTGAGTGTCAATGTCAGAGCCACTGGTTTTAAGGAAAAAAAACAGAAAAGAAATCTTGACAGAAACCCATCACAGCCAAGCCTGACAAAATCTGAGCCACTTTCTGTTGCTGACAAAAATCTGAGCAGAGCTGCAGCCCCCACCCAGCAGCACCTTTGACCCGTGGAACAAACTCTGAGAGACCCGAGACACGTGTCCTTCTGAAATGCCACACTTCCCCTTAACATGGAATTTGACAGCATTATAGCATTTATAATTCCTCAGGTTTATATCTGCCTGCCTGCAGTAAGAGCTTGGAGATACAAGAGTATAATACAAGAATATACTCCTTGTTGCAAAACTGAGCTCTTCAGAACTTCCTGCACCAAAAAAGTCCAACCTTGACTAATAATTCATCTGCCCAAGAAAGGAACAATATTTGCTTTACAGTACAAGTTTGGGGGCTGATTTTTATGGCCTGGAATGTCTAAAGAAGTATTCGTAAAATAGCGAAATGTGAGGCATATCCTGGCAGGCTAATTTTAGAAAACTAAATTATCAAGTTTTAACATTAAAGCTAAAGCTGGAGCAGTACAGGATTAAGCAGAGACACAATAACGTCACCATTTTAAAATTCGTTAAATATTTGCTCTATAAAGTAAAATTTTACTTTTGTAATCTCTGCATTCAGAGAAGAGTTTGGGGAAATATTCATGCACACAGTCTGACAGCTGAATCACCTCCTTTTGCTGTACATCCCATTTGCTTTTCCTGTATTATTCACTGCCACAGAGACACAGTGATTTAACATTAATTTAATTTACATATATTAAATGTGCTCAGAGTATTTGCACAGCTTGACTAGAGCTATGGGACCAGCTTTCCAAATTCAGATAAAATTTCCAAATTCATGGCAAAGCCCACAGGATGCAGCTATTTTGCTAAGCTGGCTGTGGAACAGAGTCACTTCTTAACTCCTCAAATTTAACTATTCATGGAGAGTTAATTACTTCTGTTCTGCATATCAGCAACAGCTGACAAGCCTTATGCATTAACATCTCTTTCCTTTGTAAGAGCCTTGCTCTGCATCTGTGTCTGCCTCAAAGCTTTACAGAAGGTGTTGATCAAGAGCATTTTCCTTTTGAAAATCATACAATTGGATGATTATAAAAAAAGATTGCCACGTTTTGAGAGCAGAGGGAATCTGGACTTTCACAGTCACCTTTTTGCTCCTTGTATCAGTGTAGATCTAGGTCTGAAATGCTAAGTATTCCAGATCCCATTCCCTGTCTCCCTGCACCACAGGGGGAGGAGGTAGAGCTGGGAAGGAGGGAAGAGTGGGGAGAAGGTGTTTCTAAGGTTTTATTTTACTTCTCATTATCCTGCTCTGATTTTGTTAGCAATAAATTCAAATAATATCTCTAATTCAAGCCTGTTTTGCCCATGAAGGTATTTGATGAGGGATCTCTCTCCCAGTCCTTATCTCGACTCATGAACCCTCAGTTATATTTCCTTTCCCCTGTCCAGCTGTGGAGGGCAGTGAGCGAGGGGCTTTGGTGGCTGCCTGGAATCCAGCCAGGACCAACCCACCACACCACAACAGGACCCAGTGCCTGGCAACCAACAGCCAGCTTTAGTAGAAGGCTAAAGCCACCAATCTATAAGGAATGGATGTGAAGGAAATCAGGGGATCTCAAGAACATTGCCAGGGTCCTAAGTGTCTGTAACAGTAGGAACATGTATGATTTAATGCATGGAACAACCTAGACCAGCCACAATCCATTTCAGCACAGAAAGCCAGAAGGGAATTTGTGTAGTCTTTGCCAGTCTCACCTGAGGAAACTGGTTTTGGTCTCCAAATGTGGTGATGTCTTTCACTCTGAGTCACACTGAGTAAGACACACAAGCACCACTATCTCCCCTTTTAGTTTCAGCAAGCAACCAGCTGAGACCTAAGGCTTTTATTAGTACAATATCAATATGATGCAAACAGCAAACCAGTCTGCTTCTGCAGCCCCTCAAAAATACCTATACATGAGCCACGAGTTCTGTTTCCTATTTACATGGATTTCTCTGTTGTGTTATAAAATCCCTTGTATAAATTTATGAAGTTCTATCATAGATTTCAAGTCCTTTTCCTCAGCAATTTGCAGGGTTGTGTGCTGCGTCCCCAAATTCCCTTGGACTTCATCTTTGGGATGGCTGGAAACCTTCCACTCTGCAAATTGGTGGCATATGAATTGAAGCAGTTCATTCTGTGCCACTAGTACTCCTTCAATTGTGACTTTTTAAATTCAGCAGCCTGTAGTAATCTTAAAATTTCAGAGGGGCAGTGGCCAGACCTCTGCCATAGATGTAAAGAAAACTGGAATAAGCAGCAGAATCCCAAGTACAGCCACTCCCTAAACTAAAGCACATCAAAAACCACTTGGCCAGGGGCATCAAAACAAAGTGGTACAAGTACAGTAAGAGGCAAATGCAGCTCTAAACTTGTGCATGACTCACTCTGAAAACAGCAGAAATTTAATCAATAATCTACTAAGGAGTCAAAAGCCTTAAAAGTCAGCTGCAAATGTTAAAAAAAAAAAAAAAGGTGAAATTCATATAATAACAGCAAAAACTAAAATATTATTGTATTGTCAACACAGTTTCCAGCATAAATCAAAAATGAAGCCCCATAGTAGCTACTATGAAGAACGTTCACTCTATCTCAGAAAAAACCAGCACAGTCCTGAAGGAGAATACCAACAGTTCCCTGCTGCCTGTATCTTTTTCAGTAGAATCAGCTACATCAGCCTCTGGTCAACCAGTACACTCAGATCCACTGTCCTATCATCTTTTTAAATTCACATTCATAAAGCAAGCAAGAAACCATCCCCTGTTGTGCTGTGTAGGCATCAGAGTGGTCCAATATGTTAAAAACATCCTCTCATGGCTGGCTTAGGAAGCAAACCTTTGGGGCTGTGACTTTCCCCAGAGGAAGGGCTGCAAAGGCAGGGACACACAGCTGGTTGTGCACTGCTGCTGCCGTGGTAGAGGAGCATTGCAAAGGGAGACAAGCTTCTAACTCATTTTAGGAAGAGGGTATGCATGTGGAAAGTGAAGAATGGCGTATATTAAAAGAAAACTGTGAGAGTGAGTAGGAAAGCAACAAGAACTGGCAGAAGAAGCAATAACAGGATTTGCTAATGAGCCATCAGCTGCTGCCAAGGTGGGGAAGCACGGTGCCCCTGAGCTGTCACCATCGCCTCAGCAGAGCTTGCTTCTCCTAAACTTCTTTTCTTCCTCTCTTCTCCATCAAGAGTCCTGAGGGACTGCAAAGCACAAAGCTCAGCAGCCAGGCAAGCCTGCCACAAAGCACTGACAGCTCAGAGACAACATCTCCAAGCAAGCTTGGGAGACTTTTGCATTCCAGCATGGAGCTGACCTCGATTTTGGTTACCTACATGGGCACCATCCTTCAGTCAAGCCAGCCTGAAACCTGGCACAGCTTCTCCTTCACTAAGGCTTTCTCTCTATTCAGGCTTTTTTTCTCTCATCTCAAGCTGGATATGCAAGAGTAAACCACAAACGATAAATTTGTTTATTAAACTGTGTTAATAAAAATTACTGTGTCACGTGTCATCTGTCTTTGTGTATTGGAAACAAATGGTGGAAGAATTAAATTGATGTTCTATAATGACAGTTTGTGCTAAGTAATACTCCATGGTAAAGGTGTTACTTAAAAAGCGATTGGAAAATCTAGTGCTAAGGCAGTTGACAAAGTTTTGCTTAAGCACCAGTTAAAAATTAGGAAATGAATGTATAATTTAAAATATATTTATAAAATTCTGTCGTCTGTATTTTCCATTGGGCCAACACTTGGGATGAAGAGCACTCTTGTAAGTTGAAATTACTGTCTACTAAAAGCACTGGTCTCAGAGAATTTTATCTAAGCATTTTTTGGGGTCTGAGTTATCACTCTTTTTTTTAAAAGCAAAATAGATCTAATTTCCCATTTATAAAGCCCCATCTCTGCTTGATCTGCAGTCCAGATTTTGCAGCATTGTGCTAATTCATGAGAAGAAGAGAGATAAAACTGCTAGAAACAAAAGGAAAACCAGTTTTGTTTCACTGTGTTAGGAGCAGGAAATACAAGGAATTAACAGGAGAAATAGGAAAGGCAGGGCAGAGGGAGAGAACAAAAATTTCCCCTGGCTCCCTGCTTTTCAATGACAGCCCCTCCTGTCTATCCAAAAACACTGCAGAAAGACTCCGGAGTCCCACAGGACATCAGCTGTGCAAAGATGGGACATGAACACATGGTGAGTGGCTGTCTTTGTCTGCATGGATTCAAGCAGCCTCTGTGCCCACTCCACGTCCCAGGCTGCAGGGCTGCATCCTAAACCCCTAGAGCAGAGTTCTAGCCTTTGTGGCAACCCTCTTCTTCCCCTGTGCCCTCCCCTAAATTTAGGCAGGAACTTACAGCAGAGCCCACTGGATTGCCTCTCAATTCCTTTCAGGAAGAGAGCCTCTAAAAAACCATTGATCAACACCACCTGCAAGCAGGAGAGGATTGCAGGTGGGGTTTTTTTTTAAACACAATAACGGCTCTGTTTCCCCCTGAGTGATATTATTCTTCTGTCTCCAGGAAATGTGTGCACAAAACAAAAAGGGCCTCGATTTTACTCTTTACAACTTCCATCTCATTTGTGATGCCAGCCTCCCTCTTACCTCTGTGATGAGACTCCTTCCTTCCTCCATGATTCCAGAATTCCTACTACTTTTATGATGCCAGGCTCTTTTCCTCCTCTATGATGCCACACTCCCTTGAACATCCAGGATGCCAGAAACCCTCTTACCTCTGTGGGGACAGAATCCTTTCTCCCTTCCTCAACCATGCCAGACTCTCTCCATCCTCTTTGATTACCTCCACCCTCTATGCAGCCAGACTCCATCTTTCCTCTGTGATGTGAGATTACCTCCAAGCTCTGTGATTCCAGACTCCTTCCTTGTGCTATGGTGCCACACTCCCTCCACCCTTTCTGATGGCAGACTCCCTCCTTTTTGATACCAGATTACCTCCACCCTCTATGATATCAGACTCTTATCTTTTTCTAAAACTTTTAGAAATCTAAATGTTGTTTGTCCTCATTCAGAAGGATTGGATAAAGTTAAGGATTAATTTTAGCTAAGTAATATCCCATGGCCAAGTGCTTATGGATGTGCAAAGAACCAGGCAAGAGTAATATAGGAGCACTGTGTTGCCAAGGAAGGGACAAAATGACTTCGATAGTTTCTCTCCATTTGTAATTCCTGTAATTATCTCATAAGGAAAATAACCTCCAGGATGTCTGAATCAATGACAGCTAAGTTCAACCACAGCTTTCTCAGATCAGTTTTGTCTCGTAACATATTTATCTGACATATTTTGTCCTATTCATCCCCATCCTAACCTTTTGTCCTCTTCTTCCCCATCTGGTGACAAAAAAGGTCACCAACATGCAAGTTCAGTGCAACTCTAACGACAACAATTAGATGGGGACTTTATTTGGAAACAAGTAGGACATTGGTGAGTACAAAAATTAATCTGTTGGATGTTTGAGCACTGACTCTCAGGAAATTATTACACAGCTAAGCACCACTTCATAAGCTCTTCTGTTCCCCATAAACCCACTCAACTGTACCAGCACCAGGACTGGAGGCTGTCTGAGTATCTAAGCAGCACTAAAAGGTGTCCCTGCAGAGCCCTTGGCACAGAGACTGTCAGGAGCAAAGCGTGACAACCCATTTCCCAGGACAGGGAAGAAGGTGGAGACAGCACCTTCACAGCTTCAAAATGAGAGCATCCTGCAGCTATTGTCTGGTGGGCAACACCAAATGGTTGTTGGGGGTCCAAGAATTAACTTCCTCAGCTTTGTTTCTTAAGCCTTCAGGGACAACCATGCCTTGTGAACAGCAGCAAAAGACTTTTGCCTTCCTTTCAACACTAGAACGTCCCTGTGGTAGTGTCTGGATTTTATCACAGCACTACACCTTGCCACCTCGGATCCTACAGAAGGGGTCAGCTCTTCAGGCCTCACCCTTGGGCCAAGTGTTTCGCTCAGGGAGGCTCTCTCAGAGCATTTCTGTGCTGAGCAGCAGCAGGGTTTTTTAGCATCTGTCTAGTGGAACAGGAGAAAACCTTTTTTCTTTCAGGATTACACAGCAATTCTGTGTGAGGCAGCATTAGTCTGTCACCCAATGTCAAAAGAACAAATGGCAGTGTCTCTCCTGAGGGCCACAGACAAGCTTAATCTATTTCGTCACTCCCCTAAGCCTTCCCAAGCACTGTTGGTTTGTAATTTATCCTTTTATCCTTCCTTTAAGTGTCCCAATAGAAAGTTGCTTTTCTTTCCTCTTAGGACTGTCTCTCCTCAGCAACATCAGCTTTTGTGTAAGTTCTGTTTACTGTAGGAAGCAGCTATTCCATTCCCTTCCCTTTCTCCTGTTTCGGCTCTCCAGGTGGCAACATTTCCTGCACCTTATTTTGGCCACCAGACAAATGGGCAAACTTTCCTGCAGAAATATTTCTTTTCTAGTGAAAGCAAGTATTCTTTTACTTGAATGTGCTGGATGCACTTAGTTTCTTTTTAAAGATACACTTTAGTGTAACCTTTGTAGAAGAAAGGGAAAGAGACCAATAAATAAAATGAATAAACCATAAAGGCATCTTTTCCAGAGTCACGGTGATGAAGGGGAAAGGGTACTAAGGAGGTCCAAGGTTATTCATGCAATTCTAAAACGTTCCTGAAAGAGGCACCAAAATTAGGGAACACTATATTGTAGGATGCAGAGGTCAGGCACATAGATCATAGACTCAGCCCCTGGCATCATAGGAGTATATTGAAATTTTAATATCTTAGAAAAAAGAGAGCTCAAACAAGCAAACCCCCACGCTCTCCAGTTGCTGGGAAAACAGCATACATTAAAATATGCTCCAAGAAGACACAGAACATAACTGTTCAGGAGGTAAAAACCCCAGAGTTTTGCTCCTCAAATAAGGTTTTTTAGCCAAGTGGAGCACATCAGCATCATACAACTAATTATTGTTGTGAGAATAGCAGTGTAATGCAATTACAATTAATTAGGAAATGACTCAGCATGACCATGCATAAAGGATGAATTAATCACTCCTACAGTCTCTGGCTATGAGTAGTCTAGTCTCAAGTGTGAGAAGCAGCACCCTTCTGTTACGGCTAACACTGAGATACAAATTTAAGACATATTTGAAATTAGCTGACAAAGTCAGTGTCAGTCTGAAGAGGCAAAGTCATTTAGGAATGGCCCATCAAGTCGACTCAATGTGACAGAAGATGACTTGGATGAAATTACTTTGTACACAGGGGCTGGAATTAGAAAGCAGGGAGCAAGGCTATGCAGGCAGAGGTGCTGTCAAGGACTGGGATTCAGTCAGGCACAGGCAGAAAATAGCAGCTCTCACAATGAAGAGGCTGTGATCTGGAAAACAAATGGATCCACCAGTTACCTAAGCAAGAGGACTAATGTGAGGGAAAATATGTCTCCCAGAGTCATGTTTTACTGTTTTTCTAAAATCCCTTTGAATCTGATGGACAAATCTTCAGAGCAAGGACCAGACCTTTCCAACATCTACCAAAGGAAGAGAAGTGAATTTGGAAGTTGAATAACAGACCCTTTCCCCACGTAACTTGTGCAAAGCTTACAGCAAAGACACCAGCAAACCTGATTTCCTTCTATGACAGATCATCACCTGGCTGGTCTAGAAAAGCCAGGAGATGGAATCTTTTTGGTCCTCAGCAAAGCTTTCACTCCTGCCTCTCCCAGGATCTTTCTGGACAAATTCTCCAGCCACAGCTGGATAAACACATGCTGTGCTGGGTGAGCAGCTGGCTCAGGGGTCAGGCACAGAGGGTGACGGTGACTGCGGTGACACCAGCCTGGCACCGGTCACTGGTGGGGTCCTGCAGGGCTCCATCCTCGGCCCTGTGCTGTTCAACATCCTCATTAATGACCCAGATGCAGGACTCAAAGGAACACTCAGTAATTTTGCCATTGACACTAAACTGAGAGTTGTTGACTCCCTCAAGGACAGAGAGGCCCTGCAGAGCCCTGGACAAATGCCAGGGCTGGGCAGTCCCCAACCTGTGAGGTTCCACAGAGGAAAGTGCTGGATTCTGCCTGGGAATGGGAGGCTGGAGAGAAGCTGCAGGAAGGGTCCTGGGGGTCCCAGTCAGTGGCCAGTTGGGCATTAGTCAGCAGTGGAGCTGCATGGCCCTGGAGCCAGGAGGGACATCCCTGTCCTGGGGGCACCAGGCCCAGCATGGCTGGCCAGGCCAGGGAGGGAATGTCCTGCTCTGCTCTGGGCTGGGGTGGCCTCACCTCCAGTGCTGGGGGCAGTTTTGGGTGCCCCAACATGAAAAACACATTAAGCTATTGGAGAGTGTCCAGAGGAGGCCAAGAGGATGCATGAAGGGTCTGGAAGGGAAGCCGTATGAGGAATGGCTGAGGGCACTTGGTCTCTTCAGCTGGAGAAGAAGAGACTGAGGTCAGACCTCACTGTGCTCTTCAACATCTTCATGAGGGGAAACATTGACCTCTTCACTCTCCTGACCAGGGACAGGACCTGAGGGAACGGCTGGTGCTGTGTCAGGGTGGGTTAGGTTGGATATGAGGAAAAGGTTCTTCCCCCAGAGGGTGCTGGGGCACTGAACAGGCTCCCTGGGGAATGGGCACGGCCCCAAGGCTGCCAGAGCTCCAGGGGCGTTTAGACAACACTGTCAGGGATGCACAGGGTGGGATTGTTGGAATATCCTGTGCAGGGCCAGGAGTTAGACTCAATGATCCTGGCAGGTGCCTTCCAACTCAGCATATTCTATGATTCTATGAAATTAGACCCATGATATTGGATGATGAACATTTTTCTCTTTTACACACATGTAAGTGACCTTGGAAATCTGTTTATGCTCACCCATATTTTTTTCTCTTATATGTTCTGTATTTGAACAAATCACTCCCCTCAGTGACTATCTCACACAGTGTGTTTTCCAGCAACACAGGCCATCAAATGCTTTCACCCTGTCCGATCACAGAAGCCAGGCAGGGGTGGAACAGAACTCCTTGGATTGCACAGCTGCAGCACATCCCAGGACACCATAAAAATAGAGATGGTTACAAAAAAGGAACTGGCCTCCTTCCCCCAAGCAGGATTCAATTACAGAGTGGTTAAATTTAACTGTGGTTAACTCACCTCATTCCAGTCCCCTGCCATGGGCAGGGACGCCTTCCACTAGGCCAGGTTGCTCAGGGCCCCATCCAACCTGGCCTTGAACACTTCCATATAAAATGAACATTGTCCCATAAACCAAAATTACCAGAAAAATAGGACTGTAATCTTAATTGGTCCAGATTCTGGGACTCACTGTATTTGGTTCAGTTCAAGGCCAAAATTAACGTATTTATCTTAAAAACAAGGCCACTTTAAATTCACTTTAAATTCCTAATATCTGAAAAAACCTCAGATCTATTAAAAAGCAAAGTTAAATTTAATCACACTGCAAAAGAAACAGCCAATTGTATTCCAGTTCTGACATCCTAGAATATATTAAGCCTTAAAATTTTATTCTGGTTTTATTAGGCCTTTCTAAACACTCTGTTATGACACTTTTAGGATTTAGGATTTCCTAAGTGTGGAAAATTAAGGCTTTTTTCCTTTGAAAAATACAAGAAAAGCCAGTCCTCAGAAAAAAAGCACACAGGGTTAATCTTTAACTGCAGGAATCCATGAGAAACCAGATGCTGAAATCAGGTGAGTGCAAGTATAAATGACGTCAAACTGCTCACATTCAACAGACCCATAAGAGAGGCTTTTGGAAAGCATTTTTAAATCCTGGCCAGAGACCACTAAAAAAAAGCCCCTGGTGCAGGCAGCGGTGATAGGGAATTGTTGTTTTGATTGAGACAGAAAAATCAAGATCCTGTCCTCATGTAGTAGTTCAGATCCCCAGGCAACCTCCTTAAAACAGGACTCCTCAGCTTTCTGCTTTGTCTCTAATTTGACTATTTCCTCCCTCCACTGCCCCTTGGGAATCACTTTATATGATTTCAGTTTGGAAAGACACCTTTGCTCCCTGTCTTTAATTTCCTGTAGCATTGCAGCATACTGGGATACATCACATCTCTTCAATTCCAGGTATTCAGGTACCACACAGGTGGGCAAAATGCACTCCCAAAACATCATGACATAAGCAAGCATAACCAGATCCAGGCTCATTTTGGCAACAACAAAAAAAGGATCCGTTTGTCACCTTGTTTTGATATTGAAAAACGCATTTTTCAAAGGGCATCTCTATTTATGCCTCTTAATTATAAGCACCATTGTAGGGCACAAATGAGACAGTTCAACAGCCAGCTAAATGGTCTGCACACAGAGTTGCTTATAGATGCAGAGCTCACATTGGGAAAATGTATTCACCATACTCATGATGCTTCTCTAAGAATGTCAACATACTGCCCTAAAGCTCTAGAGACAAAGCTCAGCCAGTGCACAGCGTCAGCAAGGAAAATGAGCCTGGGAGGACTTTTTATTTCAACAACTCTGTATCCACATCAGCTAGTTCCAACTTAAAACCCCAGGTCACAAAATAAACACAAGGGTTTTACAACGCAGTGGTTTCAGTTCAGAGCATCCTAATACGTGAGTGAGGAGATTCTTCTTCTCAAACATGCCCTTTTTTGTAAAATTCAGTATAAAATGCTTGAAAAGCTTGAAAAATTGTAGTATCTTTACAGAGCATAATTTTCCCTATAATTGTTTATCATTCTCCTCCTGAATTGTAAGGGAAAGTTTCTTCATGAGAATTTATAGTATTCCACTGTCTTCCCCAAAGTTCTGGCAATTTATAGCAGCAGAAAACTTAGCTATTCATACAGGAAGAATCAGAAGAAGAGCTATTGAAAATCCCTCCAAGTTCAAAGCCTAGGAAACCATACTTGTATGACAAAATATTAGAAGAGGGCAGTTCTCTTTCCTTGCCATCTCCTAAATTTCCCCATCATCCTGCGAAATATTTCTACAACAGAATTACTGCGGTGAGTGAGCCAACAACTGTAATGATGGAAACAAGATGGAGTCTATTCCATCACAGAACCCTGACAGCATTTAGGTGCATGAAAAATACAGAGCAGTGCAGTCAGACGCACTTACCCAGACTTCCCTGGAAGGAACTCAATGCTGTGAGGTGAGGAAAACATCTTGAGTGCTAGGAAGGAGTCAGAAGGCGTGAATTCCGTGCCTCCCTCGTGCGGCTGGGAGCTATACTTGGTGATCAGCAGTGACAGCAGGACAAGTGCACTGCCCATGCTGCAGCATGGGCTGACACAACCCAAGCAGCCCCGGGTTTCTCACACAGGAGAAGTGCCAGCAGCAGTGGGCAAAGGTGTAGAGGAAGGGTTGAAGTGTTTGAGTAAGTCTGGGAGCTATGAAATGTATTTACACAAAAGCAACATATCTATGGATTTTGGTAGTTGTGCAAAGGGCGTTTGCCAACTGAAAAGCTGAAAGATTTACTGGGGGCAATAGCACTGGCAAGAGATACCTCCTGCTAAGGAGAAAAAGTAATAAAATGAGTGCTAGGAATGTAAATGCCATTTAATTAAAACCAAGAGCTCTGGGCACTATTTAGAATTAGCTGTAGAGGTGCCTTCAGACCAAATACCCAGCTTAACACAAGTAGCTGGTGTGTGTATTCAGTCTCTGACTAACAATTTCATAACGTTTTATAACAGAAGCCTTTTTGTACTTCTTTCTTTTTGAAGAATAAGCCAGATAATGAGAATATTGAAAACCATTTCAAAGTTGAATAACATGAAACTCTAAGTGATCCCTCTAATGATCCATTGCCCCTCTGTGAGAAGCATCATTGCTCAGCAGCCTCATGCTGATCCACCTTTTGGATACCACTGCCTGCCCAAAGCTCACTAAAAGGTCATGCTTGGTCTCCAAGGATGCAATTTTAAAACTTAGCTCTGGAAATAACCTTTCATCTTTAATGATGTGTTATAATCCCCCTGCAAAATACCAATAATTTGTAAGCCTTGTGGAGGTAATTGTGTTTACCCAAACCCGTAAGTCTGCAGTATTGAAGTGCTGGGGTTTAGATATCGGTGGCCAGGTCCCTGTGCAAGCACATTCATTTTCCTTTAGCATATTGACTTCTTTCCTCTCCACACATCTTCCCTTGTCATTTAGAGCCAAGGAAAGTAAAGCTATTTCTGCTGGCCTTCCTCCCCCTTCCAGCTTTATTTCTGTCTTCTTTCAGAAAAGGTCTTCTGTAAAGGACCACTTCAAATTAATGTGGCAGAAAACAGCACCTGCTGGCAAATTCAAAGTGTAGAAAGACTGTGAATTTACCATATCAGTTACATATATCCTTGCACACTGAAAATTAACACATTCAGGATATGCAGTTGCCAGGAAAACAGATGTAACTCTTGGCTGATATGATGGTGGTCAGCACTTCAGAAGAAACAAAAGTTCAATAGAGCTGTGAGCAAAGGCATTGGATCCCGGACATCTCTCATGTGATGGAGCAAACCTGCACCCTCATGTAGCTCTCTCAGTATATCTGATGTCTTTCCTAAATGCCATGTCTCAGACTTGTGTTCTTTCAAGTGGGGAAAAAAAAAAGGCATCTAATATTTCCCAAAAAGAAAAATTAGAATAATGCACATGCTCTAAAGCTCAGAGGAAGAATCGAGAGTTCCTGATATTTATTTCTTAAACATCCAGCATTTTCTAAGTGTTCAGGATTGAAAATCACATTTATTTCTCTCCTTTCTGCCTCATGTTCAGACAAGCAGCAGTTATCCAAAAACACACTGAACAGACCAGTTGGTTGGGGGGTTTTTTATGTAAAGCAGTAAATTACAGAAGGTTACATGCAGCAAGAGTTTATTACAGTCACATCACCAGGAACCAAAATAACATGGCATGAACAAATTGAAATTAGTTACAGGGACTTGCTACTATTTCTACAGTGTTGTGCCATCATAGATGAGATTAAATCATGACATGGTGGGGAGGGGGAGGGGGAAGAGCTCCCTCTAATCTCTCCTGTCAAATTACATCCAGGTTAAGAAAGGAATTAAAGGATCTCCTTTTTTCATTTTCCAGGAAGATAAAGGCAGCCAGATGACCCCACAGTGGGGGCAGGGAGGCAAGATGGGATTCTGGTCTAACACCCACATCCTTTGACAGTTAATGCAGAGAAATCAGGGGTTACAGTCTGAGGTGTCCTGGCAGAATTTTGGATGCCCACAGGAGCAGGCAGAGATGCATTTCCTGCAGTAGGGTCCTTTCTGTCCTGGCTGTGTATACTTGGGGTACCTAACCTAGCTGAGATCCCACCTGTGGAACTTTCCAGGCTGTGGACACTTGTTGTCAGCACCTGGCAGATATTTCCATGAGCTTTGTGTTTTTAGACAGGGAAGCCAAATCTATCTGAAAAACTAGAATCCCCAACATATGTTCTAATCCATCAAAACTTCATCCCCTTCACAGAAAATGAAGATTATGCAACCCAAATTTTTCCTGATGTTTTGGGGTTTTTTCCTCCAAGCATTCCAGGACAGTTATTCCTATGCAGGAGAATCACCATTAGGACTTCCTTTGTCCACAATTTATTTTTTGGAACAGGCTCTTGTAAACTGCACTGTAAAAAGAAATCTAGGTCTTTAGATTTTGAGGACATGATTTCCAATCCTGGGCTGAATTGTCATAGATCACTTCACTTCTGGCAAGAGTATGATCATCCATATCTTTGCTCTTTTCTGCAAAACTTATCTGAAAATTTTGCAAACATCAGTTCAGAACTGGGGGCAGAAAAAAAAAGGCCACCACTCAACTGCACCTCAAGGCACATGGTCTGTGCAGGATTTTCCACCTCTCTTCTTACCTTACTACATGAAATCTAATCACATTGAGCAGTTGCTTCAATATGCACAACATTCAGCACTAATTTCATTAGTTAAAATTCATTCTCATCAATAAAAACACAGATGGCTCCTAAAAGTAGCTTCTTCTGTACCAAACTATTCTACCCATCTTCACCACTCACTTTGCAGGCACTGAACAGAATACTTATAAAATCTGGGCTCCTTTGAGGCGCAGTGCTGAAGTAAATGCTGTCATTTGATTCTCAGTAGCATTACAATGAGTTTGATTCCAGGGGTGGTGTCAATGGAGCTTTCTGAGGTCTTCGACGTGAGAGCAGCATCTCTAAAAGCTCTTAGTGACACCTGTAAATGAATCCACCAGCATCTACTCTGTCATTGTTTAATGAAGAGTCACTTGCTCCCTTAGGCTTCCAAACAGGAAATTTTACTACATTTCATGAAATGTCTTTAAAAATTGTAGTTGTGATGAAACAGGCTTGCCAGTTTGCAAAAAACCTCTACCACTGTCACTCTCTCTGCAACCAACATTGGAGAAGGTGATAGTGGCAGGTTTCCTTCCCTACCTGCTGAGGTGGACAGGGGCTGGTGCAGAAGGTGTCAAGTGAGGCACAAATGCTCAGTGATTTCCTTTTTCATGGCCTTTTCTGCACATGCTCTGCTTTTCTGCAGATGTCCAGTAACGAGGCAAGCCCTCACAATACTCTGGTAACAGAGTGACACAGCACTAATGAAACACTTGGAATGGCCATTATTCTTACAGAACTAATGAGAATTAGGGTGGAAAACCGAGACTGAGTCATTCACATGCTGATATATTCATCCAAATGAGATCTACCTATCTGGTCTGCTTCCACCAGCTGCTTTTGGTAAAGTTGGATCAGAAAGAAGATTGTCTTAGAGTGAGAAATGGTATGCAGAATAATTAATCCTTTTTTTCCTTTACTTGTTTACAAAGTATGTTCACACGAAAAAAAGCACTCTCTCCCTTTTTCCTGCGTTCATACATACTCTTATTCTTCTTTCCCCATGTAAAATATTAATTTACTCAACAGCTTGTAGCTATAAAACATTAGACTAACATCCATCAGATGTTATCAAAAAAGCTACTGATCAGCCAAAATTATCTCCGCTAGTATTCAAATTAGCATCAGAGTGATAAATGGGTGTTAGTCTGAAGCGGCTGGTCCTGCAAAGCATGAATGGCTAAAAGGTCTTAACAGGCCACCACCCAAATTGCCTGTGTGCCTTGCAGCACCTCAGCAACAGTCAGGATGTCATCCACTCCCCAGTAGACAAAGTTTAATAGAATTTGAAGAGCAAGGGACTGGACTTCAGAAGAGGGTTTCCTGTTCCATCAAAACCCAAATATTATTCATCTTTACAATAAAGAACATTATAATGAAAAAGCCATGCACATTCTAATATTTAATTAGGGGCAAAAGTATTTCAGCAAAATTTCCTCATCACAAAGACAGGGATAGAGGAGAATTTAATTACAATACTTATTGAAAATGTGTTAGCTTTACAATTCTCTCTCCTTCTGTCACAGTTCTCCATTAGGCATAACAAAACAGCTCACAGACCAGGTACTCTGATTAGAACAGCAGCTTATGAATATAATAAAAGCTGTTGAGCATACTGCAAGCAGCAAACCTTTCCAAAAAATCTCTCTTTGTCTGCATGGCAAATTACCTCACCCCATAATTGCACTGATACACTGAGTCCTGGGCTGCTGAATATAATAGGTGGCGCATCGGGCTTTGCTACTTTTCTTTGTGTCAGATGTTTCCAAACACAGACCCCTCACTCTCACCAGCCACTGCTGTGGTGCAGCACATTCTGTCAGCTATTCACAGTTCACCCTATGTGACTGACCCTTTAAGTCACTGATTAATATTTCTCCTCCCAGAGACCTTTCAAAATGGCTGATTAGCATTTTTAGAAGAATTTTGGGAAACACTTCGTTACCTGGTTATTTGATGGAAACTTTTTTTTCCCCACAAACACAAGTCCTTTCTACAAACTCTAGAAATGGAAAGAACGAAAAAGGTGAGAAAATAGTTTCCAATCTAGCAGGTCAGAATGTCATATTCATTTGTTTTCAAGTAGTATTGATAATCTAGTAGCAATAACAGCAGATGTGAGTCACAGAAATTAATGTGGTAGTTGTGGGATGATTTGAGCCAAATTTGGAGAGAGTGCATTGCAATAAAAATCATTGCTTTAAGAAGAATTTGTTTCATGTATTGTCTTACACCTCTAGTGAATAAAAAATACCACAAAACCCTGCTTTCCCTTACCACTTTGAATTAAAAAACCATAGCTTCTTATCTTGAATATTAATTTCATCCAATGGGTTGCTGTGTTTTAACCAAAGATAATAAAAAGTATTAAGCCACGTTGGGTTTTATGAAGTCAGAGACAAAAGCTCATTAAAGATTAAATTCTGCAGGCAATCCATCATGCTGCCTTGAAGGTAATTTTGAATTGAGCCATTCCCAAAGCCTAATACATCTTTCTACCCAATTCACACACTCTTGTTTTTCAGCTCCCATTAGGAGAGGTTACCAGCACATTCCCCTGATTACACGAGGAACCAGCTGCCTTGACACTTCTTGAAACACCTCTCAGTCATACTGGGAATGAAATTGCTTTAGAATCCATGACTTGGGGAGCATCGGTGCTTCAGCTCTTTCACTGCAAATCATGATTGACTGCACACTGTTTACGACAGCACCTAAATAGATAAAAGAGAAAGCTGAGGAAAGATAAGATCAGAAACTCAACCAAAAAAAAACAGGCTAAAAAGAAAAAAAAAAAAAAAAAAAGGAAGCAGAATGTGTAACTTGCCTGAGTTCAGAAGGAATGAAAAGCAGAACTGGGAATTGAAACCAGAAAGCAGATCTTCTGGTCTTAATTTGAAAATATCTGTATCCAGAACTACCTTTCCCAAATGCGAATTGATAGAGAAGCAGCTGTTTGATTTAGTCTTCCTTCTAAGGAATATCTCACTGTAAACAAGATGATAAAGCAAGGCAGGGTCTAATCAGGACTGAGACAAGGTCTGGCAGGACTATCAGTCTTGATGTTCCAAGAGATTTTTGAGGACTCAATGGGGGGCATGTGGTACCCAGTCCAAGAGTCTGTCTCAAAATTAGCTTTACCCACCAGTTGTGGTAACTGGATAAAATAAATCCCTAAGGGAGCTGTAAGAAGCTCCTGTTCAAGCAGGTGGCACGGAAAAATTTAGCTTTAGATGTAGCTGGGCTTCAAAATCCATGCTAATCTTCACCCCATCCTCCCCCCAAAAAATTAAGAACAAAAAAAGGTTGATGATAAATCAAGTTTAGGTGAAAAAACAACCACCCGAAACCACGGAGAGGATGTCCACAGTCAGTTTAAGGCAATCTGGCTTTTTTATGAGATTAGAGCCATTCAACATAACAGCAAAGAGCCTTATGACAACAGAAGTCCTTAACTCCATTTATGCTCCAGCAGAATTGCAAAATCAGTCCTGACCTTACTACAAGAGAACCACATCTGCCAGTTTTTACCCAGCTGTGTCTGGAATTACCCAAGGTGCGGTTGTCTCCGTGAAACCGCTGAGTAACTCAGAGCCCTTCCCAGCTGTAACCACGCCCTGCAGCTCCTGCAGTCAGCCCATGCACTCACACTGCTCCGGTGTCCAGACACGATTTCAACTCCTCCTGTCCTTCCACCAGAGCTTGTTTTCCCCAGGAGGACCATACAGTCAGAACCTATTTTGGTGGCATCCTGTTCTTTTTTATTTTAATCACATAGAACACATTGCTGGGGTTTTTTCCTACATATTTAGAATAATTTTCAAGTGTGACTGTAGCTGTTTCTCTTCCCCACATCAGTATCTTTTGTGATATTTGCCAGACTAAACATCCCTCCTAATCTGCAAGCTAAGGAGCTTCAGGAAGATAAGGGCTACTTGTTCTCTGCAAATTTAGATCCAAAAGATCTGATTTCTGTTACTGAGCTTCAAATTAACCACAGCAGGACAGAAAGACTTTGCCGTGGAAAGGCAGACAACAAAGAGCACAGAGATTCATTCACTGACAAGAAGATATTTCGTGGTAATAGATTAATAGGCTCAGGTATTTACAGAAAGACAGGGTGCCCAACTTCAAGAGACAGTTTCTTCCTTTGAAAAACATCTCAGATCTACTTCTAAATACAACCAGCTGACAACAGCACTAGGCTGCTGCCTTTACAGCACCATGTTTGACATTGACTTTTCCACTGCTGAATGGGGATGAATGGGTGTAGATCAACAGTGGTGGGTGGCTCTAGACCATGGTCAGTTTGGAAGAATAACAAAAGCAAAGGGTAACCAAGAGTAAAGGAAAAAAAAATAATATTTAAAAGTGCCTTTGAGATGAGGCAGATGGAAGCTTCCCCAGAAAAGCAGAGGGAAAAGCAGCACAGTTAAAACTGAAGCAGAGACTGAAGATTGCACTGCAACCAGTGTTTCATTTCCTGATCACACGAGGAAACGACGAACTGCTGCCAAGGAAACTGAACTGGATTTTTTGTGAAGAGATAGTAGGAACTAGGACAAACGAGGCAGGTAACTGAAACACTGGGCCCCTACAGACTTCAGCTCAGTGGAAGAGAGTCTGTGTGAGACTTGACTAGGTACCCTGGGCTGGAGGTCAGAAATAGGTCTTGATCCCAGTTCAAATGTCCCTTGAGGGATGACACACATCAAACCTCAGCTCTTTGTTTTATTTTAGTTATTTTTAGGCATACTCTTTGGGGGCCAGTGGTATTTGTCACTCCACAGGCAGCACACCTCCAGTACAGAGCCAGAACATAGCGACGTTATTGTCACATAAAAGCGATGACGTCCAAAGACAATAGGGCATAAAATAAAGCAGCAGATGGCTTGGGGACTAGAAGAAAATCCTAGAAACACTTTTTATTGAAGAGCAAGAAGAAGTGCTGCAGAAGAGCCAAAGGAGAAAGCAACAAAAGCTGTAGGTGTTACCACAGAACGTCCTGTCTCCACAGTGAGCTGTAGTACATGAACGGGACAGGGCAGAAGACAGACGGGAGTGGGAGGACTGTCAACACCAGCAGATACAATCTGCATAACATGCAGCCTGATGTACTTGAATATTCACCTCTCCCTGTCAGGGGAAATGCCAGACATGCTCTCAGAAGGAATTCTCATAAGCCTTCTTGACCTGGGTAAGCATTTCGTGCAAACTTCCCACGCTGTTGTACAGTGGGTGCAAAATTCTTATACTATTTCCTCTTTTCCAGACACATGGGCATAGTCCTTAGTCAGGTTTCCTTTGTTGACAGGTGTTGCCCAACTTTTTATTATTTAAAAAAAAAAGTAAATTTCAATGGTTTTCCATCTACTAATCTTCTTACAAAAGCAAATGAACATGGCATGAGCAAACAAAGCAGAAAAAATGCACTGTAAAACCTAAGTATTAGTAATCTTCAGTTAGGTAGGGGAAAAGAAGACAGGTAGATGACATATTCTATATATTTATGCTGTAAGCTGCAGCACTGTACAGAGCAATCCAAGCACACTTCAAAGGAGTTGGGTCTTGCAAACCTCCACCAGCCTGGTGCAGAGGATAGGGTAATTCCCCTGCCAGCAGCAGAAGTGGAACCAGTTTGCTCTGAAATGCCCCTCACTTCATTCAGGCCATGAGGAGATAAACTGCCTTAGCTGCCAGTGGTCTGAGTGGACAGCAGGTCAAACTCAGTCGTGGCAGGATTTTTTCCTTTTGCTTCTGGTGTGAACAGATAAGCAGTTGTGTGGGGGGTGAGATAATCCAGTGAGTTGGCAAGGGCGAGAGGTCGAGAAACCCCATGAGTGTTGAGGAGGAGTTTCCTTGCTGCTCACAAGCAGAAGGGAAAGTTTTCTCCCAGCTCAGCATCAGCAGTAGCCTCCTAACCTTGCTCTTCCTGAAAATTTGTCGTCTGTAGGTTCCAGTGCATGGGACAAACAAGCACTGTGTATTTTCAAAAACAAGAGGTCACTCACAGTGCTTCCGGAGCATTAATGTTAAATAAAATAGAGTCTTTAATCCAAGGACTAGATTTTTTTTCCTCTCAGGATGGTGCAAAGGCCCTGTAGGAGCAGAGGCTTCGTGCTCCCTCTGAGTGGTTGCCAGGATTTGTCCTTTCATGGTCACAGTGACAGCAGCCTAGAGGAGGCACTGAGCCCACATGGAGGCACGTGCAGGTCAGACCATGCTTCACCCACACACTCACACAAAACCTCTGTTTCGGGCTGAATTACTGAGGTTTCTTACAGAAAATTTGTGAAATTGCTTCCCCAGTAGATTTCAAATCTCTGTGTTCCTTAGGAAGGCTCAAGGCATATTCAGACATCCTTGTCATACTTTAACCAGTACATCCACGTTAGAATAATGTCCTATTTAAACTAAAAAATGGCTCTAACATGCAGACACAGCTCAGAAAAAAGATAAAAGTTGTGCTGAAATCATCATTAAGAACAGCCTATTGGCTAAAGTAGTAAAATGGTGGCATCACATTTAGGCTGTCCTATTAAGGATGAAAAAATACAGAAGTCAGATAATGTAATGAAAGTCACAGATTTAGAAAGCTTTGCTGTGCAGAAAGTCCTAATAGCTCTAGTCCCTATATCATCTCCTTGTGAAGGAGGAAAAATTGACCTCACAGTGACACTCTGCTTGCAGAAAAAGAGAAAAAAAGTCCTAACAGACAAGAATTCATGTCACAGATTAGAGAAAATATACAGAAAGGGTCAGGCTGTCAAGGAAGCTCAGTAAAACATCCTTTTGTGGAAACCAGATGGTCTCCTGTGCTAGTGAATTTGGAAAGGCTGATTGGTGCACCACTACCAAGTTGAAAACCAGAGGTCTTGACAAATATTTGAATATTTTCTACCTTTTCTAGTTATTATTGTTTTAGAGTTCATGTCTCTAGCTCAGAGAAGCCAAAGGTTGTCTTTTTTTTTTCTTTTCTTCCCCTCTCCCCCCACCTTTTAAATATTTTCTTTCTAACTAGATGCAAATAGTTTTAATACCATGATCACATGTTAACTCCTTCAGGGGGAGGTTCCTGTCTTAAATAAATTATTCAAATGCTGAAATGAACTAACACAGAGAACCAGTCTGTGGGGCCCTCCCATATATGAGAGATTTGGTGGATTGCACTTTTGGTTATTAAATCTTCCTGACCGTTGAATTTTTTTTTTAATTTTGAATGGTTTTGTTTTAAAAATGAGCATACAGCCTTTAGCATCTTGCATGTTTCAATGTCTTTTTTTTTTTTTTTTCCTCCAAAATCAGTTTCCTTTTCGTGCTGACCATGTGGGAATTCCCCCTCATCACTCCCATAATTCTCTGGAATTATTACAGTGTTGGAATACAATGGCATGTAGAAATCACAGCTTCAATCAGGGCCCCATTGCAGCAATCATAGCAATCCACACAGTTAAAAATATTCCTTGTTATAGTCTAAATATTGGAAAGCATAACTAAATCATGTAATTTCGTAGCCAGGGAAGCACAGCTCCAGGACATTCAGAACCAGCCCCCTGGAGCTAGTTAGCATTTTCAACATTCTTCAAACAAGACTCAGTGCTACGTGACAAAATATCCAAAAAGAGCAGCTCAGTTTTTAGACATTTCTGTCCCACCTGAACCGAAGTCATTCAGAGTCTCTGAGCTGAGCACCACATTATGCACCTTTTCTCTTCCTCAGACCTGTCCAGCACAGCAGCTTCAGAGTGGCTCTCCCAATATTTGGCATATAGCTGCTATCACTGCAACGAGGAATAGATCCCATCTTCTGCAATGGCCCCCAGTGGCCCATAACAAATTAGAAGAAATAATAAAATAGAACTAATCTTACCTTAAATCTTTTTCCTTCTGCTTTTCCCTTCCCATTTTCAGCAAGTCAACTCATCCTGGTTTGTTTATGGGTGCTTTGATCTTCAAACCAGCAAAATCTATGTTTATTTCTATTTCCATCCCTATTCAACCAAGCAGAGAGACAGATATTTGACATTAATGTTTTGCTTAAGTCCTGTAGGTCTCAGTACCTTTGGAAGGTGCTAAATGAACAATAGGGGTTTTGTTAGTCACATGGAGTTGATACAAGATGATGACTGGTAAATAAATACATGGCAAAAAATCCTTCTCCTTTTATCAATAGTAGTGATGATGCCAGACTCTCCTTATTAAAAGGCTTTCCCTGATGAACAAATTCATTTAATGCAGAGCACTGAAGAGTGAACTTCTGGATTGCTTTAGAAATGTGACAAGAACAATAATGCTCTTTAGCACAGTCAGGGTGGGGAGACAGACACGACATTGCTTTGCTACTTAAAACTTTAAAAAACTGTTTTACTGAGAAATCAGTGAGATTCCATGATATCACATGTTCTTTGAAGGATGGTTTTAGGAATTTTCAGAGGTTATTTCAGTATTTGGCCGTGCATTTGCCCCTCTGGCAAAACATGATACTAACTTGGCTAATAACACATCCTAGAATACAATAATTCAGACATGTTTGAGTGAGAGAGAGCTCAACAGCTACATTCCCTAAGTATATTATTTACTCTTGGCTTACTCTGTCACAGGCTTGCAAAGGAAAATCCAGATTTCCTACCTGCACTTCTTCTCCAAAGTGCAGTGTTCACACGTGGAGCTGAGACATCATGAAAATGCTGGAAGTGTTTCCAGAATCATCAAGAGTGTTGCTACCAGGCAACAGTGTAAATAATTTTGTAGCCCTACAACCTCTCTCAAGAACAGTTTTTCCTCCACTACCCTTACACAAAGCTTACTTCAAAAACTTATTTTTCTGGCAGCTGGATACCTTGAAATTTTCAGCCAGGCCACAAACACCTGTTACTTTTTGCATTACTGCTCTATCAGTGCAAACAGCTCTTTTCCTTCCTCATGCCTGCTACTCTTCCATCCCCACACAGAGAAATGCTCCCAGCGTTGTGCCAGAGGCAATTCCATTAATGCACTCTTACTTCTTCTACCTACACCATTAAAGGAAATGCTAAATAATAACAGAATCAACAAATGAAGCCCAACTAGCATATTTTCTTACAGAACCCCTTCTTGCCTCCCCACTCCTGCTCTCTCCAGGACAACACCCCAGGAACATACTCACATTGCCTTCCCCCTTGCACCTGAGCACCAATATTTAAGGTCTCTGCATCCTGGGGGGTTCCTCCCCAGCAGTGAAGTTACTCAACATTGCTCAGTGTTATACAAGGATTTTGAGCAACTACTGGCTCCACTGAACAGTTTTGCTGATGAACTGCAATGGCTTTGGAAAAGAATGTACATCTTTTCTCAAGTCCAAACCATTCCTTAGAGATAAATAGTTTTGTGAGCCATGAAAATCACAGGATCAGGTAATTTGTGCTGAGCAGACACATGATCAGTTTATTAGCTCCAATTTTAATTTGGAGTTTGAGTTCTTAATTTTTGAGCCACCTGCTCTCAGGGACCTTTCAACACTTCCCATAAGAAAGTTCTTCAAAAGAAATACTTGAGGTGCTATCACTGAATTTTGTGTAAATACCTTCCTTTCAGGAATTAAGATCTGTTTCACTTGTTACAAATACTGGAGAAAGAGGAAAATGAGAAAATCCATGTGCAAGAACCCTTGGAGACAGGAAACCTTGGAGGAACTGCAGTACAGTGAACCCTGCAGCAGCGCATGATGTTCCTGTGCACACTGAGTAGAAAATTTCCAACAAAATACTCTTTTAACCAGTAATTTTTCATCCCCTGCACTTGACTGGTTATTAAAAAACAAAGCAGTGTGTTTAAAAATTTGCCCAGATGCTTTTTTGCCAGGATTTGCATTCAGAAACATGCGCTGGTTTAGTTTTGCTTGGACTTCGTTTATCATTGCCTGTCTCTCCAGTGAAAACAATACCTGATTTCTGTGGGCAAACTTTCAGAGCTGCAGCAGAGAAGTAAAAACGTGTAAAGGCAGAGAAGCAGTAGAAGGCTGACATTCTTTACTCTTTTCTTCCAATACTTGAAATTAAGTGTCATTAATTCAAAGTCTGCATGGATCTGCCTTCCAGTTTGTCACCCAGTATGTCAGAACTGGATCTTTCAACTTATCATTTGCTCCCAGAAAAGTTAAAAGGTGGCTTAAAAACACTACAAGAAGAAACACAAAAAGAGGAATGGGAAGAAGTAGACATGCTACTGTCAACATCACCCCCGTCCTGAGATCCCAAAGCTCTGGCTGTTTGCAACCTACAAAAGTAGGTTTTTCTAACTTATATGGGGAAGTGGATGGACATTTATTTCATTCTCAGTGGCAGAAGAGCAGGTGCATGGTGCTGTGTAATAGTCATGGGTATTAAGGGAATCTAGAGGCACAAACACTGTACTCACGCTGAATACAAATGTTTAGGTGTCGATATAAAAATCACTCATTTGTATGATTTTGCTTCAGGTCCTGGAAAATTCAGTTTGGCAGAGGCTGGCATCTGCACCTCACAGCTGTGAGATGCCACCAGTTTCCTGCCTGGATACAACTTGCTTCACACCTCTCACCACATTCCCCAAAATAGCCCTCAGTCTTTTCCTTTTTCACCTGGAGCAATTAGGACTGTTCTGATGCTCACAGCAAGCCCCCATGGAGCACCCTATTTTCAGTTATGCTTACATACAGATGAGGATGAAAATAATTCAGGAGGGCAGGGTAATGAAGTGTTTCCTGTTGGGGAAGATGAAACAGGAAAGCCTTATAAATATGAATGCCTGACAAAAGATTTTGGGAATATGAAAACTACAGGCGACATCGAAATGAGAGCCACTTTTGAAATACCAAGTCTTAGTTACTGAACAACTGGAAAACAATGGTATGGCCGACTGAAGGTAATCCCCTCTTGATTGAACAATACCCTCTGCTTGCAGGCAGGTCCAAGGGTCAGAGCAGACCCTACTAGCTCAGCAGAAGGGGTCCAAAGAGTAGTTTTTAGAAGTTAAGATGTAACACTCTATGGTAATAGAAGAACTCTTATAGGCTGTATGTAAATGCTATAGGATTTGTATCTTGTATTAGATTGGTTAGTGACAATTAGAATATTCAGTATAGAAGATGATTTATTGTATTGTAACCAGGACTTCAGTATTCCACTCTTACACACTCTCCACTCTCACTCTCTCTCTTACTCTCACTCTCTCTCTTACTCTTACACACTCTTACTCTCTCTTCACACACACTTCTTCACTCTCATTCCTCTCGCTCTCTCTCTCTCTTACCCGCTTACTCTCTTGCTCTCCTGGGCCTGCCCCGAGCTGAGTCTGGCAGCTCTAAGCAGTGCCCCTGTACCCACGCCCTTTGCAATAAACCGCATGTTCCAAGATCTGACTTCAGAGATCTCTCGTCTCCGTCCGTCCCGACCGTCTAACCCACACCAAAGCTCCCTACAGTTTCCTTAAAGAGATTCCAATAATTCATTTTGTTTTCACTGCAGTGACCCCATGGACAAGTTTACCGCACAGCTGAAGTGCCTTAGTGATAAAAACATGCTTGCACCAGAGCACCTCCTACTCGTGAGGACCACCAGCTGTTAAGAGACCCTTGATATCATGCATACCTGAAAGCAGAGCAGCTCAGGGACAAAAAAAGCCTTTCAGCATCAGTGAGAGTCCTGTCTCTGCTCACTGCTCAGGCAAGAACCTGCCAGAGAGCTGTCATGGAGCTGGCATCGTGTTACTCCCATCACAGTGATTCCTCTGTGCTTGGAGATGTGGCACTGCTGCTGCCATATAACATGTTCTGTTGTGCCAGGGTTATGCACTAACTGTCCCCTGCAACAAGCATTGTCCTAAATCATGCATAAAACCTGCAATAATTTTAAATATTGTAATAGGTTAAAGCATTATCCAAAACACATCCTCTCAAAATACTGACTCCTCCCAGTAAATAATGGGCACACCCAGAATAATCCACGTTTATGACACCTTCAGGACTTTGAAAAAGCTGTGATATTTGCACAGAAAAAAAACAAAAGCATACACAGTTTTAAAAGGGTCTGTGATCTCTAAGAACTGCCAATTTTTCTGTATGAAAAAGTAATGAGGCCCAATTCTTTCTTTCAGTGCCCCATCAGGCTGCACAGCAGTGCAGTGGCAGGAGCTGTTTATTCCCACGGTCCCAAGAGTGGGTGTGTGCAGTGGTTTGTGCCAGTGGAAGGCAGAGAAACACCTCACACCTAACACTGCCACTCACGCTCCTAACTGGGAGGAAAAAGCATCCATCTCCCCTCCAGCACCACATATACCCTCCAGACACAAACCAAAGCCTGGAAAGGGGGCAGACACCCTCTTTGGGTCCCCCTCACCTTCAGCTCTCCAGGTTCTGCAGCAAAGCCTTGAAAGAAGCAGACGGTTCCTAAGGATACAACAGCATAAAATTGAATATTCCAATTCATTAAGTGCTTTTAGGTGTCTGAGGCCATCATCCGGCCAGTGCTGAGGTACCACCACCAACCCAGACATCCTCCTGCTTCTTTGACCTTCCACTAGAAAGGAAGGTGGGAAAGGGATGTAGAAATACAACTGTTTTCTGACTTCCTGCCAGCGAAATGCACGAGGGTGTTTCAAATGAATTTTTTGGAAAAGATTTCCCTAGAAATGTTGTGGGAGGACTTGAAGGGAGATGAGTGATACCCTTGATTTCATTTCAGGAAAACCATATGCTGAATTGTAGGAATTAATTTTCCCAGCTAATATTTTGACATTTCTACAATATGGTCAAAATTAAAACAATAATAACTGTATTTGGCTTGCTTATCCTGCATGATGTCTGAATGTATAGCATTGGGGGGAGTGCAGATATATTCATTAGTGCAGATTTGCACGAGATTAAAGCACCAGTTGTGTAGAAGCCATGAGATACAGGTCAGAGTCTTCTTACACTTCTGAGGAGGAACCACAGACACAACCCCTGGGAGCACCCAGAGCTCCACAGAAGGGAGCAAATCCTTAACAGGAGGCTCTGCTCCAAACCCGTGGCCATTTCACCCTCTTGTGCAGAATATCCCCGTTACTTCACCCAAGGAAAAACATTCTGGTCAAAATCAAGCCCTCCCCTGTGGCAAATTAGAGGGTTTTTTTCACATGTTTGTGCATCCATAAACCTCCAGCTCTGACCCAGGCAGGATGGTGCAAAGGCTCCAGGCCAGGTTTCAGGCTGGTGCTCTCACTGGTCTTTCATATAGGATTGTTTCCAATTATTGCTCTGTTTTTCCCTCCTTGATTTACTAATTCAGCAGGTATCAAGTCTGCTAAGAGTATACTCTGTCATGCTTACTTATACAAATAGCATGGGATTCCAGTGGTCTAAGTAGAAATAAAATCACAGATTAGAAGTAAACAAAACATAACTTGACAAAGCAACTGCCAAAAATACTTCCATAAGCACTGATCCTGTTCCTTCTGAAGCTGACAGGAACACTGACATACATACCAAAGCTAATTCAAACATTACAGAAAAACATTATCTCACTAATTTACCCTAATTTGAGGGAAGCTGCTTGGCTTCTCCAGAGGGCTGCCGAAGTGACAAGTTTTGGCCTTTACATCCTTCTAACCCGACTGGCACCAGGTGCTATCTATTGTTTCCCCTCTCAGGAATCTGTGTACTAAAAAATCATCACTTTCTCTTAGGAAGCCCTCAGGTCTGGCTGCCCAGGTTCACTCTGGATTTTTCTTTACTGGACACATTTTAAAAGTGATTTTAGAAACACCAACATACTGGACCGGGTCCATCCCAACATCTTCCAAAATAGCAACCCTGTCTCTGACCAGCACAATCTGTTTTCTTTCTAGCCTGCCCAATAGTTTGGGTTTTGTGTATCGGCCCTGCTGGATAAAGGTTGTGATCTGATGCCCACTCAATTTCCTTTTAGAGATTGTACTACTCACAAAACTAAATCTACCCTATATCCACTCATAATTAGGTTGCAACTAAAACTCATAAATATATCATGCAACTCAGTTTCTTTAATTGGTTTGGTCCCACAGGGCCCAAAGCAAGCAGCAGCAGTAACAAAAATGAGTTTCCATTACTGACACGAGAAGACACAACTCTGACAACACGACATCCACTGATGAAGGGAATGTCATATATCACCATGCAGCCTGTAGGAATTTCAAACACTGTGCAGATGCCAGACTGAACTTAAAGAAGCAACAGAAATTAAATTCTACAAGTACTGAATTTTATCTCCTGACTGGCAGCCAGCTGCTGCTTACCTCAGATTAATAGGCAGTATGACAATGCTCACATCCAGCCTCAGGTGAAATCCAGAGGGAAAAACATTTGTCCAGCAGGTGACTAAAGGAAATGTGCATGTTGTGAGTTTTAATTCTTTGAGTTTTTGCAAGCAGCTTCAAGATGTTTTTACTAAAGATATTATGTTCTTTACTCTTGAATTCAGAGGTTACACATATTTTCAGCCATCACCCGCACACTTCCTTACCATACAAACAGCTGCAGCAAACCATTCTTTAAGTAAAACATACACTGAGAAACAAAAGGTAGTTCAGATCATCACAGCACGTTGTAAATGAAATTCTAAATTGGCAGCTATAACCAAACTACCCCCATGAGGGCATAAATATTGGTGGATGCATATTTCTAAAACTTCTGGCAGCAGTATATCTTGAATGGAAAATATTTCCTTCTTTAGCAGATCATTTAGCAAAATTCTAGTACAGAACTTACTATAGCAAGGACAATAAAATATAATTTTTGTGTTCCATAAAGTTAAAATCCAGGTCATTTTTTTTAACAAAAAGTATTAACTTCACTATCACTTCTGATTCAGTGTTCCAGGTAGATTCTCCTCAATTGCTCACAGCCTAAAACCATTTTCATTAAAAAATTGCCTGAAATACATTCCATATTTCCCCAAGCTAATACTATCCTGCCTTAATGATAGTCTTATGTCTAATGCATAAAAGAAGTACCAGGAGATATTATTCTTCTTTGTTGCCCCTAAGAAGTGTGGCTTTTAGATAAGTCAGAGCCATTTAAAAGCTGCACTACCCACAGATAGCTGGGTTGAAGGAGGCCTTTAAATTTGGTCAGAGCCTTTTAAAAGTCATTACCTCGAATTACAGATGAGCTGGCACATTTTAACTCAGCATCTTAATGCTTTGAGTCCTGCCAGAATTCCCAAGCTCTGATGTGTACACACTCTGATCTGTGCTGCAACTCTGACATTTTAAACCCCACCAAGCCAGTGCAGTATCCCAGTCTAAGGGAGGGCTGGGGGACAGAGCACACACGTTGTTCCACGTCCCTGTGCTCCCTGGGGTGTTATTTATTCTGGGGAGGGGCAGCCCCATCCCTGAGCCCAGCAGCTCCTGACACCAAAGGAGGGCAGGCAGGGACAAGGAGTGAAGGCACAAACCCAGCCGGGGGCCGAGCAGCTACACACTGTTTTTGTGTGAAAGATGCTGGATCAGAGGGAGCAGAGGCAAAGGATCTAAAGATCCATCATGGAATCCTGTCAGCTCCAGAGGTGAGGAGAGATGTTGTGCAGCAGGTGTGCAGCATCCAAAGCAAGCTGGTGCTAAGAGGAGCTCACCCACTGCCAGCGTCCAGGCAATTCTGGCCGCAGGGTAGAAAAACACTCAGGAGAAAGTATCAGAGCTCAGGAAAACACACAAACATCTGAAGCATTCTTTTCTCTTGTGAGATCAGGATATGCATCAGCTAACTCTTTTTATTTGTTTCCAAACTAACAGCATAAGGAAGCAGGTGCTGCTAACCTCAACTGGGTTGAGTTGTCCTTATGCCTATGTAGTCCCAGTGAAATTAATTATTATTTTCAAAGAGCAAGATACTTCTTTACAAAGAAAAGTTAGAATCAAAACCGAAGGAATTTGCAAACATTGTATAGGTGGACCCACATTATCAGCCACGATACTAAAAGAAAAAAAAATTGTTTAACAGTGAGATTAATGAGAAAATATGTTTGCTACAGACAATACAACCAGAGAGTGAAGGAGGTAACTGCTGGCACTTCTTAGTTGCATTACAGGTGAAAAGTGCCTGGCAGAAGAATACTGAACTGTCACAGTCAAAGCAGTAAATGTCCTCAACAATCCCCCAGGAAAAAAATCCCTTTGCCATAAGGAATGCAGCAAACAGAAAAAGATAATTTGATGATGATAAGGTGAGAATTACCAAGAAGGCAGAGCAACCTGCAGACTGAGCTAATACTTTGTCTCGAATTGAAAAGCTAAAGAATACTAGATAGTCCCAAAGCTCTGCAATTTAAAGCAAACTGCATGTTGTGAATGGTTTCTCATAGCAATAGTTGACAAAGGGGCAGCAGAGGTTCACAGAAGCAAAAACTTTCTCTGTATTCAATGCCTTTCAGCATGGAAAATTAGATGAGTTGATATATAATTTGGTATTTAATATACCATTTGAACATCAGAAATGTAAGGCAGTGTTGGCATTGGGGGATGATAGTGGCTAATGAAAGCAAAAATTACTTGTAGTAGAATGAAGGTAATTTGCACATCATTAATCTTCCTGCCCCATAATTCAAATGCATAATAACAGCAGTCTCTCCCCATGTCTCAGCAGCAGCTGAATAACAGTGCTGTTCTGTAATCTCATGTTATGTATTCAACTCTTTTGGAGGCAGGGCTGATAATACCAACAATTATTGAAATTCCTCAGTATTACCTGCACAGAGCCCTGCTTGTGGTTGCTTTCAGAACCATGCCTTGCTTTAGCCATCTAGATGGATTCTAGATGTCTTCCTTACAGGAGATTATGTTTTTTCAGATTAAAACCTTCAGACAGGATAATTTACTTGCTTCAGAAAACGTGGGCTTGTGAACGGGAAATGTGTTTTTCTCCGCTAATCTTTTGGAAAAGCTGCTACTTTCTGTGTGAGTGTGGCAGCTTGAAGAGGGCAGTAGGTGCTTCTTCATGATCCCATGTTGTTTTTGCCATCAGCAGAAGAGTTACGACATGAGAACTGAAAAATCACCAAAGCCTCTGCCTCGTTTTGTCTCGCGGAGTTGCCGGGGCTGAACTGCCAACAAACTCACCATCTGCTTGGTGCCACCAAGTGTGTTCCCACCTCGGGAAGGCTTCACGCCTGTTGGCGGAGGACAGCCAGGCTGTGTACATCCCGAATCTGAAGTTTGGGATCTGGAGACTGGGTTGGGTTTGATAAGAATGAGACAGTCTGTGGGAAGGTGATTGTCCCGCTCTGCTCCATGCTGGGGCGGCCTCGCCTCGAGTTCTGGGAGCAGCTTTGGGCACCACAACATAAAAAGACACTGAAGTGTTAGAGAGCATCCAAAGGAGGCCACGGAAGGGGAAGGGCCTGGAGGGGAGGCCATGTGAGGAGCAGCTGAGGGCACTTGGTTTGCTCAGTTGGAGAAGAGGAGACTGAGGCCAGAGCTCACTGTGCTCTTCAACATCCTCATGAAGGAAGCTGAGGGGCAGCTTTGAGCTCTGATCTTTGTGTGACCAGGGACAGGACCCAAGGGAACAGCTGGGAGGGTGAGGCTGGGTATCAGGAAAAGCTTTTTCCCCCAGAGGGTGCTGGGGCACTGAACAGGCTCCCCGGGGAATGGGAACAGCCCCAAGGCTGCCAGAGCTCCAGGAGCATTTGGACAACACTCTCAGGGATGAACAGGATGGGATTGTTGGGGTGTCCTGGGCAGGGCCAGGAGCTGGACTCAATGATCCCTGTGGGTCCCTCCCATTGCAGCTGATTCTGTGATTCTATGAAGATAGAGAAGAACCAAAACAAGGATGTGCGGGAGGCAGAGAGGAGTCCAACAGCTGGGGAAGACTGAGGCACACTGGGCCAGGATTCCCCCCAGCACAAGGGCTGGGAGAGTCAGTCCCAGGCTCACTCTCACTGGGTTTGCTTCCCAGAGAGCACAACTACCCTTCATCACCATGATGTCATCAGCCCCAGAGCTCTCTGTGGCAGCCCGAGGCTGGTCCCAGTCAGCATCACATGAAGGTTGCACCAAGGAAAGAGTTTGATTTTCTTTCCCACAACTTCAGATAACACACACAAACATACTAGAAGTCAGAGCATATCAAAGTCAGAGCAGCAGGCAGCCAGCAGCAGGAATGTGTAAAATTGAAGGCATAGAGGGAGATCTGAATTAATTTCCATTACACACATACATGAAGACACATTTTTGAACATCTGATCACAGGCAGGTTTTCCACAGGGTACCTCTGAAGGCCTCTGCACACAGGACACCCCTCATGGACAGCTCTCCTCCTTCTGCTGCCTCTGCCCCATCTCTGTTTCCTGCCTGCTGCTCACATTTCTTCTGAAACCAGAGCAGTTAGCTTTTCACATAGGGCCTCTGTGACATTATTGCCAATGGTACTGTACTATTTTAAAATAAATAGCCTCTGGCCAGTGAATAAATCCAGAAATTAATATACACGCAGACAAGCTTGATTCCAGTTGTGCTCAGTGTATCTGCAAATCCAGATACCTGAGCCTCAGGTGAGGATGTAATTAGTAATCACCACTGAAAAGCTGGTTTTACATGAGCAGGGATCAGATAGGAACACACATGGGCAAGGAAAGCTGTTTGTGTATTGTTATTATAACTATTATTGCAACTTAGTGGCCAGATCTAGGTTTTCTATACGCAGGGTTGCTTGGTTTCACCAAAAAAGCTGTATAAAATATTTCAACAATAAAAAAAAGAATTTCCAGTCAACCTGCACCATTTCTTTCTGCTAGAAAAACACCTGTTTAATTTTATAACAGGATAACTAATTTAGAGACCTTTTAAATGCCAGTAAGAATCGTTCCATTTTTAAATAAAAATATAATTTCACACTAAGAAGTCAGCAAGTTTAATTTCAAAACTCATGAAAACCAATCTCTTCCAGAGTTTTGCCATGGAAAAGGCCAGAGTCCATTCTACAGAAAAATGCTGATGTGATGGTGACAGTTTTCTGTAGTTTGTATGCAAAAGCCAGTGTGTTAACTGAGCAAGCCTTCTAAAAATAGCATTCCCTGACCTTGAAGATTTAGGAGTTTTTGGTTTTAAACCTGCTTTGGTGAGTACATTGTTCTCTCCGATAACTTGCAGCTTTCTGATGAACTCTGTTATTTCTAATAAAGGGTCTTGGCTAGAAAAGAAGAAGGCATTATATCTTGATGTCTCCATCAAAGGATCCTCCTCATCCTGCAGCACAGGTTTCTGATACTCAGACTTTCTTCTATGCCTCAGGCAACCACAGACTCAGTGTGAAGGCAGGGAAAAGAACAGCTAGGTACAACTCTAAAACTGAAGTTAAAAAACTCTTGCTTTCCTACCAAGTTGAAAATCATTGCCTCTCTTTGAACCTCTATAGCACAACACATTCCACCTGTTCCAAAATTTCACTGCTTTCACAATTATTATTCAGGAATAAAAAAAATTGACCTTGATTTTAGATATAAAATATCAGTCTGAAGTATTCATACACACATATGTATGCATATGGTAAAACACAAGCATAAATAAATAAATAAATTTTAAAAATCCACATTTGGTCACACACAAACTGCATAAAGGACATGCCATAGATTCAGTGTCCTGTTCACCCCATTTTCTAGATTAGGAATGGGGTCATCTGGATGGCTGTCAGGATTCACAGAAGGACTGCCACGCTGACCACAAGTGCCTGAGATCCCTACCAGTCATTACAGCAGTGAGGAGATCCTGAGAATTTAGGGGGAGAAAAGCCTGGGGCTCCCAGGTTGGAGTTTCTTAGACTGTGGTGGTATTTGTCAGCACGCAAACATTTCATTCCCCCTTCCCAGCCATTTCTTAGCAGAAGTGAGTCAGAGAAGGGAGCCAAACTGAGATATTTTTTCCATGGCACATTTATAAATACTCAGTTCCATAAGACAGCAGATTCAGAGAGCACTCCAAAGGATTGTCCTCGTTCAGGCATAAGACATCATCGTGGAAATATGCCTTTGGCTGTGGCAGTGATTTCCCTGGATTACATCTGAGTGTACGCCAACAAGCTGGAAGGGTTCCATAGCATGGGAGTGAAGTGTTTGAGGCATCCAGAGCTGTGCTTTAGCACACGTCCCTGCCTAAATCCACTCAAAAGGGAGTCCTTTTGGAGATGGAGAGGTAGTCCTGCAGTGAGAGGAAGCAAACATCATTTGTTGACTGCCAGCAGTGCCTCTCGCTGTTATTCAAGTTATGTGGAAATTAGAAACCTACAAACCAATAAGAGGTGAGCTGAATGTAAACAGTTTCTGATGTTAGCTGAGAAAATCTCAAAAAATTCAGAAGTAGCAACTCCAACTTACACCTTTTGGAAGGCCTTTAAGTTCATCTGTTTACAAGCTAAGGAAACAGATGTACTTGGATGGTTTTTTTCACTATTTTACTGAAAATTAGGAAAGGAACTGGACAGCACTCAGTGCCTAAGCCCTTGAGAATGAATAGGTTTTGAGAAAGGCCTTTTATTATACCTTTTTCATTTCAGAGGCTGAGCACCAGAGAAAACAAGATCAAACAGGTAGAGTTGGCTTTGGCTATGTCTGCAGCCCTTTCACCTTTGCCTCTACTAATGCTGTAAATCAGCACAGAAGCATGCTTTGTGCCTCCAAACAGATATTGGAGAAAATATCTATTTGTATGAGAAATTTGATAAAGTACCATGGTTAGCTCAGATATAATAGGGGATTGTGATTCCAGGCACATTTCAACCTCACTGCCAGGGTGATTTCTCTCTACAGAAGAGATTTATTTTTCTGTTGCAATAACAAAACTAAAGAAATCCAGAATAGAAATGAATAAAATATTAATCCATTGTAAAGCGTTAAGTGGTCTTATAGCAATTCACTTCAAAATCCCATTTCCAGCTAAATTAGTTTTAATTTCGTAATTAAATATTCAATCAGAGAATTAAAAAAAACATGCCTCTGAAATACCTTTTTTCCTTTCTTTTTAAGTCCCAGTCACTCCTTCTCCATTGGCTAGCAGGAGAGAGTAACACATTAAGGATTTGAACTTCTTGGCCATATCTGTGCAGATCCCACTCTCCCCACCAGCTCACGTCCCAAGTTGTGGACAAACAACCACACAAGTACCCCTCCCATGGGTACACAAATATTCAGTGTGGTGGTCCTTCCCTGGGGTCTGTGTTGAAACATCATTAATGACAGTTCTGTCACATGTTCAGAGTGATTCTTGCCCCGTGATGTAATTTAATATTTCCACTTCATCTTCACTATCCTGAGAGCACATAGCTGCTCACCTCTTATGTCTCAGCTGAAGGGTGAAGCTGATTGTGAACTATCAATGACATCACAGCAACAACATGTTGGAGAAAGGGGCTGGTTGATTAAGAAGAGTTAGGCTAGTTAAATGTGTTGGGCTTGGCCCAAGGAAAAACAAAAGGCTTGTAAAAGTATCATTAAAGATAAACTGGACAGCTGCAAAACAGGAATACCACGGGAGCAAATGGAATGGAACCAAGCAGAAGAAAATTTTGATAAAATATCCAATAAAAACAGAGCAATGGTGCAGTTTGTCCCATGGAATAGCTCTGTCCCCCCCGCTGCAAAGCTCTAGCACAGAGCAACTCAACAGGCTGTGTCAGGAAACAATTCTGTCATGGTAGGGTATAATAAAAGTATATACATGTATGGGGAATGTGTGTTGTATAATTTTATTCTGTGGTGAAATCCTCTAAGGAGGTTCAGAGGTGGAAAGCCCAAGAATAACTCAGTGAGTAGAAGGCAGGTGTTCACACTGGGGTAGCTTAGAAATTCAGTGTAACTTGGATAAAAGGTAAAGGGAGAAGGAGGTACAACAACCCTTCTTCTTCAATGGGTTGCCAAAACCTAACATGGACATAACATGCATGAGCTACTGTGAAGAAAACTACCTCAGCCCAGAACCTTACAGAATATCTGTGCAGATCAGCTAACTGGCATTTCTGAAGCACTTCAGGGGCCTCAGGGAAAAAAAAAAAAAAGGGGATTTATTATGTAAAGATTATGTAAAGTGCTTGTTCTTGGGAATTACCAGACAAATAGAAATGACAATGGGGAGCTTGGCAGTGGCTAAACACTCCCAGGGACTCCTCCATCCTTTGCCATTTGGATCCTGAAAACAAAGCTTGAAAATAGGAGAGCAAATGAGCACACTTGTAATAGAAGAGGGGAGCAATGATGTGATGCTCGGTGGCTGCCACAGCACGGCTGGAAATTTGGCCTCATCCCATGCCAGCAGCTGCTGCGTGCCCCAGAAAAAGGAGAATCTTGCTTAGTAATTAAGGGGTGGCTCTCATTCCACATGTAGGATTTGGACTGGTGGGGGAAGCTCTTTGAATCCCTCTGGCAGTAAAGTGGCCCAAAAGAAGAGATTCTGCAATCTTTTCTTGGAGGCAGCTGTTCTCTGGGATTTTTCCCTCTGTCCAGTAAGTTGTTGAGCCCCATTCTACACCTTTTGTCATCCAACAACTCTGTGTTTACTGAGATCAACTCAGCTGTGTGTTTGCTTCCTGTCTGCATCACTCTTTCCATGAGCAGCAGCCTCCCAGCCCCTTCCTCAGACATGACTGATGTTTCTGCTCCCCCTCAATAGCTGTCATCTGCCAAATCCATCGAGATGCTGAGAAATCAAATGTGCCCCCTCCAGACTGCCCTTTCACTGCTGAAACTGGCCCAGAAGTTTCTATTTTCCACACAAAAATACCCTTTAGGAAGACTTTTGACCAGGCATTTAACTGCCTTTAAAACATAAGTATTTTATTCTCCTCAGTCCTCCTCCTTTCACGGAGGAGAGGGGTTGAAAATGAAAAACTTTAGTTCCCTTTATTAAATGCCTGAATCATGAAGGGAACAGACAATAAGGAAGGGTTTTTTTCTCTGCAGGGAAAGGAAGTGGAGGAGCAGAGGAAAAAAAAGCAGAGGAAGTGGACAAGAGAGAAGAGATAAAAATAAAGCTATTTTGCCTGATTTTACATTAGTTTTCCTTTAATAGGCAAACACAGCATTTCAAAGTAAGTTTTCCTTCAGAAGCCTTTCACTAAGAACTGTCCCGTTTCTGTTTCTAATAGACTAAAAGTAAATAGGGGTTTTTTTCTTTTGCAATGGTTTATAGCTAGTTTATTTATTTGTGATATAGCAGTTTAACTTGCTATGCTCGATTAAACTGGCTTATGGTTTCATTCTTTCGTGCTTTATAGCTCTGGCATTAACTGATCTAAAAAGCAAATTGCAACATGAGAGCAAAAGAAGCAAGTTATCCTAAGAATAACTGAATAAACCATTTGATATGCATGCAAAAATATGAGAATATCCTTCCACCCCTGCTATAAAATGGCAATATTGCCTACTACCAGCTATAAAAGGTGCACTTTGGTTTCAGGCTTCCTGCTTTTCTGAAGGATGAGCATGACAGCATCCTCTTGCTTCCCCACATCCACTTGTGTACCAGGCCTCTGGGAGAACGCTCATTTTTCTGCTTCAGAAGGAGTTTCCCAGCAGAATTACAGGCTGTTCTGCATTAGAAAGATGTATTTTGTGTGACCAGTTCCAGATATATTGGTCTGTCTCTTTATGCAGAACCAGGCACAGCTACGCAGACTGCAGTGATGGATCTCCTCCCTCACCGCCGCTTTCTAAGAGCCACAGGCAGGGGTTTCCAGCTATGACCAACTCAAAAATAAATGAAGGCACATGGAGAGAGGGCTGCTAGGTCAATGTGTGCTGGGCTGCTTCTGTTGTGGCTGAATTTTGGATACCTTTGACTGGCACTTTCCTGGAGGGAATCATTAATCCCATGCTGAACTCTCTCTTTCGGGGTTTTTATTACTCACCGTTACCATCTGGCTGCCTCCCAGAAAAATAGCAGCAGCAACAAGGTCTGTCTCTGGGGCCATCCATGAAGTGTTGGGCACTGTCCTCTTCTCTGGGCATGGTCAGGATGAGGCAAAGAAAGTAACCTTAATCTACATTTCCCTCTCAAAAAGACTGCTTCATTGTAAGATGTTTTTGCCTATTTTAATTGACAACAGTTTGGCAGAAGAAAGGAATATCAGCCCTGACATCATTTTGATCTCATGGCAAAGAGATCAGGAAACACAGTCAGACGTCCCCTATATTAAGTGCAGTGGAAATATTCCTATAGGATATGAACTTCAACAGAAAAAATCTCTCCTGTTTTGGCAACACCTGGCTAACATGGTTAAATAATTTTTTTATTACATAGTTGGTTCCTGGAAAAAAACCTGCTGAAAACATGGTCAGTACCTTTAGGAGTCTTTAAATAGGCAGTAACTCAATTAAATTACAAGCGTCCTTCCTGGGTAATAAAGTGCAAAACTCCTGCATCTGACTCTTCTCTCTCCTTCAGCTCTAGGGAGGCAAAGTGACAGAGCATCTTCCAGCAGTCTAACGAAGGAAGATATTTGTGGAAAAGCAATAATAACACACACTCCTGCCCTATGACCAGAGACAGGTCTAAAGAAAGCCAGTTCTTGTCAAGCCACCTTTTGCTGACCCAAAGCACAAACTGATGGCAAAATCTTAGGGCAGGTAAGAGGATCTTAGGTGTTTTACGGATTTGGAGTGAGCACACAACCAGCCAGGGTGGGACAGCCCTGTCCTACACTTGTGGTGACACAGTCAGCTGAAGCCATGGGCTGTCCTCTCCCTCATGCCATGGCAGCAGTGCCACAGGCCAGGGTTCACCGACCTGGAGGATGAACACCAGACAGGAACAACTTGTGTTTCTGTGGCCTCACAAAGACCCTTCCATGCACAGCTCCAGGGCTCAACTCCAGCCCCTGAGGTTCACCCTATGCCCAGTGAGGAGAGCAACACAACTGAGTCCTTCCATCAAATTATTTTATGTAACATTACACAAGGATTGTCACTTAAAAGTAAAGACAGAAATTTTCAGGGAGTGCTTTCATGTCTTCTCATCATATTCTAGCACCTATACTGGCATGTTATTATCAGCCAGGATGAGAGCAGAGGGGCAGAACCCCTTGTTCCAGTGACACCACAGCACCTGGGGTTAAAGCACTTGCAGGCAGGGATGATTCCTCCTTTAAAAATACTGACAGAGGCATGAAGAAGGCAACTGCCTCTCTTCAGCCCCACAAAAGCTCTGGGAGAAGTTCACAATAGCAGCAATGTCAGAGATGCCTCTTTTCACATCCACACTTTTATTTCTTCCCCTGCCCCTGCCTCCTCAGAACTCCAGAGAGGGAAGGACAAGGCAAGGCCAGGCAAAAGGTAAAGATCTGCAGCCAGATTCTGCATCTTGGTGTATTTATTGATATGGTGTAGGATTAGATGCAAAGCTTAAAGGGTGGGAAAAAAAACAAAGCCCAGAAGAAAGGAGAAAAATTGCATACAAATAACTGATAATGGCATTAGAATCCAAGTGGGAAAGAAAGGTTAGCAGCTCCACACCTCTGTTTTGTTTGTTTGGTTGGTTTTTTGGTTTTGTTTGTTTGGTTGGGTTTTGTTTGCTTGTTCATTTGTTTAAATAGCAAGGCAGTAGAGTATCCTTTGAAAGCAGATAAGCCTGGATATTTCTATTAGGAATTATAGAGAGAACACCCTTAATGGTGTTATTTTTCTAGACCGGTTATCAGACATTTACTCTCACCTACTTGAGGCAATCATTGAAGAATTAAAAAATACAACTCAGTCGCTGCTTCAAAGGCTTTTTTTTGGCTTTTGTTTTTTTTTTCCCAAGGGAATACAAAGGAACCACTATCACCATGGCTCTTTCTATGGTAATTATCAGGAATATACTTCAGACACTGGAATCTGGAAAACAGGCAAAAAAGGCTGGAAGTGTGACCACTGTGCCTTAAAGAAAAATAATCTCCATAAGGTGGCTGTCTCAGTTGTCTTGCTTAGACTTCACAGGATTTCCAGCCTTAAGATTTTCCCAGGTTTGAAAACATTTAAAGCAGGATGCAAAGACTTCTGCTTCTGCCTGTATTGCATATAGTTGGACAGCCTTCATTTTTCAGGGGGTTGTTTTCACAGCTGACCTCTATCGGATTTGACAGATCCATGGTCTCATGTCCCAGTGCCCAGCCACCCCATCACTGCCAGGCAGGAGATTCTACCCAAGCAGAGCCATCCTCCAAGTGTCTAGCACAGAGCAGCTCTGTTAGGGGTGCTGGTTTACACCAGTGCTTTTTTCTTTCCCTTTGCAAATTAAGGGATATCTCTGCCTTGATTTGTAATCACAGAGAAATGCAGATTTGCAACTAACTATAGTCTTTCTGGCAAACCCCCACCCTCATGGAAAGTTCTTCAATTTAGCATGTGTTTGTTCAGATTTTCACTTCTCGTATCATAAAATGATTCCTGAAATGTCTCATTTAGTGGATTATTCACCATTTAGTCATTATGTTCATTTGGGCACTTTGAAAAGGGATTTTATACAGATTTTCTCATGCAGGAAGGCAGATGAGTGCACACACACACACCCTCCACACACACTGTCAGAAACTACAGAGAGCTAAGAAGCAGCATTGCAAAATGAAAAGTAACAGGGCCTAAAAAAGCTTGAAAAACAGGTTATGCTGCAGCATCTTCCCAGAGTCCCCTTCCCTCTGCAGGAGCAGTGCCTGCCCCTGCCATGGGGCTGTGGTGGGATGTTTTCCTGTGGAGACCACCCTTGGCCACCCCTGCTTGCAGCACGTGGCACAAGGAGCACCTCACCTTGGCTTTCCTTGCTATGAAATCAATCTAGTTTGCAAAGCACCTTCATTTTTTTTAAAATAAAAAATCTTCATTAGAAGGCAGCAAGCTAAAACAAGCATTAAAACACATCCTCACAGAAAGATAATCATGAAATTAAACTCACAGCAACTGGATTACTAGAGCTGTCAAATCACAGAAAGAATAATTTCAGAGAGGAGCATACCTCCAGCTATTAGTTAATTTTCCAGTACACTAATTCAGGCTATTTGCTGATGGATTTTGCCATGTCTGATTACCAATCAGTTAAAAACCAAACCCCTTGCTTGGAAACTACTGGTTGTCCACAGCCATTTCTCTAAAGATAATGCAAGCAGGATTTCCATAATCTGCTTGCTTCTGCTCCCCGATAGACAATTAATTTTTGAACCACATGTGCTGGATTTGCTTCTGCGCTTGGATGAGAGCAAATCAGAGATACTGGAATGTAATAAGGAAATATTCTCATTTGTGGTCCAATACTCTTTGCTATGTGCAAATATGGCTAAGTGTGTAAAGAGGCTGCCACTGAACAGTCACCACAATTATCTGCAGCTGATCAAAAATAGCTTATGAGCAAAACCGGAGTGAGCATTTCATGCTGCTACTAGGATTGCAAAGGAGTGTTTCTTGATTGGACTGGCTCCAAGCCAGCAACAAATGGATTTTCTGGAGCCACCAAGTTTATGATGGATTTTGTTCCAGAGGGAAGTTGTGAGGAGGAGGAGGTGGGATCGCCTCCCAGACGTGTGTCCAAGGCTCTCCCCTTAACGGGTCAGCACCCAGGTGCCCACACTCCTCCCACCTTTCCTTCCATTTGTGTCCCATGGGTGGAGTCTGTCACTCTCACGAGCACTCAGTGACGATCCTGCTTGGTCTAGGAGCTGCTCTGGAAGGCATCCATGCAGCGTCCCCACGACGGCAGACTCTGTATTTTGAAAAGGATTTTCCAACATGCTCTAATTTGGTCTAACTCCCACTGAATTCACAGCTAAGTCAGTGGTGGGAGTCTAGGCAAAAGAACACCCACGGGCCACAGAAAGCACCAGTTTTGGACAGTGTCAGTGCCTCCTCTGGGTAGAGGAGGTAGGAGGGAAGGCATTGCCTGCCTGGCACACACTCCACCTCTCCTTGCACAGTCACCTCTGAGAGAGGTGACTTCTTCTGCCTCAGTGCTGTGTGGTCACTTCCTCCTGTGCATTACCACCAGTGCTGTCAGCATTTCATACCCTCTTTAGTAGGAACAAGGCAGTGAGAAGTCAGAGAACAGGATTTTCCAGCATGCTCAGTGAGGTTGTTTGCTGCTGGATTTTGATACACTTGGTTGCCAAGACATTAAAAAATGTCTTTGGAAGTGCTGTCTGCCCGCCAGCATTTCCCCAGTGGGTATTGTCCAGATCATTTATGTGACAGCTTATTTGCAGTTGGACTCCAGCAAAGACCCAGGCCACCTTTCTCAGGCTCTGCACCAGCAGAAGCAGCACAAGCTGGGACCTCAGAGCTGGCATTAAAGCACACCACGCTCAGCCTGCTGGTCACTGAGCCCTTTCCTCCAATGGACACAGACCTGTAGGTTCCCAACCATCCATCAGGGTCACGTTTCCTCGCCTGTGTTACTGTGTCCTTCTGCTGTCAGCATCTGCTTGGAAGGTAAGTCAAGAAGAACTGTGAGGCTGTTGAGAAAATACAAACCTTCCCTGCACACCCTCCAGCTGTCCCCCCAGTACCAGCCAAGTTTCTTCTTCCTCCAGGCTACCTGCGCCTGCTCACTCTCCTCCTCCAGGTAAAACTCAAATCCACTTCCCTCCTTGTCCTGCCACGACTCACAACTGTCCTGGGGTTTTTGCTGCTCCTCCTCACAGGTCACTTCCTCAGAGATGCTGCCATGTCCTCTCACCCGTGGAGCTAGAGGCTCTGGGCAGGTTTTACTCTCCCCAGGAGATGGCGAATGACTGGAAAAAGAGGTACAGAAAATGCTAGCCCCCTCATCCCACCGGGGGCTCTGGCAGCTCCACTGCTGAGAAGAAGACAGGCTGAGCAATAAAAAACTGACAAGCCCTGATTAGTAATAAAGTCATAATAAAACCATGCCAGCTGGCAACAGCATCGTCTGTCAGCAGGGCTGGATTTGCGCGGAGGGAGCCTGCTGTCGTCTGGGTCTGGAAAAACACGGAGTCCCGCAGGAACTGTGGTGTGAGGATGTCCCCCCACCCTCATCCTTGTCAATAAAAGTCCCTACCTACAGACACCTACAGACCAGCCACAGCACCTGACACACTGCTGGCCAATGGTCTGCAGAAGGAAAGGCTGTGATTTTAGGGCTCGCACTGAAGAGCTCAGTGATCTTACTGACTCCCACCCTCTGAGTTGGGCACAGATGGGTTCACAGAAGACACACCTTGGCAAATGGATTTCACATGCAAGATGTGCAACAAGGGCCTGACGTGTGAAACATGGACAGTGATTCACAACTACAGATATGACATTTATTAGAGAAAAAAGGCCATTTTAGAGAAGCAGCCACGCCTTGGAATCACATACAAGCACAGTCTGCAGGACTTTGTGCTCCTCAGGTATCACCTGTAAACACTGCCTCAGGCCAGGCCTTTTGGATGCTCAATGCCTCAGCTCAGCTAAATAGCAAGGAGGTAACTGGGCAGTAGTTTCACATTGCCACATATCTGATAAAGCTGAAAGAGCATTGCAAGAGCAAGTCACTTGGGTGCAAAGCCTTGCCCTGCCTGCTGAGCATGCCAGACCAGTCCAGGTGAGACAGCGCAGTGGGCTACTTTTGTCTGGATGACACCACAATGTTTTCAATAAACTGCTTCAAAGAAGAGAAAAATATGCAATGACTGATCTAAAGAGACCTGAAGAATCCAGTTCTTCCAAGGATCCCTCCACAAAGATGACCATCCTTAATATGATCAAGCTGGTAACTTTATCAGTACTTTAACATTCATTTTTGTGTATGCTCACTTCTTATTAAACACTACTTGGGTTTACTGAACCTGGTGACAGCTGGTACCACATCTAATAGCCTAATCTTCATAGATGTTAACAGTCTGCAGAACCTACTTTTGGGTTTTTTTGCAATGAAGCCTGAGATTTTTATGGTTTCCTAATTCTAATGATGCCTAGGGTGGCCACCTAAAAACAGAGACTAGACAAGAATAAGGGAATAAAGGTTGGTATTTATTTGAAGGGCCTTCAAGGTACACCCCAGGGAGTCAAAAGGCTACACCAAAAATGGACCCTGGGTCACAAGTTCTTCACACTTTTATAAGTTTGGTCCATTTGCATATCAGGATCAATTCTCCAATTACAGCCCCAGTTAACAATGTAACTATCCCAAGTTTGCCCTCCTCTTCAGAGGCCTTAGTGTACATATACTGGGGCCTGGGACAATCTAGGTATTCCGGGAGAGCAAAATGGCTGGAGTGGCTTGTTATGTCTAACTAGCATGAGAACAGTAGTTAACAGGCTACAAAAATTAGCCTGCTAGAGTTACACACTAGGCAGTACAGGATTTGAAAAATATAAAAGTTAAAACTTAAGGCATCACCAAAATAAAGGGAGGAATTATTTCAAAGGGCACATTAAAAGAGAATGGAAAAAATGTTGTACTGATGCCATGAAGATTTTTGCCTTTTCTTTTATACCCCTGTTATACCTTTTACAACTTCTGTATTCCTAGTGCTTTTTGCCTACATTCTTGGACTTGTTTGTCAAGCTAAGAGACTAAACATTTTAGAAGCTTCGTAGCTAGGGATCAGTGTGCCCCAGACCCCAAGGTCCTCTCCAGAACACATTCTGTAAACCAAGATAGAACCATCCAGGGGAAGGTTCCTTGGGGAAGGGAGGCTCACTTGAGCCTCTCATTGGGGAATCTTTGATAGATATGCTAATTAGTAACACCTATAATGTTATACCCAATGTTGTGGGGGGGAAAAAGACATGGACACAGAGATAGATTCAGCGGGGTGCATCTCGATGCATATGACCTGGACGTGTACACCTAAGGATCCTTAAAATAAATACCAAGGTAAAATCCCTTTTCCCCTTCTAACCGTGTATGCCTCTTGATTTTAAGACCAGGAAAAGGCATCAGTACCAGCTGGAAGGAGATTGTGGCTTTGGAGTAGGAATCAATTTTCTGGATTTCATATTGCTTTTTCTACTCACACACTGGAGCTGCCTTTTCCCACCTCCGCTCAAGAGAACAAGTAGGGACACAACTTCTACTTTTTTTTTTTTTTATTATTTAAAAAACTTTTGGTATAGCAGATGACACAAAATGTGTTAGCTGCCCACTTCTGCAGAGATGCACAGTGAACTTCGGTAACATGCTATGAGCTGAATTAAATTGTCTGCCAAAAGCAAGGAAAGTTTTCTAGACAATCTGTTATTTGACACACTGCAACCAGTAAAGCCTGTTGGACCATCTGCTCTGCATAAAGTGTAGGGTACATGTTTTACGTGGTTCTAAACTTAGCAGTGAGCCAGAGTCAACATTTCCACAGTGGGGATCCCCTACAAGAAGTTCTATCAACAGCTCTTGCCCTCTTGGCTTTGTGTCCGAGATCCAGGAAAATCCCTTTCCCCAGCCTATTTCCACCTGCCCACTGCCAACCTGGCACACCCAGGAGAAGCTACACTGCTGCACACACAATTCCTACCAGTGGGCATCCAGAAATCCCCTGTACAACCACAAAAAAATCCCAGGATATGACAACTGCACCGGGGGAAGATGACCTCTCTGAATATTCCAAACCCTCCCTATTCAACAGTTTCCTGCCAAAAAGGGAACACAACCAGGAAAACTACATACACACAGACACACATATCCCAGCTGCCTTGCATCAAAAGGTAAAAGGGGGAAGGAAAATTAGCTCATTACTGGTTTGGGCTGTGCTTCTGCATCCCTAACACACTGGCTCAGTCAAAATGTTATCTGCTATCTTTGATATTTTTTTAATGTTGGAGGAAGGATAAAGAAATTCTTCTTGCACCACTGAGAAACATTTTAAATTCTTATACACAGTAGCCAGCTGGTGTTCCCAGAGTTTTTACACAGCTTTTTTGCATTTCAAGTAGGGCTTCTCTACCAGACACCTTCCCAGTGACACCCTGATGACTCTGAGCATCGAGAGGGGAAGGAGCTGTTGGATCACCTGAGGCAGCAGCACAAGGGGGGGCACAAAAGGGAGGAAACTTGGGGTGGACAAGGAGTCAGAATGCCAAAATACTGAAATATGTAGGAGGAAGCACACATAGAAAAATGGGATGCTAGAATGAAGCTGTAAATTGAGGTTTATTCATTTCCTTCATAATTTTACTCTGTGTGTCTGCAGCATACCTGACAAAATACAAGTATCTGACTGCAGTAGGAGTCCTTATCTTACTATGACACTATCATAACAATGTGATCCGAACTATCCAGACTTTTTCCTATTTTGTAACAGAATTGTGTTCTTTAGATATGTTTAGAGTCAGATCACATGCCTGCAATGGTATTTCTAGTAAAAACATCCACAACAAGAACTACTCTGGTACTTGTGGCTTTTTTACACTGTGCATTTCATTTTTCCTGGCTTTTGATCCTTGAAAGCCTGACTAGTGCTACGTTTACAGACTTTCAAATATTTACTACGTTGTCTTGAGGCCAGCAAATGGATTATGTGACAGGTGGTCTTGAAAGACACCTAACCCCAGTGAAAACCCGGACCTCATCACCCCCCTGGACTTTCCACCAGGAAAAAGATTTTTAAGGAAAAGGGGGGGAAAAAAAAAAAAGGAAAAAGAACATATTTTCATTACACCACTGGCATTTCAGATCATGCGTTTCAATTTCCCATTGACCAGCATGGGCACAACTCTGTAGCTGGGCTCCAGTCCCCAAGGAAATTGAAGCACCCCATTTCCAGGGGGTTGTGGGATCCCTGCAGCCCAAGGATGAGCTCGGTGCAGACTGCAGCTCTCTGGAGCAGGTAAATCCCAATGGCACCTGGAATACAGTGCAGGGAACAGCAAGCACCCTGACTGCAATTCCCCAGCATTTCATGGCTGCAGATTTAAGGAGCTGCCATCTAAGCCTCCAGTTACAGTTCTACACATTAATCAGTTTCTGACCGAGCTCCTCCATTCTCCCCTAATATTTAGCTGCCATTCTATATTATTTTATTGGCTCCTTGCTGAGGTGTGTGAAATGCATTACATGCAGCCTGAGAAAGGGCATCAATGGAAAAAATCCTTAGTACATTTAATTTTAGCCAGCGGCTGGAGCAGAATGACTTATGGGGCTCTGGTTGTAAAGGAATGGCATGGGAGAAAAGGCTTAGAAAACTAAGGGGAGAAGTGAATGGCGAAGGAGCCCTGCTGCACTTTGTTCAAATCAAAATGCAGAAAACCCAGAGGTGGTTTGTTGTGTTTGGGGTTTTTTCCCTCATTTTTAAGTTCTACGAAGTACATCCTCATTGATGGAGGCGATGGGACAGCAGAGATGTGCCAGTCCTCAGTACTGCTGTCTTGATTTCGTTATCACTTGTCTCAAAACTCATCTCTCCATACCTCAGTCTTTACATCCTGTTCACAGTCTCACCATCCTAGAAAATTTTGAATGGCAGAGGAAACCCATCCATCTCCACAGCGAGCAGAAAGGCTCATACAAACTAAATTGTGTCCTCCCAAGTAACACTTTCATCAAGTCTTTATTAAAATATTAATTGACTAGGAAAAAAAAATCACTTGTGGAAAAACTGATGATGGCTTTTATTCTTTGGGGAAACTTTAGCAGCCTGTAAGAGAAAGAACAGCAAGGTCCCTTCATACAGACACAAACACAGCTCATGGAGAGCTCATGGAGAGGAAGAATTTGAATGAGCTGCTCTCATGGTTTGAAAGCTTAATTGCCAAAGAGACTTACAGAAGCCACTGCAGGGATGGCTCCCTGCAAGAAGCAACACAATAGAAAGAATAAGGAAAAGAATAAGGGAAGGGGGGAAATGAGAAGGGAGGAAAGGATAAACACTAAGAATAGGCACTCCCACCCATCAAGCTAGGTGGAGGCTGCCATCATTTTCCATCTGGAGTTCCCCTGCTCCATTGCACAGCAGCAAGGGCCTGGCTCCAGGGCTGCAGCCACATGAGGGGGGTTGACAAAAATGTCAGTGTAATCCTGACAGGACTAGCTTCCAAGGAGGAGAGTTGGGTTTGACAACAGGGACAGCTCTCCAATTCCCTTTCTCAGCCTTTTCAGGCAGTACCAATCTCAGTCAGTGGCTTGATGCTGTTAATGAAAGCTTCTGTGCATCTGCATTCCCCTAAAGTCACCCTGGTAACTCTGCCCCTTCCACCTGCACAATCCCGGCCACTCCACCTCCAGAAATATGTCTTTTTATGGATGAGTCTGGGTATTTTGGAAAGACTGGATGACAGAAGGATGACAGCAAGCAGGAGCTGGGAACCCTTCAGATCTGTTCCCCTTCCCGACTACTGCTGTGACCCAAAGCCACGGTGCCACTTACCTGTGGGACACGGGTGCAGAAGCTCCTGCAGGGCTTTGGAAGGGACCTCAAAGATCATCCAGTTCCCACAGCCCTGCTGTGGGCAGGGACACCTTCCACTAAACCAGGTGTGTTCTTTTTTAGCTCTTTCACTTTATATTTATTATTAAAACTGTGCCAAGGCTGTGGCTATGTCTCAAATGTAAATAGTGAGCTTGTATACTACATCAATTTATGGAGTGGGTGTCTGTGTGATGGATTAGTAAAAATCTACAGCATGTTTTAGGAATCAAACACAGCCTCTTTATCAAAGTGTTCAGACACGTCCAGTGTTGTTATAAATTGGCTCTCAGCATAAAAAGGAGATTAAAACATTAATTTTTTGACTCACCATGTTTTTGATTCAAGCAAATTAACCATCCTTTTTCCCTGTATGCTGTCAAAATAATGACTTGTTTATAACAGGTTTAGGCAAGCTGGTGTTGGAAAGGGAATATGACCCTTTCTTTTATTAAATATAAAGATCTAGACTTCCCCTGACGGAAGTACAAGCACTGGATTTATTTATGCCAGAGGAGTAAAACAAAAAACTCAGAGCACACAGAGAAAAATCCATCAATTTCCTCGAGCAGTAATAACCATCTAACCAGGGCAGCACCAGCTAATCCTCCCAACACTGGAGGCTTTTTCCTAACCCAGGTCATATGCCTGGAGTCACACACTGGAACTGACTTCTGACCACCAGCACAGGGCGAGAGGTTCAGAATGGCTTCCCAGGGGAAAAGGCCACTCTGCTACCAAATCACTGCCCAGCCCCTCCTGGCCCCTCACCCCTGCTCTCCATAAGCCACATCCTGGGTTTATGTGCTCAAGAACAATTCATTCTACAGCAAATGCGTGTTCTACATGCAGTGTTACAGCAACTTAAAATTCTGTGAAGCAAGAACAAACTTCTCAGATTCTCCCAGCCGATTCTTGGAAGCCCATTAAGGAATCAAGCCAGGTGTCTCTGGGGACTTGCAAGTGAAAGAACCAAGTATTCTTTACTTAAATTGTCCAGAACAGCACACACAACTAACATTTGCTGGGGAATCAAGCAATCTTGGTAGCTATTGGCACCACACATTGTATTTTTCTCTGTTAAAAAGTCCCAAGCTAATTCTTGGTGCAGAAGGGATTGGTCTCAGGGCAGTTTACACAGCTCTGTCCCCCAGCAGCTGTGCACTATTACCATTTTCAAAAGACTTATCAGCATTGCTATCTAAGGATCTTCCCTGGGCTGTGGGATCCAGAGGTAGACACAACAAATTCTCCTCTGTAAATGTCAGCACTCGCACTCGGCGAGCTCTGGTTTCCCATTAACACACAGATGGAGGATCAGACCAGAGATCAAATGTCAGAGCTACCCACGGCAGGAAATTAAATCAGTATACATGGAAGCAAAAAAAAAATACTGAAACTTTTTTTTTCCTAATTATATCTCTAGTTTTATGCCACATGACATAAGTTTAAGGTCAAGGGAGTAGATGGAGGTTTTGAAAGGAGTTCTGATTTAAATCCCCCAAGAAAGACCGAGGGTGGCCATTAATAAATCATGGCTACCTTGATGCATCCAGAGGAAACTGCCAGCAGGCTGGGGATGGAGGCTGGACAAATTCAGCTGGGAGAGCCTGAGGAGTTTGAGATGACTCAGCTGTCAGAGGTGGTGGGAAGCTGAATTTACTGCTCTCACCCATGGTGGCCTCTACCTCCACCTGCTGCAGAGCCCAGCCAGCATTTGCCCACCTCTTACTGCAGACAAAGTGCAGATATGTGACTTCCTCTCACAACATATTTAACATGGGGATTGGCATCCCTGCTGGCCAAAGTTTGTGTCAGGGCTGCAACTGGAGCTGGACTTAGCAAGGAAGTTTGGAACTGGCTTAGCAAGGAAATAAGGGCATCTTTCCACAGCTGGGCAGGAGGACCCCCTGTTCCTGCATAGTCTCACACCAGCATGTTATGCTGAGTGCCTTCTCCATATTCAAGCAAATGAGCATTGAAACATTTATCAAACACTTGGTAAGTTCAGATTTCATTTTTGCTACCTATTAATTTGGTGTCCAATTCATGTCCTCTTGTCTGACAGCCACTGGCCACCTCTCTAAAGAGGATTTGGAGCTTCAAGTGTGTCTCAACCTTCCCACTTGGGTGGATCTTTCTCCTCTCTAGTTTCCCAAATGACTTCCCAAAGCAGGAAAATGGGGAGGATGCAACAACTTTCAAATTCACCTTCAGGAGCAAAGAACGCAGAGTCCAGAATAAACACACATTTAATTTCTTTGCAGCATTAGGGGGTGCTCAGAGAAAACAGAAGGCAGGGTCTGGAACTAGAGCCACAGCCCCAGAATTACACAGTACACTGGCCATGGACACACATTTGCAGTTGCTCAGGCTGCATATGTGAAACCTTGCATGAACAACATATTTGTTGTACAGTGTTAACACAGCAAGTGTCAAACACCAGTGCATGCCCAGAAACAGTGGCAAACAGAGCTGGGAATCCAGAAATCACACCAAGGCCTGCTAGGGAAAAAACAAACAAACAAACAAACAAACAAACAAGCAGCTCAAGCTCTTGGCCTTGTTCTTCATGCTTCTTTGGTCCCGTATTTGGAATACAGGCAGTACAGAACTCGCATTATAGCCTTCGTATCTCCATTCACAATATCTGTGGGTACACAAAGCAGAGACAGCAGAAGGAGATGGGAAGTGTTAGCAATCCCTGGAGCAGGATGAGACTGCACCTGCCAAAGACAATCTCCCACCTTCCCCCAATTATAACGTGAACTTGAACAATTGAATTGCGACAGGAAGCAAAATAGGAACTACAGAGGTAGAAACTAATAATTAATTAAATTAACTTGAGGAAAAGGGACTTTTGCTGCACTCTCTTGCTCGAAGACGAAGGCAGATAATGCAGAGTAAGAAATAATTATTCACTAGAAAGAAACAGAGTAGATAATTTAATAGGGTTTCATCTTGAGATTTTTTTTATGATTATTCTATGTCAGGAATCATGTTGGAATTACCTGAAACTTTTTTTTTTTTTCCCCCTGTAATATTTGCATGATGTTTTGCTGCCATTGACTGCATTGGTTTTCGGTTTGGGGTTTTTTTGTTTATTTGTTTAATTTAGTTTTCAGCTTCTTTCTTCTTGGCTATAAACTGCTCTTGTATTTAAAAATTGTAGTGGAAGAGGGTAATGGATGCAGAGGGTTTACTGTTCTTCTTATCATGCTGTAAATCACTGGGAGAAAGACTAACAAAGAAACACCAGTAAAATGAGATCCTTGAGGAATCTCAATAGTGTAGCTGTAGCAAGGACCCCTAAATCATGTTAAATTCACTCACTAGCTGAGGATTTCCCCAGTGAAGCTAAAAGACTCATGGATGTTGGCACCAGTAGTTCTTATACTGATCAACTCTGTGTTTGAGGCGGTGCAGAATAGCCAGAGGGGAGGAAGGAAAGCACAGATTTATCTCTTTTCACACAAAAGGTGGATCTCAGCATGGAGACCTGAGCCCACACAGATTACTCTGTTAATGTTCATATAAATAAAAGGTCTTTAGCTTTCCAGGCTCCTAGCTCTGTGCAGCACAGCAAAAAGCCCACAATTCATGAATGCCCAGCATGCAAACTGCCAACATCACCAAAGCATTAGTGGGAAAAGAGAACAAAAGGAAAAACAAAGGAAGCCCTAAATCCTCTCTTCCCCTCTCCATGATGCCATGTTATGTACCCAACACATGCACCCACTCACAAATAACTAACAGGGAGCTAGAACTGGAATAATGCTTTTTATTTTTAATAAAGATTTGACTTCCTTATTCAGCAACAAGCTTGTAGAGGAATGCTGGGATTATGCGCCCTGCAAGAGGTCAGCACCACCCATTAATTAACTACATCCCTCATCCCACCAGGAGCTGGCACCAAATTTTTCTGTGGAGTATTTTAATTGGAAAATTGGACGGGTCCAAATGGAGCTTTTTTGTCTGTTTGTTTTTGTGGTGGAGAAAGAAAGAGAAGCATGCATGCACATTGATTCAGCGATGGAAACATTCACGTGGATGAAGAAGACCAAGATTCAGCTCCCAGGTCGGAACCAGGCATAAAAGCAATTAAAAACCTGTGACTTTCATTTTCAGGAGACTGCCCCATCACTCTTCTGGGTTTGAATAGAGTGACCAGTGTTTCTGATTTTGCAGACATATTCTTCAAGGTATTGTCCCACAGAAACAAGCTTGTTTTTAATGCACTGAAAGTTTTTATGAAACAGGAAAATAGCTTTGCCTCCAGCTCAGCTGCTGTAATTGGAGCTGTCACTGGTTTAAATCTTTAACAAATACTGAATTACTAAACAGTTTAAGTTTAGTGTAAAGTTACCAAACTTATAATAATCTAACTTTTTTAGTATAGAAATAATGATTTTTTTTAAAAAAAATGTTATTACCTCTACTATTCATTCTGCATGAGGAGCTGTAGGACAGCCATATAATGAAATGTGTCAGTGTCATTTTCAGAACCTGCTTCCTGCAATTACCCAAACTTTTGCTAAGCTGGGATATTAGCAATTCTATTCCAGGTAAGTTTGCATGTCATGACTCACCTTCAGAGTTCACAGGAAAATTCAGAAGACCTCCCTCTGCTAGCAAGTCCAATGCCAGGTTAACGTTGTGAAGCTGTTGGAGAGAGAGAGAGAGAGAGAGATTAATATAGCTGACAATATTTTCTAACCAACAGAAGGTTTTAGAAAGTATTTCTCTTGTAGCTGAAGACACTGATTCATAAATATGTACTCATATTCCTCTCCTTAGTTTCAGTGGAGTGCTCTTCAGAATTTCTACCAATTATCATACAAAATTAGATGTAAAATCCATCTCCAGAAAAACATGTCCCATGAGGTGGGCAGAAGAATCCATTTATTTAAAATCGACCTTGCATGTGAAAGACTTGTGTTAATGAATGTTTCCATGGGGAAAACAGGCTGGATTCCTAACTGGATCTAATGGACTCAGGGAGTTTATTTCTGGGTATTTTTTAACAATGCCCACATGCTTACCACACTTGGAACAAACCAAAAGGAAAAAGTTCTCTATATTTCATTCAGAATTGCAAAGATCCAGCATGCTTGTGAGCTAGAAGTTTCTGCTGTACTTCTAAGGGTGTCCATTCACATTAACAGTGGCAATGATATCCTTAATAACACTCATCAGAAGTTAAGCACATGTCTATGAATGAAGGCTGAGGGTTTTTTCTCATTTTTCCTCACTGCTTTTTCTCTCCCTTCCCCACATAAAAGCAGCACCACGCACATAAGCAGTGGTTGTAGTTGATATTTTAGAAGTAATATCCCCTTCTAACAGCTTAAGGGCAGTTTACTTGGCTGGTAATTAGCAAGTTCCCTTCCTCTAAACGAGTAACAAGAACTGAATGAACTTCAGATTGTCTCTTCTTGCCTTCCCTGAGCTACTGGGCAATTTATCCTTTGGGACACTGCTGTTCCCTGTTGTGTTGTGACAACAAGCACAGGAGTTCCCCATGCATAAGCCCAGCAAAATCTCTGTGCTCTGAAGTGAAGCAGCAGATTTATGTTTCACCTGGTTCTCTGGCTTACAGTAACTAAGACTGCCTGTTTGGATCCAGGTTTGTTTTGTTCCTCTGATAGTCAGCAGCCGGGAGAGCTCAAGACCATAGAGTTCTGCACAGTTTGTCGGTCAGAATGAGTAAATCAAATGTTTCCTTAGTGAACCAGCACAGGCCAAAAGGGCACATTTCCCTCTCTGGAATGCATTGGAGATTTTCGAAGAATGACAACATGCACATTTCAAAAAGCATCCTCAGACAGAAATACCAATTATTACCCAAGAAAGGAAAGCCTTGTAAAATAAGGTGCTTTGTCCAGCTGTGCTTCCAGACTCAAAGGAGCTGGACAGTTTTCTAGGATTTACTGCTGGACAGCAGTCAGGACATTTGGGGTGTTTCAGCTCTGGGCCCGTTTTGGCAAAAGTACCAAGTTCACACAGTTTTGATAAGCACACGAGCCCTCCTTCATCATCATCTTAATCTCCTGACTGCAGAGATTTCACCCCTAATTTCAGCCTGAACTATTTTGTGATCGTATTCTTTGTCACAGAATATACACACCTTTCTACACTCACAAGCACCCAGAGCTGCACTTCTTTACAGCTATTTATAAATGCCTTTTTTTTGGCAATAAACACCCCAAAAAAACCTGCAGCAAACCCACCCACATGCAGTGTTGTCTTCTTGCACCTCAAAATTGATCATCTCCTGAATTTCAGTCATGGAATGGTTTTGGTCAGAAGGGACTGTAAGGTGGATGCACCGCACTGATCCCAACAGTGCATGTGGTTGTCATCATTCTCACAACAAATGAGATCTTTTAAATCCCAGCAAAGGGTACATCTTTATCCTTTACTGCACCAATTAATGTCTAAAATGACATGGAGTTAGAAAGCACTGAACTGAAAGATATGTTTTGTGTACGAATGACAGCTGAACTATGGTCCATCGATATTTTCAGTTGTAGTGTCATCCCACTTTTCGTCTTGTAATGAGCATCAGAGGAGAAACAAATGGTAAATACCACTGTGGCAAACTGTTCAACAGTAAGTCCAGTCCTTGGGAGTAACTTTGCTACAACGAAATTGCTACAGCGTAAAGAATTGTACTGAAGCAGTACCCAACTTCATTGTACTCTTCTCTGATGCCAGTAAGAACTAGGAAGTCTGAGCTTTGATTTGTACTAGAATTTTAGGGCTATCTTATTTCCAGAAAGAAATCTGTGAGGCTAGAATAGGGCTGAACCGAAAAGAAAATGGTTATTTATGAAATTTTAACTGAGAAAATATTCAGTGACCTCCTCTGAATAAAGCTAATGGAAACAGTAAAAATTTCTGTCCAACTCAATGGGAACAGACCAAATGATTTTGAAAATCTGAGTGGAAGAGAAAAGGAAGAAAAACAACTCTAGGGAAATGGTTTGATTATGTCTGATTCAACCCTTCAAAATGTATTTTCCCTGTTTTTAGATTTAAAAAAAAAAAAAAAATCTGTTTTTCCTAATTCATTAAACAGTTACCAACTGACAGCAACGAAATTTTGACAACATTTGAACCTAGGTCTCAAACAATTGTGCTTTTAAACTTTCTGATGGAAAGCTCCATGGGAATATTTATTTGTTAATATAGGACCTCTGAGAATTTTCATTACAAATAAATATTGCCCAGGGGTATTAACTGTGCTAAGGTTGGGAATAAGATGAAAGCTTCGTCTGTGTGGGGAAGCTGTAATGCAAACCATGCCAGAGGAGAGATTTTCTTCTCTGGCAGCTCTCAAGCAAAAAAGATCTGACACATTTCACTTCCAGAGATTTGAGCACAAACCAGGAAAAATAGTTAGACTTTCAAGATTTTCAGAACTATTCAGTGACCCAAATGAAAAAGCCTACCCTCACCAGAGACAATCTGAAAATACCTCAAATATCTCAAAATATATCAACATTCCAGACCTGTGGAGGAGGCAGCCCAGCACACACTTCCCTCTGGCTGGTGACAGCTTTTACTTTTAAAGCACAGATGAAATCTGCCTGGTAGAGGTGGAAAAAGGTGCCAAGCAGGTCTGGCTGAGTATGTTACAGCCCCCAGCCTCGGGGGAGAAAAGGATGTAAACACTCAAGAGCTTCCCAAACACAGAAGGGGCCTTCAAAATGTCTTGGTTAAGGTATATTTTTAGGGCAGCATAAAGAGACCCACAGGTATCAGTTCTGCTACGCAAGAGGTGTCACCCTCTTCAATTCCTTGCTTGCAGGACAGACTGGTAGAAGAGAACACACCCATTCCCTACCACACAGAGCCCTGGATTTCACCAGAAGGCTGCAGAAGCATGGCCGTGCCAAACAAATGCAAGTAACAGGTGTTTGCCTCCTATGAGATGCTAATTTTGAAGAGGACCTGTTCTGAGGTATTTTGACAGCACCGAGTGCCTGTGTTGGCACTGTCCCAAACCCCCCCCCTCCTGCAGACACTGTGGGCACAGGACCTCACACTCAGCAGCAGCAGTGGAAGCAAGAGGCAGAACACACAGTTAGATGGCTCAAGCTCTAAATAATTACAGAACAACCTACCATCTCTGTGGTGCTGGCCGGGGTCAGGAAGAAACTCCTTAAATTCAGAAAGTAACCCTCTAGTTGTCCAGTTAAGAGAAGTAAGATAACTCCATCTGAAAACTAGATAAGAATTGCCTGAAAATTATTTGGCTTTAGTAAACTATTCCAGTAAATGCCATTCTAGCAATAAAGGAATTTAAATGTTACTCAGGCAAGCAGACCAGACAGCCCAGTGATTCAGTTCCCTCAACCTCTTCCACAGTGAACTTCATATTTCCTTAGATAAGGCTCCCAAATTCATACCTATGAAAATACAGCCTTGTACAAGGACAGCTATTAAAACAAACTATTCCAAATATGAAAATACTTCAGATGAGCACAAACGCATTCGTATAAATAAAAGAAAATTGTGCTTAGTGATGTATGACAAAACACCTGAAAACCTTCTTTTCTTACAGTTGCCCACTGGGAAATCCCAGTAGAGCACCCTGTTCACCAGAGCCCAGGGAGGTGATCCTGAGATGCCTGTGGAGCACTTCTCTTGCAATTTCATGCTCTAAAGAAGCTCTACGTTCAGAGGATGGGACTTTGAAATGTGATAAAAATAAGGCCTTCATACCACGAAGAAAATGCAGCATCAACAATCACTAAGTACAGCAATCAACTTTGCTTTCATTTTAATGCTCAGAACACCTTCATTTCCATCCTGACAAAGAGAGAACCCTTAGGAGTTGGGCAGACTCTGAAAATTACTCCCTGTAGCATTACAAGGGCAGCACTCAATACAAAGGTTGTATTTTTGCATTAATTATTAGCTTCAGAAACTTCAGAGACTGAAGCTTGATATCTTAACCTAAACCCAGAAATCATCATGTTGCCAGATTTCCAATTACTGTAATAAAAAGGAGAATTCCTAATGGTGAGAGGAAACACCCAAATGGCTGACAAAACATGGGTAACGTGTAGCTTGGAGCACACTACCTGAGATTCGATGTCTCTCACATTTAATCCTAATTTTCCAACATGCTTGTCAACAAATTGCAAAAGTGCCTGAAGAAAAAAGACAGGGAAGAAAGAGGGAAGGAAAAAAATAACTTTTTCGGTATCTAAGTTTGGCCTAACAGATTTTGATGTCTACTAAAAAAGTAAATTACCTTTTTTACAGCATCCAGTTTATCTGGAGCACAGCTAAATAATTCATCAAAGGCATCATCTTCTGTATCAAAACAACATTAATTGATTTTATTTTGAATCACTGACAGATTAGAGCTTTAATGTGGCTCCAGAAGGAGAAAGGTATTTACAACTTGCAAGCCAAGGAGGAAAAGAGTAGCAGGGAGGCAGAGAAAGATGCTGCTTTTAAATTTATCAGAGGACAAGATGACAGGCTTCCCTTCAGCCTGACCACATCAGAGAAAGCAATTTACTTCATTCAGCTCTGTAATTTTCACCTGCAGAGGTTCTCCGTTTGTGCTGCCACCAGTCTGAGCACTGGCCAAGTTTCACATCACTACGGTTTATCTCTTTTCACTTATATTTTTTTTAACCCTGAACCTCTGGGATAAAATACAGGGAGCAGGGAAGAGCTGTATGTTGTACTGCTCTCCCCAAACAGAAACATCTGTGACACTGAATTTGCAGAAAAAAACCCTCCTCCTTCCTTCAAAAAACCACAAGCAAGATATGGAGACACTGCCCTTCCTCTGAATATTCAGAGACCTCAAAAATGGCCAGTTCTGCCACCCAGTTTAAAGTGGGCAACGAGCTGGTGCCAGCAGAGCTGTGCCAGAGAACTAGCAGGAGTCTAAAGGCTTCCAAGGAAATGAGATCCATCCAAGTGCCACCCTCGCCTCCCCTTTCTGCCCAGATGCAGCAAAAGCAGGATCCATCTCCTCACCCAGCCACAACACGGCTCTGGTTCAAGCATGAGCAAAGTGTTTGAAACACCCCGAGCAACGAAAAGCACACTGGCAGCACAATTAAATGGAGAACCAGTTTCTACAGCACAGAAAAGCAAAGGCAGCTTGGCTGGAGGGAAATTCCTCCCAAAAGACAGTGACAGAGAAACCTCCTGTGTGAAAGGGTTTCCTCAGGTTTCTCTGTTCTGCCTGTTTGGGGGTTGCTGCAGGAGAAGTGTCAGGGAATAGGTGAATCCATCACACAAATCACAGAGAGCCCTCTTCTGGAGCCACGCTTTGGGATTTCTCTCTTTGCTAAGAAAGCTGTGTCAAAAATAGAGAGAGAGCATCTTGAAGAGTGAATTGCAGATTTCTCTTCCCAGCAGAATCAGCCCACTGAAAGAAACACCTAATTATGGGTTGGGGTTTTTTCTTTTTCTTTTCTTTTTTTTTTTAATTTTCTTCTTTTTTTTTTTTTGTTTGGGGCAGGGGTGAGTGATGGAGTTTTTTTCACAATTTCAGCCCACACTAGAGAACACTCAGTGGAATAACTGATAACTACATATTAAATTATATAGTTTGCACCTCTGCAAAGGATGAAAATGCCAAAATAAAGGGCACAGCAGAGAATTCAAGCAGTTGCCTTGGTTCTCTGGGGATGCAATGTGCTCCTTTGCAGCAGGCAAGAGCAGCTCACGCTGAAGCCTGAGCAGTGCCCAGACCTTCTGCAGGCTTTGCACACATGGACATTTTTCACCTCAAGTGTTTCCCAGCCCTCAAAAGCCCTAAGGGTAAAAGCTCTGGGGACGCTGGCTTGACTGAGCTGCCATCCACAACCGAGTACCAGTGGATTTCAAAATCTCATTTGCAAACTGTGGGAAGGAAAGTACATTAAACCGGTAGCAACAGGAACCACAATTCTGAAGCCTTTATAAATAGTTCCAACAGTGAACATGGTCCATGCACAAATCCAAGCTGCATTTTGTCCCCAGACAGGTTTCTTTTTTGGGTCATCAACCCACCTTCATGTCTTGTCTCCCCCCCATCTGTTGCCTGTAGTCCACAGGCAATGTGACCACCCAATTTCCAAGCTGTATTGTGTTGCTATGAACAGGCATTAACAGAAGACATTTGGAAAAAAACACTGGGAAAAAAAAATCCATGAATCTCCATTAACTTTAGTGGGAGCATACTGATTTTATCATGAGGTAAAAATGGATCAGGACACAGTGTATAAAAGCACATAATGAAACACTGAACTTGGCAATGCCAGCACTTACTTGACTGCGCTTCTACATTCTCTCTAGAAGTGCAATAAAAAGCAAGAATTAGAAAAATGATTCAGCTGACTTGATCTTATTCATAAGCTTTGCTTATCTGCTATCTTGTAAAGCAGGAGATAGAGTTCAAAGTGGCATTAACTTTATGTCAGAGTGACTTTCCAACAGACATTTTTAAGTACACTCCATATTTGTGTAGGGTCTTGGAAGCATATGAGATTTCAACTGGCCCACACACCAATGAACATTTATTTTACAAGCACAATCCTCAATATCCTCTTCCAATAAGCTGCTCATGATATTAGAGCTTGAAGATGTTCTGGCATATAAAAAATGGTAGCAGGAAAATCTCTTTCTAGTCCTTAGAATGATGCCCATATTTTTTCAGTATATAAATGATATCCTACTACTTAACTCCTTTAATAATGACAGTACCTCACACACTCAGCAAGCTAAAACATTTCTTCCACAGTAAAATAAGAAAAGAACTGCCTCCTTTCTCTTTATTTAAAGACACAACAACAACAAATTAAAACTGGATTTAAACCTTTGTGGCTTTAGAAAATCTCCAATTTAGTCTGGCACAGGTAAGTTTATAGTACTGGAATTTTATTACTATATTTGCTATGAAATTTCATGGCAATTACAAATGCTAAGCTTCAGAAATAATCATAAATATTGCTTTAGAGAAGTTTTTATATAGAATAAATAAAGGTATTGCACCATAATGCCAAATGTGAAGAGGGGGGAAAAAAAGGAAAGAAACCAGAGAAATAACTCACATGCATATGCATGTCTGGGCTTACACCTTTTTCATCATCATGATCCCAGCTACTTTTTGTAAGGGGGAACACACCCACAGTGTTTCATTTCTGATTGACAGTGTAAAAACCAGATATATCCCCTCTTACTTGTTTTCTGTGATATATTCCACCGCATTTGATGTCTTTAATCCTGTGGAGGTGGTCTGTTGAAAGGACAATAAACAATGTTGGGTTTGTCACACAAAAAAAATTTTATAAACAAGAATGAGGCTTTCACGACCTGTTTGCTGCCTTAAGTGATTATCAGAGGGCATTTACTCAATAACTCCAGTACAATTAGTACAGGTACTTTGAGAGGTTTCTGCTTCCTTCTGCTCTCTTCAGTCTCCAACAGGAAATCTCTTACTTCGGCATCAGAGGAAGTCCTTGGGGTTTGCTGCTCCTCCCTTTCAGGCAGTTGAAAACATTCTGTGTTTACATGCTGGTGGTGCTAATTTTTGAAATTATATCCCAAATTGTGGGATATTTGATATTCTCCTACAGTCTCAGAATTGACTTAAAGAAACCAAACAGAGGAAGAAAGTGTGCAGATATCTGCTTGTAGAGAAAAATACCAAAGTGTGACCCCAATGGAAGGGGAGTAAAAACTTCCATCACCTAAAGAAAGAAATCTTCAGCATTAAAAAAAATTTATGATTTATGAATACAAGCTTCTATTTTAAAACATTTAGAGATAGTAACAGCAGAATTTCTTCATTTTCTTCTTTACAGAGATCAACAACTACTTTCAGTTTGGACCATTCCTTTGTTTGACTGAGGAAGAAAAACAGCATCATGCTTCTCCCCTTTTAAAGGCAGACTATCCTAAGTGAAAACTAAATCTAGTTCAACAAACTCAGAAATTGAAAGGCATGGTTCACAGAACACACAAGTATCTCTTTCACAGCTGCACACACATTTCTCCTAATTCTAAGCAGATCAGCCTTCTGAAAGGACTCTAGGGTCTACTGTAACAAACACGACTACAAATACCTCGATGGTGATTGTTTCCACTTGAACGTTTGGAGGCAGAGCCAGGTTGGGTTTGAAGTGCTTTGCTATTGCAACCAGGAGATGCAGTGTGCTCAGTAAATCCTTTGCCAAGATAGCTGTTGAGTGTAAAGGAAGAAAACAATGCTCAGTGTGTAAAACAAGTGAACTTCCCTCCAACATCAATTCTCTCTATGCAGAGGACCCCAAAGTTATGAAGGGCCATAACACAGGTGGGACATCAGATTGGGGTTTATACAACATCAAAATTTAGCTACAGTACAGCTTAAAAGTGAGACATACAGGGATGCTGAGGGCTCTTAAGTGGTCCACAAGCCACACACTTAAAGGAGGCAGACCCAGGCAGGGTCAGATATTTCTGTCTCACTTTTGATTCAACTAGTAATTGAAAACAGGTTGTTTAATTACTGTTCTGGCAGTACACTCCCTCACAGCAGCCTTATAGCACAGGAAGCCTGTGATGGATAATTTTCTTCAATTTCACTTCTGCACCTACATTCCACACTCCATTTCAGCTGACTTTCTTCCAGTTGCAAGCACTTGGCCACGGCTTCCATAATCACAGAGAGTTTCTGTCGCTGTTTTTTTTCTGTTAATGCAATCTTGTCAACATCCAGCTTGAGAGATCCTAAGTTTTCTTTTACAGAGGGTCCATAGGAAGTAGAAGAATGCATTTCAACATCATTGTAGGGAAAAAGAAAATGATTAGAAACATAAAATTACAGCAAAGCACACAAAGTCTTGTTTTAAATGTTCAGTACCATTCATAGCTCTGCAAGAAGGAGAGGACTCAAGTCAGTCCTTGTAGCATCATCCCTCAGCCCTATCACTTTACATTCCTTCTACAGAAATCCAAGGAGTGAGTCCTTCCTGTAGATAGTGTACAAAGTCAGTATCAACTCATATATAGAAGAAATCCCAGCTCATCACTCAGGCAATTAAATTATGAAAATCAGCCAATCCTGCTCAGATTGCTGCTCTCAGCCTCGGTGGAAAGGAGATAGATTTGAAAGATGTCCCCAAAGAGAGCAAAAAGGGACAAAAAAAGTAGTAGGGACAGGAGAGATGGAGAAATAGATAACAGGCTGCTCCAGGAGGTTACATCTTTATACAAGCAGCACATAGTGCCAAAAGCCTCTTAGATTTTTTACCAGTTCCAGTACCAGAACAGTTCTTTAGACCCAGAGCTTTTCAATTTTTTTTTTTTTTAAGGCAGGAAAAGGTGTATTACAGTGCTGATTCCATCCAATGTTTCTGGTAGCACCACAAGCCACCTTTGTGCTCCTGGCTTACAAAATTTTCCTTCCTTTCAGAAGCACTGAATTTCACACATCATAGTTAACCTTTTGATTATCTCAATGAGCAGGTAATAAGAATTTCTTAGAAGTAAAATAACCATGTAAAACAATAGTGGGAATTTGTTCAGAATTGTGATTATCACAGTTGACCCCCAGTGCTGTGAGAAGTGATGGCAGGTCCCCGCTACTGCGACTCCTGAGGTTTATCCTCTGATTGGAAAGTTCCTCCATGAGATGTCTGCAAGAACTAAAATCAAAGGAGCAGCTCACCCAGGAGATGATGAAGTACTAGCCCATCAAACAGGTCTTCTTCCAGACTTTTAACTACTATGTGTTCCTCTTTCAGGGTACTGTTAATCCACTCAATCAAGAACTGCAGGGGAAAGCAAAGCAATCTTATTCCTGTTGTTTAGACAGTACAGCACTCGGTGCTATATTCTGTTTCACCTCTCTCTTATCTCACATCTTGGTTTGCTTTCAATCTCCACTTCCTTTGTGCTTTTTGGTTGTTTTTTTAAAGGGTTAGTTCTTCCTAATTTTCAAGTGAGATAGACACCTCACTAGTTATATTCTGATGAACTCTGTTATACAGCTGGGGAGAGAGACCCTCTTCCCGCTTCCACCAGGGAAAAGGCTGCACAGTACACTTCCCATCCCCTGCCTTCATCACACATCACAGAATTCACACAAATTTAACTGCCAGGCAGAAGTTTGTAAGAAAAGAGGCTTCACTCATTCTGTGGGTAGTTTCTTGTACTCATCCATGCTACTAGCACTCCTCCCTCTCATCTCCTGTTTTTGTTTTCTTTTTCTTTCTACAATATTGTACCACCCGATCTCCAAATACCTGCTTGGAACTTTCCTATATGGCAGTCCTCCCACTGGCCTTCCAATATCCTTCCTGCCTTTGCAAGGGGAAGCTGCTCAGGAAGCCAAGGTCTGGCTACAAAGGGAGAGGAACCACATGTGGTCCTAGACAGGAGAACAAAGCAGCTCCTCAGCACTTCTCCAAGCATGTGTTTTATTCACATGTGTTGAGAGAAAGGGAAGATGACCTGGCGAAGCAGAACAAAAAAGCAGTAACCCCAGCTGGCTGCCAACATGAACATCCCTCTTGTAAGAGGGAAGGGTATTGCTTGTATTGCTGGGATTGCTATGAGTGAATGTCTGGAGTGGATAATATCCTTCTCACTTGCTGTAAACAGAGGAGAAAATTCATAGCAGATTCTTGTAAGCTCGCCAACATTAACAAAAGCGTAAGAAGGGTTTGAAAAGGAAAGTTTCTGAGATGCTTGAAACTGCACAAGAAATAAAGAGGCCTGAATTGAGAAGCTGTCAAACTGTAATACATGTCCTCTGATAAGAAGTATCAAGAGCAGAAAGCTGTGCTCTTCAGCTGATGCTTGGTGACACTTTGGATGTGCGAGGAGTAGAGCAGTACCCCAAGCACAAGAGTACAGCCAGAGGGAAGTCAGAAAAGCAGCAAGTACTGCTGGGTACAGACCTATGACACCCCTTCTTTTCCCTCCCAGGTCAACACAGCCACATCCACAGCCTGCAGCTCACACAGTTCTGCTTTCTGTCCAGTTGTGGGGGCCCCACTCAGGTGCAGAGCAGAGCCTTGTGTCTAAAAATGAGTAAACAGGGAAAGCAGAAAGGGAATACTTCCAGAAGTTTGCTGCTGGCTTCCAAACGTAACCATCTTCTATGCAGCTGGATATTTATAGCAACTACAGGGAGCCATTTTGTATTTCTCAGTTCTCCAGAGCCACCTCAAAATGAAAATGCAGTGAAACAGTCTCTCTCCCACGAGAGTTTCTTCACTTCCCCTGTTCTTCCCTTGAAGATTCCTCCCTGTCCCTGTCTCCATCCCAACTGCTTCTCGAGAGAAGCCATCAGATCTTTAGATTAAGAAAGCAATCAAGGGGCACTGATGGGTACCCAGAGGACTTTGTCTCCCTCAGGACACAATTTCCATCTCCTCATCACCCAACAAAAAGAAATTAAGACAGTGATGACCATCATTTCAGGAATCTCTGACAGGAAATGGATTAAGCACTGAAGCTCACAGAAATCTTCATAACTGAGGAAAACTCTTCATTTTTGGCTGTCTTGAAGTAACAAATCCAGTCTTTCTGTAGACAACAAAATTGCATTTTGCAGCACCACCTTTCAGACTTTCCCTTTTGAATAACAATATTTTGAAAGCCTGACACAAAATCAAATCTTTTTGATCAAATGTGCACAAATACCTAATACAGAAACACACCTACCTACATGTTTATAAATGCTACAAAATACAAACAGCACATACCTTAAGCTGCTTTTCATAATATTTGTAACAATTCCAGCACCTCCATAATGCAAGGAGTGCTGGTCTCATAAGACACATGCCCTTTTTCTTCCAGGAAATTTCAGTACTTGGACTGTGCTGGTAGAGAAACACAGTGATTGAACACACTGGGGAGACCTCCAAATTAGATGGAAATAAAGTACTTGCCTGTGGAATAGGATTCATCCTTCACAGTTACCTCAAGCAGACAATACAATGGCCTGAAAGCTTTTATCCTGAATTCCTGGTGACTTGCATACTCTTCCTCCTACCCCCCACTGCTCTCTGCTAACCTTGCCAGCTGAGCCAGCTGCTGGTGAAGGCTGTCACAAGTCAGTAGAGCAATCCTAAATGTTACCATGGGATCAGTGCAGCAAACCTGCACCTGCCTGCACATTTCTCTTCAGTCACAGCAAATGCTGACATGGGTCTGCTTGTGGTCCCAGCCCAGTGTTTCAGCTGGATTCTCGTTGCTGTTACATTATCATCACAATGAAAGAGCAACTGGGCACTTCTGGTGTGGCTCACCCAGCAGAGGTGTCACATCAGAAGCCACTCAGGTTTATATCTGCACTCCACACCCAGCAGTGGTCACTGCATTGGAAGCTTGATCCTGTATGGCCCCAGCCACCTTGACACCGTGCTGAAACAAAAGCCCTGCTTCACTTGTGTGGAGCCCCAATGCCAAAAGCAGAGCTCATTCCCATCTGTAGAGAGTGGGGAACTGGGGTCAGGGAGCTGGGCAACTTAGTGGGCTGAAAGAGGTTAAAGAACCAGGTCCTTTGTTTCCTTTAACACAACAGGTTAAAACAACTGGTGAGGTGAGAGTTAAAATATGCAGTAAATGAAGTGGTACCAGTTTCAATTCTTCCAGTTTGGGGCTGTTCCTTGAGGTTGGTTTTATGAGTTTCCTCTTCTCACCTATGGAAGGAAGCAAACAAGATCCATCATAATTATCAGATATGGCTAAAGTAAGTTTGTAGCTAAATCTCCTACCAGTTTCATATTCCAAATATGGCTAATTGCCATATGTAGAAATATTCATTTTTTAACTAATTCCCCGTGAGCAAGAAACTAGTATAGCAGACTATTAAGTCTATGGTTGGAAATTATGCTTCAGTGTACTCCAAATCAGTAAGATCTAGATGGACAATTCTGGAAAGAGGAAAACACAAACTTGGTCAGATTCTTATGTGTGAAACTTAAATTTCAGTTAAAGAACCAGCTGGACTTTGTGTTGCTTCTTCATGATCTGCCCCCAAAGAGTCAGCAGCCAAATACACACACAGAGCTTACTCATTTCTGGTACAACCATGGGATCACTGCTGAAAAATACACAATTCATTTGTACAGCACATTTTCTGTTTGGCCTTTCAGGTGGTTCTTTTGACTTTTTTCTGTCCTGGTTCATAAAGCACAAACCTTTAGCAATGACATCCTCAGTTAGGAATCGATCAAGTGTAGAAGGCTGTGTAAATGCATTTAAGAAGTCTGGATCCATTGTTTTTAATCACTCCTGGTAAACTGGTAAAAAACATAGGGGGGAAGGGAACATGAGTAAAGTAATGTAAAGATCAAAATTAGTGCTAAGAAGAAAACAAACAAACCGAAGGGGTTTTTTATTGGTTACTATTTCATCATTAGTTGCTTTAAAATAAAATCTAAAAATATATTTAAATGTGTACAAAGAAAAAGAAGTTATAAACAGTTTTAATTTTTTTCTGTTAATCATCAAAATATAAGAAAAAAGACCTGAAGTACTAAAACTTGCTTTAAGTACATCTAATTCCATTTTCCCTTGATTGGATATTATTAGTATTAGATAAGTAAAATCCTCTTTCAACTGAAGTGAAAAAGAAGCTTTCAGTCCCTACGTATTAATGGATATGTGCTAGAAAAACTACCAATACTTAAGGAGTATTAAATCAAGAACCCAGTAGTTAAATTACTGACACAAGTTTATAAATACAAGCAGCTTTCTTTATTAAACCAGCTGGTACAGCTGTGGGGAAACAAGAACAGATGTTGGAATCTGAATAGCCTCTTACAAACTCCAGTACAGAGTCATAGAATCACTTAGATTGGAAAAGACCTCTAAGATCATTGAGTCCCAGCTGTTCACCCACCACTAAACTAAACCACATCCCAAGTGCCACATCTGCATTGCTTTTGAATCTCTCCAGGGATGGAGACTCCAACACTTCCCTGGGCAACCCCTTCCAATGCTTGACGACCCTTTCAGTGCAAAAATTTTCCCTCCTGATGTCCAATCTGAACCTCCCCTGGCACAGCTTGAGGCTGTTTCCTCTCCTCTTGTCCCTTGTTCCCTGGGAGCAGAGCCTGATCCCCCCTGGCTGCCCCCTCCTGTCAGGGAGTTGTGCAGAGCCACAAGGTCCCCCCTGAGCCTCCTTTGCTCCAGGCTGAGCCCCTTTCCCAGCTCCCTCAGCCCCTCCTGCTGCTCCAGCCCCTTCCCCAGCTCCGTTCCCTTCTCTGGACACGCTCCAGCCCCTCAATGCCTTTCTTGTCCGGAGGGGCCCAGAGCTGCCCCAGGATCTGAGGTGTGGCCCCAGCAGTGCCCAGCACAGGGGACAGTCACTGCCCCGGCCCTGCTGCCACCCCATGGCTGGCACAGCCCAGGTGCCATTGGCCTCTTGGCCCCCTGGGCACACCTGGGCTCATGTCCAGCCGCTGTCCCCAGCAGCCCCAGGGCCTTTCCCAGCTTTCCAGCCCCTCTGCCCCAGCCTGGAGCTGCAGGGGGTTGGTGTGACCCAAGGCAGGACTGGGCCCTTGGCCTTGTGGACCCTCAGACCACTGGCCTGGGCCCATGGATCCAGCCTGTCCAGATCCCTCTGCAGAGCCTTCCTGCCCTCCAGCAGATCCACACTCCCACCCAGCTGGGTGTTGTCCATGAACTGACTGGGTGTGCACTCCATGCCCTTGTCCAGGTTATCAGTAAAGATATTAAGCAGGACTGGCCCCACTACTGAGCCCTGGGGACACCACTTGTGACTGGTCACCATCTGGATTTGACTCCATTCCCCACCACTCTCTGGGCTCAGCCTTCCAGGCACGCAAGAAGCAAGATGGTTCTTCATAACCTAAATGCGCATTGATTTAATTGCCAGAAATCAGAATTACTTACTGCAACTGTACTGTGGCCTGCAAAGGTGAAGGAAATTACAGGAGGATGCGGGCTCTTGACGCTCATAGCAGAGCATGGTTTACTCCATATCTGTTCTAGCAGGAGTAAGAGAACTCATCCTTCCCAACAGCCCAAAAATCTCTGGAAGTCAGAGCAGAGCAGATGTGATGACCAGGAAGACTTTTACACTCCTCTGAGTCATCAAATCCCAGCTGCTGCTGGGCACAGGGTACCTGGGGCTCAGCTCTCTGACTGGGAGTGCTGCTGTTTGTGAATGGGAAATGCTCTCTCTGAAGTTCAGAGCTACTGGGCCACTGTAGGAGAGGGGATGTTGGCCGGTTTTGTGCTTTTTTTAACAGAAAATGAGATGCTCCATATTAGAGGCTCCCTCAGGAGAGGACTCCCACTCTCTGCCCAGGGTACCCACATTGGGAGCCCGGTCTCCTAAGGCTTCCTGTGAAATTAGTGGGAATGTTACCTTTAAAGAGCAATCCAGAGTATTTAAATGAGTGGCTAATCCTAGCTTTAGGAATGGAGTTCCTCCATTCTGTTACCAGAGACAGACCTGGCTGCTGCTGCAGGTGCCTGAAGTGAGATGCTCCCATGACCCAGAGCAAGGCACCTGCTGAAAATGCTGTGGCACAGAACATCTCCAAAGTGGCATTCCTCTGCTTGATATCTTTATACACCACAGTGGTAGCTTCACAGCAGCACAGTGCTGCTCTGAAGGCGTCCACATATTTCTTACAGCTCCAGTCAAAGTGCATTCTGAACATGTGTTTTAATACAGATTTTGCCAAAGCTGAGAATATTGGTAGAAAATAGCAACTGGGTGCTTTTGCACATCAATCTGGTAAAACAAATTGCTACAAAACTGCCAGCAAGGCACTAGGAGAAAGGGTCACAAGAGAATTAATTTCATTATGGTGGTGGCAAAACTGAATGCTATCTTTAAAAAGGTGCTTAATATAAAAAGATAGGAGAAATAGAGTGATGTAGTGCCTGAGGAACAACTGAACTATCTGAGATAAGACTCCCCAGATGAAATTAACTGAGAAAAGTTAATTAATAGAGAGCAACCCGAGGACAACTTACTTTACTTACTTTAAATTAGGTTTCTGACAGCTGTGATGCCTTGGGGAAGTCCTGCTCATAACAGAAATGGTCTGTGTAAACCACAGCTTACTCTCACTCAGCTTTGCAATATACTTGTGGGTCTCTTACTTCCTTCGACTATCAAAGTGGTGTGTGCTGTCTGCCACACCCTTGGGCTCTTTTTGGCCAAGGAACCTGAACATCAGAAGCCACTCTAAAAGCTGGAAACCTGTAAGGAAGGGCCTGAAATTCAGAATTTGCAATAATGTGGCATAATATCCTCTAGGGCCTCAGTCCTGTGTGTCAGGCTACCCTGGGTAAGACTAACTTGCCTGGTATCCAGTCCCTTCCAGTACCTTAGGGAAAAAACCAGAACCCCAGAAACTATAAGCAGTGCAAGGATACAGAGGTACTTCCCCAAAACTCTTTAACAGTGTGCAGCTCAGCCTTCCTAAAGCAAACCTGGGGGCCTGGTCACTAGAAGCTGTCAATACATTTACTCCCCATGAACTTCCCACTCACCCCTTGAACATAGGCCTGTGTCTGTCTCACCACTCAGCAGTGAGAAGGTGAAGAGCGTGGCCCTACATCACGTGAAGCTCCATCTCCTGTTTCTTGCTCGGACCCACCAGCTTCCCCCGAAGGCACCACACAAAGACCAGCTGATCCCCATTCTTCACACCCCTGTGTTAATGCTCCATGTTACTACTGCCCTACTACCCCAAACCCTCCATGTCCATCTCTTTCCAAAACCAAGAAAAGACAGCCTAGAGTTATCCTTCCCTGGAAAACCAGGCACCTTTGGTAGGTAGCACCTTTGGTCATCCTCAGTGCTCTTTTCTGAGCTTTCTCCAGCACAATCAAAGCCTTTTGGAAGTGTTAGGAACCAGACTTGCCCAGATTTAGAAAGGTGCACTGCAGCATTCACAGTGCTCTCTGTTCCTCTCTTCCTAAGTCCTGTTTGCTTTTTTCATCACTGCTGACACTTCATTTGGAATTATCTATTAGCTCTCCAAGATTTTATTCCTAAGTAGCAACACACCATTCAGAGCCCATCATTTATTGTGTTTCAGATCACATTTATCAATATTGGTTTCCCACAGGCATTTCAGAGCCAGAGAACTGCAGTTCTTCAGCATTTAATAGACTCATTGCTTATTACTCGTAATTAGCATTCACAAGCAGTCCTTCATGTGGCATTGCAGCATATTGGTGAGGCTTGGTCCCAGACACAGCCTTTCAAAGAATAACATACTGCAGGAACAACATAAAATGGAACCTGCCAGGGTTGGGACACCTCCTTGGGTGAGCTGTTTAATGAGAAGCAGGAAAGGTCGGAAGAGCTGGTTCTCACAAATATTTCCATATTTGCTGCAACCAGCCCCTGCCGCCCATCAGTAAAAATTTGCTGCTCAGAGCTGTGACTGACATTCTGTTTTTTCCAGCCCCCATCCTCCTGCACAAGTTCTTTATCAGTACTTGGAGAGGAGAACGTTGTAAGAGACAACTGCTTGAATACTGACTGTACAGGCATTTCATTATGGCATCTTTGAATAAAATAGATGTTTAATTACGGGCTATTCAAAGGAAATGACATTCTCTGAATGAAATGCTCTTTCTCTGAGGATGCCATGGATGTACAGGCTTTGCTTTAAAGCCAAGGGGTGTTTGACCTTTTGTGGGCCACCTGCAGTGGCTGCCAAGAAGTGCATTGTTCTTAGGTCAGGAGCCGGGCTACTGCACAACCTTGCAATGTCACAACTACTGATAAACAGCTAATTCTCAAGTTGGGTCAGGGCAGCTCACTTTTCCTCCATGAGTCCTCACAGAGTCCAGCTCCCAGATATCCCCAAGGTACCACAAAAAGCACTAATGAGCAGTGGTTTCTGGCTTACAGCTGTAGAACATACACAAGGCATTTACCAATGCTACCAAACTGTTTTATTTCCTGCTTGAAAAGGCAAAAGCCCTACTCTGCCTTAGCTCAAACACATTTCCTAGGAATGGTTGCCCAAGTAGATCACACAAAGGAGGGGAAAAAAACCCCAAGTGGGAATGGTAATAGTAATATTTCTGCCTTCGGAAAACCAGAATTAAAACATAAGTAAGAAAAAAAGAGCATGTGCATTGTGCACCCAGTTTAAAACTTATTTTCACTTCCCTGTATAGCGCCAGACTTTTCAGGAGCCATCTTTGCTAATTAGCACCAGAAGAGATGTTATCTTAGTAAGAACAATCCACACAGACACAGAAAATCTTCCAGTTAAGAACAATAATTATGAAAAAAAGCACCCAAAGGAGTCCCATTTTCCAAACTTACTATTCTCTCCTTCAAGTAACTCTCCAGAAGCTCTTCCAAGACCTCGTCCCAGGACTCAGGATGCAGTTTCTGGGGGAGAGGGCTGAGCCCAGATTCGGAGGTGTCCCATGTAGGGCAGCACAAAGCACGCAAGGGGAAGTTGTGTGGCGGTGCTCTGCTCTTAAAAATGAAACCACGCTCCCATCCGGAACTTAATCGTCTGTGTGCTAGTCCCGGCTGCAGAGACTGAAATAAACAGGAATACAGGTGCAGGAAACATGCAGCCCTGCAAATCCTGAAACACCAGAAACAATCAGAAAGTTATGATCGTTCTTGGATGGCACTGCCCAGCATGACTGGGCTACGCTGCCCCTGGGGTGACTCACAGAGCACTTTTACTTTGTATATAATAATAAACTAGCCAAGAGCAGACAAGATCATGTTCCACTACACCTTTTCCTCATGCTCCTTCAAGAGCATTTTATAAAGCAGATCAGGACTACTCTACCTACCTGGCAGGAGGAGAAAACTAGGCAGAAAATTAATTCATTTGTCCTTAGAGAGGTAGTTGGCCACACCAGGGCCCAAAACCCTCATGTGAGACAAGAGTTATCTCCAGCAGGCAGTGCTGCTGCTCCTCCTCCCCTTTTACAGCATTGATTAAAGAGGAAGGGCTCCTACAGAAACCACCTTCCCTGGACATTTCCCTCAGATACGAGTCACATTTATTAACTCCCCCAGCCAGCAGAAACAACTCTGCAGCCCCCCATGAACCCCATTAATAGTAGCAGCCAGTCATGCTAATTAAGTTGGTCTGGTTTAACAAGAGAGCGACTCCTGTGTTTAGCTGCATGCCAAAGATAAGAATGGACAGCTGGCATGAGCTAAATGGGATAAAAGAAAGTGGGTTGAAAACAGATTTCTAGCTGCCATGAATTCATAGTAACCAACAACTTAACCCAAAATCCTGAATCAAAGGGCAAACCTACTTTGTCAGCAGATAACAAGCAAAACAACAAAACAACACAGCAATTTAGAAAAGAGACTGAGTACCTTCTTACCTACTCAGAAGTTCATGCTGCAGTCTACACATGTAGTAAGTCAAAACCAAAACCAAGGTGTTATTGGAGATGTTATTGGGAACTTTGGACATTTCTAGTTTCATATCAGCAGGCAGAGGGAGCAGGAAGAACTAAATGTGGAGAAATCTTTCTGTAATTACTAGGTTTCTCCATGCTTCAACTGGCAGCACAAAGGACTTGGAAGTCTCATTCACAACTATAGCATGTCAGTATTGAAGTCTGAAACACACACGATGGACAAGCACCTATTTTCCTCCAAAACCTGATGTTGTGACCAGTGCATGGAGCATTCAGACTTGTGTAGAATAGCAGCAGTCAATCTTGTGTGAGTTGTATTTGATTTCATGCCTATGATGCCTAAAGATTTTTGCTTTTTATACATTTTTCATGTATTTGTAGCTTTGCAGACTGTTAATACGCGTTTATATAGCTCCTGGTATTTTTCCTACCCTTTCTCTTAGATTTTAGAGTCATAAGCTAACCCTTTTAACATTCCTGACATTCTCTTGAGTCTTATTCCCAAGAAGAGAACCTCTAACAAGGACATTTTGTTTTGCAACCAGAATCTGAGGAGACATCACAAGAAAATAGGGCAAAGAAGCCCCTGGACCAGCTCCAAGGGGCTGACCCAGGGGTGGGTGTTTCTGTATGTTCTCAAAGCACATCTCATGCACACACCCCCACCACACACACCTGGCCCCCACATGAAAACAGCCACTGAAGAACAATGCAAGGATTCAACAGCAATAACAAGTTCTGATAATGCATTTTCCTGCTTCTCCACACAGCACTGCTGTATTGGAGAGGCACTCTACACTCCCTCCACACCAGAGCAAAGGGAAGCTCACCATTCAAAAGTTCTCCCCACAGATTTTTCCATTGAGGAAAAAAAAAAAAAAAAAAAAGAAAGAAGTAGAAAACATAGTGGTCATTATTTGTTTATTTGAATAAATAGTACAACTGTCAAAACCCATGCATAAACACTCCTGCTGTGAATTTTAGCAAACATAGCATTGCATTGTAACTTGCTTACAGTACACAACTCTTATCACTAAGATGGATGTCTTCAACATATGACAAGTCCAGAATTTTATCTGCAAGGCTGGTTTTTAGTAGTTAGAAATCCAGAGTAAACACTGTTAAAAACAGTAGAAAAGACTTAAAAAATACATTGATACTGAAAGCACTGGGGGCATGGGGAAGAGGGGTAAGAAATCCTAAAAGTTTTAAAATTATTTTAAAAAATCTGCCACTGTCGGTTTTTCATCTTGAAAAAGAGAATGCAGCTGAGGACTATCTGAGTTTCTTCTGATGCATCTAAAAGTCAAGTTGTATGGACTGGAAAAGACAGACATTCATTAAGCACTTACAAATGCAGGAGCTTTAAAGCTGCACAGCCTTCAGCATTCCAGATGAACTTCAACAGGATTCAGACTGGTACCCATACATAAAACCCCAGTAACACAAAGACATCATGAATAACATTTTTAACACTGATTCAGCTTTCTGAGAGGCAAAGAATTATGGTGCATGTGTCACCGAAAGGCATGACAAAAGCAGGCATTCAGAGAAGCTTTACCTACATGGCTCCTCCTAGAAACTGGGCTGATTGGGATGAAGCTACACTTCAGTTCAATCTGCCCTGCTCACAACTCTGATTAACAATAAAGACAGTGTCTACAGAACAGTGAGCTGGCTAGACAGCCAGGAGCCAAGGAATGAAAAAAGTATTTTCCCTGTGCAACATCTACCACCAAACAAGACCACAACAGAACAGGCTGTGACACCCACCCCCAGCCTGACCCAGGCAGCAGCCCCCCCTGACAGGGATATTAACAGAAGGAATGCTAAAGGAGACCCATGGTTGTAGCAAGGGGACCAGAAACACATAATTCAACAATACAGACACTCTTTTATAACCTGTCATAACCTGCTCATGTGCCCTGAAGATGCCAGCTGTAGGATCCCAGCTCAGAAACAGCCATTCCCCCTTCCAAGGCCAAATCACCCTCACCAATCTCTTCGTTTTATCTTCTGATTGATTTTGATATTAATACTGCTTGCAATTTCAAAAACCAGACTCTCAGGAGGTCTTTCCCAGCCACTCAGAGAATATAAAGAGAGCTGGCACTTCCTCGTCACCTGAAGGGAGGGGGGTGAATGACAACTCTTTAACAGACTTGCTTCCTGCAAATAACCCTGCATTAAACTAAAAGTTTGAGAGACCTTTCAGTTCAGTGACCTTCCAGTTTCATGATACCTTTATTTCTCAGCACAAAAGTTAGACCAGTTTCATTCACCTGCCAGGAGAGCTGTCCCACCAGGCTTTAGCATCTGTGCAAGTCTCTTCTATTGGTGCTGTGGTGGAGTTCAGCGGCCTCATCTGAACTTCACATCCACTTGTTCCAGGTTCAGTATAAACAGTGAGAGGTTAGCTCCTTCCTAAAGTACAGGCAAGCAAAGATTCCCCAGAGAGCCTTGCAGAGCAGAGGAGATCTGAATTTTTCATGCAAAGAAAAGGCAACTTCCTTCCATCTTTTTTTTTAGAGGTGTGAGGGGAGGTGACCCAAGTAATCCAAATACTGGAACTCAGAATCCAAAAATACAAACTAAATAAGCAGAAGCTCATTTCTCTCCCTTTGAGATGAAACAAATGTTTGAGAAGGGAAGGAGAAACATCCCATTTGTAAAATTATACCATTCAAATAGCATGTTTCCTCTTGAACCTGCACTCAAAGGCAAATAATGTTTGGTGTAAGAAATCTATTTTTAGGGAAAGAAGATGCTGACTTACAACAGGACTCAAGGGAGCCCATGGAGCAGAGCAATTCTACCTGCTCTTCTTCAGGGCACTCTGCTTAGTGTTTCACCCAAAGGAATGGCTGCCCATAAAACAGAAGTTGCTGCTGTGAACATAAAAGCAGCAATCAAATCTCTCCTCTCTGTGCTCGAAGGAAAAGTGTGATATTGAACGCATATTCCACAAATCATTTACTCCGGAAATGCCAATCCCATTTCCTCCACAAAGCTCTCCTCAAAAATCCACTCAGATGGCTCCTGTTCCAGCACAGCCCCCAGCACGCAGCGCTGCACCACCCACATCAGCAGGCAGGAGCAGTTCCACACATGAGACCAAACTCATCATTCCCCCATTAGTTTCAGAAGGACTGGGGGAAATGCACTAATCCAACCTGTGCCTATGTGATCAGCTCCTGACCAACCTGACTGAAGCTGCCTGCTTAACGGGTGACAGTGGCCCTAGCAACCAAATTTCTTCTAGATAAGAGATTAAATAAAAACTAGACATCAAAAGATTAGTTGGTCATCCCATTGCAAGACTTACTCTGTGTAAACACTGAATGGAAGTAACACTGAGCAGAATGAGGTGAACACAAAAACTGAAGCTTTTGCCATTAGCTTCAGACAGAGCCTGTAATTCCCCTCAGCCCAACCCACCCAACAGAACACACAAAATCTTATTTAATAGAAAAGGCTCAGCTTCTAAACAAATTCCAATGCTGATTTTCTATTGTTAACACTTAAGGCTGGAAAACCATTAAATGCCAGTTGCAACCAAGGAGTATGCAAAAGAAAGTCTTCTGCAGAAGCAAAGAGGCTCGAGACACAAAGGGAAGGTCTCATGTTTTCCCTACTTATAAAGTAGTTAGTGGTGTATTTCCTTCCTCAAAAGAACATTTGTGGATTATAGCAAACAACTGATCCATCTGGTAAAAGTGTGAAATACCTACACGTTTTCAAGTGACCTAGAGAATACACATGCATCATTTTTAGTGGGATTGTCTTACAAACAGCTACAGAGAGAACACATCAACTGTAGGAAGAATGCATGAAGTACATAGCATAAGGCACAATGGGAGCATGCAGAGGGCGTGTTTATTGTAACTTCTGTCTGAGGAGGTTGAAGGATGAAGAGACCTCAGCAGCTTTCAGCATCACTCAACGTTCTTGTACTTCGTGAAAAGGTTGTACAGAACCCTGAGGGTAGACTTCAGGTCCAAGTTGACAACATCTGTGGAAGAAAAGGAGAAATCCTTATTTTGCATTTTGTTTTCCCCTTGTTTGTCCTGACAGGAACAGAAGTCCCCACATCTCTGAGCTACTGGAATCAGGAATAAAAAAAAAAAAAATCCACAGAGTTCTGATCTCCCAAAGACAAGCCTTTTAAATGCCCTGCATGATGCACTTCGAAACAGCTTTACTATCAATCACAGCTAACTTCTCTCTGGGGAAAGTAATTCCCCCTCAGCTAAAATTGGCTACAGAGAAATCAGTAGAGATCAGCAGAGAAATCAATCTCTGCTTCTGCCAGAGACCTGGGATAAAGGCTTTGGGAAATACTCCTGATGACTTTCCTGGCCATGGAAGGAGTGAACAAGCAGTCACACACCTCATGAGGTACTGAACCACAGCAGTGCAATGATACAGTCCATGAACTAACAAAGCCTGAATCCTTAGCAGACTCCAAGCTTTTGATTATTTAATATCCCTCCTTATCATGCCAGGCCAGGGAACAGGTCTGGAACAGCTCTCAAGAAAAAGCTTTCCTGTTAGCACCTCTCCACCTATACTATAATAAAATGCCAAGAATGCAGGGATTCTTGGGGGAGGCACAGCACAGAGAAAGCTGAAGAGGTAGAAAGAAAGCTTGGATATATCATGTAAGAAATGAGGAGGAAGAAGTAAAAAATATACAGTGAACAATAATATATGGAAACAGAAGTAAGGAAGAACAGACAAAAAAATCATCAAAATTCCTAGGAAGACAGCAAACTGTTAACAGATCAAGTGCAATTAAGGTGAGGTGCAAGGGAAACCCCTACTGCCTGCTTTGAAGAATCATTGCCAGGACCTCTCCACCCCTCCCCTCCCACCCCACAGTGGATACCACTCTAACCCCCACACTTCATCTGGTACATCCAGCGATCTTTCAAACATTCTTTCTACCGCTTTTTTCCTGTATTATTTTACATATTTCATTTATGATTTTCAATTTGCATTTGCAGAAGAATCTTCTCCTGCCCCAAAGAAAGATCCTAATTGCTGTGAAGTCATACACCCTGGAAAAAGAAATGTCCTATATGGATAACTAAATACAAAGCAGGCTTCTGATTTTTCCAGGTATCATGGAAAGTTGCTTACTACCACAGAATTTTCAGTAAGTCAACAGCCAGAATCAGCACTGGTTCCTGTGTAACAAGAGAGTTTCCTCAGAGATGGATTTAAAATGTAAAGTTAGCCACGGGAAACCACACTTTGCAAGGGCCATGCATTTCTAAAGCTGGGAAACCAAGGCAAATACCGGGGGATGAGACCACCATCAAGAGATTTGTCCCACCGATGCTGGCAGTCACTTCTGTTTGCTAAACAAATAAACTCACAGCGCTGGCACTATGAAAAGGCCAAGAAAGCTGGCCCAGTCAGCTCTCTAGGGGTCAGAGATCCACAGCATGTATTTGCCCCACTCCTCCCAACTGACTCTCTCTGTCTCATGCCATCCATTTCCAGTTTCTCACTGAAGGCAGGATGGGTCCCTTCCCTGGGCCACTGTAAACTCCCTCTCAGCTGACACGGCCCAAAGTGGTCAAGTCTTGCAAGGTTCAGACTCTGCCCCATCACAAAAATAAATAATGGACCCAGCTTCTTCATTCAGTGGTGCGATGACAAGTAACTTTTGGGCCAGAAGAAACTACTGTGGCCACAAGGTCTGATCTGATGTACAACAGACTTTACCTTGAAAAGCCTGCATTGAGCTTACAATTAAAACACAATCTTAACACTGCATGTTTTCTTAATTTTCTTTTTGTTTTCACATCTTCCAGTGGTGGAAATTTCACCTCCATTCCTTGACAATGCAGACCAATGGTTAATAACCACTGCTGCAAAATTTATACTGTAATTCCCATTTGCCATTTTCCTAAGTTCCAGACCTTGTTATGTCTTTGACTGCTGCATTAAAGAGTACAGAGTGTGAAATGCATCCTCCCTGTGTGGGCAATTGCAGTGTTCCTTATTGATCAGTGTCTAACAGGCATTTCCAAGAATAAGCATATTCTCAGCCTCCTGTTTCTTATCATAAGATAAAACATGCACAGCCATAACATTATCAACAACAGCTAATAAAATGCTAACTGAAAGTGGCCATACACTCTAAAAGTAGTTTAAAATAATCCATTAATTTCAAACTTTCACACTCCAAAACAACCTCATTAGAAGATACACCAAATTAATACACCACAACGTAGTTCTGCTGCAATGACTCAGCACCAAGTTCTGCTGCTGGCCCAATCTACTGAATTTGGCTGGAAGAACAAGAGAGGAGGAGATGACCTGTATGGTCCTATTTTTGTTTACACCTGTACACAGACACGCTACAAGACTTAACAAGAGGTCCTTCTTGCAAGCACTGCAGAAAGCACAGGCTATAGGGATAAAAATTATGTTTTGCTCTAGACAACATTTTTCCTTAAATCCTGCAACTAATTAAACTGGTTGGACAGCCAGGCCCACCACCTCAAATCCTGGGGGTAGTTTTGGGAACCTCATGTCAAAAAAGACATTGAGGGGGTGGAGCACATCCAGAGAAGGGAAAGGAGCTGGGGAAGGGGCTGGAGCAGCAGGAGGGGCTGAGGGAGCTGGGAAAGGGGCTCAGCCTGGAGCAAAGGAGGCTCAGGGGGGACCTTGTGGCTCTGCACAACTCCCTGACAGGAGGGGGCAGCCAGGGGGGATCAGGCTCTGCTCCCAGGGAACAAGGGACAGGAGGAAAAGAAATGGCCTCAAGCTGTACCAGGGGAGGTTTAGATTGGGTACTGGGAAAATTTCTTCAGCAAAAGGGTTGTCAAGCATCAAAACAGGCTGCCATGGGAAGTGGTGCAGTCCCCATCCCTGGAGGAGTTTAAAAGCTGTGTAGATGTGGCACTTGGGGATGTGGCTTAGTGGTGAACACGATGGTGCTGGGTTAATGGTTGAACTCAATGATCTTAGAGGTCTTTTCCAACCTTAACAATTCTATGATTCTAATTCAAGAGGCATTTACTACCCAGTTCATGCTGTGGATTCACATGACAGGTTTCCCAGCCTATTGATGAACAAACAATGGATCAGAGTACGGCATTAACAGAGCACAACTATACACAGAATTTTTTTGCAGAGCTTCAGATTCTCTGTCACAATGAATTACTGTTCTGTGAAACATGTATTACATGACTGCCAAGATCTTAAAATGACACTACAGTGACAAGCCATTCCCAAGATGTGACTGTCCTCTCCAAGGGAGCAGTTTTTTAAGAGCCACAGCCAGTTTTGCAGGTAGTTCCAGCCACACAGACACCACATGAGCACACTCACTCCAACAGCTGGGAACTGCTGCCGGGAATGGCCACACATAGGGACGGGGAAGGAAAACACACAAGAAATTGTATATCCTGCAGCACCAAAAAGCAAAAAAAGAAAGCCATACAAGGTAATTTGCTCTCCAGCCAAATTAATTAATTATTACATTTTCAATCAGTAAAACACTTAAAAGCATGTTTTGCTGTTTATTGAATCTACACAAGCAAACGAAAGATCTGCTGTAGTGTTTTACCATTCATGATAGCGTAAGGAAAGGTAAGCCTTCTGGAAAGGTAACCTCTTCTTGTTTTCATCATTCTTTTCAGTATTTTCAGCATTCTTCAGGAGCACTTGTCATCCCCCAGTTTACAACAACAGTACTGACAGGATATATAAGCCATTTAATACTATCTTTAGCCTTTTCTCCCCCTCTAACAAACAGGGGAGCTGGTTATAATCTATTTACTATCACCACTTTGTCTCATTTTAGGTCAGGCCAAACATTACTTGGAGGCTCCTCATTTTCCTTTGTTGTGCAGAAGCTTTTAACACATACATAGTCTGTAACACCAGGAATAAAAATTGCTCATTTAGCAGTCATAAAGTTTTAATTCCTCTTTTTATCCCTAGTGTAAGGAACAATGCAGACCTCATCAATAATTAAAGTTCAGAGACTTTAAAGGGAAATTTCAAGTTTTTACACTTTTTAGTTCTGACGCCCGCATCCACATAAATCAAGGTAATTTGCTACTGATTCTCCTAAAAAAAAATCCCTGAAGCCTTCCAGTTATCTGTCACTGAAATCTGATCACAGGAGTCCAGACTAGCACCAGCTGTAAGAATTACAAGAATTAGACCACGAAAAGCTTTCTGCTTGGATTGGTATTGAAAGCACCAGCTGAATTTATAATGTAGCACTGAACAGCTCCTGAATGACTCACTAAAGCTCCACCTGGACACCTCAGTGAATCTGCTCCAGACAAGAAGCACGGGTAGGATATACCCCAGGCACAGACAGTGAATCCTTTGGAAAACTGTCAAGGGGCCCATTCACAGCTCCACTTTGTGGTACTATTGCTACTTCAAATGGAATTGCACTTTGATGACTTTATACACAGTTCAAAGCCACGTGGCACATCCATACCTTCAGGGCGAGCTTTTGGCTTCTTCAGGCCTCCATCTTGCATCAGCTCAAAAGCAAAAGAAACATTATGCACCTGAAAGAGGTAAAGTGTTTAGAATATCTGAGTTGTATAGGCAACAAAAACCTTCAATCAAATTTTTTAGACGCTTTATTCTCTGCGTACTTGATAATTCTATTTAAATCAATATTAAACATTTACATGTTTAAGCATGGCAGAAAGTAAATACGAGCCACTAAGAAATGAAAGCCTGTATCATAATAGGGCAAATACTCACTTTTTGATACAAAGTAATAAAAGACTTCCAGATATTCAAGTGTAAAAATGGGATTGGGTCCCACAGGGACCAAGAAACCCCATTAAACCCCAGTCTCAGCCTCTACAGCAGAGGCCAGAGAGCTCCCAGTAACAATTAAAACAGAGCTGCATTTTTTATCTCTTGCCTGTCCCCAAGTTCAACAACAAGACATCACTGCCATCCAGGCAACAAGGAATGTAACAGAAACAAGCAGAGATGACAAATACACCTGGCCAAGTAAGAAAGAGGAAATGAGGACACCACACAGAATTATTTTCAAACAACATTAGTCTTTTCTGTGTCATTATCAGCTGCGCAGCAAGCAACATCAACATCCTATCATGAAGGATCCAGGCTGCTTGCTTTGTGCTAATCTCTTATTCTCATGGTGCTCTGGCTTCCTCTACTTGAAAATAGAGACAAAAATCAAATTGAGTTTGTCTAATGAAGTAAATGCTTTATAAAGTGCTTGGTGGGGGCAGTTCCTGGGCAGGCTGTGCAAAGAACCTGCAAAACAAGCTACACACAACTGTACATAAAGAGCTTCTGAATAAGCCCCCACAGACCACACAGGAGCATAAATTCAGAGGAAAGAAAATGGACAAAAAGAAAAAGTGAAAGTAGGTGTCTTCATTTAATCTCTCCTCTGAGGAGCAAAAATTATGATTTAAAGAGATCTGCATAGCCGATTTCTTGTCCACACTCACTGAAATTTAGGCAAGGTAATCAGCATTATGAATTCTGTGCAGTTTTGTTACTGCACATGACAGTTCTGGAGATACCTAGCTTATTACTCAGGAGTTTATTAATCTCTTTTACCTGCTGCAGTTCCTCCTCATTCATTGTGACAAAACCAATCACTTTCAACGTGGTATTTTTTTCCCCCCAAAACACAGAGCTTTCCTCTTCTTCTTCAATTTACAAATTCTCATTCCTCAAGGCAAAGTCTCCACACAAAACCACAACATGATTTCAGGAATACTGGGTAATCTTTATGAATTCCAACCATTAATAATCAAATTGTAACCAAACAGATGCTAGCTGCAGCTCAGCACCCTGCATTTCTACAAGGGCAAAAATTCAAGATAATGGGATAAAGCAGCAAGAGAAAGCTATAAAGGGTGTCAGGTGTAGTAGATAACCATCCCTCCCAGAGATGTACCTTTGCTGAGGGGCTGACACAACAATCTGTGTGGAAGCCATTATGAAAACTGCATTTTAAACAGCGCTCACCTTACAAAACATTCTATCTTTTAACTTTAGCCAGTGTTTCCACTCCTGACCTAGCCCCTCTCCTGCTGCAGCTCAGCCACCACAAAACTTGTCCTCTGCACAGCAGAACCTGGCAGAATAAAAAGCAGGGGGTACATGCAGGAGTGCAGCAGGTTGAGGCTCAGGGCATTCTGATAAAGACCAAATACACACAGATGCACGTGCAGGTCTGGGAACAACTGCAGACAGAGGCAAACTTTTGGTGATGACATAAAAACACAGCCTAAACACTTTTCTCATCATTAACACAAGGAGGGACATAGGACAATGGAGCAAGTGTGGGGTTGAGAGCAAGAGACCTACACACACAAACACTTCAGGCAGTACTACGATCTAAAAATTACTTTGATTATGCAAAGTACTGTACAGTACAGAGCACTCATTATTCTGTTTATTCATCCTGGATATTCATGAACTTCATGTGTTGTTTGATGCCAGTAACAGAATACCTTTCTTCCTCAACTATGGGGAATTTACCCATTTATTTCACAAACAATTTTTAGTGGTTTTAACCATCGAGTGCCACAGCCAGTGCCTCTTTGCTACAGCTCCTGAAGAGACTACCCCAGGTGCTGTTTCACCTGGCACAAGGAGAAAGGATGCAACAATTGGAAAAAATATCATGTGATAATAATGCAGAAAGAACATAACCTGGAGTTTCTACCCACCTTTTGATCAAAACTTTCAGGTGTTAAGTAGAAGTTGTGAAGTGGAACAAAATAGTCTTCAAGGAGACCCATGAGCAAAACCAAGTAAACACCATCTGCAAACTAAAGAGAAATACGAGGAGAAAGCATCTGTTTGTACATCAGCATTCATAAACAAGGAGAACAAAGAATGCCTGGCCCAAATTACATATTTTGATTTATTTTTTTGCTAGCATGAAAAGTGTGAGATGGTTCAGGAGTCTGTTCTTGCTTCCCTCATGTTCATTTAGTTGCTTGAGGAACCTTGCCAACTTCACTACAGTAGTTAAAAAACCCCAAACTTCCTGGGAATCATGTTTGCACATTATATACACCCCCAGCCCGACAATTACAGTAACCTGGTCATTTCAATCACAATCTCTCTTAAATCATGCATGTTAGACATTCGAATCTGCCCTTAATCAAAATCTAATCAAAATCTGAAAATAGGTCTCCCCTGTCACACGTAGGGAGTTGAATTTCATAAAAGATTTTTCTTCCCCCATGTCAAAATAAATTGTTTATGGTTTCAGCAAATATTAAATAAAATCCTACGCATTTTCAGCCATCCTATTCAGTGTTCCTATCAGACCAGATGGCTACTGACTGGCTAAGGGGGATAATGTTACGCAGTTCTAAGACTTCTCACTTGAGATCCTGATATGGCACATGTGATATCCTCTAGAAAATAAATTCTTGGGTATCTCTAAGGCATGAAGCAACAATTTCTTGTGACAAATCAGGTCCAGTCACCCATTTATTTCAGCAAAGCAGTAAAATAGCAGTGAATGAATGACTGGTATTATACTAATCCAGGCTCAAATGAATTACCCATACTCCTGGTATAATTCTCTGGATGCTGTAGTTATTTTTTTGCTGAGACAATAAGATAACCATCTCTCACAGCTCAGTAAACTCTGGAAAGAAGATCTGCTTCTGCTTAGCCAAGCCCACATCTGAAAATTTGCAATTTACACAGATTACATACAAGATGACAAAGCCTCCTACCTGGGTTTCCAACTCTGTTACTTCCAAATTCAGTTTATTCAAGTGTTTGTTCACAAAGGTGATCAGAGACTATTGAAAAAAAACCAGCAGAAACAGCGATGTGAGACACTACACTCAGTGTCAATGTGAAAGTGTTAACCTAACCATTAAAGACATTTTTAAAAACATAATATGATGTGTGGTGCCTGCTTTTGCACAGCTAAGTAGACAGAACTGATGTTTTTGTTGCACCAGATGCCAGAACTCAGCAGATGGTGCTGTTACATGCAGCTTTCCTAGCACATGAAGCAAACTTTAGTGTCCTGGGAAAAGGCTGTGATGACATTGGTGCCCGAAGATGAAGGGAGCAGTAGGTGCATCCACTGTCCCCACTAATTTTTTCAGATGCTTGAAGAAGGTATCAACAGCACGGTGTTGTCCACACAACTCTTCCTGGAGGGATGTGTGCAGCCAGCACACAGATTACAGTCAGGATGTAGCCCAGGTCTGGGATTTCTATTCCAGATGCAAGATCCTGCCACTACAAACCAGATCTGTGCTAATGGATTGAAGCACAGAGATCTGTCAGCCCACTTACACCACTGCCAGAAGGGACACAGAGCTGCGTGTTACCACTTTCATTGTGTGGAAAGAGTCAAGTTAGTTCTTTATCCACTTAAAAACACTTTCCTAAAAGACATTTCAGACTGGAAAGATAAAAATCTTCCCAAGACTTCAAAGCATTATTTTAAATGCACACATTGTCTATTTCATAGAAGGGGAAGGGACAATTTACAGCAGTGATCTTCACATACTACTCTCCTAAGAAGCAGCTTAACAGCCAGGCTGGAACTATCTGATGGAACTACATGGAGTCTCTCACATATTCCCCCAAAGCAGCAAGAGCTGGCAGAGAGAGATAAACAGCTACATTACCCCTCTGCTCTAACACAAAGAGCCATGTCAAAAATATGTCTGGATGGACACGTTGTGCAATGATGCTCAGCCTTAAGGACAAACCAAGGGAACACAAGAATAAGTGCTGAGCAGAAGAGCCCTGGATAAAAGCAGCTCTTCTGTAAAAGCTCTATATTCAGCAAACTTCTTTATGGGTGAATCACATTTTAGGGTACTGTGGAAAACATCACCTGGCTTTGGAACAGTGATCCTTGGGGATAAAACACCCTTTTCACTACTTCAGATTCCTCTTCTGTTATTTGCTGGGTGTTTCTGAGTATCTTTCCAAAAGCACAGGAAAAAAATGCAATGTGGAAAATAAAGCTAGAATTTTGCTTTTTACCTTTTTGACTACGCTGAGTTTGTCTGGCGCGTGATCAAAAAGCGTGTCAAAGGCATCGCGCTCTGGTTTGGGGGAAAAAAAATTAAAATCAAAACACCTCCAACAGCCAAGTGCAGGAAGCAGGTTACCTGCCCAAAGCTTAATGGTTTTTTTCCTCAGAAAGTCACATAACAGAGACCCAAGCTAAAAGCCAGCACCTTATTTTGGTGTCTGGCTACATGCCAGAGCAAACTGCCACGGGAATTTTAGAGGTACCTGAAAATAAACATATTCACTGATTTCCCTTTTCTGCCATTCAAAATTGATACACAAAATATGTGGGTGAAAGAAAAATTAAAATGAAACACAAATTCTGCTTATACCCCATTGTAACTTAAATAGCTATGGTTGCATCCACACTCAGCATCAAATTCAGATATTAACTTGGTTAATTTAAAATTATTGGTAGCACCCCTGGCATCAGTAAAGCTTGGAACTAACTCAAGACAATTCTGATTCAGCAGTGTATGGAGAGCAAAGCCTACAGACAGTAAAAAGATTTAAATTATGTTTCTGCCTTCAAAGCACTGTCTATCAATATCTAATCCAATCTGTTTTCAACATAGTTTTTTCCATGATAAAATACTTTTTATTTACAGAACACATTTTAATAGTTTCCTACTGTTAAATAAACAAACATTTATTATTGTAATTAATAAAATAAACAATTATTATTATAATTATAAATTCCGTTGGTATCTGAAGATTTATTATTTAGCCCCTATAGCTCCCTGACATTACTTATTTTCCAAGTGCCTTATAATTATTTAATGTAGGTATGCTGCAAGAGAAGAAATCATAGTGTTCACATATTATAATGGGCAAATAAAGGAAGTAAATTACTTTTTTTCCCCATCCTTTACAGGGGCACACATCTTTAAAATGAGAAATGACTTAATGCCACTAAAAAAAAAATAAATGCAGAAAGGAAAATCTCTTGGCAGCAACACCCAAAGCTATCAGTTTTGTTTAGAAGACCAGACATACATTTGATAAGGCCTAAACTCTAAAGTCTAGCAAATACAGAGGAGATAAGATTCTCCATGCAAAGGAATTAGATAGGGCTGACTGTTTGCTGAAGGTGGGCAGATAAACAGAGCTTTGGACCTTGTGCCACAGCCCTTTGCTTCAGCAGTTTTCATGTATGAACTAAACAGTCATAATATAAGGGAGGTTTAACTCTCATTTCTGGGGATCACAAAGATTTTTACTTGAAAGCCACCAAGAAACAGTCCTAGGAAACATTGCCCTGTGCAGCATTTCAGCTCTGGAATCATAGAACTGTTCAGGCTGGAAAAGATCTCTGAGATCACCAAGTCCAACCACTCCCCCAGCACTCCCAAGGCCAGCACTAACCCTGGTCTTCTAAATAAAACTGATCGCTTTTGGTGCTGCTGCCACATCCACATGGCTTTAAAACCCTCCAGGGATGGGGACTCCGCCACTGCCCTGATAACCCTTTCCCTAGTTTTCCCTAATATGCAGCCTCATCTCCCCAACACAGCTTGAGTCTGTTTGCTCTCGTTCTGTAGGAGCAGAACCTGACCCCTCCTGGCTGCCCCCTCCTGTCAGGGAGTTGTGCAGAGCCACAAGGTCCCCCCTGAGCCTCCTTTGCTCCAGGCTGAGCCCCTTTCCCAGCTCCCTCAGCCCCTCCTGCTGCTCCAGCCCCTTCCCCAGCTCAGTTCCCTTCTCTGGACATGCTCCAGCCCCTCCATGTCCATCCTGTGGAGGGTTACTATTCATTACTTACAAATTAACCAAAACAACACAGACCAATCTAAAGAGCTCAAGAATGGTCCTACCCATTACACTCCACATCTGCATGGAGTAACAAAACCTGCTCCCCTGCAATACATTCCAACCTCATGGAATTGCTCAACCCCATTGTCTTGATCTGCTGAAAGAAAAAGTGACCAGATTTCTGTGCCTGACACATATAAATCAAAAAATAAATAAAAAATTCAGAGTCAAGTTTGTTACTTACCAAATCTTCCCATCATCATCCTGCAAGTCAGAGCATTCAAAGACATGAAGTTAGTCCATGAATAATCAGTTTTGGAAGACAAGAGTACGGCCCTAACAAGAGCCTTTCCTGAAATATCCAGAGGGCCAACCACTTGTGCAAACTCAGGGGGCTGAGCACATCACAGACCAGACCCAACGTGCTGCAGGAATGTCTCCAGCAAAGCACCAGTCATGTCAGGGAAATCCACTTGCAATTAATGAAAATGCTTAATTACATTTTATGCATAATTATGACTTGTTTTCCATACTTTTTATGATGAAGGGTGAATGACTAAATGTGCTTGTGTGTGCATTTCCCACAAATATAATCTAAACTGAACATCTTACAAGAAGCAAAGCCATCTATTTCACTTTAGCCTGTTTTCTCTGAAGAAAACATACATTATATGTGAATATTATGTAAATAAAACTGCCACATAATACATACATAGCCAGTGACATCATCAGACATATGCACGTTTTTATCAGCTGAGAATCAGGCCCTGATTTGCACAGAGGAATTTGAAAGTATTCAGTGAATGTGGGATTCTGCTCATCACTGCATTTTCCATAGGTGTACGTGTTCCCGGATATGCAACACATTAAACAGCATAACCTCTTAATATTGTGTAATATTAAACAGCTCCATAAAATATGTGTATAAACACACATGCAAATCTGCAAACATCTTCCCTGCTAAAAAATGTCCAAGCCCCAGCCTGCAGATTACATCTTGCAAACCACATCTGGATGAGAGCACAAGCTCACTGCATTGTTCAAGGGCATAGGAGAGAGGGGAGGAATTTTGGCCTACAAACCTGAGCCAGAGCTCTGATCCTACGAAAACCACTACAAGACCTTTAATGTCCACACAGAGACGTTATGATCTCATTTCTGAGTGCTTCCATCTGAAAGATGTTCCCCACTAAGCACCACATGGTGCTTCATTTATCTTCAAAGCCACGGGAAGCTGAGCCAACTCTACAGGGAGCCAATACACTGATAAACTGAGGGACGGCTCATGTAAGCCCCTCTTAGAAGAGCTGCCTTCAGGCCATGTGAAGGAAAATCTCAGCTTTCAGCTGAAACCCAAATGCATTGTCTAGCCTTCCCCTTATAAAAAGGGCTGTAAAAATATAAAGCAAAGTAATCTGGTGCAAAAACTGGAGAGGGAAGAGGTTTATTTATTTATTTTTGCTGAGCTTTTCTCCCCTTACAGTTTTAACTGTATCACTTCAGTTTTGAGAGGTATGTTGAAGAATTGCCTTTTGTCAAACTAATTCTTCCCCAAAATATCTACATATTAGCGCTTCACTTGATAGAGAAAACAGTACTAAGCAGAAAGCAGATATATATAGCTATGTCCTGTAGGCAGGGGGGAAAAAAAAGGCTCACAAAAGTCACTTTCAGTTAAAAACTTCTAAGACACAAGACACAAGACTTCTAAGTGTCCAGAGGACACTTCTCCCTTGTAGCATACTTCCAGAGACCAAGTCATTTCCATATAGTTAAAAAAGCACCACATGAAGGGATTTCATTAATTTAACAAGGAAAGAGGAAGATTAAACTTCTCTCTCATCTTTAGAAATGGTCTCACATCCTGCACCGAAGCGTTTTGTGCTTACTCTGTCGTGGTCGTCAGCTCCTCCGAAATGTGAGTGGTCTGAAGGAGGCCTTCACGTTTCTGGAAAGGAAGATGGAATTAGCAAAGGAGAAGCTCATCAGGGGCTCATTCAGCATCTTTCAGAACACCAGAGGGCAGAACTGGATGAGTTCCCTAAGTTTCACAGAGGCAGAGGTAAAACCACCGACACAGGAGGATTCACCCCCAGAACAGGGGCACTGATCAGGCCAATGGCCAAGGGGATGTTTGGGAAATGTATTTACACACCTATATTTGCAGCCAACTACCTCACTAACAATTCTCCTCACACCAGTGTCAACACCATGCCTAGAACACAATTTAGAGTTTGTCAGCCCCGTCTGAGATCCCTGCAGGGCAGCTGCTCACGTCACGGTGCCAACCAGCAGTTTGCCACATCTGGCAGCCTGACTCTTCTGGGACTGAAATGACACAGGTGGCTGTTCCCAGGCCAGGGCTCCAGAGTGCTGGCACAGCTCTCCTAGAGCAGGCATGGCACTGGGGCCACTGCCACACACCTGACAGGGACACATCCTCCAAGGAAACATAGGGAGCACAAAAAGCTCAGCTAATGACTTCACAGTGAATAGTATCTCCCTGATACTGGATTGTCTCTCCTTGGCATAATTTTCTGCATGAATAAGGAGTCTCTACCCAAGAGAAATAGCACACGTTGAGACTCCATTTCAAAACACCTCCGAGGCTGGCAGTGCTTTCATCTGAGTGAAAAACTTGCTTAACATCTCCATGGGCTCCTTTCAAAACTATGCCTGAATGGAGGAATTTCTTTCCTCCCTTCCCTGTGCTCAAAAAGCTGACAAAAAGAGCTCAAATCTCAGCAGCCATCTAGGAACCAGGTCTGTCAGAATGACTTAGGGGAGGGTTAATAAAGCTTCCTAGCTCAGGTAAGCAGGGAAACCACTCCCCAGGCACAAGTTCTGCACACTTTTACCATCTCAATTGTTTTCACCAGCTGAAACCCAAGCAAGAACTTATTAGGGAAAACAGCTTTGAGGAGAAACACATCCTTCCCCAGAAGCAGTTTAAGAAATGAGAAATGAGACCTAAAAATCAGCAAGAGGGACTCCTGCCCCTCCACTTCCTACTGAAGAAATGAAGGCAGGCAGACCTGCTGGAAGGGAGGGAGCCTGGCTGGAGGCATGGGGGGAGCTGTTACAGCTCCGTGCTCGATGGGGCCCTGGGCTGGGTGCTGCCAGCTGGCCACGTCTTCACATCCCTCACTTCCCTATCACACCTCTATCTCATCCTGCTCCCCCGAGGGAGCCATGGGAATGGAGCCAGGAGGTTTGGGGGAAAAGCCAGGATGACAGCATGGATGGAAAAATGAGGAAGCATCTGACAGGGCAGTATTTTCCTGCATACAAAACAATGTTGTCTTTATTCCATCCCACCACATCTCTGCTTTATTAACACAGGGCTCGGGACCTTCCAGGCATCCTGTACCCCAGGGAGAAGATGCTGTAACCTGTGAACAAAACCTCAGTAAGTGATGACTAGTGAGTAATGCCTCCAAGTGCCTGATAAGAAAGAGGAATGGATTCCAACACTGGCTCCCCAGCTGGTGGAAAAGGAAGCACTGCCCCCACTCCCAGGCAGCTGAGCATGCTGCTCTCACAGCAAGCCTAGGTCCCCTGACCTTGCAATCAAAAAGCAAATGTCACTCCTTGATAACACTTTGATTCCTTCCACCACTGGCACCAGACACATTTATTCTTCATCCTGCCTTGACTCTGACCTTTCAGTCTTCAACTCAGACTAGAAGGGAATTACTGTAAAAACACCCCAGATCTCCCAGCAGCACCAAGGTGGGGCATGCTGCAATTTTAAGAATAAGGCTGAGGCAAGCTAAGCATAAAAGATGACAGTTCCTGAGCCTTGTAAAAATAACCAACACAGTGAGCCTAAAGGACAATTTTTACACTTCATTCTGAGAACTTTTTTGTTTTCCTGAATTAGGGTGTTTCTTCACCATGCAAGCTTACATTTTGAATAGCAGGCAGTAGAGTCAGCTGGAAAATCTCAGTATTTTTCAGTTCTCACTGGAAGCACCACTGAAACCAACAGAGTTTCTCTCCTCCCTGCCCTCACTGAGGAGGGCTGGAATGACAGGCATGTGTTGAGTGACACCAGCATTAAAGCAGGTATCACCCTAGATTCTTAACTCAGCACTTAGAGTAGCTACTCACAGGATTTTAATTAGAAGGCCCACCTAAAGCCATGCTCTGCTGGGACCCTTCTTGAAAAACTTGGGCATATATTGCCATGGTCACCCAATTTCCTATTTCACACAAAGAAACCACAAAGAAAACTAATTCTGGAGGTTGATTTTGAAAAGACTTTCAAGTTACTTCCAAGTAACTACATTTCAGGAACTCTGCTCTTGAGAGGGGCTACGTCATGGAGGCCATTATGAAATAATAAAAACAAAAGTGTTTTTCCACTGAGTTGGTCTTTTAGTTGTTCCACATAACACAAAAAGACAGATAGATAGGTAAAGGTTCTTCCTGCCAAGGAAGGCAAAACAGGAAGTCATATCCAAAATGCTTGTGGGTTTCTGAGCAAACTGAACCGTGCGGGACCAAAAAAGGATAGTGCATTGTTTGACAGATCCAGATTGAACTACAGATCTTTCTCAGACTCTAAATCAACTATTTTAAATCTAAAAAAATATATATACAGAACCTTAAGAAGCTCTCCATCTGACACCTCAAGATGCTAAATGAAGAGAAGACTTTAATGGAAGGGTAGAATCACCACTGAACTGTGGAGATCTGGGTAAATATTTTCCATGTAGCACAGTGCTGTCATATTATCTCACTTGAAGGATCAGGACAGTGAAAGTAAGAGAAGAAAGAGCCCACAGCACTTACACGAGCTCATAAGGGGTCCTGCATTGCTCTGGGATGGGCTGTGGAGATGCACACAACTTGGCTGAGCAGTAACTTGCTAAACCAGTTTATTTTCATGGTGTAAGCACAGTCCTTTTGGGGAAGAAGCACCTCGGGGATCTGCACAGTGTGAGGACAGTTTAACAAGTGGATAAAGATAATCAAAGTCAACCACAAAAATGAGACTTAGCAAGTTTTGAAAATTTCAGTGTGGGTGTGTTCTTGCACCATACTCCCACAGCATCTTGCATGGTTTTCTTGCTGCAGGGTCAGTTCTGAAAGACTTGCACAGAAGTCTCTTAAACTGTTTATTAACCCCCTCAAACGTATTTCCAAGCAAAAAGAGGCATTTAAAAGAAAACCTCTCAGTTAACACCTTATGTTAACTGTGATCTAGTTTGACAGAACCCTATTCATTACTGGGATATGTAATCAGAGATCATTTAACAACAAATTGGTAATAATAGCAATAATCTTCTGAATAGTAGTTTCCTTACGTGGATTAGGAACAATATTAACCTCATCACCATTCTGTTTGCCATTAGTATAACAAAGCTAAACAAAATGCATTTAAAGAGATCTGTGCTACAGAACCAGCCTGTATTTTTAAACTAGATTTTGGGCACTGAACTACAAAAATTCAGCTTACCAAACTATAAGGCAAAAGTTCTCGTTCCAGAACAAACATGCTCTGCTTCATACCACCCCTTGCTTTCCGTTTAAGTAAACAAAGCTGGAGAGTTGCAAGCTTTTCCTAGCAGTGGATTAGGGGCTGAGACAAGCCTCCTCTTGCTCAGGGCCAGCTGCAGCCATGACCATCTCCAGGACTCCAGGCTCTAGATCCAAGAGCAAGAGCCTGTAGGATTTGACTTAACTCCCACTGTACCTGACACCTTCAGGCACTCCCTTGGGGACACAGGCGTTGCTCTCTCTCTCATCCCTAGCTTCTTGTCAGCCTTTATGTCACCCTGTCATCCTAGTCTCAAGATCCAGGTACTCTGGTGAACCAGATGGTGTCTCCTCTATATCTCTCCAATAGGAAAAGAAGTGTAAACCTTCTCCACAGCATTCCGTCTGCTGGGGAGGTGGAGGGTTCTGAAGCTTGAACTAAGGACAAGGAAAAGGAGGCTTTATCTCTCTACCTAATGTTTTTTCCTGACTTTGCAGTTACAGAAGACACTTCACTGTACTGGGTAAAAGGAGGTTTCTAGCATCAGGGTGTAAGAGAACTGCTGACCAGCTTATATTTACATATTCCTCCTCCTCTTTCCAAGACAGTCAAAAGAAAGTTAAAAAGAAATCAGTCTCCTATTTACATTCATGTTACCTTATAACTAACTCACTGTTGTTAAGTTCTGACTTCAGTTCTGAAAGAACTAAAGCAGTTCAAAATCACCTCCTATAGATAATACACACATTTATTGTGAACCAGGGAGTATCCACCAATTTCTCATTTAACATCACACCCTGAACCTCTAGGGCATCCAGGCAGGCAGCCTGGAAAACACCATTACTTAAATACAAAGCAAAATGGGGCTCATCTAATCAACCACCCTGCATCTTGTAAGGGGATCCAAGTCTTCAAAACAGGGTGTGGGATCACTTTATCTTCTTTATTCTTGACAGGAAACTCACTGCAGCCTGACAGCTGGAACAGTAAATGGCACTTGCAGAGCGAGTGCCACAGCAAACAGGAGCAGAGTGCCAGCTGGAATGCATCTGCCTGGGGTTCAGCAGCTGGGAGAAAAACTGGCTTCCCATGTTACAGATATGAGAAGCTTTCACTGGCATAGAAGGCAAGGAAAAAGCAGAAGTACAGATGCTTGAAAGTAGAGTCTTTGTAGCGGGAAAGGAAATGGTCGATACCAAGCAGAGAAAGGAATAACTAGAGCAGTATCTGGGGCAGGGGGGAAGCAGTCAGGGATCCTTAGGTCAGATCTCTTCTCCATATCTAAGGAAAGCTAACAAAAACACAACACTGTGAAAGAAATGATGAAAGTCTGTCAGGCCCGCCAAGGAAAACAACATGTCTAAGTCTGCACATGAAGTCATTGGGGAAAAACAACACTGCTAACAAGCATTCCAGACTAGGGAGATTCTATGTGCTGAAACTCCTTCCTGCGCTGTTGAGGTTTCAATGGCTTCTCTACAAAAAATGCATAGCAAGAAAAAATGTACTGGAGTGACAAATGGCAGGCCCAATGCTCCCTTGTACAAAATCCCATTGCATACTTTCAGCTTGCTATTGCAGGAGCAAAGGCTGGCCCCAAACCTACTAAAGACGTGCTGTTCTTGGGGTCACACATAAGCACATGCAATCCAAAAACGCATTCCCATGGGTGTGGTGGCCTGTTAACCCCCTGACTCTGTATGTTCCCCCTGTTCCCTCCCCAGCCTTGGCCACTCCCTCCGTTTTTCTCCCTATTGCCTCCTGTACCCCAACCCTGCCCAGGGACAAAACCACCCCGCACCCAGACCCTGTTGTCTCTCTACCTCTGAACATCGCGGGGACGAGGTGTGGTTAAAGCCATCCCAAACCCTCAAGAGAGGCCCTTCTCTGCCTTCTTTACCACCCCTGCGCTGTAACGCTGCTGGCTGCCGGAGCCAGACCGCGGGGCTGTCCCAAATGGACTCCGGGATGCGCCTGATCACACAGCCCTGGGAAACCTCGCTGAGCTCTCAGGGAGCAGCAGCCTGCTGGGCAGAGTCCAGCAGTTACTACACATGGGCATGGGACTCACTAAACAACTGGGACACGTTTTCTAAATGACAAGAGATGGGAGGCCCAGGACTGCACAATCTGCTCTGTTCCTCCCAGGAGCTGGTACTCACCCGTACAACCACCACTTGCACTGACACATGCTCAGGCAGCCGGATGGGAGCTCGGAAATGCATTGCCAAAGCCACCAGAAGGTGAAGAATGGAAATCAGATTCTTGCCATGGATGGCTGCAGGGAACAAGGGAAATGAAGCAAGTAAAATGATACTGAGGCGTTATTTTAAACAAACAGCTCTGGGGGAAAAGGCAGTGACAAATGCTTTTGGTCAACACAGTCTTTTAATCTTTCTTCCTCTTTTTCCTGAATTAGTAAGGCCTACAATGTAACTTCACAGGTAGCAAAGCCTAGATTCAGCCCTTCCTTTAAGCTTAACTTACAACTCCAAACCCTCTCTGCTCAACACAGACAGGCAGACCCAACCACTTGCTTTTCACTGCGCTGGAGGATGCTGGAGAAAAGCGCACTTATCAGACTTCCTAAGTGATAACAAACTTTCTAAGACAGAAAATATAACAGAATCCTTACAGTCAACATTCCACTTGATTGTCCAGCCATGGGGTCGAAGTAAATCATGGACAGCTTCCAAGACCGTCTGCAACTTCTGCTTCTGACCAATTTCAGATTGTGTCACCTCTGCCACATTCAGTTTACGATCAGCCAATTTTTCTGCATTTGGAAAACAAATTAAATAAATAAATAAAAAGGACAGGCAAGACTGAATTAAACTGTGTGGGAATAACAAGCACAAACCACTGGAGTCCACTGGAACTTTTCTAAGAGAATTCTTTTCCTTGGAAGGAAAAATAGCTGGAAGTAAAACTTTCACCAGAGCGTGTCAGTTCCAATAAAAATGTGACAAAACTGGTAAAGTCTAGCTGAACATGCTCATCAATCAGGTGTCAAAATATGTAACAACTTTCAGCTAGACATCAAGCTAGCAGCAATATAAATTATACCTCCCAATTTCTTTCACTGCAGAAAAGCATTTGGCACAACACAGCCTTCACTATGCAAGGAATCTGCAGAGGTGTACAGGACTTTTTTTAAAAGTTAGTTTAGGACAAAAAACTGGAAATATTTTGTGTGAACATTTACTTCAGCTTGATAAGCTTTATTTCAGGTTAGCTGAAGGTATGAATTTAAGCTAAAGCACATTTTGCATCCTCAAACCCTCAAGACTCATATGACCCAGGCAGTGGAACTAATTTAAAAAATAAGTTGGTACAATCTTGTCATGTTGTTGACATTGTCACATCATAGTTGATTACTTCCAAAATGAAATCATGCGGGAAAATGTGTAAAATTCCACTACTAACATTTCAATTCTGTTAACATAATATAATTATTTGTGGCCAAAGTTGTAGACAAGTCATTCTTCTCTTCCTCTGCATTGTGGCCCTTGCAAAAGAGACAGGAGCTAAAATCCTCTAAAAAAAGAAAGAGCAGGGAGCTGAGGAAGGCGGGGTAGAGCCCTCCAGCCATCAGAGCAATGGGAACAGCTGATCTCTGTTCTCTCTCCACACCCATGAAAAATGTGGCCAAACTCACTGTGCTGATCCGTCCAGGAGGTCAGGACAGGTTGGCCATATTCCAATTATACACTATTCCACTCTTTAAAACAAAAAAACATGCTTCACCAAAACTGCTTTCACAAAATAAGGCGCTAAAGAATCTAAAGATTCTTCCAGAAATGTTTCAGAGTTGTCAAAACCTATCATTCCAATAATGGATATATTTCTGCTCTCAAGTTCAAGACATGTTTCTTCTGGATGTTTTATCCAGCTGAAGATATCTATCTATTTATTTTTTCAAAGTGGCAGCAATATGAAAGTAGTCCAGTAAGCCAAAGAGAAAAGACTTGCAGGTTATCAACTAATAAATACTTTGACCATCCTTACTGTTTCTAGCAATCTAAAGTAGGGAAATTTTAATCAATATTATTTTATCAAGATTACCAAAACAAGCAAATTAATTTTTCAGTCCCATGTTAGGGCTTCTACCTATTCTCAGCCCAGGTTAGCTGACAGTCAGCAAACAAATTTATTTCCTTTCACACTGGAATCTTGTGTACCAAGCCATTTCAGCTTCTCTGAGTGGCACTACTTGTCCCTTGCTAAATTAACTAAACAAGGAGCTCCACCTCGATCAGTCATTTGCTAGTATCTTGTTTCAAACTGCTTCAGCATAAGCCCAGCGACAAGCTGTTGTCCTTAGCCACGCCCAAAAACAAGGGGTTATCAAGACAAAACACCTTTCACTCAAAAGGAATGGTTAACTACCACTTGAAGTTTAATTTCTCCAGGCTGAGCCCCTTTCCCAGCTCCCTCAGCCCCTCCTGGTGCTCCAGCCCCTTCCCCAGCTCTGTTCCCTTCCCTGGACACGCTCCAGCCCCTCAGTGTCTTACATACACACACGTAGGTACAACTAAGCACCTTCTAAATGTCTGCAGGCTTGAGGCTGGAGCCATGGCTCCGCAGGGAGCGTGAGGAAGCAGTGATACCTGAGACAGCTGCAGTGAAACCCACTGCCAGCTGAAGAAGCAGAGTTATGAAGCATGCTATGAACTACTGGATTCCAACAAATATTCCCCAGCTAAAATTACCTGTACAATGCTGATCTGCACCACATTTGGAGGCTCCTGGCTGCAGTCTAACCCACAAGTGTTAAAAGTACTCTTGTTTCATTCCTCAAGTTGTTATTTTGAGGGGTTTCAACTGCATGCGAAGGTAACTGCCATTAACCAATTTTAAGGCTTGTGGATGTTCATCCAGACACCTGTCATTTAAGGGGCACATGCAGAAAATCCAGCAAGTAGCACCCATCAGCACCAGGTCCTCCTGCCCCACTGTGACACACACCCCCCACAGCCCAGCCCACTCTTGAAAACACAGCAGAAGTGAGCTGAGGGCAGTCTGGCTAGGAAACTGTGGATTTACAAGAGACTGGAAGCCTCAAGCCTCCTTGTTGGCTGAAAGCATCCCCATAAATCACTTCATTATCACAAGTCTTCTCCACTATGCTTCCTGCATCAACACACACATTGCAAAGATGGAAGGGGGCTGAAAAATCCCAAATTCTCAACTGAGTGTATCCCCTCATGTGTCATTCACACAGAAGTGCACATTTTGAGCACATACCTGCTGCCATGCATTCCCTTTTTCTCTTTTTCCCCCCAAAATAATACTATCAGGACCTCAAAGCAGCTCTCAGCCCAACAGCTTTCAAAACCAAACCATACTGACAAAATTTTGCACTGCACGGCTTCTGCTTGGCACCATAAACACAAACCTCTTCACTCCTTTTCTACCCTTATTTCAGCTGTCTGGACTACACTTAGTCCATAGAACAGATACCTAGGAATCATCTGGATTTCCTCCCCTCTCAGAAGGCAGCCTGAGGAGAACAGATGGAGAAGCTGAGGCTGCAGCTTTCAGTGAAATCAAGCATCTCCCTGAGATGTTGAGTTACTGCACAGACCTGCTGCTGTGTGCAGGAAGAGGTTAATTTTGGGCCCTTCCAGTTCTCTTGTGTGAGCTCACCCAGCAGCTTTTGCAGCACCTGCCCATCATAAAGGTCCTCTTCAAGTTGTTTGACAATGATTCTCTCCTCCACCAGCACATCATTAATCCAGTCAATTAGAACCTGCAAGCACAGAAATAGGAGGCAAATATCTAAAACCAACTGAAGTATGTTCCTTTCATTCAAGGCAGTAATCAGGAATATAAAATACGTGAAGTGCAAGCATATTTATGTATTTCCAAGTTGCAGAGATAAGACCTGAATGTAAAAAAAAAATATAATAAAAGCATCTCATTGTCCCCTATTGTTTTTAATTCAGGTCTTGACAACAGGACAAGGCATTTTATCCCCAGCTATTGCAGAATACAAAAGTCCAGAATTAAGATCTTGGTCAAATGGGTCTGATAATCATTTTACAATTTTAACAGTTCCCATATGCTAACTACCATAAAATCATTCAATCACATGTGAAACAGGAATGAACATAAAGAACCTTTAAAAAAAAAAGGAACTGAACTAAGTTTTCCAGGTGCCAAAGATAATAATTTCCAAAGAGTTACAGGAAAACAAGCCTTGACTGAGGCTGGTAGTAGTGCTGTCCTCCAATTTATTACTTGGAAAATTAAATTGTTTTCACAAAAATAACACAGTTCTGTGGGAAGAGACACAACGTTAATTCCTCCTACGTCCTTGGTTCTATAAGAGGAGAAGAGTACTGCCAATCACAGATGTGAAAAATCCATTAACCAGAGCCACCTAAAAACAATAAGCTTCATTTAAAGATTCTGCAGTCTTTAATTTACATCATATAAAGTTGTGGATTCTTTAAATTCACTTTCTGCTTAGACCCCATATTTCTGCCTCTTCTTGGCAGCTGTGATGGCTGAGAAAGTTGTGGGGTTTGCATAAACAAGAGATGGTAAAACAAAAGCAAATGAAAAAAATATATGCAGGCTTGCAGTGGAAAACACCCACCTTGGGAATCCTAGGGAACACAAGCATTTGAGTATGTTGGTCACGAGGACATTTAAGTTATTCAGCCTGGCTACTGATGTTCATTCAACCTAAAAACCTCAAATAAATTTGGCTAGGCTTAGTGACCATGAAAAAGTTTACAATCCTAACATGAAATACTAATGCTTCATGTACAGACTCTAGTCCGTATCTTTAGTACTTCCAAAGCATGCTGAAAATATGCAGGGCTCAAAGTCAGCTCTAAAAATAGGGACAGCATGTAAGTGGCAAATTTTAGCCAAGTGATTTGGCAATTGCTCAATCCATGGAAAGCAAGGATCAGCATCAATGCTCACCTGTGTAAATCACCTTTGCCCTCTAAGCTGCCCAGAGGGACTAAAACCACAACAAGAAAAATGACTCCTCCAAAGACCTGTCTTTGAAAATAAAGGATTTCTGATAAGTTATTCACTATTCAGTATCAGCAACTTGTGTCAGAAGTGTTCTTCCCTCACACACGAACAGAAAGAGAGGAGGTGATTGAAGAGACGTGGATATGCAAGGTCTGTATCGGCATCACCCCACTGCTCCCCTGTGACAAGTCAGCAAAGAATTACCACAGCTGGAAGCCAATGAGAAGCACAATATTATCTTTCACCTCAAAAACTTCACCAGTGACACAGAAAAAGTAGTCCTAGATAACAAGACATCATCCAGAAAGAGATTTTCACTTAGACATCCGTAGAAAATCAACTGAAGAAACGAAAATCCTAAAAAGTTTGGATCTTCCATGAGATTTATAGAACAAACTTTCAAAACTTATCTGAAGCTCAGCTGAAAATATCATTAAATAATCAGATCCCATTACAGTCCCTATAAGAAGAGGTTGGACTTCAAGAAGACCTCAAAAGCTTTGTTAAAGGAAGACTCAGGATGCTAAACTATTTGAAACCATTAATAAACATTTTATTTTGTGTCCTGTGCCGAATGGTATTGAAGTCAGAATCTAGAAAATGCCAAGGATTTAAAATTACAGAATAAAAGGTAGGATCCAACAACCCACTTCCAAGAGTACAGATACACAGGAAACACAGGTATAGGGTCTTAAAAAAGGAAAATACTTACACTATGTGCTAATTAAATGTTTCACAAAAATTTAGCACTGAAAAACTACAGGAAAAAAAGCTACAAAAAAGAGACACAAATTAAACAGGTCTAGCCATACTTATTTTATGATTTTAATAGTTTAGTACCTCAATCAAAGACAAACATCTCAAAGAATGTTCTAACTTCTCTACTATTCGGACTACAACTCCAGCTCCACTAGAAAAAATGAATTTGCAAAGTTAAAGAAACCAATCCAGGTGGGTTTTTTTAACAGCTGTTGAAGACTGGAAAGTACTGTAATTAAAATAATCCCAAGCCTTTCTTGATTTCTTGATTGTGTATTAATTAGAAGCCTGGAAAAAAAATTCAGCACAGATTTTGTTTTTTTTTTTTTTTTTTTTAATTTTTACAGAGGAAACACCACATTGCTTATTGAAACAAGCAACGTGCAGGAATCCTTTCTGACCCTGCTCATGGAAAGTCAGCTCTCTGCAGCTCTTTGTAATTTCTCCTTCATGAAAAGGCAGAAGCAGGAAAGATTCAATAACCTGAATGCCTGAAAATTCTAAACAGCCTGACACAGGCACACTGGTGCTTGGAGGGAGGCAGACAAGAGCTTTTCCTATGCATGGAAAGATGCTTAACCTCGATCTGTCTGGTCTCACGCTCCTCTATCCATTCCTTCATTCCTGTGCCTGCACTTCTTACAGCTGCAGCTCAATATTGCAATTTGGGCTCATAAAAAGCTGCTTTTCTATAGCCTTCTATAATATTTGGGGCTAGTAGTGTGGTTTTAAAAATTGAATATGATATTCTTATGTCCTCACAACCATGCCTGGCATTTCATGCATATCTGCACTCCTCTAAAGCACTTTTGAACTGGGCCAAATGCTCAGACACAGACTTGTAGCTGTGAAAATTCAGAGGTCAAGGGCATAAGGACCCCAGAGTCACTGCTGTACAGCAGTGAAAAAAATGCAAAACAACACAAAATACATGAACACATCTGGCACAATGGGAAAACAGGAAGCCCAGCCACCAAAAACAGCACAGAAAGAAAATCCTGGCTTCAATGACCCACTTCCCCTCAGCTTCTGGGAGAATTAGGAAGCAGAGATCAAAGGTATAAAACTGGCTTCAGGGCTGAGCATGAAAATTATTAGCAAAAATTCATATTCGGGCCTCTTGACTAAGCACTGGCATCCTGTAAGCAAGGGGAAGGCTTCTTGCTGCCAAAAGCAGATCTCAGAGCATTTAGGGAGCTCGGTTTCATCTAGTCACATGTGAGAAACCACATTCAAAGGACAGTGGCTTCATTTTGGTTTTCTCTTCACCTCAGTAAATCTAAAAAAGCCATAAAACCAGACACAGGAAAAGTTGGTATCTTCCAGGACAGTGAATGTTTTACTTTTCAGGCAGTGTCTAGAGCAGCAATGTTTGGATCTGCATAAAGTTTAGATGAATCTTTTAAAGGCTAGAAGTTGTTGCAGTTATAAGCCAATCTTACAGTAGTGCTTGAAGGAAGGAAAAGCACCTTACAACTGTGGCTTGCTGCCTTTTGTCAAGGCACTTTCAGATGGGACCCAATTCTTGCACACAGATGTTCTAAAATTTTGCATTCAATTAGCGGAAGCTCTTTTTCATATTCTTCCTACTGAAATACTGAAAATGAGCAAATATTGGACAATGAGTAAAATAAGCTCACATATTTCAGACACTAGAAATGGAGAATTTTGTGAATACAATATTTATATGTACATATAAATAGAACCAGTAACTCATCTGTCTTTCCCTAAGCTGAATTTTCAGCTTTAGATCTGTTCAGCCACATAACAAATTTTGATTACACACAGGGCAAATGAAGTGAGTTTAAAAAAGCTGCTGGCCACAGAGGGAATTTTGTTGAACACTTCATCCTGATAGATTGTAACTGTTTTTAGAAAACTGTCTATGGTGATAACAAACAACACTTCCAGGCGTATTGTTTTTCATTTGGGCAAGAAGACTTAAAGCAGGTATTTTCACATCCCCAACTAAGCAGCCTTCAACAAGGAGTTTCTCTGTATATTTGCTTTATTAAGAGTGAGGAATGAGGCTTTTTGTTGTGTTTTTCATCTGCTGGTCTCTGTATTACCACAGTGCTGTGGTGGAGTCTGTCCCTCCAGAGTTACAAAGGCTCTGTCAAAATCACTTCCAAATGCCCAATCCACAATGCATACAATTCCTATGGCATGAGGTCAGCAGAAATTAAGCCAACATTTGGTGGAGACAAAGAGGTACTAAAGCAGCATCAGCAGCAGATATCTCTGCTGCTTCTTTGCACTGAGATCCATTTAGCCCACTGCATGTGACTGGCAGGACAGAAACACTCAGCATCAGTGATGGCGAACCATTGGCATGTCTAACTCTGGTGCTGAAAGAGATCTGGGCTGGCCCCAACGAAACTGAGTCTCTGCCAGCTTTGAAAAGGCATGAGGCTCTGCTGATGCTATTGGCACATTCTTCTCTGAAGGGAAAAAGAGAGAAAGAACCACTTGGAACTACAAAAACCTCCGTCTATTCAAGTTCCCACTCCTCACTAGTCCGTGGAGAGCTCTCTTTTCAGGCTCTGGGGGACAGACACTTTTCTGCTGGCTGGGTTTCTAAAGCACAGCAATTCTCATCCAGCACTGGGGCTTTGGAAAATGCCATTAACCACCAAAGAACAGAAAATGAGGAATAAATTACTCTTTTTTTTTTTTTGCATTATCCAAGCTCTGTAGTATAAAGTAAGTTTTGCCAACATAATTCAAACCTCTCCCTGGCTTACAGATTCACACCAAGAGAGTGTGAGCTCACACCAGCGCTGCTGAATCTCTGTAAAAACTCTAACTGCTGAGAGGTATGCAAGTTGTTAGCAATTAGCTAAATTACACAGGCACTCCACAGAACACATCTCTCCTTTGAGGATGATCCCAAGGAAACAATCTCCAGTTCCATGCTGCTTCCTGCACCAGGTGATCCCATTCCATTGGGACCTCTCTCCTTGTGCAAGTGTAAACTGGCCTAGTGACCCTGAACCTGATTCTGCAATGCACTTAAACATATCCTCAAGTGCTGTTCTGGCCCCGACTTTCATTCCTCCTGGAGGTTTTCAGGTTTTTAATCTGAAAGAATATAACCTTGCTGGACTATGACATCCAGGGAAGACTCAGAAACTTGTATTAAACTGAGCAGGACAATTCACAATTTAAAAGCAATTGCGGTTTCAGTATCAAGTCTCCTGAATCACAGAGTACATCTGGTTCCTCCACTGCAGAGACTCTTGTTCAGCTGATAATATCACTGCTCCAGTAGCAGAGAAACCACATTACATTCTGAGAGGGTGATGCAAGACCACTGCACCTTGGAGAGAATTAATGGATTTAGGTACCAACAAAGAAAGAATGTGCAGCCACTTAATTTAAAACCACAACATACTCCCGGCGAATTAGAACAACAGAAATTTGAGCACAGCTCCTTGCTAAACTCAGCCTGATGTGGTTTTGTGATGCTAGGCACGTTATTGTAGTGGTAATAACAGATCACTGGGCTTGTTTTAAAGATGTAGCAGGTGAGCAGTTTGCTGAGGCACTCACTGAAACAGTTCACTTTGGGGAAGCAGCCAGGGTGCATTAGGTTTCCAGCAGGGAATATGCCCCAGCTCAGCCCCCTCTCTGTATACGGTATGCGCTATCCAAAGTTTTCATATCCACACAGACAGAGCTGTACTGTCGTTTCCAAGAAACATTATTTTTACAATTCTTTTAAAGAAATAAAGGGAAAGTGTAGTGGGAAGTATAACAGCAGCACAAATACCTTTTTGAAAGAGAGCACACTTTTTCAGGCTTGCCATCCCTTCTCCTCCTGCTTGAGCTTGCACCATGTTAATCCCAACAACTTTCTGCATAGAAAAGGTTCTCCTAAACACAAGTCCTTCAAGATCAAGTCCTCTGTCATGCCAGGCAGGAACTACTGGCGCTGCTGAGTCAGGAAGTCTCATTTAACATCAGCACATCTGGGCACACCTCATCAACACCTTGGGCAGGTGTGTCCAGTGACGAGACAGACTCAGAACTACCTGTCCCTGACCCAGCACACAGGTAAAAACTGAGAGCAGAATGCAGGGCAAGAAGAACCTCAGTTCCAACTTTCCCATGACACAAGACGTCCCCTCCTTGTCCCCTAACATTTCAGTGCTACTCTTTCTTCTCCTGAAACCTCACTAATGTTTTCCAAAGCTCCTTCCCAGCTTTCACAAACAGAAGGAACCTACATTTTGTGTGCAGGGACTGCAGACAGACTCAAGCCAAGCACTGATCCTTGCTGTGATCATCACAAGGATAGAAATGGACAATGGAGCTTTACTCCACTACTCCACAAGCACCTGACATTCAGCCTTTCCTTGTCCCTCTCACTGTTGCTTTTAGCCTTACCTTGTTGTTGACCTTCATCTCAGTTTTCACAGCTGTTTTCCAGTAACAAGTTGCTATTCCTCAACTGTGTTCTTGGGTGACCAGCTTATAAATTACTCCAGCTCACTAGTTAAAAGATTTGAAGAAGGACAAAAATTTATTTCCTACCTTGATCAGTTCCTTGAACTTGGGGTCTTCTTTTGAGTTAGGATCGATCATAGTGCGTTCCTCATTCTCCTCTGTTCAAGTAAAAGGGGAAACCTTAGCGAGATCCACTACAAATGTGCACTGCTGAAACTGCAACAACTCCTGACCCTGAAGGGGCTTGTCAGCTGATCGAGAAATGGCAGTGCCTACTCATCCTCTTAGCCAGGGGATGTCCCATGACCCAAGTGTCAGGCAATTTTAGAGACACACAGAAAGATAACACAGCCCCACTTCCCTAAACCAGGATTGTTTTCACTGACCTTCCCCTGCTCGGGCCCTGCCATATGTAGAGTGCTTCAGGAAAATCCCTGTCCTCATATGAGGCATGTTCATATTAACACACCAAAAACCCCAGTGGACTACTTTTCTCCTCCTCCTCAGTTTGTGTTTAACTTCTGTTTGAAAACACCTGTCCCAAATTACAGAACCTGGAAGAATATAATGAGCTTAATGCACTACACTCAGTGCAGCTCTGAGATTTGGGCTGAGAGTTTGTGCCTCCACCCTCTGGTTTCCTCAAAACTTGGTCACACATGTACTCCTGAGTGCAGGAACTCCTTAACCTTCCATTAAGCTTAAGAGAGAAATTATCCTGCTTTGTATCAGCTGTACTGGTACATGGGGGAAGAACATAAAAGAGACTTCCCAGGTGTAAAGCCTTCTATTTCTTCTGCTGATGAGATGAAGATGTGTGAGAAGTGCTCTCTAACGGCCAGAAGGCAGGCCATATGCAATCCTATTTTACTACTGATTGCTCAATTCTTTCTATCAGGACAACAAAGGAGGGGTTTTGGTATGACCACTGGTCAGGCCATTGTCACACTGCTCAGTGTGACCTGGCAGTGACCAGCCTACAGTGACTTTCCACTGCAGTGCCAGACTTCACTGCTGTCAGACAGGAAACATGGCACATCCTGGACACAAGACTGACTACACACTATTTAATAACCAGTATCTAACTGCTTACCTTAGTCTTCACCCACACATTTGGGGTCAATATTTTCCAGGGCTTTTCATTATTATTCAAAAACAAAAATAAGACCATGCTGTCTGAACACACCCAAAAAATTTCCATAAACCAATGAAAAAACCATGAATTTTTTTGCTGCTTTCCCCCTCTGTTCCTTTAGTTCCTCATTACTGCCTAGGGTGAGTCAGGCAGTCCATCATAAGGAAGTGACACCCACTGCACACCCAAAACACTAACCCTGAGCAGGACTTGACCCATAACAGTACATGATTCACCACAGAACCTGGTTAACATTCACTGGTGATCATGTCTTTGCAGGACAGGCCTTCAGCAGTAGTCCTGCATCTCCTAAAGGCATCCACAGCTTTACTGGTATCCAGAAGAAATCACTGGAGGCACTCCTGATCCAGACATATCGACACAGAGCAACCAACAGTTTGCCTACATCTTAGAAAAAAAGTACTCTGCATTTCCTTCTATTCTCCTAATCAGAAAATCCAAATGACTAACACTTTTCTGGTTTTAATTTACTGCTTTATTATTTGTCTTGATGTTTGATTTCCAGTTTCATAATTAGCTTGCTTCAGCTAATTCTGTAGATTAAGAGACATAAGGCCAGGACAGACAAAAGCAGTTTATTTCAACAAGTTTTAAACCCTTTTTGCTATTAAATTATGCTGTTGCTCTTGTAGGGACTCAGAGGGAGGAAATGGGGATGGACATGGGAGAGAGTCCATAAACCACCTTGCTTGGCACTGCTTTTCAAACTCCATTTAGCCTTTCTAATTTCTAGTCTACAAGTACCATGCAACCTTTTTCCATTGTCACTTCCAATCCTCTCACTTCCAGCTGGGCAACCTGCATTCAGCAGTGAAGCCCTGATGTGGGGGCCAGAGTGGCCCCCTTCACAAACCATCTCTGCAGCATGAAAACTTTACCTAATAGTGTGTCTTCTGGATGGATGTCCACGGTGCTTGGGTTCATCGGAGCATTGATGGCATTTTTACCTTCTTCTTGGAGGTCACTCACTGGATAGAAGAGAAAAACCAAAAAGAATGTAATAAATGCACAGTTGGTGTCTATGTAGGGCTTGGGGACGGTGTTCATAATAAGAGACAACATCTGGTAGATCCATTTCAGAACAGGACCACAGTTTATGGCATGAAGAAGTGCAGCCACAGTGGAAAATAAAATTGAAGTAGCATCCTTTTATAGCTTCCTATTAAACAGAGCTACCACACAAGTGGCTGGAAAATTTTAGCAAGAAACCCAATTCTGTGGTAAGAACAAGCTGAGAGTGCTTGTTTCTCCAGAAGGAAGGGGTGGGAGCTTTGCCTGCAGAATGGCCCCAACCTAGAGCAGACATCACAGTGTGAAAACAAACCCCTTTTCTGACAGCATGACCACCACTCATCACCTCCCTTTGTAGCAGCAGAACAGGAGGAACTGCAACTTGCTACTGGCCTTATTAAATCCTCAGAGAATCCCAGGGAGACCTACCAAATAAAGATGAAAAGGTATTTAATTCCAGCGTTGCCACTTGATAGAATAGATGTGCCATGATCTGGTGAACGCAAATATGATTTTTTTTTTTTTTTTTTTTTTTTTTTTAATTTCAAGCTCATCTTAAACTTACAACTCTCCTTTGGGAAAGTCAGTAAAGCATGCTTCATAAATAAAATGGATGTTAAAATACTTCCCTGCATCCTGCCATATGGAAGGAACTAAACTTGAGGACAAATACTGAAGAGTCCTTCAGTGTTTTCACAGAACCTGACAGTAAGAAAAGCACCAGCACTGCTGTAACACTTCCAAGTGTAACTTCTCCAAGGCACATCTCCCCTTAAACTCAGATAACATTTGTTTTAAGGTGTGATATTGAACTAGATGGATATGAATTAGGAGATCCAAAGAAACCACAACAGCCCCATCTTTTCAGTGACAGTTCTGTGTAAGCATGAACTAAAATGACTTGTGGCAGCATTTGTGGTAGTGCAATCTCCTTTGAGAAGGGTCCAAGTCCCACACTCCTTTCAGAGAAAAGCAAGAATTTCCAAATACATAAGGTTTGCTAAGCAAACTTTTCTCAGGAAAGAAAAGAAGGAACAGTTAAATAATGGTCACAGTATCCCTTCAAGCTCTCCCCTTCCAGAGCAGTCACTATTCCCCTTTGCCACTGGAAAAACAAACCACAGGCTTGTCATTTGCATGCAGTCTGAGAAGGTTACAAAATCCTGCATCAGAACTCGCTGTTTTCCTGCCTAATAGAAGTGGAAAAGACAGAGATTTTACTGCCACAGAGGAGGGCAGGGAAGAAGAATACACTGCAATCCCCACTCCTTCCCTCAGAGAAAACTGGAACAGGTGCTTAAGACAAGTTCACACATTTCTTAATTGCAGTCCCAAGAGGTTACTTAATTCTGGTTCACAGCATGATACTGAACACCACTAAAATCCTCATTATGAAATGCAAGCAGCAAACCCCAGTCTCGTATTACGATACCTGATGGTTTATGCCCCATGGTTCTTGACTGCAAACAGAAAGCAATGTCCTCAGGCTGAAATTTAACCTCCTGAATGAAGATGCTGGTAAATAAATTCTTAAAGTACCCCTTTTCTGCATTCCTTCTCATTTTCTTGAAAACGTCCACAAACAAAAAAGTCAGGGAGCAAGAAGGCCTCATGGAGCAGATCAAATCAGCTCTAACAACCCTTACCCAGCCCTGTTTGCATTGCTCCAAACTAGAGCTTTCTCACCCCAACAACTCCTACACTGTGATGCCACCAGGAGGCACAAGACAATTAATGTGGAAACTGAAGTTCGATTTTTAAAACTGTTCTAGGACTGTAAGTGCCCAAACTTCAGTTAAGTCAGACTTATTTAAGAACTACCAGCCTTATTTCTAGATGTAGCACTCTTCTTTATCACAGCTGTGTTGTCATTCTGGGAATGCCAAGTATTCAGAAAGTTCAGGGCATCGCTGTTCCCAATGTTCTGCAAATGCAGAGGAGAGCTGCTAAGTTCCTCTGGGCAGTGAATGCATGGCACAGTGTATGCATATGAACAAAATGATGCCAGAATACTTTTAAATGCAGCTAAACCAGATTTATTCCCAGAAGCTCAAATAAGGTGATGCACGTACTCTTTTATTTTAATATAAAAATTATCATCTCTACTCTTCCTAACAAAAATACCTTGTTTCTGAGCAATTTACCAAAATGAAAGAAAACATTAATGCAAATTTGTGTATTAAGCCCCCATCCCTCATGCCATGAAGAACCACATAAAACCTTTGTGCTTGTCTTCAGACCTTGTGTAGCTGTGCCAGATCCCAGGGGACCAAAACACCCTCTCCTACCTCTGCCAGCAAAGCAAGGCTCTGCCAGCAGAAAGCTTCCCAAAGCTGCCTCCCAGGGAGAGCCCAGCACACCAGGTCCTCATGAAGAGATTCCTGCTACAAAGGAAGCGTTTCCTACCTCCTTTTTTGCGCCTCTTACACAGCAGTCCGGCCATCCCGGCCCCAGCAGCGCAGACAGGCGAAGCCCATGGGGTGTCTGAGCGCTGACGGAGTGGCAGAAACTGGATAAGGGACTGCCACCTCCAGACTGCCAGACCCCCCCCTAATTTGGGCACGGTGACACAGGAGTAGGCACTAAGATCAGCTCCCAGCTGCTGGGGACAGGGGGCCAGGAGGGAGGACACAGCACTTGGCCGTGGTCCCAGCCAGAATCCCTCCCTGTCCCAAGAGAGCCAAGCGCCTGCCTTGGCCCACCCTGGCTGCCTAAGAGCAGGCATCTCCAGGATAGTATTTTCTGTGCACGGAGCTTCCCAAGAAAGCCACCTGCACCCTCTGGTGAAGGCACAGCTGGGTTTCCACAGCTTGCCCCAAGGAACACACAGGTTCACAGAGGCAGCATGCAGACAGGGACCTGCACTCAGGAACATGAACGTGCCAGGGCATTCCCCTCACCTGCAGCACTCCAGAAACCTTTCACACTGTGCTGGAACAAATGATGAGGACTTTTTCCCTGCTCACTGCCCCCAGTATTTACTTATCACTGCTGAGCAAAGAAACAGAAGCAGGAACAGGAAACAGAGCCACAATGCTGGAAAGAAAAGAGAACCCACAAATGAGCAAGCAGAGGCAGTTAATAGTCAGGATGGAGCAACAGGTACATTTCTGAGAAGAACCTGACAGGTATTTTAATGCAAATTTACAAAAAAGAATGGCTTTCAGCCCATGCTTTCACAAACCCAAAGGTACTGTACAAGATTATGGATATTAACAGATTGGCAAGTGCCAACCTCCTTGACTTGGTACCAGCAGCAGTGGTTTTGCTGTGAGGTTTATACCAGAGCCATCCATGCAAGAGGCATTTGACTGGCAGAGCAGAGCTGTGCTTGTACAATGAGTTATAGTCATGGCAGATCCCACATAAGGTATTACTACTCCTTCTCTGCCCAGTCACAGAGCTCCTTTCCCCTTCCCCTCCTCACAGGGAACACCTTCCCCCATGGTGATGGCGCAGTTCTTTTGCTCCCTACCTGAGACCAGTGTAAAACACCTTTCTCTAAAGCCTGATTATTCCATTTCAGAGACCAGTCACTGCAAACCTGCAGCAGGGGAAGGCAGGAAGGGGTAGGACATTGAGAACAGGCTGAAGGAGCATTGCTTAGTCCAGGTTGGCTTTCAGCAAAAACCATATGTTTTCCCCTGAAGTAGAAATTTAAATCCACATGTAAAAGATCACTTCTTTACCAATCCCCAAAAGCAGCAAGGGTTCCTGGCAGCCCTGCAATATTTTGACAATCTCTTGGCAGTGTCAGCAGTCAACATGATTAAGTCACATTGGAAGCTGTGCTGGCCTTTCAAACAGATTAATAGAATGAGCAGATCACACACACACAGAACACAGCACTGTGTCTGTAAGCCAGGCAGGCTGTCCCAGAGCATGGGATTACAGGCAAACTGCACACAGCACAAGCCATTCGCTGCAGAAAGTTGGAAGTGCCAGCGGAGCTGTCAAAGATTTCTCAAAGGCCAAGTGACGGCCTTTAAAGTCAGCAGGAGCACTATTAAAAAAAAAAAAAAAAAAAAAAAAAAGAGAGATGCCCCAGCTTTCTCCTTTTTAAAAAAAGAGAAAACTGGTATCAGCAGCTTTCTACCTTCACTCTTAATAATTTTTAGTGTAATTTTAAAAGGTATCAACAACAGCACAGTTCACTTCAATCTCTGCCATTTGCAGCCTTGTTATTAAAAAACTGACCACAAGCCCCTGCATCTTACAAAAACAGATGGTAAATGCTGCTTAATTTTAGCTCTGGTTATTTCTGACTGCAAGGCCAAATCCCACCCTGCAGAAAGGAGCAGCTGCTGTGACACTGATCCTGAGCTCCTGTGCTTTTCTTTGCATTCAGCCAGTGCCCAGCGCTGCCTGACCACAACTTTTACATGATGCACTTCCATCTCATGATGCAATCCTAACTTTGGATGCTGTCAGGCTGCTTTGCTGTCCTTAGCTCCACTGCAGAAGATCCCTTCAGGTAACTTCGTCCTCCTCTCTGGTGGGAGCAGCATACGGACAGCAAACATGCAATGCCCAGGTAACTCAAACTGCACAGGAAGCTCCCTTCCTGCCCCCAAATTCCTACTGCTTCCCAAGTTTCCTTCTTCTCACCAGAGCCAAACTGTGAGCAGCTGCACTTTTTCAGACAGTGACTCACCTGCCTGCTACTCATATCCTTATAGTCCAGATCACCACGTGCAAAATAGAAAGCCCACATTCAAGACCATTCTTAGCCTTTTCAGACCAGTGACACAATCCTCATTCACTCACATCTTAGATGAGAACGGGGATACAGGACAAATCCCCCTGGTCAAGCAGCAAATCCTTGCATAAAAGATCAGGTATCAGCTGGAGCTTCCACTTTCCATGGGAGAAGTCAGACCAGAGGGCAACAAGTCCCTGAAGACTCTGCAGTGCCGACCTCTTAACTTGCTCCTCTGCCTATCACAGGCCAACGCAGGCAGCCATGCACACAACAAATTTCCATCTGACAACTAAAACTCTTACAAAAAGTCATCCTCATAACTGCAAGCTTTCTAGGCACATTTAACAAAAGGCACTTTGAATAAATCTCACAATTTCTAAAAAAAACTGATAAGCAGAAAGGTTTCAAAACCAGGCCCAAACACACTGTTACACTGCACTCTTTTTCTAGAGACAAACCACACGCAGCTCAGTCTGCTACTGCATTACTCATCACTGCACATTTACAAAAGGCTCTCCGATCTTTTGGTAGAGGCTGTGGGAGAAAGACAAAGCAGCCATTTAACTATAAGAGAGAATTAATAATCCCAGGCAGATCAAAGGCAAAGACTTGACCAAATCCACATAAAGGCACTGTATCAAGGGACTGCATTCAAAGCAGAACTGTGGTAATAAAGCAAATTATTTATACGCCTCAGCAGACAAGGCACTCACAATGGCCAGACTCTGGTACATAAAGAAATGGAAAGATGTATAAAAAAAAAGGGGAAAAGCAGAGCCAAAGGCAACTTTTAGGAAAGGGCTGTAATAACGCTTTTGGTTTAGTTGCAAAGACCAGGCCACACTTGCTTAAATGGATGTGTTAAAATTTACACAGGTAAGCGGTCTATTTTGTGACTGCCAGAACAGAGATCTCCCCTTTATTTTTGCGAAAGGTAAAATATGTATCTAGCATGGTAACAGCATATTCAACACTTGAGCCAGCTGGAAATGTTTACGAGAAGCTTGGGCTCTGTTTTGTTTGCGAGGGTAAAATACTGCTTTTGTATTTTCACAAATGAGAATGTTCTTATCTTTCTAGGGAGTTGTTTGGGGGGTGTCTGTGAAAAGAGGATTTCCATTTTTTGGCAGTGACCCCTGTGATGAGATAGCCAGTATTAACACAGCTTCAGCTGTCCCTGGCCTAGCCCTGCACATGTACCAGCACTGCTGAAAAGAGGCAGAACGGGAACAGGCAGAGATGCAGCATCTTAGGAGAGAGAAGCACTAAACAGAGAGCAGTGGCCATAAGAGGCTTTCAGCATTTGCAGCACTGGAAACTAAACACCAAAGCAATCAACAGCTCTAACACCCACTTACTAATACTGAACTGGGAATCCTTCAAAATTGGTTCTGCAAGCAAGATGCAGACTTTGACAGAACATACAGAGAGCTATGGAACTAAAGCTGAAAGTCAAACATGGGATTCATCATTTTGCTGTTTCTCATTTCTTTCATTATTGCCCTAAGCCAGTTACGTTGCTGTCTTCATCAGGCACGGATCCATCAGGGCAAAGAGGCACTCAGACTTCATCTTGAGCCCCACCTGCCACTCACCCCTTCCTTTTGCGGGCATTAGTGGTTCCAGAAGCCACATTATGTCACAGAGTGAGGAAACTGTGTGTCTGAAAACTAGCCAGATACGAAAGGGAAAAAAAATAAAGTGAATTTTCACTGTATGGACATACAAACAGTAATGCTGGGCAAAATTAATTAAAAGAGCCAACCAAAAAGACTCAAACAAACAAAACAAAAACCAACCAAACAAAAAATAAACAAACAAAAAAACCTTCACCCCCACCCAGCAGAAATACAAGTGTGGACAAGAATGGTGCTTTAAAGTATTTGTAAAGTTACACTTAAAAAGGTAATAGATGGACAACTGATAGGATACAAGAGCAGATTACTGACCTGCTGACCTAGTCAGCTCTGCCTCAGTCTCCCTGCATTGCCCTTACAGTGGCAATCCCACAGCTTTGAAAATGGCACATCTTTTTCATCACCTTTTCTCGTGCCTGAGAGGTATAAGTACATTTTTAAGCAGCGACCAGCAAACAGGTCTGACATTCTGTTCTCCCTGCCTGAAATGGAGCAACACTCCCCTCCTCTAAAGTACCTACCCCTTACCCAGCTCTCCTAAGCACTAACATCACACCACAGCTACACAGCTGCTACACTCCAGGACATGCACTTGCTTTGTCCTGAACAGATTGCTTCAATCCCAAAATTTTTGACTGGGAAAAGCCAGGCAAGAACTGAAACTTGAGAGAACCCTAAAAGCAGCCAGGGAAAGCTACACTCCTCCCTCTGCACACAAGCTCTACTTGAAAATGGGGAGAACGTACTTTCTCAGCCTCCCCTAGGCACAACTCCCTCCCTACACAGAAAGGGTCATTTCTCCCCACAAAGTAATGGTGGAGGGTTATGTTCTCCTAAGGACACTGCATGAGCACCAGAACAACTTCCAGCTGAAAGGAGGATGTGGAGTCAAACCTGACATATGAAAGTAGAGGGAAAGACAAAGTCTGGTAAGAAAAGGAAAGGACTGAAGGGGACTTTGGGCTTGTGTCCACTCCAAGTAGAAAACCTTCAAGGCCTTTTCAATTTACCGCCATCCATTCTCCATGAAATACTGTGTTCTCCTAGAAAGTCCTTAGTGCTCTCTCAGACTTTGGTGTACTCCCACAAGCAAAGCTGATGGGCACAAGCAGGTAAAGGAACAGCACCTTCATGTCTAGGAACTCAGCCCAAGATCCCAAAGGAAGCAGGTTGATTTCCACAAGATGCCAAGCACCAACAGGCTCCTTTAGCCAAAAGCAACTTCAGAAACCAGAATCAACTCACTGCTTAAGGTATCCATATTTAATGGGTCCAGTGAAAGCAAACCACCAAGGGAGGGAGAGCAGAAGCTGTCAGAAGCAGAGCTAACAGCACTACTCTGGAAGAAAGACACCCAATCCATTCATTCAACTCTTGTCTTCTGCACCATGAAGAAATCTGAGAGAAAACAGCACTTCAGTTTACACCCTCCAACAAGCTCTACCTCTGGATCCCACACACACATCTAACCCTGCAAACTTTATCAAGCAGAACACTCAGCTTCAAAGAAAGTCACTACTGCAGCTCAGGCTAGCACATTTTACAAGTGACCAGCTTTCCATTCCTCCACCAGCTTCCTTCCCCCTCCTCCACATGGTTTGACATTTCATTTGTAGGTAGATATGTGAATGAACCCCCCCTTAGTTATCTGCCCAAACCACTTTTACCTGCCTCGGCCTCCTGCTCTCCCCCTATTCTTCACACAAAGGATGAACAGGTCACCACCACCACCACCACAAGTAATCTACTGTGCAAATATGAGAACATTTTATGCTGCTCACTCTTCTGGACGTGTCATGAGAAGTACAGAGTAACACACTCACTTCTGAAGGCCCTGATGGCAGGTGAGCAGCAGCAGCAGAAAGGCTCCGTCTTCCACAGCTAACAGCACAGAGCACAGCAGCCAAACTTCAAGGGAATGGAAGGGAGGCTACAGATACGACTTGCATTTCAAAAAAAGCAACTATTTGGTCATGCAACATGATTCTGCAGGAAGAACAAGCCAAGATAAATGGTTCTGCTGACCACAAAAAGTGCACATGCCTCATTGCTACAGCTGCCCAAATGTCACCCAAAAAGACAAGGAAAACCCTGAAAAACACTCACATACAGCAACTCCATTTGCAACACACACATTGAGAGTTTGGGACAGGCCATGCTCCAAACTAGAAGCTTTACCCTGAACACTCAACACACAGTTTTCAGTGTACCATATCCCGAGGCTGGTCATGCCCAGCTCTACCCTTCCTGTGTCCTACCTGCACTCAGGGCAGTAAAGCAGTGTATTAAAACTGAGATGAAAATCTGTGGAAGTAAATGCTATAAAATGTAGGGAGTTTTTCTCAATGGTTTCCAGACATGTCATATGGGGAAATTATTTTACTTGTTGCTTTGAGCATCAGAGGAGCCTGTCAAGACAAGCACTTCAGTGAAAAGCACTACAGACATCACAGTAAAAGTCTGGAACTCAGACCCCACAGTCAGATAAAAGCCAGTCCGTGAAGGGAAGGTACAGTGGACATAGTGGCTGCCATAAAAGCATTTAAATCTTTAACTCTGCCAGGTAAGAAATAAGAAGTAGGAAATAGACATTTAAGTAAGAAATTAAAGTAAGAAACATTATTTAAGTAAGAAATAGACACCAGGATTTCCTAATGGAGCTGCTGCAGACTGTGTAGAAAGAGTGGGGCCCTCCAACTGACTTTCCAGTCCAGTCTCCCAAGCACAGCCCTCAAGGGATATCAAAATGCAATCATGAAACAAGAGCCAGCCAAAGAATCAAATCAAAACAAGTCCAAAGCACAAGAAAACATCACATTTCATAAAGTATCAAAAAGACTTGCAGCTGTTATTATTCATAGTCAGCACACTGACGTTTTACGGGATTTGCAGTTCTAGCTTTCTGTGGTCTCTTTTAAAGCCTTTGCCCTGGTAATGCCAGGTCCTGTGAGCTAGAAAAGGTGGTGTCTCAGTGATGCTAGATGTCTTAAAGACTTTCAAGCTCAGTTACAGGTCAGTCCTAAACCAGCTTTCTAACTACACAGCCTCTCCAACTCACCCTCACAAAAGAAGCAGCCAGAGCAGCAGCCCAGTGGAATCCCTGCTTTTCTCCTAACAGATAAGACAGGCAAAAAAGAAGGAAAAAATACTGTACTCTTACTAGCATCTCATTGAAAAACCAGTAAAAGGTCTGTGATGAGATGCACAGTTCCACTGCAGAGTGTTGCATTCACAAGCTCGTAAATCCCATAATGCTTAATCCAATAAGACTTCATTCTTTTCATGTTTAAGAAAAGCCCTTAGTCCAGCCTTGGAAGCATCTAAGGGAGCCACAAGTGCATTGGGCAATACAGCATGGAAATGACCTCAGCAGGTCTTTAGCTGAACCTCCTTCTCAAAGCAGAGTCAGCTCTGAGCTCAGACCAGGTTGCTCAGGGTTTCTTCTTCTTCTTCTTCTTCTCTTCCTGCCTCAAAGCAGCACTTTCCACTTGTCCTTGAGAAGCTTCTGTCAGCCAGTTTCTCCTGCCTGTTCATGTGTCTCCCTTAACAGCAGCCCTGCCCTCAGGGGCACCCAGCTCAGTGTCACCTGCACGTGTCACCAGCTCCATCACCTCCTCCAGGGCGCTGATGCAGATGTTGAACAGGACACATCCCAGGACAGACCATGAGACAAAGAGCTCACACAACACAGGTGTAGCCAGGAGGATCTTTTCCCTCCTCTTCTTGCATCTGTTCTTACTCTGTCAATAAATACAGTGCATATGAAATCTTTCACATTTCCCAAACAGAATCATCTGGCCAGCTATGCTGCAACATGCCAAACTACCCAACCCCCCTGGAACAACAGTGCCCATCTCCTGTGCATTCAGTACAAGAGTGAAATTCCCCAGCTCAGACAGTTTCAGATTGTCTTTGCAGTCTTGGAGAAAGCTCTTACCAACCACTGGATCAACAGCAAATTAAGGACTCCACTGAGGATGCCTTCCACCAAGATTCTGGGTACTACAGCACCTACACCTAATGCTATTCATGACAAGAAAGTCCCTCACTAAAAGCTACAATTTCTTTTACCAGATGGAAACGTGGAAACAAATATGTAACTTTCTCCCTCAACCATAGGGCAGAGAGTGGACACTATGGCCAGTCCCTCTCACCTTCCCATTACCATCTGTCTCTTTCACCGACAAGGGACCCTCAAAAAACTCAGAAACAGAGTGAAACTCAGAAACTGAGAGAACAGAATCAGAGAAACCTTCCTTGGAAAGACCTACAAAATTCAGGTTGAGGCTGGACTGTTGCTGCACTAGCTAAGGTCAGTCACGACTGCTTCTTCCCTTCCACATGCAAAAATAAAACCCAACCAGTTTGTGTGGCAGACAGCATCAGATCTACTCTACAGGCAGCACATCTGGTTTGCTCCTGGCACAGCAGGACCATTTTGCAGCATGACGTCCTGGACGCAATTAAAATCCAGTTTCCCAATGATAGGGCTCCATTACCCAAGCTTATTTAATTACTTAATTTAATTACCTATCCTTCCAGTTGCAGAGAATGATGAGGGAAGTAACAGGAAGAGCCAGCAAATCAATCAATACCTGGCTCCAAGTCTGGTTAGGGTCTTGAATTTTGGATTTTTTTGGTCATGGGTCAGTTTGCATTACAAAGCCTGCTGGAAACAGATGGGGTACCTCTGTCTCAAAGGGGGACAGAGTCCCTTGGGAGGCAGTTCAGAAGGGGAAAGGGGTCCAGGAAGGCTGGACATTCTTCAGGAAAAGAGTTTATCACCTTTGAAGGAGGACAGGCAATGCAGGAGGACTACAAGGATGTCATGAGGTTATGCAGGGAGAAAATCAAGAGGGCCAAAGCCCAACTAGAACTTAATCTGGTTACTGCCATAAAGGACAATAAAAATGTTTCTACAAATGCATCTGCAGCAAAAGGAGTGCTAAGGAAAATCTCCACCTCTTATTGGATGCAATGGGGACACATAATGAAAAAGGCTGAGGAAAAGGCTGAGGTACTCCATGCCTTCCCTGCCTCAGTCTTCAACAGTCAGACTGGTTGTCCTTGTTGTACCCAGCCCCTGAGCTGGAAGACAAGGTCAGGGAGCAGATCAAATCCCAGAACCAGTTTTGGGCCCCTCATGGCAGAAAAGACATTGAGTGAGTCCAGAGAAGGGAATGGAGCTGGGGAAGGGGCTGGAGCAGCAGGAGCAGCTGAGGGAGCTGGGAAAGGGTCTCAGCCTGGAGAAAAGGAGGCTCAGGGGGGACCTTCTGGCTCTGACAGGAGGGGACAGCCAGGTGGAGGTCGGGCTCTGCTCCCAGGGAACAAATGATCAAACAAAGAGGAAATGGCCTCAGGTTGTGCCAGAGGAGGTTCAGGTTGGATATGAAGAAAAACATCTTCACTGGAAGGGCTGTCAAGTACTGGAACAGCTCCCCAGGGAAGTGTTGGGGTCATCATTGCTGGAGGCACCTACGAGACTTGTATATGTGGCACTCAGGGACATGATTTGGGGATGGACTTGGCAGTGCTGGGGGAATGATTGGACTCGATGATCTTTTGCAACTTAACTCCAGAATTCTAAGCAGAGCATCAAGATTCCTGTCAGACCAAATTCTATAGTGTTACCATGCCTAATTTTCCAGTGGAACCAATCCAGTGTAACAATACTGGTGGCCATACACGGGCAAGAAGGCAAACAGCAATCCTGAGGTGCAATTTCATAACCCTGTTCCTGTGGGAGAATGTTAGGTGGAAAGTGCGAGAGGTTACTTTTTCCCATCATTTTTGACAAAAATCTTGTCACTTTTGCAAAGCCTCCAGGTCCATCTGCTGGACTAGGCAAACCAGAGAGTAAACAACACTATTCTATTTTAAAATGATAGAAGCGTCTGCATCTCTAATAGTACAAATGCATGCATCTGCCAAACAGACCTAGTGGAACAAGGCTTTCTGAGCATTACACATTCTTCTATTTAAAGACACTAAAAGACACCATGCCTCTATGCAGACATCTCCTCATCCAGTTCTCAGTCTACTTCCTTACTCCAAATAAACTGTGTATGCAACCATCCCACAGCTAATTAAAAATTAGCAATAAGGCCATATGGCAGCTATAATGGAAAATACACTGTTTCTTTTTTCAGTGGATTTCATTATGATTCAACCACACAATGAAAGAAGCACTAAAGAAGCAGCTGGGATTCCAGGAGCCAGAACAGTCTGCTTGTTTTATAACCAACATGCAGCATACATTGAAGAGTTTTTATAGCAGTCTATATCTGATTGCCAGACAGGTCTTGGGGATTATAAAGAAACCTTTTTTGACCTGGAGAAACAATCATTGAGAGGCAAAACTGAATTCCCAGTTTGTTCACCACCAGCAAAGCCAAAACCAGAATCCAATCCCATGGTCTCCCCTCTCAGCCTAAGGCCTCTCGAGAGGGGTCTGCAGAGAGCTCATGGAAACAAATCAGTGTACAGGATTTATAATTAGGAGCCCCATTGTTCCTCCAGGAGGAAGTAACAGTGATTTAAGGGCCCAGAGCATACAGACCCACTGCTCCCAGTACACGCTGCCAGATGTGCATGTTCTCTCCACATCTGGTTTTCAGAGCAAAACTTCACAGGATTCAAATTACAAAAGGCTGACACCACGTGTTTTCCATCATACTTGTCCAGCCAAACTAGACATACACAACAGAAGTCACGAATTTCAGGTTGCAGCTTTCTACTTGGCCATTAGAAGAGTACAAATTAGGAAATCTATACCTGAGCACAATATGTTTCACCCTGGGCAGATAGATCACTAAGAGGCCACTGGCCTATTAGCTGTGCAACACAGAGGTTTCTGTTCCCAGTTCCCATTAGTGCTGTGCCCATTCCCAAAGGCAAACGGGGTTTGCTCACACAGAATTGGTGGTTTAGACCCCCTGCCCATGGCCCCTGAGCAGCCTGTCCTGAGCAGAGCTTCAGCACCCAGGTTCAGAAACTCCTCCTGAAGGCAACCTGGCAGAACCCCTTGAAAAGTGGTGCTCTCCCACTGATCACACTCCCACTCATTCCCTTCCACCTCCGTCCTCCTCACCACAACAATTCACAGCTCCCTCAGCACAGGGCAGAAGTGCTGATGCAGCCTGTGACAAGAACCAGAGGCAGGTACGCTACAGCCACCACAGAATCACAGAATACCCTGAGCTGGAAGGGACTCACAAAGCATCGAAGTCCAACTCCTGGCCCTGCAAAGGACATTCCAACAATCCCACCCTGTGCCTGAGAGCACTGTCCAAATGCTCCTGGAGCTCTGGCAGCCTTGGGGCCATGCCTGTTCCCTGGGGAGCCTGTTCAGTGCCCCAGCACCCTCTGGGGGAAGAACCTTTTCCTGATATCCAACCTAACCCACCCTGACACAGCTCCAGCCATTCTCTGGGTCCTGTCCCTGGTCACACAGAGCAGAAATCAGTGCCTGCCCCTAAGGAGGAGCTGCAGCCCCTGGTGAGCTCAGACCCTCAGTCTCCTCCAGCTGAACAGACCCAGTGCCCTCAGCTGCTCCTCAAAACACTCCCCTCAAGGCCTTTCACCATCTTAGTAGCCTCCTCTGGACACTCGTAGCTCTCCTCTGGACACAAGGCCTACCAGGCCAGCAGGCAAAGCAAGGGCAAGTCCCCACACACCACAGAGACCCCAGGGAAAACCTGCCATGGAGGCACAACCCGTGTAAGTGAGAGTAAACAACTTGGTTGGGCTGTGCCCTGAGAAGAAAGCTGAGCTTCATCAGTGACAGTGCACGTCCACAACACAACTCACAGAGCAGGCAGAGAGCAGGCAGAGGGTGTACGAGGGTGGGGATAAGCAACTACCAAGGTCACCGTGCACAAGAGCTCAAGGCTGTGCAGAGCAAGGCACGTGGACATTGTGAGAGCTGAGCAGAACAGAGCTGGCGCCATCATCCTCATCCTGACACTGGCACAGGTCAGATCACCCTCTGGAAACACCTCAGTGACCTTCAGGTAGTTGGCTTCTGTAACAAAACACCCAGATCTTGTTAGTTCAAAGAACCTGGAGGTGTGCTGAAGTTACGAGGTCAGCACAAGGAGGAGCCTTTGGGCAACTGTTGCAGCGGGGATACTGCAACACGCATATATCAAACCAGGAGTCCCATGGAAAAGAAATATATATGGACAGACAGATTCTTGGTAGATGTTTCAGAGATGTTTATTTCTCCAGCCTCATGGCCGGGGCTCTGCCAAGGAACTGCGGCAATCACGGGACCCGAGGGTCCTTGCCTGTGCAGGGGAACACAAACCAACAACGGGGAACGAGGCTGACCAGGGGCAGGGAAATGCCGTGTCTCCCCCCAGGGACCCTCTCCCAGGGCTCCATGGCAGGGGGAGGGACCCCAACAGGCAACATGATTGATTTCTCTTCCTTCTTCCTTGCCAACCTCCAGGTCTCCTAAAATGACTGAGAGGAGCTTGAGGGCTGAAAAGAGAACAAGACTCCAGGGTTGAGAAGGCACACACAGCCCCTCCTGCACTGCAGGAGTGACAAGGATCACAAACCGATGATGTTACAGGTGAGGCAGAAAACTCCTTCTCCTTGTGATACATGACAGTGTCTCTGTATGGTCACATTCCCCTTCAAGACATCATATCCCAGGAACCCTGACAGAGACAGCCTTGGGAATCTTGCAGGCCAAGGTTTCTAGTGATGCCTGAGAGCCCTGTACACTTGACTGGCTCCTTTTGGAAACCTGACAGCAATTTGGCATCCAAATCCCACATGGGCAGCTCTGAAGTAGCTGGACTGCCCCAGCTACACACCTGAATCTCCTCAGCTGTGACCATGACACTTGTGTGCACAAGGTACACAACTAGCGTTCCTTCCAGCTGAACAGCAAAGCTGTGGCTGCTGAAACACCAATTCCTGCAACCAGCAGACTCTGCCTTGCCCTGGGTTTGCCTCAAACCACATAAGCCTGGATCTCTTAGCAGCAAGTTGTTCTGACATGCTTTTGCAATGAAAAAAGCTTGCCAGCTAATCTCCCAAATCTCCTAACATCAAAGTACAATCCAAAGCTCAGAGCAGTGCATTGGAAAACTCCACCAGCGTCGTCTGTTTTCAGATCAGCTGGCCTGTAACAGTTCTTGAAGTACATAAAAAGGCATTTAGCACTGCTCTGCATAACTATACTCTCTCTTCTGGACTGTCCCATTGCCGATGTGCAAATCAGGAGGATGCATGTATATTAATAAAATGATCTAAATATCACAACTCTTAAACATGAGCACACAGTCAGTAGGATTCATGTATTCATGATCATGCACTGCAGAAGACAGCCTGATGTCCTTGCACAGATTCACCAGGGAGATCAAGAGTCCCCCCTTCAGAGAGACTTTCCAGGAGTTGTGGCTTTGCAGCTCCCCCCATTCCCATCAAGGCCATGTGCAGCTCTCCATACATCAGTCTCACAGGGCTCTCACCCACACACTCCTTGGAACACAAACAGCCAGATGCCCCCTTCTAAAAGTCTCTCTCCAGCTGTCATAATTAATTAATCCTTTAGCTATCATTGAACGATTGCTCTGAAATAAGGGTAGACTTTAAGGAGAAAAGGATTGGAGTTCTGGTTTTGGAAAACTGGAAGCGTTGATAACCACCCTGCTAAGGTTTTATGATGAAGCTTAACAGTATTCTTACAATGAATCTTATTTTAAAGATTGCAACTCTGGAAATAAAATGACTATTAAATGTCTGTTTTCCTTAAAGGGAGGCAAGGCATTTCTTCAACACACTACTGAAGAGCTATAGAGCTATTTTGTGTGTCTTGCTGCATTCTGTCTGGAAGAAAACTTGGAGCTGTAATTCCAAACTCTTGCCTCACCAGGAGACTGTGCCTAAAGCTGCAGTGGGTGAACCACTGTCCTGGGTTGCAGTGTATTCTATTACCATCCTCAGGAGCTGTTGAAACCAGGTGGGGCAGTGTTTCCTTGCCTCCTCCCCCCAGACTATCTTTCTGTTAATTGCCCATCATTGTCCTGCCACCTGACTCAGAGATAACTCCCTCCAGACTATCTTCTGTTAATGAGCCTAATCAACACTTTGCCTCATGACTCATTACCCCATTGTGAGATGCTCCACCCAGAGGGAGGAACCAAGCATCCCATCGTGGATATAATCTGGGACTCTGACCACCAGAGACACCCCTTCCCACTGGATTTCCAGAGGACAGGAGCTACACAGCCACCACTGGACCTTCTGAGGAGGAGCAGACCCTTTGTTTCTACAGGATCACCACTTCGGGAGGACTGCAGCCACCATTCTACCAGACCACCACCACCACCACCCTGACTAACAGGGTGCCAGGTTGTATCCTAACTCTGTCAGTTTAACCCAGTGTTATCAGCTTTTATTGGTTTTTTTTTTTCTTTCCCCCTCTTTTTATTTCCCTATTAAATTGTTATTCTGACTTGGTGTCTCCCACTAGTTTGTTTTCAAACTAGCACAACCACCCTAGCCTAAGTGCAGCTACAGGAGGACAATATGGGGGTTATGATACTGTTAAAAGCACAATTCTTGTGCATGTAAAGCTCATTTCAGCTGAGACATTGACACAGACTATATTCCCAGTACAGCTTTTGCCAGAATAGAACACAGAACCCAAAACAGCATTGCTCTACCAAGACTAAAACCAGACCAGGTCAGGCCTGAGCCCTATGGGAGAAACAGCAATTAGGCTACACAGGTTCCAACTGGAAATTTAGGTCTGTGTAAGTTAGTGGTAGAAAGGATAATAAATCAAGCTTGAAATATGAATCTTGATATGTTTGCACAGACTTTCTATATATACACACATATCTGGAACAGTATGTAGCTTCAGTATAGCTACATGCAAATTCCTTTCTTAAAGAGCAAGTAATTCCACTTAACCAGCACTCATATCGTCTGCTGTGGGGACATTTCAGCAGCAGTAGCACATCACAATGCACAGACACACTCCTCCAGCCAAGCATCCTCTCAGTCTGCAGCAAATGTACTTGTGTGAAACAGGACCACAGAATTAGACCCTACACATTTTGTATTTGTCTCTCCATCTACCTAAAAATTCGCTGCCACATCCTTTGAGTATGGAAAGCAAATTAAGAAGGGCGTGAGACACCATCAGCACATCTCACGGAGACACAGATGCCAAGAACAGCACTTTAGCCTCCCTTGATATGCACAAAACTTTCCCCTTATTCAGCTCCTGTTGCAATAATCCCACCCTCTCTCTCTCCTTCATTCTCCTCTCCTACTGATTTCATCAGGCACAAATAAATGGCACTTTTCTCACCCCTGTGCCCACCCTCAATCATGTCACTGGGACACAACACTAAGCAATTGATTGTTTTATTTCTCTCACTGACTCCCCATATAGGCTATACACACACACAGAGTCACAATAATAGAAAGCTTATTTAGCCAAACACCTGCTGCCCAGATCTTTCATACAGTGTGTTATGAGGAAAAGAAAACCAAGCTTTGCAAGTAAACTGGGAGTGACGCTTGCAGCAAACCCCCTCCTTTATTTCAGTACAGCAACATCACTGACAAACAGGAAAGGGCAGATTTTTTCAATTTCCTTTTGCAGATGAAGTCGAAACACAGCACTACCTGAAACAGTATATTTTACAAAATCTGAAAAGAAGCTAAGGAATCATCTGGCTTAACAGCTGTATCTTCTATGGGCCCTGCCAGAACTCCCAACAATTTTCTAAGGTATTTAAAGCAGATGTTGGAGCTCTTGAACAGGTGGCACATCTTGAAAGACCAAATCACAGAATCATGGAATGGTCTGGGTTGGAAGGGACCTTAACACCCAAATCATTTCATTCCCCTGCCCATGGGCAGGGACACCTTCCACTATCCCAGCTTGCTCCAAGCCCCATCCAGCCTGGCCTTGAACACTGCCAGGGATGGGGCAGCCACAGCTTCTCTGGGCAGCCTGTGCCAGGGCCTCACCACCCGCACAGGGAACAATTTCTTCCTCATATCTAATGGAAACCTCAGATACACCAAGATAGAGCCATGGGACAGTAACACCAGGCAAACTTAGATATCTGCAGATTTCCATGTGGCCTAAATGGGGGACAAGGGGAGAAGTAAAAACCAAAGTGGTCGCAGAGCACTGGAACTGACACATCCCCACTTTTCTAAGGATGGGCATCGTGACTGATTGTAAGATTAGGAACACAAATCTCCCTCCATGCTCTCCATGGCCTTTCCTGTCCTTTCTTTGGCCATGTCCCTTCCCTGAGGACTCTCTAGTAGTAGCATGGTGGGGTTGAACTCACCTGCCGCTTTTCCTGCTGCAGGACTCCACTAAATACTCACTGGTGACAGCCTGCAGGCATTAATAATCAGCAAGACTTTTCTCCCTGGGGCATTTTTACCCAAACTAGGGGTTAAAAATATTCCTGGGAAGGAAGAGGAAGGGAGGAGCCAAACAGACAGTGAGATCACTCACCCACCTTCCATAGGAAACCAGGGTAAAAACGGCTTCCCCACGAGCTGCTCTTTCTCTCGAGTCAGGGCTGCCTAAAAAGTCTGTTCATAAAAACCAGAAAAACGCCAGAAAATGCAGAAACATGCAAAGTGTAACAGTGTAAAGCAGAGCTTTGGGGTAGAAATGCAAACAGTTAAGCAATGTATAGAACTTGACTTAAAACACTGATGAATTTGACCAGAGTCTTACCCCTACCTCACCTCTCAGCATAGCCACAAAGCATCACAGCATGCTGCTAAGGCAAGAGCAGCAGCAAAGCTGTTTGCACGCTGAATTAGAGTTTGAATGCTGCCACAGTGACCATCACCAGCCTGCTACGAACCTCACCCACCCTCCTGTCACACAGCCAGGGTGGCAGCTCACACTGACCACCCTGACAAGCCTAATGAACTCTCCTCTCCCCACAGAGCCTCTCCAAAAATGCATTGCAGCAAATTATGAATTAGCCAAAAAAAATTTTAAGTTTAGATGCTCATGGGTTGGCAGACACACATCATGGTTATTTATGACCTGTGATTAAAGACATGAAAACCACAAATAAAAACCTTTTCAGTATCATTACAAGGAGCTTTGAGCTGTGTCGCTCAGAAGTTGTGCACAAAAAGGAAAAGGATTGATATAAGTGAATTTTAGCTCTCACACAGACCCTGTTAAAGGTCACTGTATGAGCACAGCTGGGATACTGACAGCTGCAATAAAAAGGCAGAACGTATAAAGAGCCCTCAGGCTGGAGCTTTTGGTGCTGATGGAGGCAGAAGAGGCAAGGATGATTTCAGGCTGCAGCAAATGAGCAGCCAGCATTCCAATTTGCCATGGAGAGGGCAGGATTTGCTTTGGGAAGATCGTTCTGACCTCTGCTGGTCCCCTCAGGGAAACCCAGCAGAAACCTGGAGGAAGGCCAGGAATTCCCAAGGGCTGAGCACATGGGGAAACGTTGACCACATCGGCTCCTGTAAGGTCTAGCAACTCATTCAAAGAATGCCTCTCAGATGAGCTTCCAGTTTGCATCTGCTCCACACTCACATAAAAAAAAAAAAAAGTTTCTAGCCCTGAAATTTGCTCCTGAGGCTGCCCAGGCCCTACCAGAAGCCACGTTCAAGCCTCTCTTCCCCTGGTGCAGACCCCCCCAGCTCATCACTCTTGGCCCTCTCCGGTAGCACAGCCATGGCTGGGACAGCCTCCCAGAGATCTGCTCCACAAAGGGAAAAAAGCCATTTCCCTTCACAACAAAGGGGCTGGGCCGCCTGCAGCACCAGGCAATGTCACACCCACCAGTGGGTCCTGAGGCTTGCAGACAGTCACATTTCAGACTGGAAGGAATATTCACACAAAAAGCTGCCCCTTGTGTTGCAGTTTCCTCCCCATGACACCGACAGAAGCGCAGCTGCGAGGCTTTGATGTGGTTCCCCGCTAAGGACCAGGCACAGCAACCAAAAGAGGCCCTTCCATTGCCATGAGGAGCCGTGGCCACCCAAGTAAGTAAAACCACAGGCAAACTCAGCCAAACCAGCGGGTGGCTCCTGCTGAAAGTGGGCACCTCAAGAACAGGGCCTGGTGATATTGAAATGCCTAAGAAGGGAAGCTGCCAACCCGTTTCAGCTTAGAAGTCACCTTTGGCACGCGCTTTTTTGGAGCACGCGCTCGGCATCCCTGCCAGAGAGTTTTTTCCACCATCTTCCTTCGGAAGCAAATGAGATCATCTCAGGAAGGCCCAACTGCTTCAGCTGCTCCTCAGAAGAACCACGTCAGGGAAACTTGATTAAAAATAGATAATAAAGGAAATACCAGTAAGCTACACCAAAACAGCCAGCAGAAGGGAAGGGAAATGATTTCCCTGAACCAGGTTTCAAGGCCTAATATTGTGTTTTTAAATATTAAAAAGCTGTCTTTTGAACGTTTCTGGCAATTCATAGACTCAGTATGGGCAAAACGTGCTCAACAGCCAGCTGAAAGGAGGCTGAAACTTGAATTACATCCCTACCCTATGCACACCAGACACTAGGACAAAACCAAGGCCAGTTTGAACCAGCCATCAAGTCAGAGTTGCATTAAGCCATAGGGTGAGGACACACAGATTTCCTGCTGGCAGATCCCAGGAGTCTGGGGATAGCATGGAGGCAGAGTTTCTCCACAGAAACCAGTACTGGTGAGTCAGGGAAGCCGAAGAGAGCAGCACACACCATCCCCAGAGGACATTGCGCTCGGAGGAAGGGCACACTTTGTGTATTCAGGACCGGGCCAGCTTTATCAAGTCTGGCAATGAGACACCTCCCTATCTACAACAGCAACAGCGGCGCTATCTCCGCACAGCCCCTGGCCAGGGCCGGCGGCTCTGGGGACACCTCGCACACATGCCCACACCCCAGGTCGGGGTGTGCAACAGGGACCGAGCCCCTCAGTGTGGGTGCTGGTGCATTGGGCTCGGGCTGGGGAACTTCTCCAGGCTCTCTGCAGTGAAGGGGAGGCTTTCGCCTCCCTGCCCAGCTGGCACCAGCAGTGACATCCCACATGGACACACTCATACAGCCTGGGGTACGTGCGCCCATGCGGAGTCCTTGAGAGCCAGGTGGGTTGGATGAATGTATCTGGTTATGAAAATTACTCTGGGCAAAGTACCGCCATCAACATAAAGCCTATGGATGAAGCAGACCTGGAAAGAAACACAGGTGGACTTAACCATTCCCTCGTGGTTTCCTCAACTCTCAGACCACAAGAAAATGACAGCCACAGTCTCACTGGTCACCAGAAATTTATTTTATAGCACAAAGCGGGTTCTGGGGTCACCTTCCCGGACGTACGACATGAGCTGAAGTCACGCTGCCCATCGCTCCAGCCGCTCCCCATCGCTGCCATCCATCCCCCATCGCTCCAGCCGCTCCCCATCGCTGCCATCCATCCCCCATCGCTCCAGTCTCCCCCTTTCCTGCCAGCCGCCTCTCATCCCTGCCAGCCGCTCCCCATCGCTCCAGCCTCCCCCCACGCCCGTCCCCGGCCGCGTTGTGGCTCTCGGGGGCGGAGGGCGGGCACGGCCCCTCCGCGGGGCCGCCGAACAAAGCGCGGCTCAGAGGCTCCGCCGCTGCTCCCGCGGAGGAACGGGACGGGACGGGACGGGACGGGACGCGACGGGACGGGACGGGACGGGACGGCGGAGCAGCCACAAGTCACGCCGGCCCCAAGCACGCTCCTTCCTTCCCTCCGCGCCGGCGAACTCACCCTCCTTGGCTTTCTTCTTCCTGGCCAGGGTCCCGCCGAGCTTGCCCAGGAACGACTCCTCTTTCTTCATCCTGTGCGGCCGCAGCGTCGGGGACCGGACGGGCGCGGCGGACATCGGCTCTGCCGGGGGAGCCCGCCCGGCCCTGCCCGATCCTGCCCGGGGGCTGCGGGGCCCGCGGAGCCGAACCAAGTCCGGGAGCGGGGAATCACTCGCCCGAACGAGCGGGGCCAGCCCGCCGTGTGCGCTCACAGCCGCTCGCAGGACTGGGAAGCGCTGCAGCCACAGCGCCCTGCCACGGCCGGGAAGTCCGCGGGAGGCGGGGGCGGGACGAGCCCCGGACACCCCCGGGGGGCCGGGGGCGGGCACCGGGAGGCTGCCCGGGCCCTCCCGAGCATCACCTGCGGCCAGGCGGGCGAGCCCCTCCTGCGGGGCACCTGGTGCGCCGGACCCACGCGGGTGCAGGAAAAGCGGGTTAAAAGCATTGCAGGAAACAACGCCCCCGATCCCACCACAGCCGGACCAGAGTGGTGTTAGGCTTGAAAGTACATAAAGATCAGACACCAAAGAACATCCTTCCTTAAGAACAAGTATATATTCCACGTTTTGCAACAATTGGACACAACTGAGGGCAAACGCTCAGCATGTGCCGTTTGCCAGGGCACAGCAATTCCTTGCTGGCTTCATTCAGATGTGCCTCCTGATTTTGCAGCCATGCGCCCCTTCTGTCAGACCAGCCTGCCTTCTCCTCCTGGCATGTTGCCGGTCAGGTCTGAAATCTCCTCTGTGGGAAGATCGAGAAGGGGGCTGTAGGTTCTGTGTTTGCCAAGCCCCCACCTCCCAGGTGTCCTAGCACTGCTGCTGCCATCAGCACGGGGGGTGTGCACAGAAACGGCCCAAGCCAGAAACTTGGTTGTGATCCCGCAGGGAGAATTTCTTATTCCTTATCATTTTACAGCAGCCAGGAGAATGATAAGGGGTTGTGGAATACGCGTTAAAAGCAGGTCCTGAGGAGTTTATAGTGTTTAGGCTCTGATACTGTTTAAGCCCCTGAAGTGGTTCCACTGATTTTAACGGGACTGCTGGGTCCCCAAAGTCACACACAAGCTTTGGCTGTGCTCCTGCGAGCAGCGTCTCTGTCAGCAGCCCTTGGCCCAACAAAGAACCGCATTCAAATCACCACAGCTTGGCTCAGGATCTGCACACCCAGCTTATATGCAACAGATTTGCAGGCTTGACCTGACACAGAAGCAACACTGCAGGACACATCCAGAGCAGAAGGTAGCAGAGATTATTTTCTGAGTTAGTTTCACTAGAGATTTAATCCAAACTAATTCCCTCTGTCACCCAGACCCACTCTTATCCCTCACCTCCAGTGGCTTTTTTACAGTCACTTTGGTAACTAAAAGAAAAACCCAACCCAACGAACAAAAACCAAAATCACCCAGCCCAAGCTTTTCCGTGTGACTGAGCACGGAGTCACCCGAGGGCAAGTGCCAGCAGAAGGGAAGTGGAGGGCACACATGACCAGGCTGGAAAGACTCTTTCGAATGGCAGTGCAGACTTCTGTGAACTTTATTGAAACTGCTTCTTTGGAAGAACAGATAAATTTCATTTCCTGCAACAACAGTGTGTTGCCCGTAGTAGAGGCTTTTAGACTGCAAATGAGAATTTACCGGGGTGGGATCAATACCAGTTAAAAAACCACTTTGCAAAATGAAATAATTAGCAAGGATGTCAACTGCATTCTCCTGGCATAAGCCACATGAGACATTTTACAATTGCAAGCTCAATTTTCAGTTCATCAATTACCTCAACTGATACAAAACCCACACATTAAAGTTGATCTGCAACAGGACTAGCAGAGTGGATATTTTCATTTCATAAAATGCATACCGAAGTCTTAGGTTACATTTAGCTTTAAGGCAGAATGGGAAAAGCATTTTATCCAACCTCTGGGGGGAAAAAAACCCCATAAAAATCGATCAGTTCTCATACCAGATTTTAAAAATGAAATTGCAGTCAGAAAATGTGTCAGTACAAACTTTTAGCAAGAAAGCAAACAAACTGGTTAATTTACACACACAGACCAAATGGTAAATAAAACTTCCCTGACTCCAGTACAGCACTCAAGATGTAACCACTTAAAAGAAAGTATCTTTTAATAATTGAAATAAAGCCACACAGATAGATCCATTCACCTCTGACTTTGATGTCCTATCTATTTATAAAATGCTTCAGTTGGTAGCTAAGTAGAAAAAGCACTCAGCCTATTGCAAAGCGAAAGGAGGCAGGGCTGTTTGAGACAAGAGAGAGCCCACAGCAACAAAAAGTCAATTACACTTCAGAAACACCGAAACAAAACTTGGAGCCTTTTTAGGACTCGTCAAACAAATAGGGCTCTTCTAAACAGGAAATGAAGAGCTGTCACCCCTGCTTTGATCAGTGTTAGTGTGCAGTGATTTAACTGGCTAATGGCCACTAACAGGGACACAGCTGCTGCTGCACCAGGTCAGTGGCCTGCAGCTCAGAGCAAGCCCAGCTATGTGGTTTAAACCCTCCATAATGAATGAGATACCAGCCCTCTGCAGCCAGAAAATTCTCTCTGGTACCTTCCTCTCATTAGGGAGGAGATTCCTATATATTTCTATAAGAATATATTCAGTATTTCAATAATGACTGTACACCCATTAAGAAAACTGCCAGAGCATAAACATGTCATTTTAGAGAATTACATTGAAAAGACTAAGCCTAGTTTAAAATGTTTTTTATTTTCAGTGCTGAACTGCTAATTTAATATTTAGGTGAACATTTAAAAGTCTGAATCCACATTTGCTCATTTTAACATTGCTCACCTTCTTTTTGATAGAGGTGTTTCTTCCTTTATTTTAACCTCATAGCATTTTATACTGCTTTCAAAATTTTAGACTACCTGAGGTTACTGTAATTAGAGGTATCACAAAATAAGTAACATTGAATATATGGTCTCTCTTCTTCAGATATTGAAGCAAGGCAAACCTACCCACTTAAACCAGCAAATTATTGCAGCCTTGTTCTGTTCTAACACCACCTGTACTGACTTTCTAAGATGATTGAAATTGTAAAGACACAAGACACAGTTCATTTTTCTTCCTGGTCTGCCAGATGAATGAAAATGTGCTGGGGGTGTGACTGCTGGTGTTTGGGTTAAATTTTGTTGTTTGGGGCTTTTGGGGGGGCAAGGTTAATAAAGTTATTTATTAAATACTGAGGTAGGAATGTACCACCTTACTGATGCCACTGATTTGCTTCAGAGTGCCTTCTATCATGTATTCTATTTAACTTAAAAGCTTTTACAAAGACAATTTATTCCATGCAGACTTTGGCTCTACCAGCTGCAGACTGGGTTGCGTTTTTTGCTTAAGAAAGCACAGGATACACTCAGCACAATTTAAGGTAAAATTATCCAACAGCATTGCAGTTGCTAACAGCGATTTACCATTGCTCTCATAAAACATACATCCACTATTTCAACAAGTTTGCCATGGTGGAGAAGCTGTGCAAAAATTCTCCTGAAAAAGATCCCTACTGAAGCTGTGGCTGCAGGCTCCAGCCCTCTTGAAAACAAGACAAGAATAGCAGAAGAAACTACTGTACACTCAAATTCTGTAATTTCAGGATTATTTTCTTATGCTCTTCCATACAAAGTTTAGGTTAATCTTCCAGACATCTGACCAGCTCCTTAATAGTCCCACAAAGGAGTCATGGTATTTTCTTTCCCCCATAACATCACAGTAAAAATTCATACTTTTTCATGTGAGTGCTCACCCAGCCCAGAGAAGGGAGAGCCAACCTGACCCCCCCTGCACTTTTCCATGTGATCACACATGGGAGAGAGACTTAACACTTCCCTCAAAGGGCACAATAGGGACAGAACTTTCTACACAAATGCCTGACAAAACCAGCAGGTGTTTTGCAAAAGTAGGAAGTGCTAAACATTAGTTGCTACACCTCTGCAAAGACTGGCAACTGTGTTAAAAAAGGCACAGAGTCACAGCAAAGGTACTTACATTGAAGCACGCTTCCATGTTATTGAGGTCAGCATAGTAATTTATTTGTAAAGCTTCTATTTTCAAATCAAATACAGTTATGGCCTTAATATGGCAGCAAACCTGCCCTTATATTCTCACAACCTCACAAGTTTCCTCTTCCACCTTCCCTAAGCCCCCTAGAAACTTACTCATTAGCAGCACCTGATACCACCAGATTTCCAAACATAAAGTGCAATTTCAACTTTTTAATATAACCAGAACAGCTGGAAACCACCCATGCTCTGAGAAATGGTGATGGAAATATTGGCCATGCTTCCGACATGCTGCTGCCACCTTCTCACTGCCTCTTGGGTGCCCCAACACACCACTGAGACTCTTCAAACCTTGTCCCAAAACTCCTCTCCTCCCCAGGTCTCCCTCAGCCACCAGAAAGGGCTCCAAGTAGTGAATTAAGGTCACAGCTGAAGGGACTCTGCGACCTGGTGGGACCCGCAGCCTCAGCACTGCTGACATGAAATGAGGAGCCCAAGAGCACATCCCAGGTGTGCTGTTTGGGGGCACTCCTCACCACCTTGCTGTCCCTAACAGCAAGCGGCATGCCCGAAGAGCAAGAGCATCTTCACTACTCCACAGGTAAAACGATATCCAAAACTGCCCATTTAAGCAAACACCAAGCTTCTGATTCACAGTTCTGACTGCAGGCCTTACTCCTTCTATCCTTTCAACTCTGGCCAGAAAAACAACCACCAAGAACATGGATTCATATCTTTCCAAAGCTGTTCTCCCACTGAGCACTATGGCAGCTTCTACTGGAATTCTGATTTCTACCTTATCCATTTTAAGTATCTGGACCTCTGCAGCAAATTTTAAGTGGAAATATATTAATCATACCAATATTCCATAGAAGCAACCACAAAATCCAGATGTTTCTTCCAGAAGAATTCAGAAATACTTTCTATACTGGATAGCCTTTGTGCACTTGTGGTACGCCATAAGAAAATGTTACTTTTCAATCTAGTGCAATGCCAGCAGGAAAACAGTGACCCAGGCAGAGGCCCATGGAACATCATTTTGCTCCCTTTATCCCACTGGACGATTCTCTGGCGAGTGGCACAGAGTGGTCTGTCAGACAATGTGCTCAAAGGTCTCTTCAGCCTTCAGCAGTTTCTTCCATTCCTCCCTTGTTTCTCACAGAGGTCAGAGCTTAATTGTGGCCTGGCTGCTGTGTGGTGTGCATACTGAGTTAGGGCTCTTCCCCTAGGCCTGCTCAGCTCAGAACACTGCTGAGCCCTCTCAAACAGCCAGCTGAGCTTGGGGCTCTTGTATCATACTAAAGAATGGCACTTGAGCAACCTTGAGTAAAACACGGTGTGCACAAAATAGAACTCTTAAGGCAACAAAATACAGCTAACTTTGAACTCCTAGGAGAAAACCCTAACAGTATTTTAGTATCTAAACATTCACATTAAAAATATTTTCATATGTCAAAATGTTGATAGTGCTGGGAAAAAACCTAATAACATTTGTTGACATTCTTAACATAGTTTCATATTTTATCTCATAACAACAAAAGAACCATCAAAAATCCTTGGTTAAATATATACTTGCTATAGTATCTGTTAGATAAACACACTGAGAAAGTTTTTTTCTATCAAATTTTGCTATTTGAAGCAGCTGACTTCTGTCATTCACACAATTTTGAACATCTGTAAGCCTACTGCTGCTACTTTATGAGGAGGGAAGGATGTTTAATCAAGCAGAGCTCTGCAAATCCAGGCAGTCCAGTTTTTAGCCTTCATATTTTAGAGAATTATCAACTAAACCAGATTTAGTTACTCTATTACACCAACAGCAATACAGACCAATGCTAAAGCAATGTATAAAATTGTGTTCTCTTTAGAAAGAATGGAGTCTGAGTGCTGACTTGACTGGGAACGGGCTTTCATGGCAGTCCTGACACATTCAGCAAAGTCAAGTTGAGCACCAGCATGTCCAAAGCTGTGTCTTTAGCTGAGAAGAAAAAACCAGGAGTCTAACAGCTTCTGTATTTTTGTTCTGCTGTCCCAGAGTCTTCTCTGTATTGTGATTTTAAACCTACCAACGCTTAATAACAAAAAAAGGTGAATGTAGATGCAAGGAAAGTGCACTCCAAGTTCAGCATGACCACACAGGATTGATACATATAAAAATTATCAGTATGCAACTACCTCCAAAGATGTTGGGACCAAAGTAGTGAATAAGTCCCTCCTTATAAACTGGAATATACTCCAAGTGATAAAGCCAGGGGTGACTTGGAAGTGAAATTAACATCTCAACAAGTCAGTAGAGAGACAAAAAGGGAAACCAGGTAGTTCCACACATTCATGTGTCTGGAGTCCCTTTTTGCAACTGCTACAAAAAGCTGTTTTTGCAAGACATCAATCAACAGCTTTGCTGAGAGCATTAAGACACTCAGAGCCCTGAACCCTTCAAAATTATGATTTTAGTACTTACTATGCTAGACAGATGACCTGAACTTTTACAGTATGCAATTCAGATTGTAGGAGGCATTTAAACAGAGGTGATTTACAGTAGTGAAATATATTCAAATCAGAACATTTTAATTCCTTTAGAACCATTAAAAGATATCATTTTTGACTCGTAACAGCTTTTCTAGGGACTTGTGGTTGGAAGAAAGTAGGCTGTGCAGGCCAAAACTCTGATGATATGAACAATATTCAAGAGCCAATATCTGACACAACTCTAATATTTCAAGTAAAAGCTGTAAGACAGACTCCTACAAACACTCTCCCATCTTTGATAAGAATCAGAGGTACAATGAACCTTTAGAGCATAATTATTTAATGTAGCTTCTTGTGGAGTCCAAGAGGTAAATCACTCAGCTGTGTGTCTGCATTTCAAGGAAAAAAGACCATTTTGAAGTATGTTATAGTCTTGATTTCATCTTCAGAGCACAATTTCATTTACTGATGTAAAATATTTCTGTATTATAGAAATCTTATTCCTGCTCCGAACTGAACACCATCACATATCCTGAAAAGAAACAAATAATAAACAGTGTAAGTGATACAAAAGGTACTGATGAAATTAAAATCAACTCTCCCTATCCCCAAATTCCCAACGTTTTAGCAGACAAAGGCTTTTTAAAATAAATGTTCTGACAATCTGTCGTCCGTAGGGAGCATTTGTATTTCCAAATAAAGCCCATAATTTTGAAATTGCTATTATACATTCACACTGCCTACAGAAACATAATCCTGCTCCTGTATGAAAGAATCTCACACAATACTCACAGACAAGAACAGGGCTCCTGAAGCTTTTTTTGTTGCATACTATAATATTTGCTTGATGCAGGAGAATTGCTTGCTAACAAATGAATTTGTTCTTCTCTTCTCTTTACCTGTAAACTTGTTTTCATTTTTCAAGCAAAGACATTAAACTACGTATTTATCAAAGACATCAAACGAGGTATTTATCCAATCGTTTGGGTTTAGAAGGCTTAGGAAAACCCCACAAGCTGTTTCCCCACAAGAAATGAAGCTGCTGCACAGCTGTTTATACATTTCAACAGCTGCTCTCAAGTTTAAGGAACTCTGACACTTGAGAAGCAAAGTCTTAACCCAGCTGTGAAACCAAGGTGAATAAAGCAGGCTGGAAAAGCAGCACTGAGATGTCTTTGTTGGTATGGAATAAACAAAACTACAAAGCAGAATTCTCTCTAAGAAAGCAGAACCTCTAAAGAAGTCAGTGTGCCAAACCAACCTGTCTCCAGCCTGTACTCCCATGGGGAAGCAGTAGTTGAGCTCCAGCCTGGCGATGTTTCCCAGGCGCAGCACGATTCCGGCGCCGTAGGACCAGCGGATGTACTCTGCCAGCCTCTGCAGGTGTGCCCTGGGACCGTCACCTGCAGTCAAACACCAAGGCATGAGAAGCAAAGCAAGACAGCAGAACCAGAACCAAACTGCTGGGATTTTAGCTGGACTGCTGGCTGGTGTCTATGTCCTGCTGCAGGGTACCTACTAGCAAGAAGGAGGAAATGAGTATTAAAGATTTCAATGTCTTTACTGCTCTCTTCCAGTACTTGAAGGGAACTTACAGGAATGATGGAGAGAGATCGTGGGCAAGGGCCTGGAGTGACAGGACAAGGGGGAACGGCTTCAGGCTGACAAGAGAGTAAGTTTGGATTGTGTATTAGGAAGAAATTGTCTCCTGTGAGGGTGCTGAGGCCCTGGCACAGGTTGCCCAGAGAAGCTGTGGCTGCCCCATCCCTGGCAGTGTCCAAGGCCAGGTTGGACGGGGCTCTGAGACACCTGGGATAGTGGAAGGTGTCCCTGCCCATGGCAGGGGGGAAAACAAGATGAGCTTTAAGGTCCCTTCCAACCCAAACCATTCTGGGACTCTATTCTATCATTTAGTGGGTCTCTACTATTTTAAAGTTGATTGAAGTATCTCCCTCCCATATGGATGCCACCTTTCCTACAGCAAGTGAGGCAGATATCAAATATCACTATATTCTAAAACTGACTGAAATCATACTGAAAAGTCACATGTTAATACACTGAAATATATATTGAATAAAGTTAGGGATGGGAGGAAAAAAAAAGAGTCCCATCAGCTACCACACCCTCATCTAATGCCACCACTTTTTTTCAGTTCATCCCAGTAAACACCAGAACCTCACTAAAACATCATCTTTCATTCTCCCTTCAGAATGGTGTTAGATAGCAAGTGTTAATTACACACTGGTCTGCAAACATCACCGGTTCACAGACACTACCATTATCCTCCTGGCTCTCTTTCCTACAAGTTGTGCTAGAATTTATGGGGTGAGCTAAATAAACTACTGCTTATCTGTCAAATATATAAGTTAAAAGCAGCAGGTTTTTGACAGGCACCAAAATATATGCAGTAAACAAAGTGCTTCTGAGTGAACAGACACAGAACAGCTCTCCTTTGTGCTTTTATATGAAGGCAAGAGGGGTTTTTATTCTGTTCAGTCTTACCATAGTTGAGATTGCAGAGATTTCCAGCATTAAGGAAGAAATGTGTTCGGAAAAGATCCCCAAAGCCTCCACGGCCAGGCCGGAAAGGGAGAGGGGTGTAGAGATGAACCCCTCCAGCCCAGTAGGCTTCTCCTCCCAAATAATCACCTGTTCGGGCAAAATGTTGGAATAAAGGCATTTACTGTGGAACATATTATAAGAATCACTTGTTAAAGGTACAAAAACACATCTGTAAGTTGTTTTACATTCCACTTTTACCCTTTACAACTCTTCCCATTGGCTTCTAACTCTCTCCAAACTCACTACTATTAGTTAAAAAAATTAGCACTTACACATTTCTATAAACCTTCCAAGGGAAGTGCATTTTTCTTCATTCCCTCACTAGAAGAGCCTGAGGCATGCACCTACTCATGGTAGTTCAAGAGAAGGACCTCCTGAACATCTCTGCAATACTTTCCTTGGTTTTAAAACTGAGAAATTGATACAATTGAACAATTCACTTCAAAATATAATGGATATTGAATCCACTGACAACAGCAGAGTAAGGAATAGAACTGAGGAAGCTCCTGGCTCTCCAAACACCTCTGTTGAGCAGATTATCTTTTCCCTAAGGTACCTGAACACAGGCTGTATCAAACAGAGACTTGCTATAACCACATTTTGGGAACTTTTCCAGCTTGAAGGTTGCTTACTAATTAAAATGATGCACTGGAAGTGTGCAAGTCTGAACACACACATAGTTTACAAAATCAGTAATTAATTATGGTTTAACTAAGAAGTATCCGGCTTTACCCCATTGTGAACTAATCTGTAACAATAGATCAAAGCCGTAACACTTCTCCAAGTACAGAATGAGTGTAATTATTTTCAGGTTATAGGGAGTTTAAGGACTCTCTGTGGCTCTCTGTTACCCACTAATATTTACAGTATTGTCAGAGGAGTGGGGTTTAAAAGTGTCAGACCTTCACTCTGGGGTCCAATGCTGTACATACTGAATCCACGCACACTTGTTGGTCCACCAAGGTAAAACCTAGTGAATACAGATAAATTTAATGTAATGCTTTACTCAAAGGTAACTTTGTAACAGGTTTAATAATGTGATCTTTAAATACCAGCATTAGAAGGCAAAATTGGGTACAGAGTGAGCAGAGTGACAATATGGCTTTGTGTCTGAATAAACCTATGCCTGCTACAGGATTTTGCAGGAGGTAAATACCATTTTGCAACCATAAATATGGGCAGGCAGAGCAGCTACACAGCAAATTATAAATTTTTACCAGCCCAATATGAAAATGGCTTGAATATGAATATGCAAGTATAGCTAACTAGAAACATTTTATTCTCCTCAGAACTACTACTGTTCCTCTCTTGTGCAGAGTTTTCTGTATACATTACCTGTGCTGACTGGAAAAAAACACCCAGCCATTTAAAAAACTTGCCTGTCAGCTATACTGGATGGCTTGTCTCCAATAGGTACCAGCATTCCGCCCCAGAGTGATGCTGAAACAACCTTTGGAGAGAAAAAGAAGTTGTTTATTAGTACTCATTCCTTAATTTCCCTGACAGTATGAGCTAGATTCCATCACCCAGTAACAGACAGAGCTCCCATCAGTCTCCCAGAGTTACAGCTGCTCACACCCTGTGGATATCACAGCCTGTATGTTGGATTTTCAACAGATTTTCAGGAAACTCTTGATGGTTGCTGCCCTCTTTCTTTCATGCAGTGCTGTGCCTTGAAAAAGTCAATACAGCACATTTGAACCAGATGCTACTTCCACAATGGCTTAAGGGAGCACTCAACCTCATCCAGCACCTCTTTTCTTGAGAATTTTCATGTCTCAAAGTAAGACAACACTGCTGCCATCAATTATTCCTGGCAATTTGAAACCCACAGGAGACTAAGTCCAACAAGCAGCTGCCAAAAATGTACAATGATGACCTGTCTGTAAATTAGCCTTATAATTAAATGAAACCACCTTCTGCAACTCACTATACTGACATCAGATAAACATAGAGAGTTACTCTTTATCTATAAAAAGTAATTCTTGCTACTCAAATCACTGTAACAAATAGATTTAATCATTTGCTTGCTGCCTGTGTAGAAGTACTACTGCCAGACAGTGAGATCTATTGTCAATAACTTTGGGATGCAAATTATTGTAACCCCTGATTTTTAAATCTTCATGATGCAAGTTGCTGTTTAATTCCCCATTCAGCTCTGAGAAGAATTTATTGCACTATCTCCATGTGATAAAAAACTTCTAAATACAGTTAGAAATATTCCTGGGATATGCTGAAATTCTTATTTCAGTTTTTCAATATTTCAATTCAAAACCCTATTTCCACCTAAGTCTATGCTGTTGAAATCAGTCTTCCTATTTCTTCCCAATAACTTTACACACAAGACATAATTACATGCTATGAAAACAAGAGCATGTAAGATGAATAGTTATATATTTATAATTTCAATTATAAAGAAAACTAAATCAAGATTATTCTGAATATTCATGAAGGTTTCAAAACTTTTAAGTTTTTAAAAAACTTACAAAGTTTTTGAAAAATCCCTTCTAAGAAAGACCACAAAGAACAGACATGGCCAGCATCACTTCTGGAAGGAAAATCATTCTTGTGGTCAACTGTGCAACAAGTTCTCTCCAAAATTCCCACTTTTCAAGTGATTGTGCAAAGCAGGAACATAAAGTTAAAAATAAAGGTAGTCCATATTCCAAAAAACAAAATCAAGTTATCTACTCCAGCCACTTTTCACGATCTTTTCCTAATCCAGGATGAAAAATAATCCTTATATTAAGCCTAAGACATAGGTTTAATAGCCCCAGATAAACTTCAGGTCAATTACTAAAATATCTTAAAAAAATTACCGAATCCCAGAGAAGTTGCTTATTGAACTGAAATTCAAAATCCTCTTTCAGAAAGCTCACATCTCCACCTGTATAGCCAGCCAACTCCTGCAAAGACATACATTTATGAAAGTTGCAACATATATTTACATGGTTCTTCCCTTTAAAAGTTCAGCATGTCTGCATCAGCACAGGCAGTGTTTTTCTTTACAAGAAATACAGAAACACTGGCATGAGGGGGCAGATGAATTTTGGACCAAGGCATGTATGAACCTCAGAATAATGAGCTGCATTTTTTTCTTTTCCAAATATTAAACCAACTATTGCTTTCTAAGCCATTTTGTAAATGAAGGCAAGATAGAATGGAGCTGGAAAATTCAGCATCCAAAATCAAGACTGTATTTCTCTAGACCTGAGAAGGTTTCATGTGGTGAAGAAGGGCTGAAGAACCAGACAGCTGCATGACACAATGTGTTATTTTCAGCTCCCATGAAGTGAGTGAACTAACTCAGTGTTAGAGGCAGGATCTAACAAATGACACATTACCTAAACCCTGAATTACAACCACTTTTCTCACTCACAACAGCTCACTGTTGCTTACAGTAGCACTTTTACTTCCAATGGCATTTCAAATCTGCCTCTAAAGCACTAGAGAAATTAATGCTTCTGAAGTATTACCCATACAGCAGAAAAGCCAGCTTTTACAAAGGCTCTGACTGTAAAAAGCATTTTCTGTGCCAAAATAATACATGCATATGTCTTGGAGAGTTATTTTTACCCAGTCTTTCATTTTAGTTCTCAGACTTCCAAATTTTGTAAGTAGCAACAGGACTACAGCCTGGCAATCTGTGCACGACAGTGTTAAAAAAGAAGGGCTAATAAATACCCACTGAAAGTGTAGTGCAAATACTGCCAGGGATAGTGTCTCTCAGGTAATAAATTATTTAATGCTGGTGGAGAGGCTGTGCTCTTTGACCAATGGCATACAAATGAAAATTTGCCACCATAAAAAAAGTTTCACGATTTTGAAAGGCACACTCAGTAAATAGAAAATGTAATTACTGCTCCTCATTGTCTCCTAGTCAATTTTAGACTAACTTCTATCTTTAGACATTTTTAACATGAGCAGCAATTAGATAAATTAAGACTCAAACACACAGACAAAACCCAATAATAGCATAAGTGATTTAAAGCTACCTGATTAATTTTCAGCAAAGCACCTCGTTTTGGCAAGATTGAGGAGTTCCGAGAATCAATTACCATGGCATGCTGAGGAGAACAAAAAAACTGGGTTTAGCTTCTTGTATCTGTTGAATACCTCAGAGTGACATTATTATTTTCCTTCAAAAAATGTGCAAACAGCAGAAGATAACAACAGCTCCAGCTAAGATAAATGGAGCTTCATGGATTTGGGAACAATATCCCTACAGGCTGGCTTTGACATTTATGGGCCACATGAAATGCATATGTTTGTATTTCTGCCCATGGCATGCACCAGAAACAGAGCAGCAGCCCAGCTGCAAACCACCCATCTGCAAAGAGTTGATCTCCTACCATTTGTAAGCTACTAGTGAAAGATGGCAAGTGACCAGAAACTGGGAGAGGGGAGAATGTTTACAAAAGGCTTAGGACGAGGAAGTTTACTCTTCCTGTCTGCTACAAAACAAGGCAATTCTGCAAAAAGAGATGCCAGGTGAGACAGAGGGAGAACAAGCCAAAGCCTGACAGTCAACTATGATTCCCTGTTCTCCCTAGGGGCCTCCTGGATTACTCAGTGGCAATGACCAAACACAGGAAAAGATGTTTGAAGGAAAACACATTCCCTCCAAAGACAAAAAGCTCCTTTGGTATCACTCCTAAGTATGAGATGACTCAAAGCCATGAGTTTTTAAAAAATTATTATGAGAAAGCCTTACAGAGAGAGAAGATTTCAGAGAGTGTCCACTTTCCTCTCGAACAGAAAAGGATGCTGTTCTAGCAAGGCAGCCAAGCTCTCTCCACACACCCTCCCACTTCAGTGTGTGAGTGGTCTTCCAGATGGGAAACTACAATAAAGAATTGAGTAAGTCATGAAAATAACTGCTACAAAATTAAAACAAGTATTTTTTTATATTTGAGTCTATGGATTTCTTCCCAAACTTCTTGAAACAAAGAGAAACCCTTTTCCATTTCAGAGTAATGCTAATTCTGCTCCAGCCAAGAGAGTTAGATGCACACTAATTAATCCATTCCAAATGAAAAATAACTTGAATTGGGCTGATACAGTAAGCTAGGCTGCCAGCTGCCTCTCTGAAATGATAATTTTAAAAAAAAAATGAAGAAAAACATGCTGGCATTTTTATATGGCCAAAATGAGATCGAATTGTAACAAAAAGTCCAAGATGCACAACCTCTGTCATTTTCAAATCACTGACCTCTTTCAAGTAAGGAGAAGTCAGCTCTGTGCATGAGTGATTCCATCACTCAAAAAGTAAACCAAATATGTGCAAGAGCTCAACTGAAATGTGCATGAAGCATGTGTTACACTTGTGCTACACTCACATTAAATTCTGTTGATACTCCTCTGTCTGTTTCTCGAAGAGAGCTCCAAGGGAACTGTCCAGTTACTTTGTACACATTAACTGAAAAACTGAAACACAACATTACTGGTAGGTTTGAAGGGGAAATATTTAAGGTAGAGTTTTGAATAATCACAAAAACTTAAGAAACCATCTCTGCTACATCATTACCAGATCCTCAGGAAAGAATAAATGCAATTACTACTCCATGAAAGATCTTATTAATTGTTTTATATTCCTTCACTAAAAAAAGTAGTGAAAAATGCATCCCCTACTTTCTTTCAAAGTTTCCAGGCTGTGGTTTGAAGAAGGACAGGCCATATGAAGTTTCCTTTGTTCCATAGGAGAACTGGAAGGTCACCTTTTCTGCACGTCCAAAGAGATTTGGGAACTTGAGCCCCAGCACCTACAGAAAATTAAAAAAAAAAACCAACAAAAAACCAAAACACTAGACAAACAAACAAAAAACTCCCCACACTGTAACATTTTATATAGTTTTGCTGTCTTGCATCTTAATCATATGCTGAAAACAAGAACGTAATGAGAATTAGAAATTAAGACATTTAAAATACTTTTAACTGAGTATGTTTTTTTTCTCAGTTAGATTTCTCTTTGCACTGGCAGCAAAAGCCAACAGTGCAAGTTACAGTCAAACATCCAACTTTATTGCTGTTTAGTAGCTGCTGACTTAATCTGCACTCTACTGGGCCATCAGTACTGACGTTACTGCAAGCAAAATCTCCAAGCCTGTCTGAAAGCCCTGGGGAACAAATCTTTGGCACAACAAGCAGCTGCTCTGCAACTGCAAACTCTCACACTGATCCTCAGGAAAAACTCCTGTCAGGGAGGGCTCATCAGAACCAGAGCAAGGGAAAATTATCACTATGGAGACACTTCCCTGTAGTTTTGTTTTGAGGAACAAGATCCTTCTGAAACCAGACCTGATGGTGGTGCAAGACACTTCTACAATTCTCCAGAAACTACTGAAACACTTTTGCCTAATCTGACACAAATCCCTTGCATCTTCCAGGCAGTTCTCGGCCCTCTGGCAGAAAAGATGGAGCAGGTTTCCTCCAAACACAGACACTAGCACTGTACTATTGTTGTGTACTCTATTGGAAAAGAATATTAAAAAGCTCCCAAATCCTGACTGCCTTTGTTTGACATGTGTTGGAAGCAAATCAGTAACCTGAGCTTTGTCATGATGGTTATTACACCGTAAACAGAAAAGGCTTTTAGTGTGAAGTACTAGATGTATAAGCTTCAGATGAATGTAAAGGATTAGAATAAATAAATATATTCAGCTCTTAAGGAAACATAATCTGTGTTGCCAATACCACTGTATACAAGTCATGTTTTTATAGCATTCACAAGTTTTACTTCTCTGTGATAAATTAAGAAGCTGAGCACAAAAAGAGAAACCCAAGTAGCTGTCAGTTAGTTTTGAGCAGCACTGGAGGCAACAGGTAGGATTCCCTGCTGGTTTCCTTCAGGCCACAATACCCTGGACCTGGCTCCAGGCAGTGGAGCTGCATAAGCAGCTCTCAACTCACCTATTTCCAATTCTCCTTGCACATGCAAAACAGCATCACCTGAGTCAAGCAGGATCTTATCCAGGTTAAAAATATCCCTAAGAGGAAAAGGATGAGTCCCTTGATCTGGCTTATCCACCAGTCCCAGGCACAGCTGCCCTGTGCAAGTGAGAAGGCAGAAAGGGTGCAGCATGAGCACCTGAAAGCACAATCTGCTCACAGCAGCACTTCTGGTAAAAGCACATTCACAGAGCAGCAGTACAGCTGGGACTTCCTGTGGCAATTGGTCAATACTGTTCACACAAGATTTTAATCTGATGCATCCTTAATTAAGTTATATGAAAGGAAGTTTCAAAGTTTGTATAATTCATGAAAACCTTGTGTTCTACAGCCCAAAATAACTGATACTGGGCTAAAAGAGAAAAACAGGAACAATTTCTAAGTCAAACATAAAGCATTTTGACTGAGAAGAAAAATACTTAAAGTACATCTCATAGAAATGAAATGCCCAGCTCCTTACTAATCTCTCCAGTAGATAAAATATCTTAAAAACTTACCATGCTGAGTTGGAAGCTACAGCATTCTCCCCTAGCTCAAAATAGGCTTTTGCTGAATGAAAGCCTGACACAAAGGCCTCACAAAGTCTTAGTAAGGCTGGATCAAGACTGGATCACCAAATCCCTTGCTAGGTTTGAAACTGAAAGTAAGAGGAATATCAAAAGGCATTACTAATAATTTGAAATAATCCATACCATGCTGCCTTCATTGTTGCCAACCATGGTGTTATAGCTCCCAGTTAACCTTCTCAATTCTGTTACCTCAAAGGTCACATCTAAACCATTTGGAAGGGCATCATCTCCTAGAGAAACAAACAAAATGCATGCTATCTCTAAAGAGTTATTTGAAAAACTGCAGACAGAAGATTACTTGAATTATTTGAAAACTGTTTGAGTTAAGGCATAATAAAAGTCCACATTACAAAGTGACATGGCTTGACAAAAGGAGGTCTGGATGTGAGCGCAGAATTTGGTTTAATCATAGGATGACTGGTTTGAATCTTTTCATGTCGATGTGATGTGCAGCACAAGTACAGGACACATCTTCAAGCTTTCCCTCACATGTTCCTTGAAACTGTGAATTAAGGAATGCTTACTGTAATTATTTTAGTGCTGAAAATTCACTCATGGACAAGCAATCTTCAAATACACGTACACATATATGCAAACACAGGCAAATAGATCTTCTTCATAAGGATAACTGACATAAACACATTTGTATCCACAGCACACCCATGTGTTTATCTAAAATATAGAAAGGTATATACAAGACTAAGTTACTTACACAAAAAAATGTCCAGCCTCTTCCACAGGGAAATATATATATACTGCAGGTAATATATGAGAAAAGAGGTGAGGATTAATGAGGGAATACACACCTTGACAGGTATCAATCAGAACATCCACCTGTCTAAAGATTCCGAGACGAAGCAACTTCTCACGAGCTTCATGTGATTTTCTCATCACCTAGAGGATGAGAAAACTAGTTCACTCATAGAATCAGAGGATGTTTGGGTTGGAAGGGACTTTCAAGGTCATCTAGTCCCTTTGAGTCTTTCAGGTTAACAAAAAATAACGAGGATAAATTAGTTAAAATGCAGGTAAGTTGTAAAATATTCACTGATTTTGTATATACAGATACATATGTGCACTTTCAAAACAGAACACAACCACTTTAGCACTTGCATCTGCAGAAATAAATTAAACCCAGAGCATCTGGCCCAATACCTTCATACCTTTCATTAGTTTGCTTCCTAATTACTTTAATAGTTAAAACAATTACTCAGTTAGGTTCCAGTAATTACAACTTATTTAGGGGGCCCCTGTTCTTGGCAAAACTTGACAGTTGCCCCATGTCTGAACGGAGTGGCCCAAAGCAGCCGAAGAAGAGAGAAAAAATTTTAATTAATTTTCAAACAGCAGGTCTGATATTCACTACAACACTTACATCAATGAGATTTTTAGCCTTGAAAACATCAGAGATTTCATACATGATGATGTCATCTTTGGTCCTTCCAAGTCCATCGAAGTGCACATGCTGAACCACCACCTAAACACAACAAATGTTTACAAACAAGTATTGAATTTGCATCTAATAATGAGGATCAAGGTCACCAATGGACAAAAATTATTGTGAGAAACCCTGATGATTCCTAGGGCCAATTCCTGCCAACCTACATCATCAGAAATCAGTGCTATCTACAATTCTGGGATGTTGTTCCCATAACACAAAAATGAAAGAGAAGAGAACTCTGACACCAAAGCTAACACTGGTTGTAGCATAAGAAACTCTCTGACAGACTGCAGCTGCTGGGATTTTAGTTGTAAATGTTGTATGGACAAAGAAGCAACTGCAGAAATCACCTAAGTATTAAGACATAAGATAAAATACGTAGTTAGTTGTAGTTATTTGCTACTTCTTTTATCAGCTATACAGAAACAAAGAATTAAAAGAAGAAAATCAAACACCAAACAAGTGTACAAGCCACAAATATTTAAACTCTATTAAAATCATCACTACCACAGAAGCAGAGCAGTTTCAAATGCAGATGAAGAACACTCCCATTATGAGGTTTTATGCTTTCATCTTGATACATAATCAACTGACACAATTTTATTGTAAAAACCACAGCACACTCCATGCTACCTGGTACAAATGGACTACAGTGATTCCATTTCCCTTATTTTTCCAACCTTTTCAGTGAATTTTAATTTTAGGGGTAAATGTCAAAAAAGATCTGCTTCAAAGAGTTGTCTAGGATTTACCAGGCTGCCCAGGCCAGTGAAGACCCCTGGGGGGATTAAAAACCATGTGGATGTGGCACTTGGGACATGGTTTAATGCTGGACTTGGCAGTCCTGGGTTAACAGTTAAGACTCAGTGATCTCAGAGGTCTTTTCCAATCTAAACAATTCCATGATTCTATACTAGAGTTTGTAAAAGAGACTATGCAGATTATACTACCTCTATCATAAATACCTGTATGACTCTATGTATTCATGTACAATAAAACAGCAAAATAACAGCAACCTATTACGACCCATTGTGTAAAAAAAAGCCTATCAGCACATGTACATAATGAACTAAATAAAACCCAACTCTTATCACCAACCTTTAAGTGAGGACGACTCTGAACAACACCAAGGAAAATTTTAATAAAAAAATAAGATAACATGGGAACTCACCCCTCTAGCATGACTAAACGTATTATGGGCCAAGCCACACATGCTCTTGCATGTAAATTACATATTAAAAAAGTGACCATCCTCTGCTGGAGTCAGTATTTCCCTTAGTGACATAACTGATGTGGTGGCATTTTCCCCTAACCTGGCTAATGCTGCACTTGAGCAGGTGAAGGGCAGGTGCTTGCTCTACTCCTAAGCAGGAGTGGAAATCTCATATGAGAGGGAGAGCAGCAGCATCTGCAACCAGGTTTATTGGCTCAAAGCTGAATTTTAGTGACAACTCCTGTGGTAGGGATAGAAGAAATGGATAAAAGAACAGGAACCAGATAGCAGCAGATTAATCTCACAGTACTAAGTGTAATTCTTTCACATCTCAAATCACAGCTAGGAAAAACAAGAAAGAAAGGCTGCCAAGACATTTATTTCTCTCCACAAAAAAAAAATCAGGATGTTGTTCAGGCACTTACATCTTTGTTTTCAAGAATTTCCTGCTTGGTCTCAGGTTCAACTTCAACCAGTTCAGGTTCCTCTCCCAAGGCACCAAAGTCTGGCCCAGTCATTGGAAGAGGGTCCAAACTCTGAAAACATAAAAGAAAACTGCATTTAATAGGGTACATGGATTTATGATTTGTGCCTTTTGTCAATGAGAAAAACCCGTGGTTCTCAACAGTGTGCCCATCAAATCCTAAGAGAAAAAGCAAAAGAGAACTAAAATGAAAGGAATTACCAGAACACTTGACACCTACCTGCTTGCTGAAATTTTTAATGAAAGCTAAATAGCTTCCACACTGAATGATTTCTGAAAAATACTCTGCATTCTTCCAAAAAACAGCCTTAACTTTTAAGACAAGCTTCCTGTGCAAAAAGATGAATTCCACTTTCTTAAAAAGAATCTAAAAAAATCAGGCTGTCACTTCTCTAGTTTGGGTTTTAGGAGGCAGAAGAGTATGAATGTCGAGCAGTAAAATAAAAAGGGTGTTCTCAGAACATTAGTTTGCTTTGCATGTGTTTATTTGTCTTTATATTTCAATATTTCTTTTAGAAGTAACTTTTCAAATAAGGCTCAAGAACCTCAGGCTCTGACCATCAGAGCCAAACACTTCAATCAAACACAGCATGGCTTTATTTATTGTACCTGGAGGAGTCTTAAAATAAGACATATCAGAATAGCTGTTTTCCTGAATAGTAAATTGCTGTTGCATATCAAAATCCAGAAGCTTCACAAAGTTCAGACAAGTGTGAAACACTCTGTATCCACACAATGTTGTCTAGCAGTTCACACTACAGATGGACACAAACCACTAAAAATTTTGCATCATTAGTCACAGTACTTATACACTCTGGAACCAGCTCCCTTCAGCAGCTGTTCTTCAGCCTTAAAATGGAACACTTAGACCTTTAAGTTCCTTCTTCAAGCACTGGTTTGTGTATCTGTTCACCATGATTTCAGACATGTGAGGCGTCACAGCCCTCTCCAAGCAATGCAACTCTCCAGCCTCCACTTCTCACCAGGGGCAGCTTCTCTTTGCATTGTGCTTTTTCAGCTGCTTGGGTTTGGGTTTTGTTTGGTTTGAGTGGGGTTTTTATTTTTCTGTTTTCATTTCCACAGTCTCCTTCTTGCCAGCCCACCCCCCTGGGGAGGTCAGCTCTGGGAAAGCCTCGGGAAAGACCTGAAAAAGACCCAGGTTTTCTAATACGAAGAAGTTTTTTACTGAGTAGGAATTTTTTCTCTGTTGTGAGGGTGCTGAGGCCCTGGCACAGGCTGCCCAGAGCAGCTGTGGCTGCCCCATCCCTGGAAGCGTCAAGGCCAGGTTGGACGGGGCTTGGAGCAGCGTGGGATAGTGGAAGGTGTCCCTGCTGATGGCAGGGGGGACGAGTGACCAGATGATCTTAAATGTCCCTTCCAAGCCGCCAGTATCTATGATTCCATACAAGACCCAGAAAGGAGCTGGGAAGGGAAGGCGCCTCCGAGAACCGGGACGGGCTCCGACCCCTTCTCCCTGCGCCGGCCCGGCTGTGCCGAAAGCTCCGTTCTCGGAGCCCGGAGCGGCTGAGGCGGGGCACGGCCCCGATCACGGCCCCGATCACGGCCCCCGATCACGGCCCCCGATCACGGCCCCGGCCGCGCTGTGTCCGGCCCGAAGGTCGCGGCGGGGAGCGCGCAGCCGTGCGACCTTCGGGCGGCCCCGGGGCGGGTGCCCGGGTCCCAGCCCCGGCGGGTCCCGCCCCGGCGGATCCCCAGGGCCCCGGCGCTCACCCGAGCGTGCACAGTGCCCATGATGGAGGCGGCGGCGCGGGCGCGGCCTCGGTGTCTCCGGCGGGCTCGGGGCGCTCAGGGCCGCGGCACGGGGGCGGCCATGACAGGCGGCCCCGCCGGCGCCCATTGGCCGGGCCGGCGGAAGGGGCGGGGCCAGGGGGCGCTTCCTGCGGCCGGAGGTCACCCAAGGGCTCGGGATTCACCCAAAGCCCCGGGATTCACCCCAAGCCCCCGGGATTCACCCAAGGGCCCCCGGGATTCACCCAAGGGCCCCGGGATTCACCCAAAGCCCCGGGATTCACCCAAAGCCCCGGGATTCACCCCAAGCCCCCGGGATTCACCCCAAAGCCCCGGGATTCACCCCAACCCTCGGGATTCACCCCAAGCCCCGGGATTCACCCCAACCCTCGGGATTCACGCCAAACCCTCGGGATTCACCCCAACCCTCGGGATTCACCCCAAACCCTCGGGATTCACCCAAAGCCCTCGGGATTCACCCAAAGCCCTCGGGATTCACCCCAAAGCCCCGGGATTCACCCCAAAGGCTCGGGATTCACCCCAAAGGCCCGGGATTCACCCCAAACCCTCGGGATTCACCCAAAGCCCCGGGATTCACCCCAAACCCTCGGGATTCACCCAAAGCCCCGGGATTCAGCTCACGCCTTCGGGATTCACCCCAAACCCTCGGGATTCACCCCAAACCCTCGGGATTCACCCAAAGCCCCGGGATTCAGCTCACACCTTCGGGATTCACCCCAAAGCCCCGGGATTCACCCCAAACCCTCGGGATTCACTCAAAGCCAGGGGATTCACCCCAACCCACGGGATTCGCCCCAACCCACGGGATTCGCCCCACCCCTCGGGATTCCTCCCAAACCTGCGGCATTCATCCTAATCCCACAGAATCATACTGGGCACCTTAAACTGAAAGCTGGTGCTGTAAATTACTCAAAATTGTTGGTGCTATGATTAGTATTACAATCATTATTACTACTGTTATTTTACATTACTTTGTTATCTCTATGTCTGTATATATTCATAGAAAATATAGATATTATATATTAGTTACACTGTACATTACTGATATATTTACTATTTGTTTTTAAATACATCTCTCAAATAGAAATTATTTTAGTGTATTTTCTATTCTACACAGAACAAATTTTTTCACACATTATTATTCTATTATATTTTATATTATTTATATTTAGTTATCTGCTAAGTTTTAGCTCATAAAAAACACACCCTTTGTTTTCTCCCTTCAGATCCAACTTTCTCCGGTTTTTAATTGTTTGTTTAAACACAACAAGATATTTGTAAAATAACTGATTGCAAAAAACCAACCAACCAAAAAAATCCCCACCAAAAAACCCCAAAAAGACAAAAAACCCACAAAACTTTAAATTGAGGTGACATTCAAGACCAGCTGGAGCATGAACAAGCATCTCTCAAACTTCAGAGTAGTACTCTTAAAAGGAACACCTCAGAACCATCAAACCATCAGTAACATCAACACATTCTGATTTAACTTGCACTAGGGTGAATTACACTCAAGAAAGCTCAGAAAGCATGGCAACAGAGAGACTGTGTTTTTATTTTAGAAAAAGGACACAAAATTGGAGCTGTGCCCAACAGAAAAAGTGGTTAAAGTTTATTTAAATGTAGTTAATAGAAGTATTCCAACACAGACCAGAAGCAAAACTTGGCATTCCTGCTTCAATTCCAACACAAACTGGTAAACTAGGGAATGAAGACAATTTAAAACAGTTCTTGTACATTTTAATTGTAGTTAGAGTAACACTTCCAACTTTTTTTTGCAAGTCTGATGATATATACATCCCAGAAATGAACAGAAGAGTTGAAGTAAAGTAGCACCAGCCTTGTCGAGTACAGAAATGGAGAGCTCAGCATGTCCTCTCCAGCTTAAAATTCATTTGAATGTTCTAAAATGCATCACTTCAAGCTTAGGGAAATCCCAACTGAGAGACTGTTTTAAAGGCAGGCCCAATTCAAGTGCTACATTTTGCCCAAAGCTCACACTCCCCTGTCCCAGATCCTGAGCATCACAATCCAACCCCTTTCCCTGGACCAGAGGCCCCCAAGCAGCTCTTCCCTGGGTTACACAGAATTCCCTCTTGAAGGAGAAGCTTCCTAAGGCCACACACTCCCCCCAAATATATGTGCAAGTCAACCTTAAAGCCATGATTGTTTCCTTCTACTTAAAAATTGCACAAGACCTGATAAGCCATTAGAACAGCAGTTAATCCTAAGATCTCCTTCCTTCCCAGATGTACTCATACTAATGCATCGTCTTTGTTAAAAGCATGCAGAACCTTTGTAGTGGAAATGGTTTAAGCTGCCATCTCTCAACAGAGGTATGATTTGGCTAAGTTTTCAACTTATTATTTGAGACCTTTGCAGAGCTCCCTGGATATTGATACTTCCACCAAGTCTTACACATTTGCTGCTCCTGACAATCTTGGGAAACTTCCTTTGGGTTATCCTACCTCACTGGAACAGGAGGGACACCATTCTTTTTCTTCCTTTAGCAAGAGGGAAGTGAAAGAAGGAAAGAAAAATCTCTCAAATTGGACGAGAAAAAAAATAAAAAATGACTGGGCAACAATTAGAGAGACAACCTAAACATCATTCACCACTTGCTATACACTGATTTTTGTTAGTATCTTATCTGAAGTTTAACACCTTCTCCACATCCACACACAGTAGTTTGCTACTAACCACAGCCACTATTTTACCTACTTCTCAATACTTGATCAAGTATTAAGACTTTATATTAAGTTCCAAAAAAAAAAAAAATTCCTCTGAAATCACTGCAACTGTACTTGTTTACACTTCAGGGGAATGTTCCCCATTTCTCATCTCTTTCACTTGAAGTATTTCAAGAGGGAAAGAGCCACAGAGGAAAGGTAATATGAACTGCAGAATACATACGACAACCTAGAATAATACTGCTCCTACAGTATCTTGTGTAGACAACTTTCCAAAAACACAACACTATGTTTAAATATAAGGCAAATGCACACTGGAGGCCACTAAGAAACTCACTTGTGTATTCCTCTTAAGGGAGTAGAAGTCCAATTTCATTTAAGTGCTATAAAAGTAATCCTAACACATAATATTGTTAAGAATTACATTTTTTTAAATGTTCTGTTATCTATGCTTGTTTGTCTAACAATCTGTTTACAGAATTTACATTTTTATGCTGAAAGTAATTTTTAAAATAAAATTATTTCCAGAGAGACACAGTTTAACTACAAGTCTCAGTACAGTTGATTGAGCTGGTGCTTTGACAGAGTTATATTCTGTTACTTAGTATAGCAGCCACTGTTTTCATAATCCTTAAAACAGTAAAATTCCCAAGGCAGATTTGTCAGGAAGCTGTAAACAAGGAATTTTCCAAGACTTATTGGCAATTAACAAAGTGATCCCTAGTCCAGCTTTTAAGTTTCTCTGCCAAATTTCAATTTTGGAAACTGTGGAATCTACTTCCCAATTAATCCTCTGGAGCAGTTTGGAAACTTGTCTCTGAGGAAGAGTCAACATCCATTTCCAACACAGACTCATCAAGATCTGGGAGAAAATTAGGATAGGACTTTAAGTCTGACTGCTCCTGGATATCAGCAGGAGCATTTTCCATAGCTGAGTGCATGAAGCATGAAGATTCCCAGAGCCAGCTCTGGATGTGTGCAGAAGAGTGAGGCATTTTAAGGTGGCAGTATGAAGAATGAAATTCCACGGTAGATGGGACAGTTTGAC